>NC_081534.1:7790000-8990000 GCF_030273125.1 Centropristis striata
CTTCCGTGACTCACGTCAACCTCGTAACTACTTCACTACCTCCATTTAGTTCAGTTTCAGTTCAGGTTTTATTTCGAACATGTGTGAGTAACACAACAAAGTAAACTCAAAAACAAATACATCCAATGAGAATAATTAAAACAAAAAAAATAGCAATAGTCAAAACAAAAGCTGTAATGTGAACGCAAGATGTCCGAAAAGGAGTAGGATGAAGCATATGCTTATTTAAACCTTCTCCACTACTCAATTAACACTTTTTTTCCCTCCTAAACATACATATTTAAATAATACATATTTACAAAAAAATAGAAAATAAATAGATTAAATAAACAAATACATGCATAATTTATCATTTATGAAAACATTACATTTACTGTATAAAGCACAAACCGTTGCAGGTGAGGCGGATGGTGGATGTGTGGAATAGACCCCTGACTTTCACCCAGGGGAACGACGTTCATTACCCATGTGAAAAAAAATATGTAAATAGTAAATGATGCAATTCAAGCGTCACTCAACTTCCATGCATCATGTTTTTATGTCACTTTCGATAGTCACAATATCTCCGGAACTACTTTACGTCTGGCATTTTTACTTGTTAACCTGTCTTTTAAAGCTTATTTTCATGCCTTACCTTAGAGAAGTGGTATTGTTACATAAATTCAACGAAACTGCAGCCTTTATCTTTGCAACCTTATGTGTATGCATAATGGCATGTGCACCATTTCTTAGAAATGCTCATGTGGGTTGTTTTGACAGACAAGCTATTCTTTTGTTTAGGTTGGAGCTCTTTGGCATGAGATTACTTTTGAAATTGTGCTAAAATGCTTGTAAAGGATAGAGCTTGAAAAAAAGTGTAATTATGAGTGAATTTAGTCTCAAAACCTGATATTGTTAGAACCATTAGGACTTGGTTGAGATTCAAACTGAGCTAAAAAAAGAATAAATATTAGACTTACACTTGCCAGATGGCCAGAAACACGACATTAATGAATGCAAATGCTGCTCCGTGTCTGCTGGATGGTAAATAGACTATTAATAACCTATTTACTAACAAGTCTGACAAATCAACCTAAAATATAATATATCTGTACTGTGTGCAGTGCTCTACTCTTGAAGTTGACAGGTTTAATTTATAAACAATTCATTTAATCTAATGAACCTATATCTGACATTGATTAGAGCTTTAGTGGCAGACTATGAAAACATTTCATTTTTTCTTCTCATATCTTTCTCGAATCATTGTCCAACTTCCAACTGTGTTCTGTTGTGTCTGTGTTCGACCAAATGCATGCAGCAATTCTGGTAAAGGGAAATACAATATCCCAATAATGCCGGAGTCCCCACACGCATCCAGTAATCAGAAAAAGATTTGTAGGCCCGGAGAGAGCAGAAACAAAGGATCGAGTTTTCCCGTTTGCTCTCAGTAGGAAATCTGTAATGTGAGGGCAAAGGCCTCAGTGGGCTCTTGTCTGATAAGTCAGGGCATTCTGTGTTAGTTGCATTGATGAAAAAAAATCCTTTAAAGGGTTTAAGTTTTCACGCTGCTCTAGTCAATACAGACTTTCAATAGGGTACAAGGACATTTTCTCTTCTCTCTCTTTCACTATCTGTCTTCGTCTCCTGGTATTTCTTCTTCCCTGTGAAATTCTTTATCTTTCTGCTTCTGTATTCTATGTCTATCTCTCACTGTCTCCTTTGAGTTATTTCTATTTCTCTCCCTTATTTTCACATACTGTAGCTTCGCTGACGGACATCAATACCGGTCCAGAGTGTAGAATTTATTACAGGGGAGGATGAAAATACCAACCTGACAATCAATTCGCTTCTAGACGGTGTTCGAATCACAATTTATCTCCATTGTTGATTTTATCTTCTATCTTCTAGGTATGTACTGCGGCACTAAGTCTACGCTTGTCTCAATCAATGATTCACATTCTTTCAATCTCGTCTTTCTGTTCACCTTAACAACTCCGTTCAATGTTTAAAACGTAATATCGACACAAAGCAAGCAATGCACAGGGAGCGCAAACATTGTGAATGTCAGAACAGTTTTTGTTGTATGTGTTTCATATTCACATGAAAGTAGAAGAAAGACTGAAAAACAAACTGAGATAGACAGAGAAGCATATTGTACCTATATTTTTAAAGTGCTGTAATTTCTGAAGCAAGGACATTGCTATGATTTGTGAAAGCATGGACTGTAGCATGTTCAGCATGGATTGTAAATATATGCTTTGCATGTGATTTGAACATCAGGGCCTCAATAAAAAGATGTCACTACTTCTTATGTTGTTTCTGTTCTGCACACGCCTCACCTAAACGATTTCCATTTCAGGTTTGCATCCACTATGTTACATGTTGCATCCACTATGTTACATGTGGAACCAAAGTGCTCACTCTATTTTCCTCCATTTGTGGCCACTTTGTAAGCCTAACTGTAAAGCAGATATTTAGAAGAAAACATGGAAATGGAAGTTAACTATTTAATAGTTAGTGTAACAGAATGAAAGACATTAAACGTTTAATAGTTTTTAACCTGTAGGCACTAAAGGCTTCATGAGCATTTTGAACTTACATTAGCTGTTTAAATTACAACATGAGCCGTTTTAAATATATGCAATTAAGACATTAGCTGCTGTAATAAGTAACAATCAAGACATAAAGACTTAGCTTTAACTGTTGTAATTACCTTGAAATATTAGCTGATTTAACTGGTTAAACCATAAGTTAGCATAAACCAAATAAAGCTGTGTTAGCTAGTTTAAAAGAAGAATTAATGCATGAGCTGTTTTAAATGTTTTAACCATTCGTTTGAACAAGAAAAAGCAAGAGTTTAAAAAAAATAAATAATAATAATTAACAATTAGATGTGAACTGTTTAGTTCACGTCTAATTGTTAGCCTATGACAATTGTTAGCATAAGACAAATCAATGAAGACATTAGCTCTTTGAACTAGTCCAACAATATGTTAGCATAAGACAAGTGAAGACATTGGCTGCTTTAACTTTTGCAACAATTTAGACAAGCTGTTTTAATTACTTTAGCTGTTTTATTTAGCTTTTTTTTAACTGGTTCAACTGTTAGTTAGCATAAGAGACATAAGACATTAGCTATTTTTTATAGCTTTAACATCTAGACACAAGTTATTTTAACTGGTTTAACTGTTAGTTAGCATAAGGGACATAAGACATTAGCTGTTTTTATAGCTTTAACATCGAGACACAAGTTATTTTAACAGGTTAAACTATTAGTTACCACAGGACAAAGGAATTCGCTTTTTAATGTATCTTTAACATTAGCTGTTTAAACTGGTTAAGCCATAAGTTAGTAAAGAGTACAACTATTTAAAAAATTTAATATTTAATAGCATCAAATTATTAAGTACATTCAGCCTTTTAACTATTTTTTAGACATTCTTTTTAAACTATTTAAACCATTTACAGGTAACAACATAGTCAAAGGCATCTGTGGCTGAATTCTATCATCCACATACTAATATAGAGGAAAAGTATGTACATGCAACGTATGCAAATGTAGCATGTGGAAGGTATGTAACAGAAACAGAAAGTGCATAATGTGCAAATATCACTACACGATCAATACTGCAATCCCTGTGCACCTTGTTCTCATTAAAACAACTGTCTCAGGGACATTTTCAAGTTATTTATTGGACAACAAAGGGGCTTAAGTGGCTATTGGCTAAATGTTGAAGAATTCAAATTTCAATGGGGTCCAGTAGAATGAAACAGAAATTCATGTGATTACAAAGTCACTTCTGTTGAATGTTGACCTCTGCATAATATAAACCCTACATGCACAGACTATAGGGCTGTGCATAAAATGCGTTTAAAAAACAGCTATTTCTTTATCTTTAAAGCCCTACAAGTAAAAATAGGAGACAAAATAGCAGACATCCTAACTAATAGTTTGTAATATTGCTGCACTCACTTTCCGTAATAGATTCAGTGAACTGAAAAGAAAACAACATGACCCTACTTGTTCAATTGCTATTTTCTTTCCCCTGATATTTCCTCCTGACCATATGTTCTCCAGAGCTATCTTTACCAACGAGCATGTGAGTGTGCTGTGTGAGCCCCGTGAGGGGTGCAACAAACTAGCAGGCCTCTGACCTCAAGTTAGAATGAGGACTTTCCATCTCTGGACAACTTGCCCTCTGAAGCTCTCTGCTGTCACTTAAATGGCTAATGGCTCTCATTCCCTCGATGCAAGAAAATTAGGGGGCCTAATACAACAAAGTGGCCTGGCTTTTGGTGTTTTGGGGATAACAGATTGTTTTCAAAGCACTGGAAGGGGGCACGCTCATTGTGCGGATGCCTCATCAATCATCATTTAACGGCCTTTAAATGGGTGTGCGCTTCCCTAAGGGATTTTCGGATTGAACTGCCAAAGATATAAAGGGCAAGCCTACTGTATGTTTTCCTTCCTAAGCAGTTTCTAAAGTAACTCACATCACCCTCAGCATTTAGATGGAGGCTACAGAGTGTGCATAAATGTTTCAGGAAACAACCACCATTCCAAAAGATACAGTAAACAGACCTTAGTGTCTATAAATGTTAGTTCTTTAAACCACTATTTTCCTGCTGAAAGATGACAGAAGCTTGTCTGTAAGAGCCAGCATTAGGGTATAAATACAAGGGGAAATGCTAGTGTTAAGAAGGAAGTGAAGAGGACTATTGATGCCCTCTTCATCAAACAACTATTATGTATAATTTCTGCAATCCCCAGCCTCAGCACTAAACATTTAGGCAAAATCTGAAATGCAGTATACCAATCAGCAAAGGCTCTTTCACAGCTGATTACTGGACTCAAAATATGCATCCACTTCCCTCTGAAATGCCTTTTTAAAATGACATGTACTGCATATTTTTGCTTTTTGATTTAACAAAATGGTGCAGTCAAACAAGGACATTTTTTTTTCTACAGGACTAGTTTGAGATATTGATAAACAAGCTTCTTCATCTTCCTTTCAAGAGTCAGATTATACGTTTGATGGGGAAACAGCTTGCCTGGCTCTGTATAAAGGTAACAAAATACGCCACCTATATGAGAAACTATACAAGATGCAAAATGTAATTTAAGGGTCAATCAGTGACCTAGCAATGGCGTCATTGCAGCCAGGTTCTCATATTTAGAATTCTTTTAGTGTTCAATTTTCAAGAAGTTTTTACCAGAAGCCAAATTATCTGCAGAGGTCTCTCCAAAATAAACAGTAAAATCAGTAAAAATGATAAAGTCCGATGTTTGTTCGACCCACAGACTGTATAAATAATGGACGTAGTCACAGTGACGTCACCCATTGGTTTGTGGACTGCCTGTTTGAGGCATCGAGTTCAGTGTTACACTCGTCACCATCTTGTGTCGCCATCTTGTTTCCGAAAACGGGGAGCAGACCATATCTGGATTGTGGAGGAGCGAGAGGGATCTGATCACTGACTACAGCCTCTCTACACCTCAACCTGACTGAGAGAAGTCGCTGCTAATTCATGTTAGCATTAACTGGAGCATTAACTGGGATGTTAGTTTTGGCTAGCAAAAGAAAAACAAAAAGAAAATGTACGTTACTTACCTAAGAAAAATAACAGTGACTCCTTGGAGTGTCTGTTAGTCCAACCAAACACTGAACAAGACATTTTTAATGAACAAAACGTTCAAATAAACTGTCATTAAGTGAAAATACAGTGAAAGGGTCAAAGTTATGAGACCAAATCGGTAAACAAACATCGTTGCACGTTGCCGTGGATACGCGTTGTTCTGCTTCTCTTCTGATGACGTCTCGCCTTTTTAGCGTCAATCAAAGGTAGCCACGCCCCAAATCATATGATCATTTATCTTCTATTTTCTTCTAAATGAGGTCATTATTTAAACTATTAACATCAAATTGTCTTGAAGAAGATTTTTTACTCGTGATTGAGACCATAGTTTTGTCCCCAAAAAAAATTCTGAGGTAATAAATCAAGTAAGAAGTTTTATCGTTTTGTATTGAAATGGATGGACTGAAATACTTCTGCAACCTTCGTCAGCGCCCCCTGCTGGAATTTTCGGTAGAATGCAGCGAGACCTGGGAGACCAGTCTCATATTACATTTAAATGGTTTTTGTACATGAACAGGCCACAGTTGTTTTCCCCCTTGAAACCCACAAAGTTTTTTTCAGTATGGTAAAATTTGCCTCATGACTTGTAGATTTTTGGTGCTATATTCTGTCATCTTTGAAAAACCAGTATTTTCAAATACTTCATCTGAGATTTGTTTTGCATTTAACACTGGCCCAAAAATGTTAAAAGAAAACAGGCCAGGCTTATGCACATTATCCACTAATCTTCATTTTGACAGGATAATGCCAGATTTAGGAAGTCTGGGTCTATCCAACCTCTTAGTGGCAAAGCCAGAACAGCAGTGATTTTCCAACAAGATCCTTGTTAAGTGACAGCTTGATGTGCGCCTCTGAATACACAATCGACAAACACGGTTAAAAAAGCATCCAGTGCATTTCACTCACAACATTGTCATTCATGTGCTGCATTTTATCTCTTTCCTAAAGACGCCTTCTCAAACTTGTCAGCTGAAGTTACTTTTTTTGAAAGAAAAAAACATTTTTCCTTCTTCAATTTGTATTGCCACCAGCAATTTTATAGTAGAATGAGCTCTTTTGTGTACCTAAAAAGCAATCATCATTTCATATTTTTGAATTTCTTGGCAGTTTCCACACCCTTCTCATGTGGATTGAAGACGTGTGACTGTGATCAGGCATTGTCGGGCACGTGTTCGCAGTTTGTATAGGATTTTTTTCTTTCAACAGGATTAAAATGATCCATTATCAAGCATACATTGGAAGGA
Organism: Centropristis striata; assembly: GCF_030273125.1. Lineage (NCBI taxonomy): Eukaryota > Metazoa > Chordata > Actinopteri > Perciformes > Serranidae > Centropristis > Centropristis striata. The sequence continues at coordinate 7,796,861 of NC_081534.1, forward strand.
TGAAATATCCAATGTTTATTCACCGCAGGAGATGATGAATGGCGCCTCCGATGGTCTCCCGTGTCAATCAGTCAGGTTGGCTCATTAGGTCAGCAGATTCTGAGCCACAGGGGGATGGTTATTCAAATCCCTAAAAATATGCAGAGACAGTGAAAACACCTTGTCCATGAATAACAATAGCTTCCTGTGAGGAATACAGCCACTGAGATACACAGAATATTAGAGACGATGCTGAGAAGAGGCTTTGGCTTGCAGTAAATAAAATATCATACATATTAAAATTATGTGCATAAGGATAAAAAACAAACATGTCAGCATGCACAACACATATATGTATACTTTTAGAAAAAACTAAAGAAGTATACACCATTAACTATACTTCTTCTACACTTGTAAGCACACTAGTTTAATACTTACACAGGATTTCAACCGGAACGTTACGGTCGAGTAACGGTTGTGCCACAGTTTTGCCCGGTTCTCCGCCCGGCGCCAACCGCAGTGTAGCGAGCCAGCCATATTCACGTGAGATCACGCCATAATCCTGAACGTACACGAGACCGTGCAAGATTCCGCGATAATCTTAGGCCGCGTTCAGACTGCAGACGAATCTGATTCAAATCAGATTCCTACTCAAATCAGATTTTTAGGGCTGACTGTCCACACTGTTTTTAGCAAGTGTCCAAATCGGATATGGCTCTGTTCAGACTGGGCCACATTATTGACTGATCTGACAGGTTGCTGTAGTAATGGCGTCAGAGCGTCTGACGGATGGACGCCCCCGTCGGGCCCGTATGAGTCGGGCGCGGCTGCTGGTGGACACCTCGTCTCTGCGCTGCCCGCGCTACGCGTAGAGTGATGTCACGGACAGTCAAAACCGATCTGAGTGTTTGGAGCGGTTCAGACTGAGACGCATCTGTCCAAATGCGATCTGAAACTACCTCCCGAAGGTGGTTTCGATCCGGTTTGCAAAAATCGGATTTCATGTGATCTGTGACTGTTCAGACTTCAAAAGAGGCGTACAGTTCCAATCTGGATGGGCTAAAAATCGGATTTTGGCTGGCAGTCTGAACGCGGCCTTAAGTAGTAGTTTGTACTCACCATCCACTCCCAAAACTCCTGCAATTAATTTATTAATTCCTTTCGTCTATTGTCCTTATAAAAAGGATGTGTTCTGCCATGAATGATTGTGTGCTGTTCCACTTCAACAATCAGTCTCTCGTCGTCCATGTCTCCGACCCTCTGATTGATTGACTGCTGACCTCGTGCCCCCGGTCATGACGTAATGTTGATGTGAAGTAGTTTTAGGCTACATGCTGCTGAGACGTTACGCAGCGCGCCCGGTGAAGATGGTCTCATTGATTAGAGTGCCAGCGATCAGCTCTGGTGAGCGCAGTGCAGCCGTTTAGCGTATGTTACGTCCCAGGTGGAAATTAGGCTTTACTTGGAGTAAACTGGCCCACTTTTTAAGTGTATTGCATGCAACAAGATCTCCAACCTCAAACAACCTTGTCAATACCACCAATAATGACACACCAATAATAATAATACACTCGTCATTATACATAAACATATGCGGTTCATGGTTGTAAAAAAGGCTGCAGTTTCTGTGAATTTAGGCTACAAAACCATGTGAATGGACCACGTAAAAAAAAACGTTTGTTTGACCTATTCACCTCCTCTCTCTCCCTCTTGGAGTGTAGCATCCGACATATAAACAATGCGTTGCTAGATGGCGGCAGAGGACAGTCTGAAGCGTAAATATAAGTCGTAAGCCGTCTGCAAGTGAAGTTACAAGTATTAGTTTGCTAAAAATGTATCTCAGTGCACACATTAAGGGAACATACAAGAGCTATCCTAGATTACATTTAAATCATATTTTGTACTTAAAGTGTAAATGAAGTTAAAGTACTAGTGTAGTCTTGTTGGAAATGAGGTTGCATTCAATACATTCAAAAATCCCATCTAATAAAACAGGCAGTGAAAAGGAATTTCTTTTTTAAAACCTGCTTCGAAAGCAACACATTTTATATATAGCTTGTGCAGCTATATTTTCATGGCATGCAGACATTCAAATGTTTGTGTCAAACATGTTCATACATTTATAGACATGATTTATTGCAGTGTGGACTCTGCAGCATCACCCGTATGCATGCCTGTCATGTGTCCTTGCTATCCCGTTAGCACAGGAGTTAGATAGCGAGGTAATGTCTCACAGCCATCTAAACAGTGGGAGCTGGTCTCCAGCTGGTTTCCTCAGTCTTCAGAGCGAGCCAGGCCTCGAGCTCTGCCTGTAGAAAGTATGTGTCCTTCACTGATCTCTCTCTTTCATTCTCTAACACATTCTCTCTCTTCATCTCGCTTACACTTTCTTTCACCCCGCTGTATTTCTCGTTTTCTGCCTCTCTCTGCTTGGTGTCGGCCCTCCCTCCTCAGCAGATATCTGGGTTGCATTCAGGAATCAGCCAGTCACAGTTAACACCAGGAGGGGAGGCAGAGGGAGGGGAGAGACCGTAAACTCTGACTATGTGCCAGCACTGTTATTTTCTTCATCACAGAACCCGCCTTGACACAAATAATGGAATGCACTGGCAGTCTTTCAGAAAGACAGCGAGGGGAAAGTGGGCCACTGCCAACCTTAGGCTATGCAAATCCATCCGCAGCCGTCTGAGTTTAGAAATCTAATGATCAGACCGAACCCAAGCGCTTTCCACCCTCTTTTTCCCAATCTCCGACTTTTTTTCTCATTTCCTCTCTCTATTCCTCCTTCCTCGTCTGCATTTCTTTCCCCAGCTCTGTTACTGGCTCTGCCATCTGGTGCCGGTGCCCAAGAGATGGACTCGGCTCTGGTTTGCAACCAGGGGGCTTAGAGTGGGAGACTGGCACCACGGCTGCTGATTCCAGAATAATCTAACGCTGCGCTGTTGTGGCTCATTTTGTCTCCGATGGGCACCGTGACCACTCGAGCATGTGCCTGCAATTAAGCGTTGTGTTAAGTAAAAACTGCAATTTGCAAAGGCAAGCATGAAGGTGCACTTCAGTATAACAAAGCAAATTGAAGGGGTGGAGGAGTAATGGTGGAGGCTCATGTGGAGAAAACCAATAAATCTGTTCCAAAGTTTTTATTCATTTCTTTTTTTTCTTCTGAGTTCTGAAATTGGAAACATATGGAAGCAGAAGGGCCATTCTGGTGATTATTTATTGACATTATCTCAAGATAGAGACCTTTTGTTTTCTTGTAATAATGAAATAATTAACTCGTTATCTTAAGAAAAAAGGCTTTGTTATCTTGAGATCTCAATTATTATCATTCCTGATAATTAAACTGAATCAATTTAGAGATATCACAAAGTAAAGTCCCACATTTGTACTTTAAATTAGATACATTTCTTTAGACCCCAGGTGCTATTAAAACCCACTGCTCCCTAACTCCTGACAGAAACTCATATATTTGACTTCAGGACATCTCTGACTACGTACATACTAAAATGACTTCAGATATGAAAGGAACCGTAGCTGTTTCAGAAGTGTCAGACTTTTACTCAACTTATCAATGGATACAGTAAAGAAATGTGGTTTTCAGTATGTATGTACATGATGTCTGCAACTGAAATATATCAGTCATTGTCAGGAATTATGGAGCACTGATTTTTTGTACCAGGATTCAGAAATAGAGACTATTTCAAGGTACAAGTATGGGACTTTTACTTGGGAAAATCTCAAATTGCCACAGTAAAAAAAAAAAGCTTGATTTCATGTCTGTTTGTATTCAGAGATGTCTTTGTCATTATAAGGAATTATACATTGATTTTCCATTTAACTGTAATTCCATATTTGTATTTTCTATTTATCCTTATTTTGAAAACCTGTCGTAGTCACACTTAACAAATTCGTCACTAGCCATGTTTCTATTAAATCAAATCGAATTTTGAAGCAACATTCTAAAATGTCGCATTAAAGAAAATGCAAATTAGGGACGTTTTCCATCAACTGGTTTAGATCGAATAAACAAAGCTGCACAAACGTACTTTGGTCAGAAGATGGCAGTGTAATGTATTACTGTAGGCCAGCGGTTCCCAAACTTTTTTAGCCGTGCACCCCCTTCTTTGTCCCAACCGGGTTGACGCACCCCCAAACCCCCACACCTTAAAAAAAAAATGCAATAAGCTTTTTTATAGCCATATTAAAGGCGCCATGTTTAATCATGCTCAAATGACCAGAACACACATATGATAAAATAATCACTATCACAACAATGCGCTCTCGCATTTGAATTAATCTGAAACACAATATAATGGCACAAAATTATGCGCAAGCTTCCACTTTTAAGAGCAAAGAGGATAATGACAGGCTCAGGATCAGAGGCAGACAGCAGATAAGTTGGGAAAAAGTTATATTTTGAGCCGCGTTGAACAAAAATTGCAGCAAGTTGAAATGAGCGTGGAGCTAAACAACCCATCATCATAACACAGGTTGGAAAAATGGAAGAAGATAACTTCTACGCTTCGTTTTTAAGATGAAGTGCATTTTGAATAGCCTGCATTTATTAATTCATTAATATTAGTTTTTGATTTTACATTTTACAAAGGAAATGTTTATTTACATGTCTTTATTGTGTGGGGGGAAAAAATTTAATTGTGTAATTATCAGACTGCCATTACATTTTTCATCTCACGCACACCCTAGCGTGCACCCCTGGGGATGCCCACACCACACTTTGGGAATCCCTGGTTTAGTTGAATAAAAGCCTGAGACTTAACTCTGGCATAACAGGAAACAAAGGACAAGACCACTTTTCAAAATAAAAGCCCCACAAAGTCTATATCTTAGGAGTTTAACATAGAAAAGGTTTGAGAGCAAACTGTGCTTGAAGTTAAAACTCGGGATTTGACTGCATTTCAAAATAAAGGCCCCACAACATCTTTATTATTGTGAACAGGTAACCCAGGACAATGCAGTTTTTCAAAATAAAAGCCCCACAAAGTAAATTTATCTTAGTAGTTTAGTAAAATATAAGAGTCACGCGACTGCCGCAAGTGACGTAAAAAAAACATGAGTTACGTTCAAAAACGTGTTTCATGTAACTTAAGTAAAAATAATTTACTCTTGTTATTAGATGCAAACAGGCTGAAACATCATATTTACAATCATGCAGGAGCATTAGAGAGCCATATGTTAAGGTCAGCATATTTTAACAATTGAAGCACGAATATTATTAAAGGCTGCTTAAAAATATAAGAAAGGGGGAGAGAATGTGATGTGAGCTGTAGGAATGCTTTAAATTGAAACGTACATGGCATTTTTTTTTCTTCTAATTTTTATTTTCAGAAATTATAAAAACACAACACAGGATATTGGTACAGTGTGAACACTTCAACCACAATACATTGGAAATGCAGTTAAAAACAGCACATAATGGGATTTTAACCCTTTGATCACAAACCTGACTCTAACCTCCAGGACAGAGTGCCTAGAGTCAACTCAGCAGAGGATGGTTTCGATCCATCAACCTCTGGGCTATGGCCAGCACGCTCCCACTGTGCCACTCTGCTATTAGTTATTAACAATTAGTGAAAGTATTTTGTGAATTTTTTTGAATGATGAAGTGATTTTCCAGAAAAATAAACTGTTGTCCTGAAGAAATGTCCCTTAACAGTCTGTGAGCTGCATAAATCAAGTCTGACTGGAAAGCTGAGACTCTTGTGGATTCCAAATTACCATTTTCAAAGAGGTCACTTGACGTCTGACCTGAAGATATTTGAACAAAAATGTGTCCCCAGGAGGGTCTCCTTTACAGACATGCCCACTTTATGTTGATAACATGTAAATAAATGTGTTAAGATAGTGGATTTCAATATTTTTTGCATGCTGGGGTCCCTAAACAGTTGGATAAATTGGGTAGGAAATAGGGAAAAATATTGTTTTAGTCATAAAAAAACTAGCCGATTTCTACATTGTGATCAGAACAAAGCTGTAGTAAATGAGCTGTGAAAATCTGTTAGTTACATAGTACACTGAACAGTGACTTCGCTGCTGTGACATGCCCACTTTATGCTGATAACATGCAGTGTTACTCCTGCAGTAAAATATGTTATTGTGTCCTCTTGTATGTGTGTATACCAGGGAACTGGTATATATAACCAGTTCCCTGGTATATATCGAGATCTTTCACTGACATTAGCAAGTCTTACAAAATTTTGCTCACACACAAAAACACTGTTACAGAATTTAACTAGTAATACCAGTATTAGTACACTATTATTAGTTCTTCACTAATATTAATACTAATACTTGTTGTATTACAGTCACCTTCTGTCCACAACACAGACAATCTCATACAACCCACATCTGCTACAAACAGAGCCATGGATATAAGAAACAACCCAACAAACGGTGGTCGTCAGAGCTGTCCCCCACTTCCCCCAAACACTCCCACTCCTCAAACTGACTTGGACCCTGCTCAGGCACAGGTCCACAGTCAAACGTTGGAAAAGGAATTGTTTAACAGTGGAGGCGTGATAGAAAGAGGCGATTACTATCACGAGGTGCGCAGGTTCAAGGACAGAATTAAACTTCTGGAGGCACTCAACGTACTCCAGGAGGAAAAGACGCAAGCAGCTCAGCTCCTAAGCCAGCAGGAATTCCAGAGGATTCTCACCAAGTATGAGGACTTGAAGAAAAAACTCTCTGACCAGAACAAGGGGATGTTTGTGTTTACGGCCACAGTTGCCGGCCCAAGTGCTGAAGAGCCTCATACTGAGAGTAAGGTGGTCCAGCTGCAGACTCAACTCCTTAAGAAGGACGCTGAGATCCAAGAGCTCAGCAAGAAAAATGACACTCTGAATCAGATAATAAGTAACAGCAACAAGGCTTGGGAGGCCAAGTACAAAGCTTTGGAGGACAAGAACAGAGCTTTGGAGTCCACCAAAGGCCTGGATGAGAAATGTCTGCCGGGTCAGATCACTGAGATGAAGGCACAGATTGAGGAGATGGGGGCTGACATCGAGGTGCTCACCAGTAGGAAGGAGCGTATGTTTCAGGTCGTCACCACCACCAGAATCCAGCTAGAGAGCAAAGATGCTGAACTTGTCCAATGTGACAAAGCTTGGGAGGCCAAGTACAAAGCCCTGCAGGACAAGTTTGAAAAAGACCTAGCCGAACAACAACGGAGCTGGAAGTCCAAAGTCACCAAGATGACAGAGGAAAAGAGAAAGCTTGAGCGTAGCATCAAAGACCAGGGGAGGAATGAAACAGTCTGGGAAGTGAAGTACAATGCCTTGGAAGCCTTGAACGCCAGAGACCTTGTAGAGACACAACAAGGCTTTATGACGCTGCAAACTCAACATCAAGAGCAGGTCTCGGAGCTGGAGGGACTTGTTCAGGAGAAGGATGCTGAAATCCAGCTGCTCTCAAATGACCTAGCTGAGAAAAAACAAAGCTGGGAGATGAAAGCAGAGCAGTTTGACCAGGAGAGAGAGAGACTGGAGGAGAGTTCTAGAAACATTGAGTCTCTGCAGGTTGAATTTAAGGAGAAGGTGAACCAGATGGAGGAACATGTCCTCCAGAGGGACACTGACATCCTGAGTCTCTGCAAGGAGAAGGAGTCTCTCTCTCAGCAGCTCCAACAGACCAATAACATGTTGAACATTGTACGAGCTGAACTCCTTCACAGTGAGACCGAATTCACCAAGATATCAGAGGAGAAGAGAGAACTTGAGGAGAGATTGGTGATGAAGGAGAACGACAAGAAGGAATGGAATGATGAAAAGAAGGAATTGGAGGACTGTTGTCTGAACTTGAACAGGAAGAGGAAATGCTTCTTGTTTCGCAAGAATAATCCCGACAACAGAGAGGAGGAGCTGCAGAAGATAAAAAGCAAAATGCAGCAGAAGGAACTTAAAGAGAAGGAGAAGGCTGAGAAGAATGGGTTTGTTGGCTGGATACACAAGAACAAGTGTGAAGCTGACAATAAGGTGGTTGAGGAGGTCGCTGCTGGTTGTTCAGCTCAGGCTGGACATCAGTAGCTCCCTCTTCCTCTTCCATCTCCCCCTCCCCTCCATCTATGTCACCCCCTCCAACAGGTACATGTGGTTATAAGGTTTCCCCGAAATATATACATGTAGTATATAATATCTTTAAAAAAAACCTTGATCAAAATTAGGGTTTTCTCCTGGGTGCTCAGGTTTACCCGAAAATATATTCATAAAAAGGCTAATTTAACACTCTGAATAGCCCCTAAGTATATATCTTTAAAAAAAACGATCAAAATTAGTTAATAGTAAGTCACAATCTCATGTAGAGTTTTCTCCTGGTGCTCAGGTTTACCCGAAAAAATATACATAAAAACATACATACATAAAATGTAACACTCTGAATAGCCCCTAAGCATATAGCTTTAAAAAAAATGTTGATCAAAATGAGTTAATAGTAAGTGACGATCTGGTTGCCCACATTTTTCTATATGGGCTTTTATTTTGAAAACAGCCTTGTTCTGGGTTTCCTGTTAGGCTACAGTGACCTCTCTGGCTTTTATTCTAGTTAACTGTTAGATATAGATATAGATAGATAGATAGATATAGTAACTTTGTGGGGCTTTTATTTTGAACATTATCAGTTAATATCTATCAGCTGAGTGAGGTCATTTAATATAGAGTGCATCTCTCAAACTGTGAGTCCTAACAACAGAATAGTATGCTCATCAGAAAGTAAAGGCTCTCCTGAACATATTTATGTATTTTCATCTCTGTAGTTTACAAGCCCTGCAGCGATGGTAGACAGCTCTAAAATGTCCCATTGGAATGAATGGAGCTCAAACACTCTAAACTGGTTACATGACTCCTGACTATATTGGGTGAATTGGGTATTTTGATCACTTGCACGGTTTTCCCAAATCCACTGTTAAAAAAAAACAAACAAAAAAAAAAAATGTTAAAAATCAAACAAAAACCAAACAGAAAACCTGTGCTGGGTCTTGCAACTTTCACTCTTCATAAATCATTTTGGGGCAGATTGTAGAGAAGTTTTTGCTGGTCACAGACATCTTACTCTCATATCAATCGGATATACAGATTTGGCTCAGTGAGCCTGAATGTGACAGCAACTCCAACAAACTGTCCCATAGAGACTAATGAGAACAAGCAAGTCCATTCTCCGCCAACCGTAAAACTGCATAAATGAAAATAACACTCATGACAGAAGATTTTCACATGATCTTGTCAATTTTGTACATTTTTAAATACTATGTTGAAGTGTGACATAAAACTGTTATCCACAGAATAAGTGTCAAATATTCGGTAGTCCATTTCATCACCTGGTTTTAGTAAAGTCCATTCTCAATCAACCTTTACACTCTATGCATTAAAGGAACCAACATTTTACCACAAAGAATCCACAAGGTATCGATGTTCAAAATGTACTTGATTTGCCAAAATATCCCCTCGTCAATTGCTGAGTTGTGACTCGATGCCGTCCACTTTCACAACGTTCGGAGCTCTCCTAGTGAAGGCCATTTTCAAGTCTTCATCCATCAACTGGATAGTTGGGTATGGAGTGGCAGGAACTATTCAAAACCAGAAGAAAAAAAGACAAGCAAATCAGATGAACATGATAGCCTTTCCACTATAAGATGTAATTTTACACTATATAGAATAATAAGCACATTTATTATCGACCTTGCTTGATTTTTATTGAATATTCTGTCTTTCTTTAGACATTGTATGGCTAAAATTGTTGGTTCTGATTAGAATGTGACAGTTCTGATGTGGAGTTCAGGCCCCATAATGTAAGATTTTAAATATTATTGTGCACAAATGCACTTGATAAGCATTTAAAAAATATAGTTTTCAAATTCAGTTTATGTTGTACCGAAGAATGAATTTACTGGGCAATTGAATAATGGTTGAAAGCTAACAATTATATGGGACCATCCAGACAGTATTCAGCACAGCATAATTATCACTTTACTTACCTCTCACAGTATGTATGGAGTCATTAGGGTAGCAAAATAGCTGCACATGCATACAAAATTCATAAATACGCAATTCAATTTGTGAATGGTACAAGAATCTGCAAATTTGTATTTAGACAAACAGTTTGAGATGTACATTTGCAACCATTTGTAAAAATCTGATTACGCACACAAAGATTGAGAAACGCATTTGCAGATCTTTTGCTACTAAAATGGGTTCAAACATGAAATGAAATATTTGAAGTGAATAAAGCATCCCTTTAATTTGAGATGTTTTTTTAAAATGTTACTTTTTTCTACCTACAATCTAAGGTTTCCTTAAATCAGGGGTCCTGTCAAGTATGTTTTGTGTTGTGAGGTCAACAAAAGATGCTTGCAGGATAGACATACCTTTCCAAGAGTAATAAAGCACTTAATGTTCTCCTCGAAGATGTGTGGCAGAAAGATGAGGGTTGCTCTGAAGTCGATATCTGCAAGACATAAGATATACTTAAAACTATGCATTTGGTCCACTGCAATTAGAATATGCTCAATTATTTTACCAGATTTATCTTAAGTAAATACAAGGCACATTCCAATGTCCTTAAGATTAGGCAGCATTATTTTTATTATTTAAAAACAGTACCTGGTAGATCCTCTGTGAGAGCCTCTTGTCTTGCTTCCAGGTAGAGTTTAGACAGTAGGGATTCCCCTCAAGCCAGATTGAGAACCTTTGATACAATACAATACAATACCTTAGACATGCAAAATTAAAATTCTACAACAGTTAGCATTTCCTGGTGATATATTTAGCGCAGCAATTTCAGAAACCACACCCCAAATACATATGTAAAGTACATTACTTCTACTATTACCCCTTTCAGTTAATTGTTTATTATTGATGTGAGCAATAAATCATGTCAATGTGGAACAGAGGCAGCAGATAACATTAAAAGTTTTGGGAGGCTGATTTCAAACAATGCGTTGGTTTAGAGCGTGTTTTAAAGACAACTACATGTTTTAATAAGTGTAATTTTATTCATTTTCATTAATTTGTTGGCTTAAGCCCGAGAGCCCCTGCTGGCGTGGGCACAGCACCCCCTATAAATGAAAAACATCTCAGGGTAGTTAAACAAGCACGAATATAGTCATATAGAGAATAGAGAAAAAACTATTGAAAAATACATTTGTAAACTGCTCCCGAGGCCACAAATGGCACTCTACATAAATAATTTATACATAGAAATTTAGGAAAATTTGTCCTTTCATTCATTTGCTGAAGCTGTCAGACTTATAGTTTGGGCTTGGGACACACTGATGCTGCAGCCACACCCACAAACGGCCTCATAGACCGCCATGTTAAAAAGGGAAAACTCCTCCTAACAGACACTAGACCACACAAGCACACTGACAGATATTTAATGTATGTGGGCGACGGGCCTGAGTCAGGCACACTCAATTTGAGCAGACAACTGGCTTCCTTTGTTGTGCTAACTTACATAATTGCCCTAAATGTCAATAATTTATATTTCCAAGTTTTACCAACTTAAATCACTGTTTTAGGCCAAAAAATACAAGTTGGCTCTTTTGCAGTGTACTGTCCTCTCCATCTGGGCCATTAGAATGCATTTACCTTTGCTGATTTTACCCAAATATTGTGAGTAATAAAAGTTAACCTTTGTTTTCTTGCAAAAATAAAATGCATTTTTTTTACTTTCAAGAAAAAAAAGTTATCTTGAGATAATTTACTTGCGATCACGAGATAACGACATTAAAAAAACTGTTGTAAACACGGCCGTTCATGGCTTCCATAGAAACGTAACATAACTACTACAGCTGTACTGACTTAACCCCAAGAGTTTGTTATGAGAATTCATCAAACACTCAATTTATCTAGAAATGTTCTAGTTATATGTGAATATTACATTTGATACTGAATTTGAAAGTAGGGCTAGCCTGTGAGCTAACGTTACATGTGCCACTTTACAATAATGATATCCAATCCTGCTGAGCCATTTGTGCAATTTTTCTTTAGCTAAGAAAAGCAGTTACCCCAGGGCGCCATTTTACATTTAACCAACGGACCGCAGTTGTGTATAATGCTGATATCACCCGAGGGAGAGAAGGAACATTTTTGGAGGAAAGGCCTCCTTTTATATTTATATATATGTACCTTTTATATTATTCGACCATAGTTATTAAAGTTACTAAGATGTATAAGTGTTAGCTGCGTTAGCAGGCGGGCTATGTAACGTTTTGAATTAGCTATCGGCTAACGTGAAAAACGTTAGCACTCAACATTTTGTCACCTACCATTACACTGCTGTTACCTCTGAATCTCTGGGCTTCGACTTCAGTCACCATTACACCTGCCTCACCTAACTTCATTAGCAGGTCCTGGTTGTCGGCAGAATAATGTCCTGCTGGGACCAGAGGAGAAATTTCTGGAAACGGTCGGTTTTGTCAAGTGTCAGTACAACAACCAATCACGTTTGCGCTACTTGTGAATGCACCAATCAAAAGCCGAGCTGTCTAAAGTACCCCAGCAACAGGCAAAGAGCTCTAGCATGTTACCGTTTGCGAGTTGGCGCCGCGCCTGACGTCATGCGTGTTAACTTTGAATTTGAGACAAACACGTAAAACAAGCTGACTTTGTCCTGATTAATTTGACAGAAAAAAGTGTTAATGGCAAGCGGAGTAAACGCAGACTTACCTGAGAGTAAAGCTGTCAGCTGTCAAAAACTCCGGAGAGACATCCATGTAGATATATCCACAGCATCAGTGTCCGTTAAATGCTGGCCGGCCGCCGGCTGCTGTCACCGCGCGCGTTTGACCTGCGCATGGTCTGTCAGGTAGTCACGGGGCTAATTTGAAGTTAACGTTTAGGCTTCCCTGCGCTTTGTCTGCCAGGCTGTAGGTAGCTGATTTTACTGTGCATGGTTGACCGTGTGTGTGAATCATAGATATATATAAGAAAGGCTAGATGGCTCGAGGCGGAGTCACCAGCGTCCGTACACGGCGGCCATCTTACCACAGGCAGCTCGCCCACTCTTAACATCAGTCATGGTGCACGTAGCATTTAAATAACCATAGTTTGCTTAATTTGAACCGATTTTCAAACGGTTTGGTTTGTTATAAACCTCAGAGTTGTTATTTTCAATATAAATATGTCTAAATAAATGTGTGTAAATATGCCTTCCTGTATATCCATATACATAAACACACACACACACACACACACACACACATGTCTGGATACGGACAGGCCGGGGTGGGTAATCGGGAGAATCGGGAGAGTTCCCGGTGGGCCGCTTCACTTTTGGGCCGGCCGATAATTTATTTATTTATTTATTTGACATTTTTCACGTTAGTCCATCTTCTCTTAAAGTACGCTAAACACGTTTTGCATTCTGACACCGCAGCCTCAGCATGGGTTGTACCATGCGAGGGAGTTCTCCCCTCCCAAATAAAGTTGGTTGGGTCCATAGCCGTCTTTCCAAAAAAGTTTTCTCAGGTAGGCTACCGATAGCTGGGCCAGCCCTATCTCAACGATACACGTCGGGGAGGATGGATGGGAGGAAGAGGCCAGGAGGGGCTGAAAAAGCCAGGTTGAAGAAAAGAAAGGCATTGGAGGAGGATGCTGCCAAATGTGCCAAGCTTACAGATTTATTTTCGAGAGGACAAACACAAGTGGCAACTGGTAAAGAGAGACATAGGCTTAATGCAACGTAACTGTTCGGCTAACGTTGTAACGTGGTTAATATCGTTGAAGCGTTGTCAACCTATTCGCAAGCAAAATATTGAATTGAATTAAAATATAAGCCTTTTTATATCACCTGATATATGGCGATTCATAGACTTTGCAAATATTATGAAAATATTGATAACAAAACTCAAACTTGATCTGTGTAGGCTATGCAGTGAAATTATTTTTTCTTTGTAGCTTCTGAGCAGCAGATAAGCCAGTCTCCTGCTGAAAATGATGAGCCCGAAATTTGCAAAGAGGAGGCCATGACTACAGGGACAGGTAGAGAAGATAACAGAGTAAACAATATGAATTAAAGTTATTTAATGTAAGAAATAGTGTAGCTACTGTTAGTTGAACTGTAAACAGTAGTTCAATATGCATCTTTATTGAAGAGTGGGATATGTTTCAAATGCTTTATTTATTTTATGCTTTTGTTAATTTATCAACCTACTGTATCCTTGTGGAATAGTGAAATATTTTTTGTTAACTTCTCATCTTCAGTGGATTATTATTTAACCTTTACATTATCTGTTGAACCATGGTATTAATAAAAAAAACTACAGGATAGTAAGAGCTGAACTGTTGCTTCATTTATCCAATTTCCACTACCATGGAAAAAGTGGGCCGGTCTTGGGCCTGAAATTCCCGGGCTGAAAAGTGGCCCCACTCCGGCCCTGGATACGGATATACATCCACCTTTCTTTATATCCGTTCTGTGAGATATATATGTGTGTGTGTGTGTGTGTGTGTGTGTGTGTGTGTGTGTGTGTGTGTGTATACATATATATGTATGTGTGTGTTTATGTATATGGATATACAGGAAGGCATATTTATAATGAAAATAAATACATATATGTTAATTTTATGTGTCATTATTGTTATTATAAAAGAAATATTACTAACATAATATACATGGAATGATTAAATGTTTTATAAATGATTTAATATAGGCTAACTACCTTGTGTGTGTAGGCCTATAGCTATTACTCTACCTATCTGCTTAATGTTTTTTTATGAAAGTCCATGGTTAAAATTATTCTTCAGTATGCAGGCACATAACCACAACTCTGAGGTTTATAACAAACCAAACCGTTTGAAAATCGGTTCAAATTAAGCAAACTATGGTTATTTAAATGCTACGTGCACCATGACTGATGTTAAGAGTGGGCGAGCTGCCTGTGGTAAGATGGCCGCCGTGTACGGACGTCGGTCTCCGTTGGCTAACAGCGAGCGTGAGCGATCTAGTGTTTATATATATATATCTATGGTGTGAATATCATAATATACAATATTGACTGGATGATTAGTAGCTTAATTTTTCATACCTGCAAATCTGCTAACAAAAAACATTTTATGTCAAGGCTACTCAAAAATGGTTAGAAGTTAAATTCTTTATTGAAGACTGAAGCAAACAGTGAAACCTTCACATTTAAAAAGTATAACTAGGCTACTGCTGAAGAATTACTAAATCATTATTTAAACAATAATTAATATATAGGCTACTGCCATTTGTAGAGCTTAACACAGTCTAGTGTACCCCAACATGTAGAAGAAAAGGTACATATATGTACCTTTTGGGTACATATTTATCCCTTTTGGGCCATCAAAAAGGTACAAATATGTACCTTCAGGTCCAATAACTGGCCCTAGGGGGTACATTAGTGTAGATTGTACCTCGGGGGACAAAAAAGGACTCTTACTGTAGCCCTATTTCTGAGAGTGTACTGTCAGAAAACAAGTTAATTAAATTGACAGCACAATGTTAACGTCTCTTTTTAGCCCATCATGGCTGTTTGTGTTAATGGGTCAAGTTTTGGAACTCAAATTGTAATTAAGGAATTATATGACTTGTGTAAGAAATAAGTAAGTTGTAAGTTGAACATAATATAAATAAACCATATATCTCAAAAAATGATTTGCCTGTATTGATTACTTATTTTCTCAAATTTTGGCAAGAGATAAACTGAGATATGATTGAGGTATAATGTGTCATCATTGGGAGCTTGCCCTGCTCTCATTTTTATTTTTGCTGAGACACTAGAAAAGAGACAGCTATAAGAGCATCTGAGAACTCAAATAGTGAGCAGTGAGAGACAGGACCATGTATATTTCTCACTGAGACATTACTGAGATAGTGTTTCCAGGTAAGCATATCAAATTGAGACATATTTGAAAGTTGCACAATATGTCTCATTTGTCTCTTACGTGAGATCAAGAAAAGAGACAACTGTGAGAGAATTTAGTAGTAACAACAACTCACAAACTTGTTTTTGAGCAGACAACTGGCTTCCTTTGTTGTGCTAACTTACATAATTGCCCTAAATGTCAATAATTTATATTTCCAAGTTTTACCAACTTAAATCACTGTTTTAGGCCAAAAAATACAAGTTGGCTCTTTTGCAGTGTACTGTCCTCTCCATCTGGGCCAATAGAGTGCATTTACTTTTGCTGATTTTACCCAAATATTGTGAGTAATAAAAGTTAACCTTTGTTTTCTTGCAAAAATAAAATGCATTTTTTTTACTTTCAAGAAAAAAAAGTTATCTTGAGATAATTTACTTGCGATCACGAGATAACGACATTAAAAAAACTGTTGTAAACACGGCCGTTCATGGCTTCCATAGAACGTTACATAACTACTACAGCTGTACTGACTTAACCCCAAGAGTTTGTTATGAGAATTCATCAAAAAGCTGATTTTAGAGGTAAGAAAAAGAGGAGAAAAACAGCATGATTTGAATTTGAAAGTGACAATAATTTGCTGGGTTGGTAATGCATTCATTAAAAAGCACTAATCCCATTCTGTCTTTCCAGCAGGGGTTCGTTTACTGTGTGCCGCTGCTCCTTCAAGGTTTCTCCATTTGTGCACCAAACAGGCGGCGGAACATTAACGCCTCACCATCTGATCGCGGACTATGATTATCTCTAAGAACTGCTGTCAGGAGCTGATGTGAGCAGCAGCGAGAGGAACACATTTAGGCATCTGTTTTCAGTTTTAGCTTCAGGTCTGGCCATTAAGATTTCAGCTCAAAGTGCTCCTATTTTTACCCCCATCTATACAGTACACTTACTGTCAAATACAGCTGGATGTGGGGACAATGATTAAAAAATGCAAGTAAACAGGCCATTTTAATATTTTTTATACTGTTTCCTCACTCAGTTGCATGTGTAAATTTTGTGTATTAAAACTTTACCTAAATTTGCCTTCTTGCTGAGAGTTGCTATGAGAAGATCGATACAACTCTCTGTATGTTAAATATGTAGGTGTAAGCCTTGAAGACATTAGTTGAAGTTCAATATAAAAACATTCTTTGCTCCAGAAAGTAAAATCAAGGGCACAGGAGGAGACAAAAGAACAACTGTTGGTTTGCTTTTCCAAAGCCATGCTCACACTGTGGCCTGAGTGGGAATGTGTCTGTACTCTGACCCTGTTCCAGATGGAGTCACACACATTTGGACCTTTGTGAAATTTACTTCTCAACAGGCTCAAAGTAACAATCTGGATGATTGTTTGCAAATGTCCTTTGACTTTAGCCCTTTAAAGTCCTCGTAAAGAGGAAGTTAGAGCTTCTAGATTATACTTTGACGTATGTCGATGTCTAGATATTAAGACATGGACATCTGAATATTTTATATTTACTTACTCACTTTTTTAAAATAAATGTATCCCTTTATATGGCAGTCTTTTACCACTGTTTTTTCCCTGTAGGCCAGTACAAAATGCTAAATGTTTCATATTCTAAGATATGTCAATGATTAGCAACAACAGTGATCTTATGCTTATTTTTTTTTGTGCAGTGATTAAAAAAAATCTCCCACTTGTTGATCGAGAGGACACAAATTTCCTCTTCCCAAAACTGCTATAAACATACTGTTTACCAACATTATTTTCCACTTTCACTGAATTACATTTTTTACCAACATCGGTCATAACTGGCAAATATTCTTAATTTTAAATATGCAATCCATTAGGAGCAAGTTTGTTTACATAATGCCACCACCAGAAAAGAACAGTAAATTATTTTCCATATATTAATTAAATGCAAAAAAAATTTTTTTTCTTAACTGTCAGGAATATGTGAATGATTAAGAAAAACAATGATTTGTCTGCATTGCATTAAACACTACAGTGCTCCATAATACAAAAACAATGTCCCTTGTTGAAACCAGGAAAATAACATGTGTTGGCCTCTTAGGGCAAACTGGCTGAAAAAATGAGAAAAAAGCTAAATCTGGTGGAAAATAGAGAAACCTACAATTCTGACAGGACTTTGGAATGGAATGCAGGGTTTCATGTTGTAATGACTATGGGATCAAAAATTGTGGCTTTAACAAGCTTCAATGGGACATTTTTATTTAATGTCTGAATTTTGTATA
The DNA here is from genome assembly GCF_030273125.1 of Centropristis striata. Classification (NCBI taxonomy): domain Eukaryota; kingdom Metazoa; phylum Chordata; class Actinopteri; order Perciformes; family Serranidae; genus Centropristis; species Centropristis striata. Next base: position 7,814,929 of record NC_081534.1, read on the forward strand.
TACAGGTTATTATGTACTTAGGAGATGAGGTTTAATATCCAAAATAATAAGAAAACAACCAATCAAACAAAGAAAACAAAAAAAAACTCACACCTCTGCCAAAATGTATGTCATGTCTATTAACTCAGACAAAATTATTGAAATATTAAAGCCGATGCGCCATATGTCCATAGTGATGCACAGGGGTTAGAACTTGTAGCAGGTCTCAGTCCTCCTCTCACAGTGTAAATGTGGTCATGAAGGATTTATGAACAAATGTATTCATAAATTGCTGATTCATGAAGTGAATCTGTCTTCAGGAATTAACAAACTACACAGGATGAAAGTGTGTCAATGTGTCTGCTTCATTTATTTTTTATCACACCAAAATTGTCCAACACATGGTACATAATTTCAGCAGCTGGCTTTAACATGTTCAAACATTTAAGCGAGAGTTCATATGTAGTATAAAGTTCATCTCGCCTGATGTCAGTTGGAGGTGAATGCTGCTTTCAAGTGTAATTTGAACAGATGGTGCACAACCGTTCTGTGTGAGAGGCGATAAGTGCAGAACTTTGCCAACAATTTCAAGGCTGTCATTTTGGATACTTTTACCTGAGGTTATTTGTATTGGACATTATACAGGAAGTACAAGGGGTTGAGATTTTAACAGGCAGGGGCCGGCAAGAATTACCGCCAACATGAATTTAATCTTTTTTAAATGGACTTTTGGTGTATTTTGTACACCTGGTGGAGCCACTTGTTAATGCATAATGCATTTGTGCATCTGTTTTTTCTCTTTTCCTGTTTTTTTCTTCATATTTTAAAATGATAGAGTTTCACTTTGTTTCAACCAGGTGTCTGCTGTAAACTCTCCCAACCCATCTGAGATTATTTTTGTTTGATTTGGCTCAAGAGTTTCCTCAAATAAACTAACATGACGGAGCGTGAACTGTATATAAGAAAAAGGACATATATGAGCCGTCACCCATTGGTTCGATGACTACCATTTGAAGCCTCAACTTCAGCAATTTGGTCATTACCAACTTGTTTTTTGTGGAGCCAGAAGTCAACATTTTTGGACAAGAGGATGGAGCTTGGTTAGCAAAATGCAAAATTAACAGCAGTCTCCTTACAGTTTTTTTCAGTACAGCCGAACGCTGGACAAGACATTCCTAGGCGACCGAAGTATTACAGTTATCTTTCAAAATATGAAAAATTTACAGTGAAAGGGGCTTAGTTCTTAGGCCAAAACACGGCCAAGACCCACACAAGACTACACCCAAACTGGGCAACAACATAGGAGAGACTTATCAATCAATCAAGATAGCCCCGCCTTAAAGCATATACCCCACATTAGCCTCTATTTGACTCTAGATGGGACTATAATTAAAATAAACATCATACTGCATTAAGGAATACTTGAAACTAGCAATTTCGCCAAATTTTTTGGAGAAAACGTTTACTGATGTAATAAATCCAGTGAGAAGACGGGTAATTTTCTCATAGACTTAAATACAAACAGTCTTCTTTATGCAACCAGTGGGGTTGCCCCCTGCTGGCCATAGAAGGATGCAGGTTTAAGGCACTTCTGTTCATGCCCAGAGGTAGCAATGCCCAGACATGAACCATCTCAAACCATCTTTCAAACTTTATATTTATTATTAAATGATCCCATAGACAGCCAGGAATTTCACTGTGACATCAGAACTGACCTGACCCTGCTGCTCCACCTGCCTGTGTGTTTGTGCCGGTCAGGCAGCTGTTGTCAGGACAACCTCAAACAAACAAATCAATTGGACATGCTGCATAAAAATATTGAGCATTTTAGAAGAACCCATTTCTTTTTCAATCTAAAAACCACAACAGACACCATGCAGACAATTCCAACGTCTAACATAAGGTTATTTATTTTATCCAGGTTTGATGAACTTGTAGCCTCTTGATTGTTTGGGACTGTTGATGAAAGTAAACTCAAACCAAACTCCATGGATTTAAAATAAACAAAAGAAGGAAAACTAATTCCCCCAAAACCAAACCAAACCAAACCAACTGAAAATGAATGAGTCTATTTACGGCCTATCTACGGTTTAGGAACTGTGCCTCGTTTGGCATCTTCAGCTTTCCACACACCTGGTTCAGCACAATGTGTCACATGTTCTTTTTGCTTTAGTCCAAAAGGCAACCACTAGGGGGCATTACCAAACAAAAAGATAGACTTACAATCAATAATAAAGTTGGTTTATGATGCAATAACATTATGGGCAATGATCCCAAATTAGCCAATAGCTCACATTTACAAATTAAATTAATTAACTAAAGCTTGTTACATCGTATATTCCACAATTGACATTATTCCTAAAGGGAAACATGTAAATGAACAGTCTTTGGCTTCCCTCCATGTTGCCAGCACCCAGTAAATGCAGAAGGGTCTATCTACGGTCTTGAAGACTACAAAACACACCCACTTTACTACAAGACACACACACACACACACACACTCTAAAACATCTCCCTGGATTAACATACTCCTTTTAACTCAAACCAGAATAATTTCCTAAAATTTCCTTCAGTTTTAGTGCAGAAATCTAAACAAACTATCAGTATTTTGAGGGCTTGGACTATGATTTAGTATGTTATAATAGTGTGTTATAATAGTGTGCATTTGTTTGAGTTATATTATATGCATTAAAGCATTACATCCAATATGGGTGAGCTATTAAATGACCAAAAAGTCGTCCAACCACATGGGTTGTTTGCTCCTACCCTCTAATACATAGTTACTCAAAGTGCTGCCAACGAGCCAATATCTGCCTTCAGAAACATTTTGAAGTTAAATGCACGCATTATATTTTAATCGGTGGTCCATTTCAATCGTTTGACTTCCAACAGTTCATATTTAATACACTATTCGGCGGCTGCGTCAAACTGTGACTCCCTAACAATCACTGTCAAGTTAGGAATTAAAATATTAGATATTGGTTGCATGGCAAATCTGTCATCAATGCTAGTGCTGTGAGGTAAAGTTAGCAATTTGGTGGACAACTTGTGTGTATAAAAAAAAAAAAATCTGTGTTGCCTTCAGTCAGATTTTGGCTCCCTTAATTGGCACTCTGGTATCAAAATCTTCTGCTCGAACACAACCCACAGAAGCATTTCCTAAATTTTCACCCAGAACAGTGGCAGATCTAAATGTAATGTTTGCCCATAGTAACACCTGAATAATGCTGTGAAATGGTCGCAGTTTGGTTTTGTTTAGTCAATGAAAGAACTTGGTTCGGTTGAGGAAATCCTCATGATTGGATTTAAGAAGTAAGCCTTTTATTTTACTTAACTTATACACAAGTGACATGCAATGTGCCGTAGCTACATTTAGTTCAAATAACCCCTGGTCAACTTTTAGCTAAACACAGGATATTAACAGTGCTTTCCGAGGGCAAAGACTTGTTTGTTTAACCCATCCAACACTACCTGAACTCCTCCCTACATAGACTTTATCGCTCATTATACTACGTCACCTGACAAAGTCTCTAAATAGAAAGATGGTGAAAGCTGTGAAATATCAAGCTTGATTTTTATATAGAAGAAAGTTTCATGGTATCGTATGGACACTTTGGAATAATGTAAGTAATATAGACCTTTTTAAAAAAACATGAAAAATTGATGTGAACATGCACTTTGATCTTCAATTACATTTTAATGTTTACTCTGAATTCTATGATACATTCAGTGTTTTTATGTCTGCTGTGTACAGGGGCTGACTTTTTGTGGCGTGTCCTTCCAATCCAAAAAAGGACAAAATTGTCCTCTATGCACAGACTATGATGTAACTGAAATTGCATGGTGATGGAAGCTAAATGACCTTGGACTGTGCCTCTGTGCTTTTAGTTCCATTACTGGATGTATGATAAAAATGTATTTCCTTCAAATAGAGAGCATATTTGCAAAAGATGAGATTTCACCAATCCCTGTGATGAGAAAAAATGGGCATGGAATCTACACTGGATGGTGAGATTACAGAAAATTAACAAAGCATGAAATGTAAAGGAAAAATGGAATCTGATTAAACCCTTAAACTTTTATATTTCACTATGGAAACAGAATCGTATTTGGGACCATTTCTGAGCTGAGCAACTCGATGCGATGCAGAGAGGAGCGCTTTATTACGATGCCAATATCTGATCACACCCAACTAGCCAAATCCATATTGTTTGATATGTGACATGTAACCCCAATATGTGAGTAATTGCTGTTTCATCTCTGGTTTGCCTCAGATGTGGAGGATGGCAGGGCAGGATGGTTCAGGAGCCTCAGGGGATAGAGAGAGAGAGAGAGAGAGAGAGAGAGAGAGAGAGAGAGAGAGAGAGAGAGAGAGAGAGTCTATGTTCTGGGAACCAAGACAGCTTTTATATGATGGTTTTGATCAGCCCTCAGGCTAGACAGAGCCTGGGATGTGTGTGAGAGAGTGTGTGTGATAGAGTGTGTATGAAGATGGACAGGTGGTGTGTAGTTGTGTGTCCCCCTGTGTTTAAATTCTCATCTGCGTATGTTTAAGCTCATATGTGCATGGAATTTTTATGCAGCTTGTAGAAGGCGATACGTGCATGTTGTGTGTGATTGGTGAAAGCAAGCTGGCGTGGACAGCATGTGCAAAGTGTGTGAGGGTAACAGTGTGCGAGAGAGCGTCCGTGCTCCCGCGGTGGGGTCAGACTTCTGTTACGGACACGAGCCCATTAACACTCCGGGTTCAAAGGTTCAGACCTGCCCACTGGTGCTCACAGCCGAGCACATGACAGACAGGGGATCGTCTTTTTATGAAGCGAAAGGGATCCCGATGCATCCATAAATTGCTGCAGAGCTTTATGAACGCGGTTATATGCAAAATCTTATTATATATTATAACAGCAATAGGCAGCCAGTGGCCCAAGGGTAACATCAGTTCTCAGAGCTCACCTCTATCACAGCTTTGTCTTGACTGAATGAGCATATAAACCACCATAGGGACCAAGTCAGGAGCTATTAAACAGCTCAATAGCCGTCTGCATGTAGGTCACACTCTCCAAATTGCTCTTAAATTTACAATATATATAATTAAGTTTTTTTTCAAGATTTATTTTTAATAAATTATATTTAATATACAAGTTTCCTGCAGGTGAACAGTAATAAAGCTCACTGGGAAACAGCAACCTTGATTTATCCTCCATTCACTCCTGACAACCGACCATGCATCTCATCTAAATCAAGAAAATAGGAAAATGATCCAACGTGACTCAGCAGAAAAATGAGTTAATATGTTAAAACTTTGTAACAATTTTTTTATTTATTCACACTGTGTCATGTCATTCAAACGAAATAGCCGCAAGTAAAGATAGCTAACGAGCTAACGTGCTAATTTACATCGGATACTCATACAGCTACTTTAGCTGACGTTATGTTGCAAAATTTAATTGTGGGGGAAAAAATTGTTCTACTGGATTATTGAGTTGCAAAATTGGCAGCAGTTAATGGAAAAAATGATGCTGATTGGCAGAATAAAATAATCGGTAACGCTTTATATTAAGGTCCTTGTAATAACCATTAATTAACAAGTAATAAGGCCCTTGTAAGTCCTTACAAGATGCTTATTAACATTATTGTGTGTTTATAAGCTTATATAAGTGTTAATAATGGCATTACAAACACCCATGACCCACCCATTATGTCTTTGCCATGCCTTTATTAATCTTATTTTGTTTGCTTATTGATATTAAAATATACTTTATTGCTCATCTATTATAAGTTAACTATAAGTTAACTATGCTTTTTGCAACTACCGGATCTAAAGCGAGAACAATGCCTTATTACTTGTTAATTAATGGTTTTTAAGGACCTTATTATAAAGCGTTACCAAATAATCTATTAAAATGACTGAGTATATAGTGGCTAGCCCTCACAGCAAGAGGGTCACAGGTGTGATTCCTGTTTGGGGCCTTCTGGGATTGGCTCCAGCCACTTGCGACCTGAGTTCAGATAATCGCTGAAGGATAATTGCTGGATGATATTGGGTACAAATCTGTGACATTGTATGATTTACAGTCACAACCCTGATTCCAAGAAAGTTGGGAATAACTTTATTTTCTTTTCTTTGTGACATATTTAAAAATGAGTAAAGTACAAAAACAATATATTAAATATTAAAAATGATAATCATTTTTAATGTATCCTATTTTTGTTTGCATTTTTCACAGTACCCCAACTTTTTGGAATTGGCAATGCACTCTGACATAATCTGCTATGCCCAAGTTTACCTGGACATTAGAGCAACTCTGGTCACGGTTATGGTTATATGACGGCATTGACAGGCGGTCAAATGAAAAGCACTGCTGAATAAACCTTGAATAAATTACAGATTTCTGTGTTTGAACATTGTTGGAAACATTTGGGATAATGTAAGTACACAACTCAACAAAATAAAAGACATTTAAAAGCAGAAATGAGTGACAAATTAAGCACATTTTACTTAGACTTTTCCATTACTTTGCACTTATACAATCATTTGTAGATTTGAATATTTATAATATGTTAATTATTGATTTAAAGTGTTATTTTTTAAATCATAAACCAAATAAAAAGTCCTTATACCCTAATGAATTCATGCATTATAATATATTAAGGGGCATTTAATGGATGGGTAATTAAATTCCGCTAGACAACCAATAGAAAGACAAAGTTTTGTTTTGAGCACACACACACACACACACACACACACACACACACACAGTGGTCTTTCGCTTGTGAAGCAGCTGTAAAGGTGTCAGGGTCACAGTCTGTGTGAAAGCTAAAGTAGCCAGTGTCGTGCTGGGCAGGGCGTACTCTGGATATGGACCAGAGCCCATCATCACAGCAGGAGCCAAACAGAAAGCCTGGGCACCAGTTGATAATTTCTGGCTGTTCTCTGCTGTGTAAAGAGAACACTGTGCTCCTCTATTTTCGAAAAAATATTGCTTGCAACATATAGGCAGACACATGTGGTGTTTATTGTCGAGGCTTCACATACACAATGATTTTAATGGTCTGACAGCTCATTATTTTACGGATCTTTACCCTTCTGGAGCCCTGATTACTATTTTTAAGTCCATCACTTAAACCTACAGATGGTGGAGCTTTTCTAAGTAGGGCCCAGAGACTCTGAGTGTGTGTGTGTGTGTGTGTGTGTGTGTGTGTGTGTGTGTGTGTGTGTCTTTTAAAATGTAACACTGGAAAACTTGGTTTAATCATTTAAGACCCTCTAAGAACTTCTTGCCTTTGATGATTCTAAACATCAAATACTGTAGCTGTTAAAGAGAGGTGTGTCATTCAGAGTTGGTGGAGAACAAAAATGGAGTTAAAAGGAGAGTGAATGTTGGACTTTCAACAGGTCATGGGGCAGAGGCCCTAGCTACGAACCTAGCTGTCATGAAATTCAGGCCAGAATTTTGCTGTTAGACAGACACAGACAACTCCCACAGGAAACAGTAAAAACAGCAAGACCATTTCCATCATTGTTTTCTTATCTTATCTTTTTCTTCTTATGCTCTATTAACAAGAGGACACGATATATGGTAGTTAGTTTAGGCAGTTTCTAAAGTGGCCCAGTGCACAATACCTTACAACAACAAACACGACTCTGAATAAATGTTGCTTATAATTACACATAAATCATCTTTCCTGCAACTATCAAGATTTCTCAATAGGATTATTTACAAAACTCTCCAAACTAAATAGATCCATTATCCCGGACAAGCCCCTAATTATGTTAAGACCTTAGTTTGATGTCTAGGGTGCACAGGAAGCAACATGCTGCTGGGACGTTTAACAATGATCATATTTATTTACAAGCAAGTGAATAGAGCTAAAGCAGCTAAGCAACACAGAAGAGGGAAGCAACTAAATCATCAGGATCTCCAAGGCCAAAGTCAATCACTAATAAGATTCAGCTAAACCTACCAAGCAAAACAGACAATACTAAGCTTCCTAACTAAGCAAAAACAGGAGAAAGGGGTTAACAAGAGGACCTGGCATGGCACAAGTTAATTGAGGATGTGTACAGCTCCACTTTTTTTTAGTTAAATGGCACATAAACTGGGTGCAAATGGGTTGTATTTTGCCTATTAATTAATCATTGGAATGTTTTCGGTGTAACATGAATTAAACCAATCAGATATATACCATTCCCTTTAAAAAACAGATCTGTGTGCACCTGGTGCATTGCTATTAGAGAAGCAAGCCAGAGACTGGAACGGTGCTTCTTAAAAAAATTAAGGAGTGGTTAGGTTTGGGCACAAAAAACACTTCTTTGGAATACTGGGCCAGCCAGTGTGTCCTCATCTTCTGGCATCACCAGAAATGTTACTTTTTGAGTAATAGATAGATAGATATACTTTATTTATCCCAAGCTGGGAAATTACAGTGTAGCAGCAGCATTACACACAGAGACAATGACAACACAATTAAATAAAAAGAACAACCTAGGCATACTTCAAGCAATAAAATATAAAAATACAATAAAATAAAATACAATAAAATGTAATGTAAAAATAAAGTGTCTAAAGAAAGAGTATGTATTAAGGAGTAGAATTCCAGTGCAGAATAAATATGAATATGCAGTATAAAAATGTTGGTGCTCTTGAAATAACAGGCAAAGACTGCACCATTGACTTTAGACCATGTTTTTGTTTGTCAATGGTGCATCGCTATCTGGTTCCTCAATATAGCAATTTGGCAACAATGCACCTGACCAAACCTCATTTTAAGATCAACACACTTATGGGAGCAATTAGCAATTGTGCAACTGTGAGCTGCATTGTGTCCGATGTAAGGCTCTTGGTGTTTTTCTGCACCACTAGTGACAAAGATCTATGTATCACATACATGTTTATAGCTGTCCCTGACCAGCCAACTCTTTTGCTGTAATTAGCATGTGACTGTGAGCTGCTGTATCTTTTAATCATGTTTTATTGTTATTTCAACTGTTTACATCATCTTTGTATCACATAACTGCATTTTAAAACATCTCGCTATAACACTGACTAAAAAAAAGTTAAAGCAAAGACACACTAACAAGATGATATGCATAATTCAGTGATGCTTTATCAAACTTAATAATCTTGAGAAGAGCTTAAAAGTGTGCAAGACTGCATTTGGTTGCACTCAGTATCTTCACCAGAATTGGCAGTTTTTCAAATGGAAATTTGTTGCACCATTTCAGCTGCAGTTGCTGGAGTTTTCAGAGACATAGCACTTATCCAAAATGATGAATCAGTTTTATCTTTCCACTGTCAAACCATTCGCACTAATGGCTGCTTGTGGCGATATTTATTATTAATGTTGTTGGACATCAGAAGCTTATGGGATCCATTCGGTCCACATGGCCTTTAAATCTGCCTCTCCATCTCACTGAGCTCTGTGCTTGGTGTGTTGGCTTTGTAACTCTCACTGCTTTCGAGTATGAATATTTTATGCGCTGATTCGAGGTAGGTTTGCATCCGGATTATCAATACATCATCTTTACATGTGAGACAATTTTGCATAGATGCATTTTTATGAAATTGAATTGCGAAATAATTCAATCATGCATGATCAACTGACTTGATGGACACCAGCTGCCTGCTTTTATATCTGCCAGGAGTGTATTTTAAGCATATTTTGAGTGCTTTAAAAAGATGTTTTGAATGTAGCACACAATTATTGAAGCTACGAGCAAATTTCTTGACAATCAGCCCTCAAATTCTGGCAATTTGAGGCGTCTCGGCTGGCACATCACACTGATGAATGGAAAGGATCTCACCATACAGTTCAGAGCAGGAAAGCTTCACTTACTGTTCTGATTATTAGAGCGCCGTTGATCAAATTTATGACTGTAATTTCGTCTGGACATGCTTGTGTTTTCCATTTACATATGGTTTATAGAGCTGTGATTTCATTTGCATAATAGGAGCTCAAAGTGATATGCTGATGAAAGCAGAAGGGAGGGCGCTCAGTAAACTTTTTATGGGCTGCTGTTAAAGAGGAGAAAGCAAATACCACACTACACTATGTGAGAGTGTGTGCGTGTCTTTCTTTTTGCCTTCCTCTCACACAATGCACATGCACAACCTGATGGCAAAACAATGAAAGGGAATGCTTGAATCTGTAGTTGCTTTCAGCCCCCATGAGCCAACAGAGGATGTCAATATCCTTCAAATGCCAAAGAAAACAAGAAAGAGTCAATAGACTGTCCATGCACAATAAAAAACAAAACAAACATAGACAAAAGACTGCTGTTCATATCTGGCAAATGAACAAATGTTAATAAAAAATCTTCAGCTAAGGGAATGTGTTTCTGTTACACATTGAATCTAACACTAATTAATTCAGTTTAGCGTTTTAGCATATTCATAACAAGCACAAAATCTTCAGAACCAGATGCATTTATTCAAATATTCATAAAGGTAGCTGCTGACACAGGAAAAATGCACTTCATTCCTCATATTTCACTACTGAGGACAGTTTGTTGTTGCATTATTATAATTTTACCTGATTGAATTTATTTGATGATGCATCTTAGGCTTGCTGATAGTTTACTAACAAAGGCCACGCCAATACAGGGTTCAGGAAAGTTGAATGCATATGGAGAGCCGAGATGATGTAGGAGTGGAGGGTGGAGGTACTGGATGAAAGGATGAGGATCGAAGGATAAAGGGATGAGGGTCTGTGGGGGATGATGGGGCGAAGGGATGTGGGGAGACGTGGGGTACGTGGACCGATGGATGGTAGAGAGCGACGACAATTCAGTGTCAGGCGGGGAGACAGAAGGGAGGCAGAAGAGAGTCAGGGGAGTGGAGAATGTGAGTGGCGGAACCATCTCTTCTTGCACTGATAGGGATCGTGCCCCCAGTGGTTCCTGTAATCAAACAGAGAAAGAGAATCTAGAGGTAAAATAGAAAAAGGGCATTCACAATCAGATGGGAAGGCAATGAATCAGATGTGCTTAAGGAGCCTACTTGTGCGGAAGTGGGATGTGTTTGAGATGTGGTTTTTGTTCCAGAACAGTGTTTTAGTATAAAACTGCATATAGTGCTGTGGTGCTCCCCTCCCGGGTCTGGCTCCAGGAGGGGGCCCCGGTTTACCCGTGCTGGGCGAGGTACTCTGATGATCGTGTTCCCGCTTCATAAGGGTCTTTGAATCGATTTTAGTCTGGTCCCTCCCCTGGGACCACTTTGCCTTGGGAGACCCTACCAGGAGCTACTGCCGACAACACAGCTCCCAGGATCACCGGAGCACACAAACCTCTCCGCCGAGTTAAGGTGGCGATTCTTGGAGGAGCACACTAGCAATAACTGAGTTTTTTTGAAAATATTGATGTGCCCTCTTATCTGCAGGCCAAGTGACCTCTCGGATAAGGATGGCAGCATTCTTCTATAGTTCTCATATTTGTTTGTTACACTTAAATCTCCCTTTTTGACATCTGCTGCTATTGTAACATTTTGTAAATAAGGGAATGTCATTTAAACCAATACGCTGAAATTGGAACTGTGCTTATAATTTGTAACCAGCAACTGCTTTTAAATTACATTCTGGAGGGTTGGTACTGTTAGTAATTTCAACTGTGATATAATGTTTTCATAACCTTTTAGTACCTTAAAAGTACCAAATGGACTCATTACCTGGTACTTCCTTGTTCAAAACGCAGCTTTACACCCTTTAAAATGAAGAAACCCTCTTGACTCCCTGTGAAGCTTTGGCTAGTGGGGGTTTGTGGCCTACATGGATGGAATGAATAGGCGGAAAAAACAACAGCAAATTTCCATGTAAGTGTCATAATTTAAATTAATGTTTACCTCAATGTTGATATGGCACACTGATTAACAAAATAAATAAACACTTAATATATATCTGGTCTATGGTATTTACAAAAAACAAACAGGCATGACACTGTAATTCAGAGAAGGCAGAGTATAAGATGATTAGATGTAGAGACGCTAGCTCCAGAATGGCCTTGTTATCTTACCATTTATTTGTGCTGTACTTGTTTTGCAGCTGCTGACTCACTGCCCACTGAGACTGGAGGACAAACTCATTAGACTTTAGTGGTCAAAGGTCAAGGTCACACCTGTGCGATTCTCGTTAGCGTGATGTCTCAGGAACGCCTCGTCCACCGCAGTATTGGCAGCATAGGTGACTAAACACACAAATCGGTCGCTGGATTCATCTGTTGGGAAAGGTTAAGGAACTTTAGCAGGTGCCCTTCTCCTGCATTGATCTACTTTATAATTAGTTGCACAACAACTTATTCAAAGGGCTCAGATGGGAGGAAGCCATGCCATTTGCATACTCTGCTTTCCGCACAGGGACTGTAGAAGAAGGAGTATGCTTTTGAGATAGCAGAATGAAAGTAGGAATTATAAATGATACTCTGCTCTTGGATGCACATAATTAGGAGCTGCAGCGGCTGAAAGAGTGTGTGCACATGACAAATGAAGCCTTTACACATCAACCGGACCCTGTTTGATGTCGGTGTCTGTGAAATTCGAGGTGTTACGTGTTCCTCTAAGGGGGCAGAGCTGCAGCGTGTACATCAGAGTGACACTCTCCCACTCATCTCTGTCTCCCCTCTCTCTACACTCACCCCGCTCTCTCTCTCTCTCTCTCTCTCACCAGGCTTACTGGTTGTCCATGACCATCCATCTGCACCAGTGATCAGGTGGTTTCAAACCACGGCTTTGACAAGCAGGTGTGGCTCCTTTGAAAGGTGCTCTTTGGTGTAGTGTAGGAGATGGGGGCAGGAGGTTGAGTATCTATGGATGTGCTGGTGTGCGTGTGTGTATGTGCGTGTGTGCAACGGGGAATATTATTGACACATTTGCCCTTCCCTGGAGTGCTTTGGGTCCAGACTGTCTGTTGTCTCTCAAGCGTGCTTGTAGTCTGCCAACTGCAGCTAGTAAGGTCACATGTTTTGACCCTCCTGCATTGAGTGATTAGAAATGACAGGCTTTCACCTGCTGATGCCTTTGTGTCACTCTTTTAAAAAAGCAATTATTTTATTATTGCTTGTGTCTAACGTAGAACACGGATCAATGATAAAAAATATCTGGTATTATGTGAGCTGCATTTCAAAACCAGACTGACATTGATAAAGGAATGCAGCAGATCTTAAAGTATTAGTTAACAGTTTTACAGAAATATTTTTCTCATTAATGATTGGTTGGATTTGATTTCTTCAGGTTTTCAGATCTCTGAGATTTCTGTCTCAACCTTTGTGCAATGGAGGTTAATGGAATTTGGTCCTCAAAGCATTGAAAAATTAGATTTATTAAAATATAACAACATGTCTCCGCAGAAACAATGTCCTTGGAAGTCTTGTGAAGCAGGAAGAGTCTCAAAATAACCACAAAGCAACACTGAATGACTACAAAGAGACAAAGAGAAAAGATTACAGAGACCTGCAAAACCACTACAAAGAGACTCACAGTGACTTTGATAAGGGGCAAAACAACCACAAAGAGATTCAAAATGACTTCAGGAGATACAAAGCAATTACAGAGACTTAAAATGACTACAAACAGAGATGCAAAACAACTAAAATAGGTGCCAAAACAACCACAGACATTTTTTTTTACAAAAAGAAAAAAATAATTACAAAGTGACACCAAATAACTACTAAAGGTAGCAAAAAAAGGCATGAAGCAATTACAGAGAGACTTAAAATTACTACAAATAGACACAAAAAACTACAAAGATTCCCAAAACGACTACAAAGAGACACAAAACCACAACAAAACAACTAAAAAGGGTCAAAGCAACCACAGAAAAAAATGAATTACAAAACGACAAAAACAATGGCACACAACGACAAAGAAACACAAAATAACCACAAAGAGATGCAACATGACTACAAAGACACACAAAAAACTACAAAGATGCTCAAAAAGGACTAAAAAGAGAGATGCAATACAACTATAATGGGGGCAGAACAACCACAAACAAAACAAAGTGACACACAACTACAAAGAGACACAAAATGACTACAAAAAGTGGCACAGCAACCACAGACAAAGATAACTGAAAAGGGCCCATACAATTACAAAGTGATTCAAAACTACAAAGAAACACAAATGACCATGAAGAGGTACAAGATAACAACAAACACACTCAAAATGACTACAAAGAGGTACAACATAACCACGAAGAGAGATGAAAAATGACTATAAAAAGATCGGAACAATTAGGATTTCAAAGAGATACAAAACACCAACATAAAGATCAGGTTTGTGTCTTGTTAAGATGTCTTTGCCCAGAGGCCTGTTGTCTCATAATCTGATCAGATTTGATAATGATTTAGTGAAGTTAAGGGGTGGACAAATATGACAAACACATTGTCATATAATGTACTACACAACAACAAAATGACTATAGAAATGAGTCCACACACAAATAATTATCTAAGATTTATTGCAGTTCAAATGTAATCGCCCCAGTTGATTGTATTACATTATCCCAGTTTTTATATTTCATGTTCCACTCTATATATTAACTGTAAGTATCAGTGTAAGATAAGAATTTAAATAGAGCAGCAACATAATTCATTTTAGTAGCTTTTCTTCCTTCATTGAATCCAAGAATCAGGGCTCTGTAAGGTCGCTAAGCTAATTACACAGACTAAATACTTTGAGTGCTTCGGTTAATTAGCGCATCAAAATTTCTGATAAAAACCAGAGCAAAAGAATTAAGCTAAGTAACCTCAGATGCTTCTATTTCTGGAGAATTTAACTTCTCTGCCTTGAGCTTTTCAACCATGTAAAATGGGTCAGCAACAGTCAACTGCTAGCTGTGTCAGTGTTGACATGATTTTAAAAGATACTTCTAGAGATATGGACAAAATGCAGGCGGGGTTATGTGACCCAGCCAGGTAACCGAACATAATTGGCACTGGGAGGGCGGATCGCTTTCTGGTACTCCTAATGGCCTGTCTGCCCTTGTTACTACCAACCAAATAGTCCCAAAAATATTATTCACTGTGTGTTGTGTGTAGGTGACTGTTGCTGGAATGATATGTGTTGTTGAAGGTTATTTATGTATTTTAATTAGGCGATGCTGAAATGCCTTAAGCCTGCATTCTTTCTAATGGCCAGCAGGAGGCGACTCCACTATTGTATAGGAGTCTATGAGAGAATGGATCTACTTCTCACTTGATTTTCCTCTGTAAACATTTTGAGTTCTTGGTCCCAGTTGTTAGTTTTAAGTCTTATTCAATACAGTCTTCCTCCCCTTTAGAGCAGCTATTCTCAACCTTGGGGTCAGGACCCCAATTAAGGTCGCAAGATGATTTCTGCGGGTCGCCAAATCATTTGGAAGTAAGGTCTGTCTCCACTGTGTTAAAGTGTTCATGCGTGAATGTGTTTTAGTCTTTTTGGTCACTTAATGTCTTTTTTTTGTGCGTTTTTTTTTTGTCATTTTGTGTGTTATTTGGTCATTTTGTGTCTTTGTTTTGTGTCTTTTTTTGATCATTTTGTGGTCAATTTGTGTCTTTTTTGGTAATTTTGTTTCCTTTTTTGGTCATTTTGTGTCTTTTTTTTGTCATTTTGTGTCTTTTTGGTAATTTTGTTTCTTTTTTGGGTAATTTTGTGTCTTTTTTGGTCATTTTGTGTCTTTTATGGGCATTTTTTGTCTTTTTTGGTCATTTTGTGTCTTTTTTGGGTGATCTGAACTGTGCATGTGAGATTCTGTTCAGTGAGCGGTGGTCGCGGTCAATATGCATGTTAAATTGGGGGTTGCGACTCAAAAAGGTTGAGAACTACTGCTTTAGAGTACAATATCAAGATAGAGCAGTGCATGCCTTGCACTGTGTGTTTTCATCTTAGATCTTTGACCCTTTCACAGTGTGTTTTCTGTTCCTGAATAATAACACTGTGGTTCGTAAAAGTCTTGATCAGTGCTCAGTTGTACTGTGAAAGAAACTCCAAAGAGTTGGCTGTTCACTTAGAAGTGCGGCTGCACCCTGCTAACCAATTCAGCTAGCTAGCACTCATATTTACTGACAACATAACGAATCCGTTCTCAGCATGCACTGGTTCCAAAAGACAAAGATGGCCAGATGCAAAACTGGAAGCTTTAAAATTGTAGTCCACACTCTAAAAAAAATGACACTGGCTCAATTTAAAAAAAATTGTTGTAACAATTTGCATTTATCTTTTTAAGTAATCTCAACTAAGACATTATTGAGCATTTCCAATGAGATTTTTATAGCTGAACTAACTCAATTAGTCTAGTTACAACCAACATGATTTGTTTTGTCCTCTACAAGTTTAATTATGTTGAACCAATTCAAGTGGTCAAATGACTCTATTTAAGTTGCTATAACTCCTTTATTTTACTTTCTTTCTACTCAATTTTATTGAGTATAAGTAACTTATTTCACTTGAGTCAGACATATAGTAATACAATATTAAGTTTCATTACCTTAATGCTTTTCCTTGTTAAGTGAAGGCAGAAATGCATATCCAAAATGGATATATTTCTGAGTTAAGACATCTTTCTTCATTTTTAATTTTGATCAACTTTTTTGAAATAAGTTATCAACTTAATAAAACAATGGACATGTAACAAATTGTATTTTTTATGCTAAAAAAAGTGATCTGTTTCATTCTGAAGAGTCAGCTTTTTCAAAACCAACATGGCTCAGTTCAAAATTTTGTTTCAAAACAAAACTTCTCATCGCTGTTTTATGCTAAAATAGCTCATGTTTTTAAGTCATACTAACTATCTCCTGAATCTTTTCTTAGAGTGCACAGACCAACAGGTGACACCATAGTGGCTATGTCCACTTCTTTTATACAGTCTATGGTTATTCCAAGAATGGGGGATTGGCCCTTTAATTCTAAGATGATAGAATACAGAAGATTTGATGTAGTGGTGCTAGATCGAGAATGTCTGGTTTTGTCTGTTCACTTGTTACTAACCATTTGTCTGTGCTGGAATGATTTGTTTTGTATACATGGGAAATGGGGGGTGGTTCAAATCCCAGGTTTCTGACAGATGGTAGGGGCCAGTGCCAGCGTAGGCCTGGGCAAGAGGCCGGGTACAAGGTGGGCCCAAGTGAGACACAAACCACACACAGCTAATCTGGCACACCATCAAACCTCTTGGCAGCTCTCCGAGGGTAACAATTACCGAAGCAAGGTGCTGTAGAGCCGGCGCTTTGAAAATGAAATGAAATGAGTTTTTCCCTCCACAGCTACAATCAGTACAGAAATCCTGATTACCTTTCAAACGTGTTCGTGGTTTCCTTTGTTCCTAATCCACAGAGAAATATGAAGCAGATTAGACAGACAGACAGACAGAGAAAGGGCTGCTTTGTGTTGCTGCTTAGTGTTTAACATTTACTCACTCTGAATCTCTCCATCAACCAGTCAACAGTTTATTTGGTTTAAATGCGGAAGGAAAGACAGAGGTGTCCGGTGAAAAACTTGAGCTCCAAACGTTGGTTCAGGGACAGGCATGGCTGGCTGTAATGAGGCACCGAGGGGCCTTGTCAGACCCGAGACAAAAGACCCTACTGGAGTCCTTCACATTCGCAGGGGAAAAGTGCCAATTCTTCTGTCCTCCCCTTCTGGGTTTGATACTTTGAGTGGCTTTGTTCTACTCTTAGCTACTGATCAATATGTCCCGTTCTCCTCTTTTCTGGTCAGCTTGTCACCGAGCCTGTGGGGAAATGTGAAGAAATGGCAGAGTTCCATAAAGCAGATGTGGCCCCCCATCAGCTCCCAGGCGCTGCTGCCTGACGTCTGTTTCAGTGCGAGCTGATATTAGGAGCAGTGAATGAGAACTTCTATACCAATGAGGGTTGTTACAGGGAACCATGTATGTCTTCATAACCGTCAAGTCAAATTTAGCATCGCAATCTGTCTCCACTAATCTAATCAGACGTTGACAGCTCCAAATACACATGTAATCACACCCAAATGTACTCTTGATGCATTGGGATCGGGATTTTTAAGCTGTATTTGGCACATAAAGCTCGTTTTTTTCAACACTTTTTTTGTATTTCTTTATTTTATCATGGAATTTATCCATTCATTTTGGTTATTAAGAACATGTAAAAATCTGATTTAACATATTATGCTCATTTTCAGGTTTCTAGTACAACATGTTTACATATTTTAACGTAAAAAAAAAACACATCCTGAAAAAGTTGCCTAACCTTACCATACCCTCAACTTAAACAGCAGTGAAAACTGCAGTGAACAGCTCTTGAAGCAGGAGACCCAAGTGGGGACAAAATCTAAATAAAAGTGTCCCAGACCACAGTGATGGACTGCCTAGTCAACTTTTTAAAATTTATTTGGCACATAAAGCTCGTCTTTTTCAACACTATTTTTGTATTTCTTTATTTTATCATGGAATTTATCCTTTCATTTTGTATATTGGAAACATGTAAAAATCAGATTTAACATATTTTGCTCATTTTCAGGTTTTTAGTAGAACATGTTTACATACATTTAATGTAAAAAAAAACCAAACTCATCCTGAAAAAGCGCATGCCTGTGATTGGTCAGTGTTTCCTGTCTCTGCACCATCATTGCAGCTGGGGAATGACTGTGACGGCACTGTAGCAGCATTTTTCACCTATACTGTATAGTATAGTTGAAACATCACAATCTTACAAAGTCCTGACGCCTTGTTGAAAAGCACAGCTTCTGAATACAGTCTTTGTGTATTTTTTTGGATTGAGCACTTTGATACTTTCACAGTATTTACTGCACTGAGCACCTACAACTGCTTTACATTTAAAAAATACATTTTTCATAACATTGGAACCTTAAGAAGCTATAATGTAACTAGTGGTCCAGCACATGAAATATCTCAACAGCTAGAGATAGAAGATGGATTACCATGCTATTTTGTGTAGACAGTCATGGTTCCCAGAGGATAATCCATTATTAAATTGATTTTGGTGAAGCCATGGCTTATCTTGAATTGGAAGCATTTTTTTGACATTTGTAATAAACATCCTGGTGCCCTGATGATGAATTGTAGTCACTTTTGTTAATCTAGTATTCTAGCACCATCATCAGGTCATGATTTACTGCTGGCAACAACAAGGTTAGGAGCCAAGGCAGAAGTAAAGCCCTATAGCTGGCAGATTGTAACCTGCAATTAACCTTATGTAACATAACCACATGGACATATTATGTTGTTTCTCTTTGGGCGGCTGTGGCTCAGTTGGTATTGCGGGTCGTCTTCTGATTGGTGGTTCGATCCCTGACCGTGGCAGCCTACATGTCGAAGTATCCTTGAGCAAGATACTGAACCCCAAATTGCTCCCGATGCTGCGTTCATCGGTGTGTGAATGAATTCCCAATGGTGGCAGGTGGAACTGTTTAGGGTAGCCTCTGCCACCAGTATGAATGTGTGTGTGAACGGGTGAATGAGCGCAGTCTGTAGTGTAAAGCGCTTTGAGTGGTCTCAAAGCGACTGGAAAATCACTATAAAAGTGCAGGTCCATTCATCATTTACCATTTGTCGTTACACATCTGTGATGTGTTGTGTGTTTCTGTGGCTATTTATGTTTCTTTGTTGTTTTGTGAGGCTCTTTGTACTTTTTATTTCTCTATTGTCATGGTAATTGTGTGTCTTTGCAGCTGTTCTGGTCTCTTTGCAGTCTTGTTTGTCTCTTTATTGTGATTTTAAAGTCAATTTCTAGTTGATTTCTGTCTGTGACGTTATTTTGAGCATCTTTGTGGTTGTTTCACCTCTATTCATGGCCCTTGTGAGAATCTTTTTATAGCTGTTTTGCATCTTGTAGCAGTTGTTTTGTATGTTAAAGCCAGGTGGCCCTAACACTTTGGGTCCCTGGGCCTGTTAGGCTTATTCAGTTATCCTCCATGTGTAACCAAGATCTTTCCCTAACCCTCTAAATGTTGTAGTTGCCTAACCTTACCATACCCTCAACTAAAACAGCAGTGAAAACTGCAGTGAACAGCTCTTGAAGCAGGAGACCCAAGTGGGGACAAAATCTAAATAAAAGTGTCCCAGACCACAGTGAAGGACTGCCTAGTCAACTTTTTTACTTTACGTGTAGTCCCAGACACATTTGGATACAGTTCATTTGTCTACGCCAACAACTGGGACAAGGTTGTGAAGTCTGTACCTGAGGCAAGGCACCGAGCAGCCACTGCCAGCTGTACGGCCGCGCATTTGCATTTTTTTTTTGGCTCTGCAGTGATTGCAGTTTCCAACTTATTTCTCTGATGATACTTGAGGGGTATCCTGATGCACGGTGTCACCAGATATACAGAAAATGTATACATATCTGGATACAAAACATGGTCAAACAGGACCACAGGCACAACCCCACTGCATTACTCCTTGACCATGAATCCACAAAGGACACGGCCGTTCATCATCTCACCGCCCACAATATCCATCATATTAATCCAGCCGGGTCATTCGATCTAATTATCTCGCAGTGAGTGAAAACAAAATGTGCCAGAGGTGTGAGATTTCATTTGTTTCTGTACATCATGCAGTATGACATTGCCATTGTTGAATGTCATTGTGAAACACAGATGTCAGCGCTATATGAGCCTGATTGCTGCATAATTCTCCTGAAGCTGCCGCGATCCCAAGTGAGTCACTTGATCATTATGAGTATTTTTAATGCATGCTGCTTTCCCCTAAAACAGATCCAGGGAAACACAGTGATAGTCCTAGTTCATAAAATCACCATCAATTGTTGGGCATTGATTTTATATTCTCAACAATTATTTATTGAGTTTAGATCACATACATTTCAGTCAGATAAAGAATACAGGAATGAAAAATAAAAATCGTTAAACCCACTATAGAAGAAACAAGGCAGACTTGGAGTGGGTTGTAACAATAAACTGCTTGTCAGGGAAAAACATCCAGAGAGTACAAACAGATGGGGATGGCAACTCCATATGTCTTTACGGCAGTGTAGAGTCTTACATAAAATAATCATGGAGCACACGCCGGCATACGTTAAAGTGGTGCCTAATGGGTCTCAGGGCAATTCTTTTTCTCTTTTGGGCATTGATTTTTATGAAATAATCGTCAAATCTGCTTCGAAATACTGAATATGTTTGCAAGAGAGAGGAAGAAAGTGTTTGTATGTCGCAATACTTTGAAATCAGGAGGATTTACGGTCTTTAGTTGCTAAACCCGAATCCCCCTTTTGGACATTATGATGGTATACAGGTGCATCTTAATAAATTATATTAATTAATTATATTAAATCATAGAAAGTTTTTTTAATAACAAATTATATAGATCCATTACACACAGAATGAAACATTGCATTTCTTAATTTATTTAATTTCTTACAATTATAATGATTATGGCTTACATTTAATGAAGACCTAAAATTCAGTGTCTCAAAAAAATTAATATTACAAAAGACCAATTTTTGAAAGTATGTTGCCTCTGGACAGTATGTCCATCTATATTATGCACTCAATACTTGGTCGGGGCTATTTAACTTGAACAACTGGAAATGGACTTTTCCATCGTATTCTAATGTATTGAGATGCACCTGTATACCTTGAGATGGTAGAAAAGTGTCCACCGGAAGAGATTTGACAATAATAATCCCATCGTGGTAGCTTTACAAACGTAATCATGTGAAATCTTGCACAATCTTGTAATCTTGTGATTCCAGCTGCCTGTATTTAACTTAATTTGGGTCGACATTATTAGAAAAACCCTTGACAATATTGAGAGTTGCTAGTTCTCTGTGATTAATCAAATTCTTTAATACAGCACGGCAGGAAGGCCACAGCAGGGTTGTACTCTGAAAAGGTTTCCAGAGTGTCTTCCTTATATGCCATATATAGTCATAGACTGTATATAGTATATAAATGACGGCCGACTTTCACCCAGGACAATGTGGTTTTTGTCCCATGTGACAAAAGTAACTTACATCATTTACATAACTTCAGTGGCTGTGTTTTGTGAATCGCGTTTTAAAAAAAATGTAAATTAAATTTTTAACATAAATAAATGTTTTAATTCAGGTTGAGTTTTTTTTAACTTCCGTGGTTCACATCACTCTTGTAACTACTTCACTTCTGGCATTTACTGATATTTAAACTATATTTGGTTACTTCAGGTAATATTTTGAGAAAAAAGTTGCAAATTTATTAGATTAAAGTGGCAAATATGTGCGAAAAAAGTCGCAGATTTACGAGAAAAAAGGGGGAAAAAAGCAACTTTTTTCTCGCAGATTCACCACTTTAAATCTCATGAATCTGCACATTTTTTTCTCGTAGATTTGCCACTTTAATCTCGTAAACTTTTTTCTCAAAATATTATTTTCATATGTTTTTTTTTTTTTTACACATTCTGGCAGTATGTAATATCCTCCAATATTCTCTAGGGTTGAAATTTGGAATTTGCAGGTATTTCAATGAGTGTCCTATTAAGGGTTAAATTGTCTTTTATAACACCTAACCAGGGCGTTTTTTGTCCTAAACCTAGGTCAGTGGTTTTGTTGCCTAAATTCACAGAAACTGCACCTTTTTAACAACCACGAACTGTACATGTATGTATAATGAACGTGGGTGCTATTTATAGAACACTCCACTGTACCAATCCACTTTTGACAAACACTCATATGACGATCTATTCTGTCTTTTAGGTTGGAGATCTTGTTGTCTGAAAGCCTCCCAACTTAAACACACTGTTATTAAAGAGACGTCTGTAAAACTGCTGACAAGACAACTCAAACAAGCAAGCAACAAGACTGTTATAAATATTTTTTTTGTTTGTGTCTGGTGTCCAGTGTTATAATAAATCTGTGGGTCTCAGGCTGTGTGGGGGTTAGGGGTGAAAAAATAGAAGAGGGCGTCAGCTGCATGCAGTGGGGCACCAGCTGAGTTTTTTTACTAACAACAATCAATCTAGCAAGAAGGCATTTTCCACCATAGAAGTATCCCACAAACTTTCATTCGATCACATTTTCTTACTCTTTGGCCGATATAGAGAACTTTAAAATGTGTTATCTATCATCCAGGCAACTTTTTGGGGGGCTGAGAAACTATGTGTTGCATTACCTTTTATCTAATTTCACAGATTATTTGCATATTTCATTTAATATGTAGCCTTCTTTACATATCTGATCAAATTGTTCATTTAATTTCAGTACTGCAGGTGTGTTACTCATTTACACATAAATTGCCTGAAATGGAACTGATAACAGACATAATTCATCATTAATTAAGTTAAAGGCTTAGACATTTTAATTATTATAAATGATATACAGTTATAATATAACGTGTGTGTGTGTGTGTGTGTGTGTGTGTGTGTGTGTGTGTGTGTGTGTAAACCAAATAATAATGTTGTTTGGTTTTCATTTTCTCATATATTCCTATACAACTTGTCTTCTTATTGCAACAAATTGAGTCGCCCCCTGCTGGCCATCAGAAAGAATGCAGGTTTGACACTTGGCCAGGAAATAAGACATGAGGATTATTAAAAGATTATGGTATATAATAAGAGAATTCTTGAGATTTGCACCCAAAGATTTTACGGTTAAAACTAGAGGACTACAATTCTAGAAAAACCCATTTTCTTTGCTCTTCCCATGAACTCTTCAGCATGGATGCATTCTCTGTAAACTTTTTCACTTTGCTGCTAGTCAGAGCCATGCAAAAAAGTGAAAGAGCTCCCCTGATCTGGCATCTGTGCCAAATGTTTTATGTTATTTTTGCAGCTAAATGTTAAAGTTTAACAGGCCCTTTTTGCCATCTCGCTTTACAGCGAGAGGTAAACTGTGAAAAGAGGTACATCTGGAAAAAAAGAAGGTGTTGTTTAGAGGTGTTGAGACACAGCGTTAAAAATACTCCTGTGCCCTCCCTCAGCAGCAGTCAGATGGATATATGGAGAGAAGAGACACAGGAAGAAGACAGAAGACCTGAAATAGCCTCCTGAAATAGCCCGAAGGCATCCAGAGAAAGAGACCTGCCTCCGCCTGCTGTTAATTCCCCCTTGTCCTTGAATGTGTGTGTGGTCATGTGAGAGTGTATAGAAATAGATGTGTGTGTTTGTGTTTACTGTCAGCCTCTTTTCCTTCCATTTTCCCTCCTTCCTCCTCCCCTCTGATTTGATTTAAATAAAAGCCACCCAGTTAAATTGAAGTGTCAGGGTGAAAATCCAAAATGTGTTTAAATGAAAACAGGATTTTTTTTTTTTTTTTTTTTTTACGAGTAAACATTTCATTTCTGCACACTCTCGCTCATGTTTATTCATTTATGGCGAGGCTATGAAGTAATGTTTCGTTTTGGTTGCTTGCACTATTCATTAGCTTGTGTATTGCCCGAGGTGTAGCTGCTTATAATGGTTGCAGAGCTGTGTTGGCAGCTATGTTATTGACAGAACCATATGGATTTCATTTCATATTCATCACGCCAACGCCAGAGAAAAAAAGACCCACGAGAGCATGTCTTTGTGCTTAGCGGTGAGACAAAGTGGTGTTTGCATTCGGGAAAGTAAGAAAGAGAAGAGGGGGAACAATGAGGGAGCAAATGCGTTTGTGAGTGTTTGCTGTTAGATCTCAATTCCATCCTTTCTATTTTGGGGGTGAATTGTTTTGGAAGCAGCGCCATTTCTGGATGCCATCATCACTCAAGCTGCCCAAGGTCTCAGGCGTGAGATGTTGCCATACATCAAGGTATTGTTGATCGATATTGATTGATCTGTGCAACTTCAGGGAATATCAGTGCCCATCTCTGCTTCTCACACCTTTCTGTTTATGTAATTAATATGGAAGACAAGTAGTCACTCAGCCATAACTTTTTAACCTTGCACAAAGCCCCGATAAATCATGAGCAAGGGACATCAGATGAACCGGGCCAGCAGGTTATTGCGGTCCTGCCCTGAGCTGTGCGGGAACAAGCTTATGGCAGAGGAACCACATTTTCCATGACCATGTTTGGTTTTCTGCATGAGTCACCTGATGCCCTTTTAACATCAGTTTGTTCAAAGAAATGAGTCTCTGCTGGGATTTGGTGCATGAAGGAATGTGATGGAGGTCAGTTTGGTTTGAGGTTTTGGCAAAGATCTTTCTCCAACTTGGCTAAACTCTTAAAGGATAATAACTGTTATTTTAAAAACACTGTGCTTTGTATATTTTTAAGGTTTGGTCATCATGCCAATCGATTGTGATGCAAATTATGTCAGTTACACAACTCTGAGTTTGTTGTTCTCGGACATAACTCAATAACATCTAAACCGAGTTCTTCCCAACACACAAACACTGCTGTAGTAATAAGACCTGCCTATGTGGGATTCTCATGAAAAATCCGTGGCCAGAAGGTGATTATGTGTTTGGGTGGTGTGTATACGTCTCTGCTCTCTCAGCAAGTATAATAACAACAATGCCAGACTACATTGTCTCTTTACAAATGTTGCTCCTGGCATTGTGAGCCTACATTAGCATCCAAACACGACATGTACAGCACATCTGTTCTGCTCGTCTTGAATGCTATGAACTGCGATTACATTTTTATTAACTGAATGTAAAATGTTAATGTTAGACTTTGTTGTAAACTTATGATAGCCCGCTGATGCTAGCCCACGAGCGATAGCCCGCAAACGCTAACCCGCTAATGCTAACCTGTATCAATCACATTGGAGTTATGATAATCCCGCCCCCAGCTCCTGACGTCGGTGGTTTGTGGTTCAAGACCAGCAAAGAGTTGGTGCAACTCTGGAACCAGTAAGGGTGGGTTGCCAGGTTTTGTTTCTCGTTTTCTCCTGTTTAAGTAGGTAGGGAGGTAAGATTTTGTACCTTTTGGTTTTTCAGGTAAATTTCAGGTAAATTTCTTATTACTTGGAAGACGGGGAAGATGGGTCCTTTTCATGTTGTGCTCTAGGCCCCCTAGACTGGGGCATAACAGGCAGTCTAAAAAGCGAGGAACTGGTTCAGGCACCGACTCTGAACCGGCCCTGGAAATACCTTGGTCGTAACAGCTCAGTGAGTTTTAGCACATGTGTCTGGATGACTGCCAGTATGCTGCAACTGTGTTATGAACCTAAAATTAACTAAATTATAAGTGATTAAATTGTGGTGAACTGATCAAAAATTATGCCGAAATGGTTACAGCATGGTGCAATTGTGTGAAAAAAACTGAATTCATGCTTTGACAGACAACAACAAAATAGCTTTTAAAATGCTTTTTTTTTTTTTTGGGCAGAGTCTGGACTGATCATATCAATGTTTTACAAGATATTCTCAATACCTGGCATCTCAAAATACAGTGATTTTTTGTAATTTCTGAAAAAGCCACCCTACATGTATCAACAGGCTATAATAAGACCATTGGGAGGGTATGGGGGCATTAAAAAATGTCATGACTTTTTCACAAAAAATTTCAACATGCTACAAATATGAATTTTTTTTCAAATTTTGGAGATCTCAAAATACGATGTTTTTTTGTTATTTCTGGAAAAGCCACCCTACTACATGTATCAACAGACTATAATAAGACCATTTAGAGAGTATTGAGCATTTAAAAATATTAAGACTTTTTTCTCCTGAGTGCACTTTTTTAGTGTAGAATTAAATGATCCCAGACAGGGAGTGTCCAGCAGAATATGCTATCAAGTTGCATTGTGGGAAGTGTAGTATTCAGTATTTTCAGCTGAGGATGTAGGGATATTTGGTTTTCTCCTTCATCAAATTTGACCATTGTGTTTTTTTTTTGTTTTTTTGACAGTTCCACAATTTTATTCAGGAGCAAAACTAAGTTGCTGGACTTTCCCTTTGAATCACCTTTAGGGTCTGTTGGCCACAGTAAGTGCCTTCTTCAAATCTTTGCTGTAATCTAAAAATAACTGATATAATTAATAACTTGATCTGTCGTCCTGAGATGGCAATTAAATAAAAGATCATTTAAATTAGTCTCTTAAAAGTGCTTTGTTTGTGCTGGTGAGTTTTATCAGGGTCAAGTGAAGAGATTTTGTGTTCAGTCAGGGTACTAATTAGCCATGATGCTCCTGTAGATTTTAATGCTGTTTAATGCACAGTGTGTATGGCTGAGGGATATTAAATATGAATGGATTCCGTCTGATATAATTCTAACAACACCTGTTCAGCTGCTGAATCAGCTCACTTTCAGCAGTCATTACTTCTCTATGCATTTCAAACTCATTCCATCACAGACATACACAGTCCTCTCTGCCTGCGTCAGGTACTAACTGGTGAAGGGCCAGCACCTGGTCTGCTTTTAGTCATTTTTACTGAATATGTCTTTTAGTTTTTAACTTGTTATGAATTGTTTTAATTGCAGAGGCAGTACACATGGTATTTATTCCTCTCTGTACTCGTCCAGAGGGAAATGATGCATACTTGTTTACTTCATTTGGGATGTTGAGCCCACTGATAATTGCATCTGTAAGTAAAGTCTTTTAAGAAATGGAAGAAATATTTTTTCTGGATGAGTGCTGCTTGTTTTTTTTGTGTTTGAACATTTTCACTCCATGTTTTATTTTGGCACATTTAAGATAACATCTGTTTCATCGCACTGATGCAAATGTTGTGGGCTGTCCAAAGAATTCATCAGGCGCTATCTAATCATGTCTTCCGTTCACACCAGTCGAGTCCAAACATGTGGAGGAGATGTTGACCGTGGCAACAAATAATCTATGATTATACTTTAGCTGATACTCCCTCAGTAAATAAGTGAACTGCTGCTTCGACATAACATATTCCAAACTGTCGGACCAAGTCATGTCCAATTTGTTGACACACTTTATGTTAAGAACCTTGTTCTCTTTACTCTGTCATCTTTTTTCTTTTTGCACTGCAAGATAAATGTCATAGTAGATTTACACACTTACAGAACAATTTCACTTTGCCTATACATTAATAAACATCAGCGAGTAGAATGTTGACACAAATGGAATATTTTCATACTCTTTTTATATGTATATGTAAACGATGGCCCTGAGAGCTCACAGCGCTGCAACTTAAAAAAACATATGCAAATACACAAAACACCAGCAAATTGAAAAAAACATCTTCATCAATTTGACAACACAAGTGCAACATTTAGAAAACACGCTGCAAAGACCACAACACAATAAGAAAACGTGCTGCAAAGACCATATGACAACAGTAGTGTTTCCAGAGGACACTTAAAAGTGATGCACATGTCTGGGCACGCTTGTGATATTATCACGTTATTTCAAGATAATGAATATCTTCTATAACAATCATAGTGTGCTAACGTTAGCCGGCGATTGATAGAATGCTAACGTTTTACGGGCTACCGGGCAAACCGCTATGGGCTAACGTGATGTATAGCGTTAGCCCATAGCGGTTTGCCCGGTAGCCCGTATAATGTTAGCATTATATCAATCGCCGGCTAACGTTAGCATGCTATGATTGTTATAGAAGATATTCATTATCTTGACATGAAAATATCATTATCAGGAAATAACGTGATAATTTCACGTTATAATGTTATAATGTTATAATGTTATAATGTGAAAATATCATTATCATGAAATAACGTGATAATTTCACGTTATAATGTTATCATGTGAAAATATCATTATCTTGAAATAACGTGATAATATCACATGCGTGTCCAGACATGTGCATCACTTTTAAGTGTCCTCTGGAAACACTTCTGTTGTGTTGTGGTCTTTGCAGCGCGCTTTCTAAATGCTGCGCTTGTGTTGTCAAATTGATAAAAAAAATTTCTTAATTTACTTGTGTTTTGTATATTTTGCAAGTTGCAGCACTGTGAGCTCTCAGGGTCACCATACCATTATGTAGGTTAAAATTAGCTTTTTATGCAAGTGTTGCTTATTCTAATTAGTGTAGATTTATTTGTGCATACAGGCCAAGTACATGATGTTATTTTTAAAATAGCTCAACTTATAATAACTCATAAATAGACCACATAGGACCAGAGCCCGTAGGAGTTGTGCTGACCGACCCTTAGTTTTGTTTTTGTTTTTTTGCAGGATCTCTCTGTGTTTGGCCCCAGCACACCAGCTCCATTCAAATTAAAATAGAATCTTTATGCAGGTCTACAGTGGGTCTGAACATGACCTTACACTTGAGAGTTATTAATAGAGCTTCCGACTTTCAGAAAGGAGAAGAATTACTCCCAGGAGAGTGTGATCACTGTTTTACATTCTCAGCAGAAATTCAATGACATGTTTTATTTCTCTGACAGATGTGCTTTTACCCTCGGGGACCTGCGGAGCACCACAGTGAAGATACTGTCATCATATGAAACTAGGAGGACTTCACTGTCATGATATCATGGTGGTAAGGGGTTAATAACTGGCATGGCTATTTTCAAGTATCCCTTGACCTCTGACCCCAAGATATCTGAATAAAAATGGGTTCTATGGGTACATATGAGTCTCCTGTATAAAGACATGCCCACTTTATGCTAATCTCATGCAGTTTTTGGCAAATACATGCAGTTTATTTTTTGCATTTTTGCATTTTTCAGTTATGAATGTGTTACTTCTGCCTATTGTAAAATGGTAAATTTGAATTTCTGCATACTGGGGTCCCTAAACAGTCCTGTAATTGCATACTTCGGGAATGACTGACAAGCTGACACTCTTGGAGATGCAGTGAGACCAATATTATTCATGCATGATGTTATTAGTCCTCATAGTAGCATTTCACTGGAGTTAGAGCATTTCTTGAATCTTGACCTCATTATATAAAATGAGCTGCTGTGACCTCTAAGATAATCACAGCCTCATGTAACTTAACAACCACAAACCTACGCACATAGGGTTAGGTGTTGTTGGTGTTCGAATGTGGTATTTTTGAAGGGTTTTTGACAATTTTTAATAAATCTCATAAATTGTTAAATTTAGCACCAAACCTGTGTAACAAACGTTTACCCAAAGACTGCTTTAACAACTTATGAGACATAGTTGAGAATGGGAATCACCTTCATATACTTATATCATAATGTTCCTATCTATCTTTGACCTACAGTGCTGAGCTGCATCTCAAAGTAATCCTCATGTAATGCAAGACTAAGCGAGATGTTGCAAATTTCAGCACCATGGACAGAGAATGGAAACCTAATTATCTTCAGTCATTTATGTAAACTTCATAGAAAATAAAGAAATGCATTGAATCACTGCTTATTTCTCATAGGAAACCAACGTATTTAAAACAGCGTAAAAAAAGAAGCAAATGTGTGTACAAAATATATTGCGGTTTCAAGGTATCAAGGCCAGACCATACAGGCTGATTTCAGTCTTCAATTATATGTTTGAATTCATTCAGACAGCTATGCCTGAATGAAGGCATATGGTAGATTGTAATTATTCATACATACAGTGACCATACAGTGACATTTCTTTCAGTTTCAGTAAGTACCTCTTGAACTCCAAGTTGCCTCTCATGAACATCTCTTCTCTATGGGGCTCCATGCGGTCACAGTTCCCAGTTCCAACAGCACACAATGATGCAGGCAGGCAGTGCTGAGCCTCAGACATTCATTCATTATCCTTAACTGCTTATCTGAACTCAGGTTTCGGGGGTCTGGAGAGGATCCCAGCTGACATTGGGCGGGAGGCGGGGTCCACTCAGGTCAGGTCTCCAGACTATCACAGGGCAGATACATAGAGACAGACAACCATTTACTCCTACGTCAATTTAGTCACCAATTAAACCTAAGCTGCATGTCTTTGGACTGTGGGAGGAAGCCGGAGGACCCGGAGAGAAGCCACGCTGACACGTGGTGAGCATGCAAACTCACAGAAGCGCCGCAAGAAGGATTCTAACCCGTGACCCTGAGACAATCCAACATAATAAATCACATCTTATTGTTACATGTTTATCTCTAATCTAATGCCACTACACAAGTTTAGCTATGTAGTGCTGTATTGCACAATATGTATTAGTAATACATAACATGTTCACAAACACACAAAGACAGACAAATGTGCAATATTTCACAATTGACACCTATGCTGTAAGTAAATAATGGACACCACTACTCAGTTAGCTCCAACAATAAATGTATTTGCAATTTAAAATAGTGATTTGACCTATGGCTGCATGACATTGTCCCACTGCCACCTCATTCACATGATCAGGTGGTGGCGCAACGAAAACTTTTAAAAAGGGATCTTCAAAACGACGGACAGTAAACAGGATAAATGCAAGAAAATGTTATTTATTTACAAAAGAAAACTTACTAAAACAAAAAGCACAAAATGAAAACCGGGGTTCACCATCTAAATTAATTAAACTGAGGCAAATTAAAAGAAAAAAAAGAAAAGAAAACTGCAGCCTCAGAGCAAGCTGCCACTTCCATTTAACACTTAATTTACAACAATACAGGTTATTTACTGAGATCAGTTCCTGCTGACAAAATTAACACAAATATCATCTACTGCAGAATTATCTCACCTGTTGTCCTTCACATTGGAAGTACCCAGCCTCTCCCTGCTGAGAGGACCTCATCAGAAACACAAACCTGCATCACTCAGCTTGATGAAGCTACACTGCAAAAAAGCCAACTTGTATTTTTTGGCCTAAAACAGTGATTTAATTTGGTAAAACAAAAAAATAAATGACTGACTTTTAGGGCAATAATGTAAGTTAGCACAACAAAGGAAGCCAGTTGTCTGCCCAAAAACAAGTTTGTGAGTTGTTGTTACTTATATCTTTAAGTTGGGGTTCACAACAAGGGACAATAGTTCTGCTAACTCTTATTTCCTTGTTGTGAAATTTGGTCATTAGCGAAAGCTAGCGGCTAACTGATGCTAGCAGCGCTGCTTGTTACAGCTACAGGAGTAGCCATTAGCGTATCAATGCTAACTCAAAATTGTGGTCACAACATTAGCTGACATTTCATAGCGGCGTTACAATCGTGCCAGAGAAATTCAGAGTTGAGCAAACTCAAAAACAAAACTTTAAATATTTAATTTAATTGTCCAACTTAAAATTTTATCGATATACAAAAAACAAAAATACAAAAAAAAAATACAAAACTGTAAACCCATACATAACTAAAGGTATGTGTCATTTATACAAATCAATTAATCATTGTCTAATAAGCTTAAACATTGTACTGGACTAAATTCAGCAGATACCAAAGTAATGATGAGAATAGTACCAGGTGAAAAGGGGGGAAGGCAGCCTTTTCACAGACATATTCTAAGCCCTATCCATTACTTTACAAATAGTCTACGGGCCAGAGCCCAACATTTCATTTGTGGACTAATATTGTTCTACTTCTGTCTCTGACGTTCCTAGATGCCATAGGGCTGAATGAAAAAGGATATTTTAGGTGAAAATGGTGGGAAAATGTGTGTCGTTGACTGTTAAAGCTGTGCTTAAAAGCTTAAAACTGTGAAAAGCTAAAGTTACCTCAATATTTATCCGAAAGATTCACAATTGGGCTTGAATGAAAGCCAACAAGGTCCCCTTTCAAATGATACTAACATAGCAATTATGAAGGAAGTGAGGTTATGTACTAAAATGGTAACATATGTGAGTTAAAATAACTCAGTGTTGACTCTTGAAATGTAAATATGGGTTGTAATAAGCTGATTGTCCAACCAATCTATACAACCTCTACTGGGTGTCAAATGGGAGCAAATTAAATCAAGAAATTCATGTATAATCTCTTGTATCTCAAAACACTGAAAAATGTCCTGACCATGAGCCTAAACCAGAATATACACCAGCATCTAAAATGCAATTTACTTGAGGGGGTGGTTCACTTCATGAGCTGGTTACTGTGACACAGCTGCCACTGTATCGTACCAAAATATTATCTACAGACATGGACATTTTCATAAATTATGACTTTTATGAAGTTTTTCTGCCTTGAGTGGTACTGGAATCTGGTCCGGCCCATGGACTAAAATCCTAAAGCGACACTTCTTACATATTTTCTGCAGGTTGATAACTTCAATAAACTTCACTTCCTGTTAACTTTTTGCCCCTGCAGATAGATAAAACCTGTCTCTGTCTGTTCTACTGGAGTTCATCCAGCATCTCTGAACACTGAAACGTACTTTCTACCTACCTACATTTATTTTGATTTTGTTTGACAGGGTTAAACCGATGTTATCACATATAATCTGAGATCCATCTATCTCTATTCAGCTGCTTATCAGGGTTGTTGTGGCAGCAGGCTATCTCTTTTGATAAATTTCAGTGCCTTTATTGGCAGAAAACTTTCAAGAACAGTGTTATAGTATATATATATATATATATATATATATATATATATATATATATATATATATAACAAAGTTGAAGATGTTAAAGTGAATGTTTCTTATTTAATTTAATGCTTTACATTGTAGGAGGAAGTGCATGTGTGTCTCACCTTTCAAATATTTCTAATGACCTCTCCCTTTCTTTAACCCTTTATCAGGCAAAGAACTATATTTGGTAACTTCAGGTAATATTTCGAGAAAAAAGTTGCAAATTTACGAGATTAAAGTGGCAAATCTACAAGAAAAAAAGTCGCAGATTTAAGAGATTTAAATTGGCAAATCTGCGCAAAAAAAGTCGCAGATTTACGAAAAAAAGTGGGAAAAAAAAAAACCTTTTTTCTCGCAGATTCACCAATTTAATCTCGTAATCTTCAACATTCGTGCAGTATGTAATATCCTCCAATATTCTCTACGGTTGAAATTTGGAATTTGCAAGTATTTCAATGAGTGCCCTATTAAGGGTTAAAGTTGTGAATCTGGGAGAAAAAATTTGCTTTTTTCCCCACTTTTTTTCCGTAAATCTGTGACTTTTTTCGCACAGATTTGCCGCTTTAAATCTCTTAAATCTGCAACCCTTTTTCTTGTAGATTTGCCACTTTAATCTAGTAAATTTGCAACTTTTTTCTCGAAATATTACCTTAAGTTACCAAATATAGTTCTTTGCCTGATAAAGGGTTAAGATAGATAGACAGATACTTGATAAAACATATAACTTTTCCAGTGTGTCCTGGCTTTACCAGCTGGACGTGCTTGGAAAACCTCCAAAGACAGGCTCCCCGGAGGCTCCTGATCTGATGCCCGAACCACCTCAACTGGCTTCTTTTGATGCGTAGGAGCAGCGGCTTTACTCCAAGTCCCCCCTGGACGTGTGAGCTCCTTAACCTCTCTCCACAGGTGAGCCCAGACACCCTGTGGGGGAAACTTATTTTGGCTGCTTTCATCTGGGATCCTATTCTTAGCTAAACGTGCTGTACCATATTAGAACCAATTCCTCAGATTTTTAAGCCTCCTTGTGATTATGAACTGCATATCCTGTCATCAATCCTGTCTCCTAGAAATGACTTTTATCACTCATTTGTTCTCCTTTACTCCTCGTCTTAATAGTAGGACCATTCAGAAAATGTTGACCAGTTAAGACTCATTCCCTGCTTTGATGTATAAATAATGCATTACATATAGTACAGTATTTTTTTCCAAAGAGAAATTGGCATGTGTGAAGAGGAGAGTCAGTTGGGCTGGTATTATGTATTAATGTAGTGAAGAAAAGGATAACATCAAACAGAATTGAAATGACAAGCACACCAATAAAGCCTGTTAGCTCTTAATACAGGCCAATATAATAAAATTTTTATGTATACATCCGTTTTCTATGAGCAAAACTGTTTTTCTAGAATGAGCAAGCAGTTTACATTTAGTCACCAGTATCGTTAGATAAAGAAGAAATAGGAATACGGATGGAATGTCTCTACACTGTCTATCAATAAGTGCTGTGTGTGAGTCTGAGTGTGTGTTTGTGTGCGTGCGTGTCTATGTGCGTGTGTGTGCATGTATGTGTATGTGTACATACAGATGTGTATGTGGGGATGGGAGGGGTGGGTTTTGTCATTTTTATTGTCACATTTTTATTCTTATTTTTTGTAAAGCACTTTGTGTTACATTTCTATGTATGAAAAGCGCTATATAAATAAAGTTTGATAAAGTTTGATACATCTGGCACAAAGTAATCACACAATGCAGGACAGCCTGTTCTCCTGTCAAAAATAATACCAATATAATTAATATAGGTCAAGTGTACAGGCAGCGGAAAATTAGCTATGTCTCTGTATTTCACTGTCCGCTGTAATGCAGCTGCCGCCATCTTGCTGACGTAGTAGTGATTGACAGCCAAGTGAAGTTTAAAAGGGCGGATTCCCACGTAGGAGGTTGGAGTGGTTGATGGGTTGGACAAGCGGCGGACCTTCACCTAGGAGAGCGGGGTTCACGTCCCGTTATATATAACGTTATACAGATATAAAAAAGGATGTTTACCGATTTGGTCTCAAACTTTGACCCTTTTACTGTATTTTCACTTAATAATGTTTTGATCAGTAAAAATGTCTTGTTCAGCGTTTGGTTGGACTAACAGACACTCCAAGGAGTCGCTGGTCATGGTTCTTAGGTAAGTAACGTACATTTTGTTTTTGTTTTTTTGCTAGCCAAAACTAACATCCCAGTTAATGCTCCAGTTAATGCTAACATGAATTAGCAGCAGCTTCTCTCAGTTAGGTTGAGGTGTAGAGAGGCTGTAGTCAGTGATCAGATCCCTCTCCTCCTCCACAGTCCAGATATGGTCTGCTTCCTGTATCGGAAACAAGATGGCGACACAAGATGGTGACGAGTGTAACGCTGAACTCGATGCTTCCAACGGGCCACAAACCAATGGGTGACGTCACGGTGACTAGGTCCATTATTTATATACAGTCTATGTGTATGACAGCTAGCTAACCACTAATTAGCTAACAACCTGTGGATGGAAACAGCCACCCAATGGGTTATATGGGCCACACATAAACTAACAGTTTGTTTGCCAAACCACATCTTTGAACCTATTGAATCTGTTTGCACTCAAGCCTCAAGAGACCTTCATGGGCTGGCAGACACATAAAAACATCCCAGCATGGCACACTCCCCAGGTGTTTGTTACATACTAACATACTTATTATGATGAGAAGAAAATAGTGTTGTTACGTACTAACAAAGTTACGTATGTAAGCTAAAATAACTAATCGTTTAAGTATATCATATAGTTACATATGTGACGGACATGACAGAGTTATGTACTAACATAATAACTTTGAAGGAAACAAAGAAGGAAGTGAGGTAAAAGTATGTGAGTTAAAGTAACTCAGTTTTGACTCTTGAAATGTAAATATGGGTTGTAATAAGCTGATTGTCCAGGCAATATATACAACCTCTACTGGGTGTCAAATGGGAGCAAATAAAATCAAGAAATACATGTATAATCTCTTATATATTAAGTTTTGAGCAGACATTAGCAACTTTAACTGACATTAAGTCAGACAAGCAGGACAATAAATAACGGCTTGCAACATGAACATCAGCTTCTACAAGGATGTTTTCCAGAAATCAATGTGAAACCCAATGTACTGTGCAATAACCAGTTGGCTTCTTGTACTTCAATATGAAGTTCCCCTTGTTCGGTAGCAACCACAGCAAACACAGCGTTATTTGCATTTATGGATTTTCTCCTAGCTCTGTGTGTCATGTTCTCGCTGGCGGTAAAATAACTCTCTATTCATAGTCTCAGTGTATCGTCTCCAAAGTGCAGGGCGCAATGGAGGCCATTCGCAGAAATTCTGGCTTTCAGGAGCCTGAAAGGGTGTTGGGCGATGATATAACGTGGTCGAGTACAAGCACTAAACCTCAGCTTCATGCTTCAAAAGATGGAAAGGGTTAGTATATGTATATATATATATATATATATATGTGTGTGTCTATATATTTATATATGCAATTAACAGCTACTTTATATATCAATAACAAGGAAGAACTATAGGATATCTTCGAGTTAATAATATTCTTTGTTCGTGGTCAATTATTTCACATAAAAGACGGTTGAAGGTGAGTCATGTAATCTTGAGCTGGAATACTGTCTTCCTACTGGTTAAAACATAAAATTAAAACATGTATGTATGATACAGAATGTAAAATCCCGCTAGCTTGTTGTGTAGAATAATAGCAGGATTTGCATCAGCACAAAGACATGACAACCAAAAAAAGCCCTAGAGTGAGCAAATCAGCATCAAAGCGTTCGCAAGGAATCAATGCAGCACCCGGCTGTTCATGAACCAATGAGCTTGTTGAGCTATAATATGAAGTTCCTTGTGTCCTGCAGCCACCGCAGCGCATCCAAAACACCATTTGCATTTATGGATTTTCTCCTAGCACCGTGTATCTGTGTGTCATGCTCCTGCTTGGGGAGAATAGGATCTCTATTCATAGTCTTTATCCATTTCATCTTTACCACAGTCTTGACCGAAGGCCTTTGGAATCAGTCCCACTCACACAGAAATGATTTAGCATGGCCTGCAGGACTGTCAGATATGGGCAGGGCACACGGGCGCTTGTTCACGACTTTGTGGACACAAGTGATAATGATGGGGGGAGGTGATGCAATCTAATACGACACTATCAAAACGGCAGCATCACAATTTACCATAAATCAACACCTTCAAACACTATTAACTCGACATTGACTTTGACTATGAAGGTAATATGTGCACATTTTTAAATATGTTATCAGTATGACGATTTAAAACATTTGTGGTAGAAACTGGTTGAGCTATCTGGTAGCTAGACAGTGGTGGGAAGCAATTAGCTACTTTATACTTCAAACTCCCTTTTACTCTAACATTTACTATTAGCTCTAGCTTGTCCTGTTGCAACAATAAAATGCAATCACTATTGTATGTATTGGTACTTTTACTAACAAGTAAAGGATCTGAATACTTCTTGCATTACTGTACTTTACTAGATACCAAAAAAATATGATAATGATAACTACTTATACATAGGTAATGACTAGTTAAGTTTTACACAATTTAGCAGCTCATTTAAAGTTAATCAAGAATGATTTGTAAGAGCTCAGTGTGTTGATTCTCAAGAAGCTTTTAATTACCTTGATGGCAAATATGAGTGAATCGACAGTGAAGTCAGGCAGAAGTAATGAATCTACATTGATGCCTGCTAATTCAGCCATTAAGTAACCAAGATTTTTTCTTAGTTAAAAGATTAACAGCTCTTTTAAAACAATCTATAGCTCATGGTCTAAAGTACATGTTGCAAGTGCATAATCTGGGTGCAAAGTAAAGCACAAGGGGGAAAGGAGTTGTATTTAGTTTAATTAATCATAGTTCGGCAGAATGTGAATTAACCAATCAGAGTGTCATCCCAAATTCTCTTTGAAAGCCACATTGCTATTTAAATGGCAGATTCACCAAATTGTAAACTCAAGCAAGAAACAATCCTCTTTTTTATATAAATATGGATTTGACATGTAAAACAACAGTAATGGGACTTTTATGGTGTCAGAATATAAAAAAAAAAAATAGCATGAAATTGAGTTTACATGCAAGGCTGGGATATGTGTGTGCGATTAGCATTCGTGATTTGCAACTATTAAGTGTTCCAGATTAGCATTGCTGATTGGCATTAGTAATTAAAGTTAACAATTACAATTTAACTATTTTAAAAGTATTTAAAGGTGTTAATTTGCATAATGGTTATTTGGAACCAACATGAAGAGAAGCAGGTTGGCTATCTTCCTCCTGCAGGAAACGTATTCACTGATAATTTGTGTGTGTTAACCATTCACAAAGAGCATGTTAGCAGTTAGCTCCTGCTTTTTGCCTCTGCTGTCTCTCAGTCCTCTGTCCCATCAACATCATTTGACAGCATATGGGCAAATGCAAAGATAGACTATTTAGCTGAAGAGAAGAGTGTCCTGTGTGTAACAAGCAGAGTGAATACACACAACATAGGTGCATTTGCTATTTTCTAACAAAAATACTGCACCATTGACTTTAGACCAGGTTTTTGTTGATCAATGGCACAGTCACTTTATATTTTCTCAAGATAGCAATTCACCAACAATGTGCCTGACCACACCTCATTTAAGACCAACATGCCCAAGGGCGCACGGACGGATGTGAGTATTTTGTGAGATTTGCTACTTAGACAGTCACGCTACCCAGTGTGCCGCTTTGTGCGGAGAGTAAGATAAGGCCCTGAAACGTACATCCTCCTTCACAGGCTGCTGAGAGATGATGAAATTGTTGGGCAGCTGAACATCACTTTTTTTACTCAGAGAGCGTTTGACTATTTTCTCTTTGGCATTTTCCACCAAAAGCAGCTTTTGGAAGTTTAACTCATCACAAAGATTTTTTTTTGTTTTTTTTTTGTCATCTAAAACCACACAATTTGCATGCATCACAGCATTTGAGTAATTTCTGACTTTGCAAGAATTGAAAGCTGAACAATAATTGCAAATAAACCCTGACAGGTTCATGTCTTAAATCACACTGGACTGGTGCAGCAATATTTTATAGTAAGCATTACATGGCTACATCCTAAATGAATCAATAATCTGACACTAAATATTGGTTTTTAAATTATTTTATTGATTTAAAAATAACTTTATTGGACGTTGTCCTCTGAAGTCTATGTTTCCATAGAAACAGTCTTTTATGCATAGCAGCCTGTAAGATCCCAGCAGAGATCCCTTATACATAGCAATTGTCTACTATTTAGATACAACAGACTACTGAGTGCCTTAATTGACCAATCAGGATCAAGTATTCTACAAAGCAGTGGAATAGTCAGTGGAAAGTAATTTGATAGGGGTCCATGTGGAATCAGATTCAGTATTATATATGGATTTAATAAAATGCTCCAAAACTAAAACGAACAAACATCCCTAGTTTATATGCCTTATTTTAAAGACTTGCACCCCCAAAAAATAACATCCAAAGCACTAAACTTCGTATCAATAACATCTTTCCTCTCGGGTACATCTGTAGTTTTTGTAACTAACACCTGCTTCATGTCATATTTTGACTGTTGAGCTGCTTGTTCACACATCCCTCACCAAGGCAAACACATCAAAACCAGTAGCTGTCAAAGTAAAAACAGAAAAAGCATGATGGTTGAGTAAACAGCCAGCTAGTTCATGGGAAGAGTTTTTAGGTCAGAAATATAGTGTTTAGAGTCCAAGAAAGCAGTAAAAACCTAGAAAACACAGCTCATTTTAAACTAACAGCTTTCCCTGCACATTTTCTTGTTTATCTGTAAAGATGTGTCTGTCAATGCCTATTTGAAACAACCACAGGTGTCAAGTGTTTGAAAGATGCTAGCTACGTGAACAGATGCGGTTTTAAAGGCAGACAAGATGTGATTTACAGCTTGACTCATTGGTGCATCATGTGATTTTTGAACTTTCCTCGAGTGCAGATTGTGAAAGTGTGAAGGAAGCTATAATTTCACGCAATTATTCGGCACAGGTGAGTGTCTCTAGCAGCATTAGGAGACGTGGAAGAAAGTGTCCTCAACCAAATTGGTGTCAGGCATTAATTTGACCCTTTACTCTCAAGTGCATTTGTGGTGAATTGCAGAGTGCAGCATTTGGAAGCCACTGATAATTTGCAACCACTTTCTCTTTTGGGTTTAAACCCAGCTCACATAGGGAACTTGTCTGTGTATAAAGCGAGTGTGTGTGAGAGTGTTATAGAGAGGGGACGGGTTGGTTCTTGTCAATGCAAATCATTCCCTGCCTGCCATCTAGCTCCAGCTGGCGTGATGCTCTGGCATATTGGCAAGTGAGGCGGGCGGGTCGATAAGGATTTTAACCGCATCTTAAAATGGGTAATGGTGGCCTTTATGTGTGTCATTGTCACTTACCCAAAAGTCACGGCTTCTAAGCGCCACCATCCATCACCTGCCTGCCTGCCACATGCCTCTTTCTGCCTAACTGATTCACTTAAGCTCTGTTTGTTTGTTTGCTCTCAAAGTCACTTTCATTTATGATCTAGCTGGGCATGGGCTACAATTGCATGCAGGGCTGTGCTGCACTGAAAGGGGTGGTTAACTTGCTCTCACACACCCACACTAAAGCATGTCATATTGCATATAACGCCTACCTAGAGATACTTTTGCAACAAAAAGTTGAAGCAGCGTTTTCTCTGCAGAGCTGGCTTCAATCTCAATTTAAACAATTTCTCCTGTTTATAAGTGTGGGCCTGCAGTCAATTTAAGTTTACGACTAAGACCTCAACCAGAGTGCTTCCCTAAATAAAACAACTTTAACATGAAAAAGCAATTTTACAGCTATGGGAAATAAAGCAACATCTAATAATGAGTCACAGTCATTCGCTGGATTGCTGTGGGCATTTTTTTTTTACCAGACGTATTTTAGGATATTTTAATGATCTGTGCTTTGAAAACATGAGGAGGTAAGTTGAACTGTAGGAAATGAATTCATGCTGTTGACTCTTGATTTGGAAAAAAAAAGAAAAAAAAGGTTGCTGTTTGCCCTCTAGTTGAGTCACAGTGTGCATTGTCAATGCCATGAATGCCCTTGAAAGACTGCGAGTGTGTCTCGTCTTTTACGACAGCAATTTCCGCCACAAATATCTCTATATTTGCACTGCCTAATGGGTTTGAGCTTTTGGAATGGCAATGACAAACTCAGAAATGCAGCTTTTAATGTGGGAAATGGGGACACATATTAACATTGAATTTCTTACAGCGCTGCAGTCCATTAATAACCAGTGTAAAGACTCTCAGCTTTGTTTGATGTGCAGAAGGTTAATAAACCATTTTACAGTACATTTGTAATAAACATGAAAGTGGTGTTAACCTCTCTAACCCTATTTTAAATTAGACACACACTTTGTACATATAGCCTACTGTATTTTGTGGCACTCTCAGCAGCAGAGGCTGTTAAATGTATGTGTGTGTAAAAGGCTTTCTGAGCTTCGTTATGACACTGCATCACTCTTGGGGAGTGAAAAATATTATGTGTTGTTAACTGTTGCTATAAATATGGATTTGACATGTAAAACAACTGCAATGGGACTTTTATGGTGTCAGAATATATATAAAAAAATAATAGCATGAAATTGAGTTTACATGCAAGGCTGGGATATGTGTGTACGATTAGCATTCGTGATTTGCAACTATTAAGTTTTCCAGATTAGCATTGCTGATTGGCATTAGTAATTAAAGTTAACAATTACAATTTGGCCATTTGTAAGTATTTAAAGGTGTTAATTTGCATAATGGTTGTTTGGAACCAACATGAAGAGAAGCAGGTTGGTTATCTTCCTCCTGCAGGAAACGTATTTACTGATCATTTTTGTGTGTTAACCATTCACAAATAGCATGTTAGCAGTTAGCGCCTGCTAAAAGGTTTCATTGTGTGTTGAGTCACTTCCACTAAATGGTGGTTGGCTGGGTTAGCTTGTTTCCAATCACATAGCGTTAGCCTACAACAGTGGAGCAGACTGAGATTTTTTTAAAAACTGTTTTATATGTGCTTAATGTTGTGTGACTGACTTGAAGGCTAGCCGACTAGCTTGTTGTGCTATGTCGCTAAAGGTATACAGCTAAAAGTTTCCGTTGCTAAGGCAGGGCTAGGCAACCTGCCGCTCCGGAGGCACATGGACTGTCTGCAGTGGCTCCCTGTGGCTGTGACACACAAAAAAATTAACATAAAAATTAAATGGTCATTTCTTTATATTTTAGTTTTCATTTATCATTGACGTGGACCCAAAGCAATTTGTATTCTTCAGCTGTAAAAATGTGTAGCTTATTAACGGCATTAAAAAATGTTTTAACATTTAAGTCAACTAAAATGTGCATCATAGCTTACTTCAAATCTTGTTTTGAAATTCCCTAGCTAGGCTAGCTTTCTAGTCAAGATATTTTTCCGGTGTCCAGCCTCTCATTTGTACTTGGGTCATGGCTGCATTCTTACAAAATCATATTAATAAATGCTC
The DNA here is from genome assembly GCF_030273125.1 of Centropristis striata. Classification (NCBI taxonomy): domain Eukaryota; kingdom Metazoa; phylum Chordata; class Actinopteri; order Perciformes; family Serranidae; genus Centropristis; species Centropristis striata. The sequence continues at coordinate 7,857,705 of NC_081534.1, forward strand.
ATTATTTCTTATTACTAAATTCAGTTTCAGTTTCAGTTTAATTCAGTTTGTTTTATCGTCATTGCAAGGCTCATAATAATTGAAAAGTGTTCCCGACTATGGCAATAAATACGATTTGCATGGGTAACCCGCATTATTAAATATATTGCACCAGTGTATTGTGTTATGAGTCTCACGCAATTATTCTTATTGGACATTATTTTCCTTGAAGTAAAGCATTCCTTGAAACTCAATACCAGCTTGGACTAAGAAGAAGAAAGCACCACACATGTAAAGCAGCTGTGCATCATTCAGGAAACCAGGGCCTCTATTAAAATAGTTAGTATGAAATATCGTCATTAAAGCTTCATTCCCTGTGTACCAGGAGGATGTTGGCAGGGCTGTTTCATCTCTGTGTATATTTACAAAGCTTTGGAGAGCGTCCCACTCATTTTTGCGGCTAACTGGCGAAGACGATGAGTTGCCCTGAGCAACTGTAAGAAGCTACAGAGAATGGTTGGCAGACTTAAGTCGGGGAAGAAATGCTCGTTAAGCCGAACTATGTTGTCATGGTTAATTAAATACCCACTTTATATTTAAAGTTTGTTTGTCTTTGCTGCTCCCTGTCTGACCCCCTCTGTCAGGAAGACGCCATGGGAATGAGCAGTGGACACGCAGGGTCATTGCTGCCTTTCTCTTTAGTTTGACTGATGTATGTGATTAACTGGCATTACCTTCAGACTTTCTCGGGAAGGGTGGGGTCGAAAACAATGTCCTGGCTTTCATCTCTGGTCAGAATATTGTGATTGAAAGCTGAAAAGGCCCGCTTTGAACAAACACACTGATCTAGAAACAAAGAAGGCCTCCGTACCTCCAAACTGCCCATTGGTTTTCAGGATATTAACAGCTTGGCAAACACTGTCTTATTCAATTGTTTCCTAGCCAGTGTGAAGTGGAGGAAAAGAAAGGAAAACGAGAGGAAAACAGAGGCATCACACTTGAATGGTGGAGGAGGGTGCAGTCACCTCGCGTCCAACCTGCTGGAGGAAAGGACTTCATTGAGTATTTTGTTTTCATCTAAGGTAGAACACGATTAGAATCACTTGGTGAATGTGTGTGTGTGTGCACGTGAAAGGTTGTGTGTCTGAGTATGCAAGAACACCTATACCTATATGTGTGTGTGTTCTTGTTACAAGGCACTCTCATTTACATATAGAGCACTGGGCCCTCAGGAGGTAAGTGGACTTTAACAGTGAGATAGCTCTGCTATTTATTGCTTTTCATGCTGCAGTGAATACCTGAGAGCCGCAACTTCTCAAACGTGGCAGTGAAATCCATATACAAATGACCAACAGCCATCACTGTTCTTCAGTAAGTGCATCTGCACTCAAAAAGAGAAAGCCAGGAGGCTGTAAGACACACAATACCTATAAGCTCTTTCTCTGTTACTACACAGGCAATGGGATGCATAATACCAAGCGGTGACATGTCTAAATGACGAGCAGCAATGTCTGTCCTCCAAACTTTTTCTCAAAGTTAATGAAAACTTCCAAATTTGACAATCTATTTTATTTGATTTTATTCCCCCCAAACTATTGACAGAGCCGCCCACCCACACAATAACCCAATGTCAAATTGTCAGCCTGTCAACAAAAAAAGTCAGTTTACATTTTCAGGGAATGATGATACAATCCATCAATGTCAGGCTAATCTGAATTGGAAATTATATTTCAAACCCCAGAATAAACTTGTGTTTTTGTCTAGTCCAGTCAGCAGCATGGAAGATTTATAGCTATGTCATTATTCTAAACATAATCTTAGTTCTGCTGTGTGATTTAGCAGTGATTTATAGTCACTCCGTTTACTTGTAAACCATGGCAGGGACTGGCAGAAAAGGACAGCCTAATATGCTAACAGCCAGTGTATTGCTGATATGAAAATACAGCTGGGCGGGGAAGCTTTGAGCTATGCAAAGATGTCATCTTGCTCTGCAGCTGCAGACCTGTCATCAGCGCTGAGCTTGGCAATGCTGATTACATGGAAACATTTACATCATCCCATAGAAAACCATGATGCCACAGGCTTAATCACCTCTCCCAAGTCATCATTATTCATATTCCTATCAGTATTTTTAAATTCCTAATTAGGTTGCTCTTTCAGTCTTATCAACATTATCATAATCATGACATGTTTTCCATATAAAAAGTAGCAACATACGTCATTTTTTGACATCATAGATTTTTTCCCTCCTTTAGTTGATAAAGAGAGAGACAACCAAAGAGCAGGGACATGCAGCAAAGGGCCCTAGGTGGGACTGGAAACTGATCTGTTGTGGTAACCTCAGGGCAACCCATGGATGTAAAAAGAGAACTGCACAGTGTTGCCAACTTCTCAGAAAGGTAAGTCGCTATTGGCTGTCCTAAAAGTGGCTAGAAGTCGCTAAATGATGTCATCGCCTAATTTGCATAATTTACCATGTGCATGTAATTGTAATAACGCTGCAGGAGAGAGAAATAACGTTGTGGGAAAGACAAAAAGTGAGTAAAAACACCCTGAATATGTTTAGAACTGCAAATGCACTGGCTTCTGTCACAATTCCAACCCTCCTACTTTTTCCGGCCTTGGGACCGGCAAAAGTGTCCAAAAAAGAGACACATGCACGATTTGCAGACTGGACGCTGAGGGGTTAACATCCCCTGCTCTGAGTGCAGCTGGGAGAGACTGCTGTGGGGGGACTGTGCCGCTTGTGAGTGCTTTGGGACAAGGGAGGAGCCGCTGGCAGCACCTGCAGCTTGTTAAGAAGAGTAAGAACGAGTCTCTAAAAGTCTCAGAATAACACCAGAAAAAGTCGCTAGAGTCGCAGTGGCAACACTGGAACTGCACAGAACATTGGTTGGTTCTTCTACACTTTTCTGATGCTATTGGACCAAAATCCATCAACTTCTGAGATAAAAAAATTAATCATTTTGCAGGGGTGTAAAATAAAAATGACTCATTATCCTCTGCTTTACATACATTTCTTTCCCAATGTAAGTCTGTTGGAAAACGTCTTTTTGGCCCGAACAGCATAATGTGATGGACCCTGTTGTTATAATTTCACTGTTTAAAAATTGTTTTCACATCCCATCGCTCTTCCTGGGGGTTTGGGGCACTCCCAGGAAATAAATTTCCTTAACTTCGAGATTTTACACTCTCATCTTGCCTTAATTAATTTTAGATGTACCTAGCCTGACTTGGGTTCCAAATTGGCTCCCATAAATATATACCCCTATTTGACCAACGTGAACCTAGTTCTTTTGCTTGGCTCGTGCTGTTTCACAGTTGATTCAACTTGCTAACCTGTTTGCTTTTCCACAGGCTCGAGAGCCACATCATTACGTCACTGTATACGTCTGGAAACATCTCCGCTCTCTGAGATTATACTAACAACATTGACAGACCACATTGTCTCTTTCCAATGTTGCTCCTCGCTTTAACACTGAATGTAAGATTTTAATGCTAATGCTACCTCGCTAACGCTAACCCGTATCAATCAAATCACATGTTTTAGTTGGTCTTGTTGGTCAGGTAATCCCGCCCCCAGCCCCTGACATAAATGGTTCGTGGTTCAAGACCAGCAGTGTTGGTGCCACTCTACCAGTTTTCCTGCTGAACTTATCAAATAATCTTATATTATTTGTTAGGATCCTAGTGTTTCTCCTTGTTTTCCCTTCCCTTTTGTGGGCATGTGTCTTGTCTTGTTTTCCCCTGTCTTGTGTGTGGCTGTATCCCAATGTCAAGGATCCTTCCTTGGTTGACTCCTTCCTTCAGAGTCAGGTCCTCCCGAGGCGAGGCCAGAATTGTTCCTTTCACTGTGATAACGCACAAATGGAACAGCCTTCCGAGTGTGCAGCTGTGCGTCATTGCGTAAATGGACGTTCTGCTTAAATTCAGTGCTGCAATTTAAAAACCCGTTCACGACATGGGTGTTTGGGGTTTTGGATTTATGCATATGTGTTGCTTGACTTTGAACACAAGTTTTGCAAGTGATGTGATAACAAATATTTGTGTGTAAACTGAAAATACTTCTGTATATATATATATATATATATATATATATATATATATACATATATATACTTATATATATTTAAATTCATATTGCACCGCCAGCGTCACTGTTTCTTTGCTCTCCATTTTTAAATCTCCCGGTCGACCGGTGTGCGCAAGGCATTATGGGCACCGGGGCGCACGGAGGATACACACATGCAACCTTGGAATTTGGGCAGAAGAAGGACTCTGTCCTCCGGAGGATCCTGGACTTTGGGACAGTCCTTCGGCAGATGTCGATGACGTAGTATCCTTCAAATTCAGCCATTTGAGGATCTCTCCCTGACATTGGGATACAGCATGTGTTTGTCTGGAGCTGGAGTTTACCACTGACCTGCACACCTGCACACCATCAGCCATCTTCAATCAAGCCACCTGTCAACAATCAGCCACTTCCACTCTTCCCTGGATTTCACCCTGGTTCAGTTCACCACTCATCACCAGATTGTCAGTTTACCTCTGTGGTAGTGTGATGTACTTCAGCTCTGTAGTTTTTTGACTTCCTGACTGCGTTCTCTTTTTCAGTTCCTGCCATTGCCTGCTCACCCCCGGACTCAAACAACCACCTCTGTCCTGCTCCAGCTCAAGCTCCTGCCAAACCACAATTACTATCATTAAAGACTTTGTTTTTGCAAATATTTTTTGGCTCCTGTCGTCTGCATCATAGGTCCAGTTCTCGTCAACCATGACATTATTACGTGTTTTATGGAACACTCTGTCCACAAAATGAATTATATTAATGCAAAAGAACCAACAACTCCAGAACACTTTTTTTAACAACCTTTTGGTTAATCTTCAGATATTCTTCAGGTCAAATTCATTCAGTTGAAAAGCGAGGAGCTGGTTCAGGATTAAGCACCGGCTCTGACCCAGCCCTGGAACTCCATTGGTCGAAAAAAGGTTAAAATGTAACTCCATATTACAATTTGCATTACTAGCATTAGCTATGGCTTTTGAAGAGCTTAATTTTTTATTTAGCTTTTTTCATCTGTACACAATTTTCAAGGGCTGCTTAATCAAGTCCAAGACCAGGTCCACTCCAGGACCATAATAGCCTAATATAGTGATTGAGGATTGAGGATGGATAGAAATTATCCATCTATAAACAAGATGGATCTTCTAACAGTAATCTAATCAATGTATATAATTTAGGTTTGAGGACCGTTACAGATTTCTATAGGTATGTTCGCCAAAATCCCTTAAATTGTTTAGTTTGTGATGGAGAAAAAATATGTAGAGCAGAAAGGTAGTTAGCTAGTGACTTCTTGCAAGTGTAAGTTAGAATTAGTGGACTGTGACCTAGTTGGGTCAGAGTCATTGCTTGCAAAATGAATATTGATTGATTTTTTTCACCCAAAAGGAATGGTTCTATACACCAATGACTAGAGTTCTCAGCCAACCAAGACACGGCCAATAGGGCACGAGACCAAGAAAAAGAAAAAAGTGATGTCAAGACCAGACTCAACTCCGAGACCAATCATACAGCTCAGCTGTTGTTATTCAACTACTTTCTTTATCCTCCATATGTTAATATGCAGATTACTAAACTACCTACAACACATTCTAATACAATGTATGTTTTCCTTACTTTAAGATATTTTAACCTTGTCACTCCACTGTGACAAGGCCTGCCTGGAAGGTTTTCTGCCCTTACAGTAATGGAAAAGCTTCAGTATTTTGCCTGGAGCTTCTGTTGTATCAGCTGACTCTGCAGAATTGCTCTTTTTTAATAGATTTTTTTTATTGTGTGTGTTTTCTATTTTCAATTTTCTGACTTACATTATGTTTTTTCATTACTTTTTTCTTTTTCTTCTCTTGCTTTACATTCCTGCGTGTCTTTTAAGCATTTCTACTCTAAGTGCTCGTCTAACCTCTCTCGTTGTGCGTTGCATCATGCGAAAGGCAAAGAAGCCTGCCGATCATTACTTTCATAACAGCTGCAGATAGATGGAAATTACCCTGGAGCCTGAAGCCCTATTGAGTAAAGCCTTGGGGGCCCTCTTCTTATTAAGGCTGGGCTTTGGGGAACCATGGTGGCCATTGACTAAGCTGGAGTCATTCACCCAGATTAGCCTTTAGCCTTGGAAGAACACACCCTGTACCTTTGACTAGTTATTACTTCCTGCTCTGCAGATCATACATCTATGCTATTGATTGGCCTTGCTTGCTCCAGAGCTCTAATTGTGGTGCTGGCCTCGCATTTCACCGACAGTAATAGGTTACACAGAAGAATAAAGATGCAGTCGCTGGATATTGATCACAAGGAATCCACACCTCTGGCGAAATTAACGAGACAATGCATATGGATCGATACTGCTTTCCCCTCACTTGGCAAAAGATTCCTTTCCCCCCCCTTCTTCTTTCACCATGCTGTGTCTGTAATCCAAGCAAAAGTGCTGATTTGGGCTCATCTTTTCAAAAGCATCTCATTAAAGTTCATCATGCAGTATCAATTGTAAAACCGCCAGGAATCTCATTATGGATTAGAGGGGAGAGCTCGCCTCAATTGTTTAAGTGTAACTGAGACGAATGCTTTCATTGGGATTGTGTTGTACTCTAAACGAACAGGCTGCGATCGCTTCAGCATACCTGATCGTCCAATATGGGAAGACAGAATCGCACCACATCCTGTCCAAGTCAGAAATAGAACGAGATGTATACGCAATTCAGGACTAGAAGATAAATGACCTAATAACTCCACTGTGTATATTGTGACTATCACAGACATTGAACCCACAAAACTTATCCCATTTGTTAAAACACGAGACCAGGCAACATGCATGTTACAGCAGTCGAAAATCGATTCTTGATTGCCATAATTAGCGCACCCGAGAGAGTGATTGCAACAATATGAATGTGGTTTTAGTGTGTGTGTGTATGTGTGTGACTTTGTCTGTGGTGATCATTATAAAGTGGGTGCTGAGAAGCTACAGGGCAGCAAAGTACTCACACATATAATTACTCACACTCTACGCTGGGCCCTCCCATGGCGCAGGGGTTTTGGGTGTCAAGCATCCCGCTGCCTGTTTTCTCTCAGCATGCTTACAAACAGAAAGAAATCGTTTCATCAGTGTCTCCTTTAATCTCACATCCGCACACACAGTATGGTGGCCCCGAAAGCTCACTGCACTCCATATTAATAAATCACATCCATATAGACACAGCACAAGCAAATAAAGACACATCCTCACCAATTTAACAGACATCTCCAGCATCTCCACATCTTCTCCAACATCTTCTCCAACATCTCCAGCCTAAACGACAGAATAGACCACCCATAGCGACACATATGTGCATTTGTCAAAATGACCCATATAAGCATTTTGCGGCTCACGGTACAGAGTGGGGCGTTCTACAAATAGCGCACACATCATTATACATACACGTAAGGTTTTGTGGTTGTATAAAAGGCTGCAGTTTCTGTGAAGTTAGGCTACAAACCACTGACCTAGGTTTAGGGCAAAAAACGTCCTGGTAAGGTATTATAAAAGACAGTTTAAACAGTAAATAAATGTCCACCGAAATTATGTAAAAAAATGTAAGTTACATAGAATAACATGATTCACAAACTGTAAGCCACGTAAGTTGCGGAAAAATGTTAGTTATGTAAAAAAAAAAATGTAATTTACAAACCGTGAACCACGTATGTTACGCAAAAAAAGTTAGTTAAGTTAAAAAATGTGATTCACAAACTGTGAACTGCGTAAGTTGCGTGAATAACGGGGGGTTACATAAAAAGTCGTTTAATTTTGTTTTCACACGGGACACAAACCTGTTCTCCTGGGTGAAAGTTCGCTGTTTATTCTGATCGCATAATCCACATATAATAAAAATAAGAAAGGGCTAATGCTAGTTAAACAGATATTTGCAATTATATCTGAATCATGCATACACATTGTTGAATAAAAATGTAATTTTCTAACTGACAGATTTGTAGTGACTGTAGGGGAGTTGGTAAAGATGTTTTCCAAATGCTTCAAATGTGTGCTCAGGTTAGTGAAGAGGTTTTGTTAATGCTGCAGATGTATTTTCCAGATGATGAAGATGTTCTCTAAATGCTGCAGGTGTAGTTGGCCACTTGACTTGCCAGTCTGCACTTCTATAACCCCTGAAAGTACGGCTTTCTCCTAAGACAGAGGTCAGAGAAGATGAACTTTCCACAGTCGGAAGGACGTTAGGAGTATAAAAAATTGTTTTTATCTGTTGCCTCTTGTTCAAGAGTAAATTTTAAACCAAAAACAACATGTATTAAGGCCTGGTAACACCAGCACATTGAAATTTCACAGCTATTCACTTGCAGGAAAAGAAGTCAATCACTCACATTTTTCAAACACTTTTTTTGCACTGACCAATTGCTAGCGGTACTGACAGTGCTGACCTTTGGAGGAATGGAGAGCTGAAGTGTCCTAAATGGAAGAAACTTTACTAGCCATGTTGCACCACTTTACCTCCTCAGTTGCTGGTAATGTGTGCTGGCCATACCTGCAGCCACACAGTAAAATGGTGGTAACTCTTTGTTTCTTTCACACCAAGTTCCCTTTTTAATCTTTCATTATATTTACAAATAAATTACTGGACACATTTGTAGTAGGGCCGGGTCTTTAACGCGTTAATTAAGATTAATTAATTACACAAAAATTAACACGTAAAAAAAAATGGCGCATTTTAATTGCAGTTATTTTGGCACCGCGGAACGTTTCACACTGGATGAGTTTCAGGCGGACCGATTATACTGGAGCACCAACTAGCGTTGATGACTTCAGACAACAACAAACCACAGTGAACATGAAGGAAGAAGCTGATGAGACGCTTTGGTTGGCCCCGTGGATGATGGGACATTTTGTTACTAAAAACCAACGGATGGAAGCGTCGATAAGAGCATGGTTGTGTTGCTATGCAACAAGGAATTCACATATCACCGCAGCACATCCAGCCTCAAGTATCACCTCAATGCTAAACATATAGCAGCTAGCGGCTAGTGTGGTAGCTAGCATGGATTGCGTTTTACTTAAAAAACCAAAGTATTGTAGTTTACAGAAGGTCTACCTACCTATAGGCTACCTGGATTTATGGAATGTACTATATTTATAAATATGCTATCGCTATACTTAATGGCAAAACTTGCACTGGTCTTGTTGGACTTATAAAAATAAACCATATTTTTGTTGCTTAAGCTTACGTATCCAGTCATTATTCAATGGTATACTAAAAATCCATGTGAAAAAAATTACTTCTCACTGTTCTCAGGTCAAATATTTATATGCGATTAAAATGCGATTAATTTCGATTAATTAATTACAAAGCCTCTAATTAATTCGATTATTTTTTTTAATCGAGTCCCGGCCCTAATTTTTAGTTAATATGACATACACTTTATATGAGTTATCTATTTGTGTGCACACATTTAGTTAACTTTCAATGTATACATTTCTGTAATTTTATTAAGTTATCTTGTCCTTGCATTAATTCAGTCTTCTTTGAGTGACCAGTTCCTGGGTGTTGCTGCTGAGGCGTCACTCTGGCTGGGAAAAGGAAGACTCAGCTGAATCGCTCTCTCTTTTAAGAGAATGACTGCCAATTGGGTTAAACCATGTTCCTCCTGCATCATGGGGGGAGATAGAGTTTTGATTTCTTTCTTTCTTTTGATATTATTTTATTTTCCTTCTTATAGTTATTCTTTTATTTATTAGTTTGACTAGGTTTCATTAGGCTGGCATGTATTATTATAGTTTGTTTATAGCGATTTGTTTGTCAATTGTCTGTTGTCTGACCTACCTTATGTGTGAACATGGCCTGATCAGCCACAATATCATTTATATACCTCCCCATTTTGTGTTGAGACCAGTCTTGATGTTCATTTTCTGTTAAATCCCTGTCTTAGTTTAGTTCATTATTGGTGATTTTGGGCCCAGACTATTTATTTGATTATTTTGTAACTATTTTTGATTTTTTGAAATTTAAAAAGAATATTATTTGCAGGAAGCCATGTGTCTTTCTCTAACTTTCTGCTCGGTCCCTCACATACTATTACAAATTTTGAGCTTGTTGGCAAGCAGTTAGCAAGTTTGTTAGCTTTTTAAATTCAAAAAAGGAAAACAAAATAAAAAAAATCTCTGTATTGACAAGTGGTGAACAGTTCTGACACCAAAATGCTTGGGGGAAGAAAATGGCTTACTACAGAGAATGTGATTGGACACAATTACAGAAACAAAGCTTTTTTGTTTGGCAACCTATGAACACAGTTGTGTATTTCAACTACTTTAATTCTGATTATACTGTTGGCTACTATAAATGCAGAAAAATAGCTGCAATTTTTGTTCAATTTCTGCCAGTTATAAGTTGATCAAACACTGATTGTTGCGACCGTACAATTGCAAATACCCGTGGGGACGAAGTCTTACTGAATAAATGATGTTGAGTGATATTTCATTACATTTAAATTTTGTTATTGCTGCCAATAATATTCTACCTGGAACACAAACCCTAAGGTATCTGACTCAGGAGAAATAATAAAATGTGGGGTGTGTACCTGGCAACTACAAGTGAGTAATGAGGAGCCTCATTTTGTTCTGACTAGAGCATCTTTTTTTTTTTTTTTTTTTTACAACAAGCTATATATATATATTTTCCTCAGGTGTGGGTAATGACTAAGTGCCCTTAATTTAAGCCGTGACAGTAGCGGTTATGAGTATAGCAGGGACATTAGTATGGAGATAGGAAGCCTTAACTCTCAAGAGGAAAAACCCTGAAGTGGGAAACATCATTTCCTGCATTTGGTAACACATCTTCTATCCGGTGTTTTGTTTATATATATATATGCTAAGTGGGGGGATATGTTATATAACACCTTTTTTTATGCTCGCACCTGCACACACAAGCAATTTGCATCTGCCTTTTGTGTTGTTCTTTTTAAAATCTAATCTCCTGTGTTTTATCCTGATGCAAAAACACTGATTCAGGCATTCATCCATTTAAAAGAAGTAACACAATTATGGCTGGAGAAAATAACTATATTCACTCCTATTTTTATCACTGCAAACAGTTTTTCTTTGAGTCCAAGGCTCGTTTAACGATCACATAGTGACAGGGTGATATAAACAGTTTAAGTGTAAGCCGGTTGACTGACGAAGCTGTGCATAAATACACCCTGCCCCACTTCTTTTTTTTTATCCATCATCTGTAACAGGCAATTAAAAGTTGGTTCCAGCAGCGTGCTTGAGCAGTAAAATTAAAGCTTTGGCCCCATGTTTCATCTCTCCCCACTTCAACTGTTTTTACTGCCCTCCTGGGTGCTTAATGTGAAGACGAAAAATGGTCACCAACAAGGCGGTGTTATCGATGGTGCTGACATTTGCGGTTCCACCTTTCACGTACTTGGCAATATCAGTTTTCTGTCCACTGAGTCTCGTCTCTCTTCTCCACAGGCTCTCTATCTTTATCTTCCACGTACAGTATAAACACACAGCCTCCTCTCTGATCCACTCCATCTCTCGCTTTCTGCATGTCTCCGACGGAGAACTGTAAACTCCCTGTCTGCCTGCCATTATTTACCACTCTCCCTGCATGCATTTTGATGTACATCTGCAAAGAGAGGGCCGGCTCTATTAATTAGGAGCATGGCACCGTTAAAAAGGATCCACAGGGAGAGACGGTGCTACTCGCTGCTCTCAACCTGCCCACCGTGTCCTCCCACAGTGCTGGTGATTAATGATGTCAGCCATATCAGGGGGGCCCTTATCAGACATGGACGCTCCCACCAAACAAAGCCAGGGTTAGGAGCTCGCTGTTTAACTGATGAAGTGGGACCGATGGTGAGGGGAAGCCGGGAGCCGCCGTGAATGCTAATGACCCCTGGCGTCGATTGTTAGGTGAGCGCCCGGGAACATTAACTGTTCGCCTTCCCAGTTTTCAGGCGAGCTGTAATTGTGATGTGTATGCTTGCGTCATATTGCATGCTCCTGGAGGTTTTACTGTAATACACGAGGCAGAAATATTCACAACCCCTTCAAGTATACAGGTATTATCAGCAAGATGTACTTAAATACATTTTATGCCAAATAGCTCCTTTCAAAGTGTTATGTATATATGGATATTATCACTAAGGCATTATTGATTGAGTGTAAGCTGAATTTGAGTTGCAGTTGGTGGAGCTGTTGATTTAACAATTGGGCTGTTTCATCTGCAGACATTTCAAACTTACTAAACCCTTCTGCCTAAATTTCCTAAAGAAATCTTTATAATATTTCATATAATTCTAACAATATCATCTTAATATAATAATAGTAGTCTTGGTGCACTGCTACCAGTTAGAATATTTTTAACGAAGTTGTTTAAAAATGCTCAAAATGTTTCTTTTAAAAAAAAAAAAGGCATTGCTCATTTATGCCTCTGCTTTTGATTAAGTTTTAGTCTTTTGACATATTACAGTCGCCCATAAAGTTGGAATAAAATATATTTTTTACCTCTTTCCATGAAATGATTGTGACAATGTTATTTATTCTTGACAGATAAAGTGTATATCTTCTCAAAACTTTGTTAATCAATCTCTTCCAAACATATCACAATGAAAATGAAACCAGGATTAACAGAGGATTGTGTCTGAAAACAAAATTATACCAACTTTATGTTTTTTTATTTTTTAATAGGCTATGTATGTATTACTTATTTCTATTTTTACGAAAGCGTTCTTGTATTGTTATATATTTCAGTATAATGTACATATTTTGAAAAAGTGATTATTATTTGTATCTTTCTTACAATGTTTCTATGTCTATATTTTTAAAATTCTAAAATAGGACCAACTGTCACCTAATTTTCCCTTAAGGATCAAAGTAACTAGTACTTGATTTTTGTTACTTTTCGTCTTGTCATAATGCATTTTCAATTTGTAAATAGTAAGCATTTTAATACTTCAGCCACAGTCACCATCTTTGTTGTGCATAGTTACCATGACCATAATAATGTTACAGTCAGCCTACCTTTTATCCATGTTGGTGTGCTCGCCTACATGTTATATTGCTTTTTGTCTAATTTTCTGTGGGATTGTAGATGACTTAACTCCATTAATCAGCTCCATTACTCCACTTTTCACATTTTGTTAAGGCTCTATTCATTTATAACAAATGTCATAACTGTTTTTAATTGTTACTTTTTATTTTAGTTCTATTCTTCTGTTATGAAAAATTATTTTTGGCAGATGTTTCCCTTTACAAGTGCTGAATTTTGCATTGAGATTCTTGGTTTCACCAATTAAATCCTAATCAAGAGCCTATTGTGGAATAAAAATCAGCCAAATAAAAATGGTAATAAAAATTGGAAGTAAGGGTACTCCTGCACAACAATTCAGGCACCAATGAGTGAAGAGAAATTGATATTTTGTTTTACTAAGAACAATTTGCACAAAAATATAAATAACAAGTAAGTCCAGCTATCACAGCGTTGCAGTAAAAAGTGCAATATCTCCCTATAAAATGTAGTGCAACTGAGGAAAAGTAGTGTGTAGTATTTAAGGGTCTCTATTGTCATAAATGAAATACAACATTCATTATTTATTCTGTTTTCATTCTACAGTCTACAATCAAATGTAACTAACAATCGTGTTTCTGTTAACTAAGAATGAGCCCTTTTTATCTACATAAGTAGTGGTTCCTCTTCCACTGAGCCCACCATGTTCTGCTGAATGTATTTTTGTGAAACAGGTTTGAAGGGTTTCATACGAAAACTTTTGCATCAAGGGTCGTATCACATGGAAATGTATGATCCCTGTTTTAAACACATTGTGAACATTGAGAAACTAAATGACTTGATTAGGTTTATGCCGCAAAACTACTTGGTTAAGGTTAGGGAAAAAGAACGGGATTACCTCCATGCATAACTTCCAACAAGTTTTGCATGGAGTTTTGACCTTTTCATCGCTCTACTGGGTGAAAGTAGGTTGGTTTGTTCCACCAACCAACTCTCCTGCTCAGTTCAGGATTCTGGACATTAACTTGTATGAAATACTTGCCAGTAGTGTAGTAGATGCAAAGTTATTCGCCGAGTTGCCAAGAACCCGTATCCGAGTTCTGTCCGGTTCCGAACATAGAATAGATAGTTCCAGCAAGCTGGCAGGGTAATGAAACTGCAAGGTTTTACTCCACAAAACTACGTGTACACTAAAAGGGTTACTTTTTTCACCACAAAACGGTGGTCCGTGTTCATACCAGGAACTAACTTCACTTTGTACTATTTTATTTCTTGAAAAAACAGATGACAGCAAGTACAAATATTACTATGTTCTGCACCCAGTACAGCATACGAGCCTGTACACAATTGTGAAGTCAAACCTTGTTTTTTCTTAACCTTGCCAGCTTGCCGTAACCATCTATTCTATGATCGGAATGGGCCAGAACTCAGACACAGTGCGTGGCAAGTAAGCAAATAAATTTGCATTCATGACACTACTGTCAGGTATTTCAGACAATATAATGTCCAAAATTCTGAACTATACCTTTGCCTGAACCATGAAATAATTGCCAGAAAATTATTTTTTTTTAAAAACCGAGTGCTTATTAACCTGCTGACGAATTTTAAAAAATAAATAAATTGCATATATGAATTCTAATTTGTATCATATTTGATACATCAGGTCTTTTTGTACAATTTGTTGCTCACAGATTGTTTTTCTTGAACTAACAAAAAAATATAAAACCTAACATTTTTAACCTATTAAGACTTTGACTTTTCCTTTTTCCTCATACATGCAAAATACATATTTTTTCCATATAACACAACATCATACATCAGCTGATATTAAGTTTTTTAATGCAGCAATAACTGATCCACTCATGGAACCTGCATATCATTTTTGCTACATCTGATATTTTTGTGCAATTTGTTGCTCAGTTTGTTTATCTTCAACACATGTATACATCAGGTTTTTGATGATGTAGAGGTCTCAAAAATTACTGTATCTAATATGATACACTTGGCTTTATAGGGTTAAGGAGACCTACATCAAATCAAATCAAATCAAAATTACTTTATTTATCCTAGAGGGGAAATTCAGTTAGTCTGGTAGAATCTCTTGAAGAATAAGACAGCCTGATGGATCTTTTGAATCCTGCAACAGAGAGAGAGAGGAGCCGTCCACTGCTGTTTTTTGGTCCATAAAGGTTTTGTGTAGCAGATGATCTGGGTATTTCAAGATGGCCTGGAACATGTTGACAGGTCATCTCTCCACCACCTCCTCCAGTGTGTCCAACCTGGCTCCAACCACAGAACCAGCTTTTTAGACCAGTCTGATCATCTCTGTGTGTGATGCTGCCTCCCCAGCAGACTGCAGCATAAAACAACACACTACCACCACAGACTGATAAAACATCTGCAGCATCTTACTACAGATGTCCAGAGATCTGAGCTTCAAGAAGAAAAAGAGGCGGCTCTGTCCCTTTTTGTTGAGAGCGTCTGTGTTTAGGGACCAGTCCAACTTATTATCCAGGTATACACCTAGATACTTAGAACCTGGCACCACCTCCATGTCCACCCCACAGGTATTCACTGGCTGAAGAGGGGCTTGAACCTGCAGAAATCTTGAAAAATCAAAGAATATGATTCTCACATAAGCACCAGCTTCCTCCGGATGAGCAAGGGCACGGTGAAGCATGTCATTCTATATTGCTATGTCACTGGACAAAATTTTGTAGGATAGCTACACATTTAAGTGCATTTACTTTTTTTTAGGAATACATACAGTACAGGCCAAAAGTTTGGACACACCTTCTCATTCAATGCGTTTTTCTTTATTTTCATGACTATTTACATTGTAGATTCTCACTGAAGGCATCAAAACTATGAATGAACACATATGGAATTATGTACTTAACAAAAAAAGTGTGAAATAACTGAAAACATTTATTTTAGATTCCTCAAAGTAACCACCCTTTGCTTACTAGAATATAAGACACGTTTTCAGTTATTTCACACTTTTTTGTTAAGTACATAATTCCACATGTGTTCATTAATAGTTTTGATGAGTTTACAATGTCAATAGTCATGAAAATAAAGGAAACGCATTGAATGAGAAGGTGTGTCCAAACTTTTGGCCTGTACTGTATTACAACATAATACAACCATTCATGAGAATAGCCTGTGTACTGCTGTGCTTCTACGGGAGCCCAGAATGGACAAACCAAACACTAGCTCTAGAGAGGGCCTTTTATGTTTTTACATTACCTGAAGGCCACCACAGGTAGGCTGCTGCTGGAAGGGGAGGGGTGAAGGGACAGGTATTCAGTTGGTTCCAATCTGCAACCTCCCCACAAGATGCCACTGAAACCTACACTCTTCTCCTTGAAGTACCATACTGAAGAAAATGCATTTGGTTCCATTTCACCACTGGTAATTCCTCTCAGCTTAATGGACGGTTACACGCTAAAGCACAAGAGTGGATTTTCACATTAGGCAGCAAGGTTACATCGTTTAATGGGACGCTTTGAATTAACAGTCTTATCAGATCAGATGGAAGCGCCGAGATCAATAAAACAATCTCTGTGTCTAATCAAACTGCAATCTTTGTCACAAGTTATGTGAGTTATCTCCTGGTTATGAGATATCTGCTCTAATACACTTGCTTTCAACTTTATCATCTACGTGCATCGCATATTTTGAAAAGGATCTTGGTGAGACCTTGCATGTGCAATATATCAGCCCTATCTGTCCCGAGCTAAGAGAGAGAGGGAGAGGTAGAAAGAAAGATTGGATCTCGTTTTTTCTGACGTTCTGCCACCACAAAGGCGATATCTCTCCTCTGTCCTCAGATCACTATCTCTCATGGGACAGAAAGAGAATACTGTAGAGATATAAGACACTTGTGTTTAATCAAGCTGTGGAGGACGTCTAATGAAGCAGCATGCAGTAAAGATTATTACAGTAGACAACACACTCTTGAAATGCATTAAACATAAATTTGCCCATTAAATAAGGGAATCATCAATGTAAATCTCATTACCCCCAATCTAAGTGTGGCTTTGATTGTGTTAAAAACAAATACTATACATGTTAAAGGCTACTTCAGCAATTACCATCACATTCACCAGTTGAGTAAGAAGAAGAGTAATATATTGGTGTATATTATTCGGTGAAACAACAAAATCCACTTCACTTCACTAGATCAAACAAACCTACATGTGAAAATCATTTGAATAAACTCCTTGGAGAGAACTGAGTAAACACTACCTACAGGAATAGATTCTTTTCATGTCAACGAAGAAGAAGGCGCATACTGCACTGTTTACATCTGTACGTGGCACACAAGAAACCTACTCAAACAGAGATGGTTAATTTGTTTCCTTTTGTTCACTGCACCTTATTTGCTGGAGGCAAATGTCAAGAAATCATACAAGCCTGGAAATTAATGCTTAATGACTGTCATTTATTAACTGTTCTTCTATTATCATGGGAAATGCACAAGTATAGGACTGTTTAATAGAATGCACAAATTATGTAGAGCATTCATTGGCCGAACATTTCTAAGAAACAAGGATAGAGATGACAGCATGCGCACAAGTTCAATGTTCCACTTTAGTGGTTTTTATTTTGCACCCACATTAGTGACATGAAACCAAAGACTGTATAAATAATGGATGTAGTGACCATGACGTCACCCATTGGTCTGTGGACTGCCTGTTTGAGGCATCAAGTTCGGTGTTACACTTGCCATCTTGTTTCGGAAACGGGAAACAGACCATATTTGGACTGTGTAGGAGGAGAGGGATCTGATCACTGACTACAGCCTCTCTACACCTCAACCTGCTAATTCATGTTAGCATTAACTGGAGCATTAACTGGGATGCTAGTTTTGGCTAGCAAAAAACAACAAAATGTAAGTTACGTACCTCAGAAAAATGAACAGCGCCTCCTTGGAGTGTCTGTTAGTCCAACCAAACACTTTACAAGACATTTTTAATGAACAAAATGTTAAAGTAAACTGTCATTAAATGAAAATACAGTGTGAAAGGGTCAAAGTTTAGTAGACATAATAAATATAATAATCTTTATTATGTCTATGCTGCATACGCATTGCTTTTCTTCTCTCCCGTTCTCTTCTGATGACAGCTCGCCTTCAGTGACCTGTCAATCAAAAGTAGCCACGCCCCAAATTATGATTCTTAATTTATTTTCTTCTAAATGGGGCCATTATTTAGACTATTAAGATCAAATTGTCTTGAAAAAGATTTTTTACTAGCGATTGAGACCATAGTTTTGTCCTAAAAAAAATGTTCTGAGGTAATAAATAA
Organism: Centropristis striata; assembly: GCF_030273125.1. Taxonomy (NCBI): domain Eukaryota; kingdom Metazoa; phylum Chordata; class Actinopteri; order Perciformes; family Serranidae; genus Centropristis; species Centropristis striata. Next base: position 7,876,049 of record NC_081534.1, read on the forward strand.
AGCGAGAGGTTTTTCTCATTTTGTATTGAAATGAATGAACCCAACCATCAGCACCCCCTACTGGAATTTTCAGTAGAATGCAGCTTAAGGAACTTCCTGGTTTGCCTCACTGCTCAGACCCGGAGGTTGCCGCCTGGGCCGTTCATGCTCTGTCATCACAACGACCACCACAGGGCCTGCTTTGATGACATATTTCCTGTTATGTCATTGTCGGGGACGCAGCAGGACACAACAGTGTGTACACTACAAAATAAAAGTGGTCAAATTCTTCCGAGACCACCTCAGCAAGTGGTTTGAGTGATCCAATCACAATGTGTCTTGGTGACAGCGCTAACCACCAAAACACATTTCAAAATTAAGTGTAAATGGGCTCAAAGTGTTCCAGAGCACTTATCAAGACCCAGTTTTTCTTAGAGTGTAAACCTCTAAACTGCAGCTGTTTCACAGCGTTACTGCGATCATTACATTTTTAGGGATGTCAAACAACATAGTATGTGAAGGACTTGTATGTCTGTCTGTCGTGCCCCTCTGTCACATTTCCTGTCAATTTCTGTTGTTATGAAGGCAGAAATGAAGATCTAATCTCATTATTCCCTTGCTCGTTGGCCCATGACTTTACTTTCTCTTGAATTTAATAGGATTCTATACCCTAGCTTAAGGCACTTCCTGATTTGCCTCACTGCTCAGACCCGGAGGTTGCCGCCCACATGAAACATGGCATGTCTGTCCATGCATCCATCACTTTAGGGTTATTTTCTCAAGACAATCATGGTCTCCAGTGGAAGAATCCTTTCAGCTTTAGCGATCGTCTGACTTTTTCTGTCTTACCATCATGATGTTTACCCTTTTGTTTTTAGTGGAATGTCTTCACAATTATTGGACAGATAGACAGACAGAAGTTTGGTGCAGACACTCAGAAGAATCCTAATAGCTTGTTTTTTGTAACCATTGCAGAATGGCTTGGATACAAAGGGTGGATACAATGACTCAAAACAGCTGACTCCTGAGAGTGGCTTTTAGTACAACCACATGATATACAAGAATTTTTTAAGTGTTGAAAATGGTAAAAGTTTAACTTTCATGAACTGAAAATGCACTGTGAAAAAGTCAAAGGTCAAAGACGAAAACAGACAGTGTGCCGTGGTAGCATCCCTGTCAATCACAAGGTAGCAATGCTCTGAAATATACCCTAACCATTGTCAATCTAAAATGAAGACAGATTCAGCAACCACATGGCTTATTTCTCCACTTAAATGTGGTCCGAAACATATTTCTGTGAACTTTTTTTGTCATTAAAGAGAACAAAACAACTGCAACTTCCGTCTGTTTAAAATCCAGGAGCAGACGGCCTTAGAGTGAAAGCCTTTGTCCAATCAGGTACAGCTAGGAAATGTTTGTGTGGTTGTAGGAGCGTGTAGCCTGTATGTTTTATCTTTTGCTCAGTGGTCTTGGAAAACAGAAGTCGAAAACTACCCCCCAGTGCTTCAAATAAACCCGGGAAAAGTTCCATTATGTATTGGTTTCCTGTTTCATGGAAGGAGAGCAGCCATCAATCATCTTTTCAACATCGACCAGTGGCTCGACCATCAAGCAACCAATGCTGGGAAGTGGCACAACCCCTCCACGTACAATACATGTTTGTAAGATACAAGCTGCTGTATGAGGATACTTTGCTCAAGCATGACTGTAGACTCATTTCCACACTACTGCTTCTGTCTTTCTCTTTGTTGTGCAAATACAGGAATGTTAATGGTATGCACAAATCATTGGCACCAATTTGACTAAACACTTGGAAATGGAAGCATGTGGACAAAAGAGATTGTTTCTATGTAGCTGTGTTTCTTTCACACTACTTTCTCTGTCTTTCTTGAGCTGTAAATGTTCCACTCATTGTGTCTTGTATGTTGATCCCATTTGCAGAATGACTCAATATCGGCTCCCAGCAGAGTGCCTATAGGGTGCGTGTGAATCTGGTTTTACCCACCAAAGGATCCCTCTTCCCTCATTTGCCACGGAATTTTAAAAGAATTTGAGAAGTCTTCCACCAAGTGTGCCTCCTTCTTCCCTTTCAGCGTCTTTTCTCCACTGCTCCCATTCATCCTGCGCGTCGGAGAGGTCCACGAGACTCATTAGTGCCCGCCTCTGTGTTTCATGCCGTGTTTCCCCAAAGGCATTACTAGCACCATTAGCCCAGGCAGCAGCGAGAATTCAAACTGCCTGGGCAGACGGATGCCTTCCAAACCAAAGTGTGCTCCTTTCTTTAATTAGCATTTTTCAAACATCAATATATTTTCCTCTGGCCTCCCAGGACCAAAACTCTGCCGAATTAATTATTAACAGCCTTGCTGTCTTCCACTTTCATTTTCTCCCACCTCCTACTTCTTCCTTTGAAAGCATTCATGGTTTCCAAGTTTCTGCCTCTAGTTGGATGTAAATGCAGGCTGGACATTCCGTGACTGCTCTCTCCCTCAGGTATGCTTTAATAGCACACATTTTGTGTATAAAATGATCAATTTGGGTGCAAATCAAGAATGCAAGCTGTGCGACTGTGCATGAGTGCTGGTGTGCATGAGGTGTTGGTGCCCACAGGCCAGTTTGTAATTACGTTTACATTTCTTTCTTTAATTTATTGTCTCCTGCAAGATTTTTGTATTCACTGTGCTGTTTCCTAAGTCAGGAACAGAATCACCTGCCGAAAATGGGATGACTCCTCTTCCGAATTCCCCCAGGTGTAGAACAGAGGGTAATATCTCTTTCTATCTGTCATAAAAAGGAAGAAATAGTAAGGCCGTGGACTTGAAAAGTCAGGGGATTGGTTTGGAGGCGCAATATGGTTGAAGAGATAAAGTTAAAAATGGAGAGATAACCCTTTTCCTCTTTTGGCCTCAGCCAGCCTCTGTGACAGAGCAAGGTGGGAATAACTGTGGCCCATCAGGACTCCATGGTTACCACTCTGGCTTCAGCTCAAACAGAAAACCTTTTTTTTTTTTCAATCTAAATGCACATGCACACATCAAGTAAAGGTACCAATGACAGGTCATCTGAGCACTGAAGGCATAATGCTATATCAGATTATTTGGGTTCATTTTGAAATAAATATATGGTTCTCTTGTTGTAGATGGGGATATGTGGTGTTTAAGGTTGATTCTTAGAACTGTTGATGATAATAATGTTGGTTATACTCATAAAGCGAAGCTGGGGAAGAAACCTGGGGTAAGTATTTGAAGTAAAAAACAGGTTTTTTTTTCCAAAATGGACATTGTCTGTTGCTTTGAGCAAATCTCTGTTGAATTAAACAGAAACTTTCCTTCTAAAACATCAATGCAATGTAAGGAGAACCATATGCTTGCATGAAAGAAACCCATTTAAAGGAAACTAATGAAATTATGAGAGATAATTGGATGATAAATTAAAGAAATGTGCTGTGTAAGTACTTATGCTTTGTTGTCTGTCAACTTATGAAAGGCCATGGACCAAACAAGTTTTAATGACAAAATAACGCTACTCTAAATCTTTCTCAAACAAAGACGCCTCCTGTTATTCTTTAGAAACACTGGCCATCAATATATCAAACCACAATGCTCATTTAACACCAGATTGTTAACACATATCCTGTTCATCAGTGACAGACTGGCAATCAGCAAATTAGTATTTTAATAGAACTGCTGTCATTTTCTATTTGATCTAATGCGATACCAGCAAGACTCTGATCCTCCCTAGAATCTCCCAGAATGGCAAACTGAAAACTGTATTAACATTGCAGAGTCCCCAGAAAACTGAGTCACTCAAACAGTAACAGCAACCCGAAGTGGCTTAAGTGCACAAAGGGGAAATACCAGTGACTTTGTTAAGGGGCTGTGCGTTTGTTTCAAGGAGCTAATCTATGGGACCTTGTTAGGGGCTGAGTGCTACTGGGATCGTCATTAGATCAAATGCAAAATGACAGCAGTTTTATGAGACCACATGACTAGAAAAAAAGAAAGTGTTGCACAAAAGATCATACAAAAGTGGCTCTTTTGGTAGTTCCTCATTTAGCCAATTAAAACCTAAGTCCGCCTGAAAAACACTCTAAAACCTAAGCATTTTTTCTGAAATACTGCATAGAATGTAAACGTCCCCTAAATCATTTATTTCTCAGCCTCTGTAGCAGATAGACATGAAATAAAAAAACATTTAAGAGCTCAAACCATCATCTTTAACTGTAGATAATTGCCTTTGTACCAAAATAATTAAAACATTTTTAAAACATCAATAAACAAAATAAAAAAAGCAATTTAAAAAACCCAAACTTTTTAACTAAGCGTGCATTTAAAAAGACAAGACCATCCCAAAAAAAAAACAGTCTTAAAGGTATACACTCAAAGGTATCTGTGTTGTTTTGCATGCATTTACCTGGTAAAAAGGGAGTTGCATTAGTTTTGTACAATTAATGTATATGGTTGTCCCCAAAGTTGGAATAATTTTCTTTTCAGACACAATCCTCTGTAAAGTTTTGAGAAGATATACACTTTATCTGTCAAGAATAAATCACATTGTCACAATCATTTCATGGAAAGAAGTAAAAAAATATTTTATTCCAACTTTATGAACAACCAGCTTTTGCTGGTCTTGAACCATGAACCACTTACTTTAGGGGCTGGGGGCAGGATTATTTGCCCAACAAGATAGAAAAGTGTATCCTTAATTTTATTTTATTTGTTCAACAGCAATGCGAATACGGATTAGCATTAGCGGATTAGCATTAGCGGGTTAACACTAGCTGGTTAGCTTACAACAAAGTCCAACATTAACATCTTACATTCAGTGCTAATAGGAACGTAATTATTGCCATAGCGATCAAGACGAGCAGAATAAATAAAGTAGCGGTCATGTTTTGATGCTAATGTGGTCTCGTAGAGCCAGGAGCAACATTTGTAGAGAGACAATGTAGTCTGCCATTGTTGTTATTATACTTACTGAGAGAGTGGAGACGCATACAGACATACAGTGACGTAATGACTTGGTCTGTGGAAAAGCAAACAGGTTCTGAGATGGTTCGCAGGTTGAACCAACAAAAGAACTAGGTTCCAATTGGTTGAAAAGGGGTTCATGTGATATACCAGAAAGTGAATGGACATAGTGGTCGGATTGTTTACCAATTCTGTGTTCAATAATGAAAACAATTATTTTTAATTCTGCCTTAACTTTCATCATAACATTCTTGTCTTACCGCCTCCTCACATTAATAAATAAATAAATAAATGCTCCTTTTCTCTGGCCGTTGAGGTTTATTTGCACCAATGAGGTTTTTTTTCCTTCCAAAGAGCAGCTCTGTCTCCATGAAATGTTTGTATAATTAAGACTCCAATCTGTCAGCTTTCGGCAATCCCATATGTTTGAATTGAGGCAGCCTCATCTCGCACTGCTGGTCTGGTCTCTTCGATTTGATCCAGATTATTGTTAAAGCCTCTGGGCCAAGCTGTTGCTTTGAACCAACGCAGGTCATACAAAGTTGCCTGAACACACCCACAAATATATAAAGTCATAATTGGATCAATGTCTAAACATCGAATTTAACAGACGCCTTATGAAATTAATGTGATACAAGCCGGCAGAGCAGGGTAACCTTCACAACAGCAGACAATATTTCCTTTTTTTCTAGCAGGTGGGAAAACAGATGCTAAAGCTCAAGAGCAGACAAACAAAGAGGGAACAGGAGACATATCTATGCAAATTTATTTCATCAAAGCCTTTTCTTGCATGTGATGCTAAGAACTTTACTATCAACATGGACTTAATCGTATTTTAGCTGCCTGTTAACCTGTAATAACAGATACGAAAGGTAATTATGCCAAAAGTGTTTACTGAACCGCTTTGAGCTTCAAACTTAACTCTTTGATATGTCAGTGTTTTCAATTATAAATCACTTGTGACGTCCCCTGAGCATCCTTAATTTTATTGTTCATCTATATTCAAAGCACACACACATACACACACACCATTTCTCTCCCTTTACTCTGTCTTAAATTATATTCAATGATAATATCCTATTTGAAGCAGTTAGAGCCGCTTTATGCACAAAGGAACAGGCATGGGCTCATGGGCTAACTGGTTTTATTGCATGTCTTGATGTGCTGCCTGCAGGCTAAAGCAGATTTAAAATGCCTACATAAAAAACAAATCAAACACAGAATATAGTGAAATGCACATTGTTATGTTTTTTTTCTTCTTTTTATGTATGCCTTTGATGTGGCGAACTTTAAATGAAAAAACACAATTTAAAGGATAATTAGCTTTTTAACTTTAATAAGCAATTGGAACTATCCTATACAAACGTATTTTTCTCAGGTCAAAAAGGTTTGGTTCCAGGATATCTCAAAAGGTTCTAGGTCTCCTGGGAAAGTGCCTGCAGGGGAAACGCCCAAAAGGAAAATCATTCAGTTATTAAAGGTATAATATGTAGCAGCTGTTGGTGAGCATTTGTACACACAAAGTATTCAAAGTTGGCACCCTCCTCCCCGGCTCCACAGGCTGGAGAAAGAGATATAGTGGCTGTGGTCGAGCGAGCTAGACAATGATTGAAGAGAGGGAGCGTGAATCAGAGGATTTATTTCATGTATAAAGAGAGGAATTCTATTGTGATTGTTTAATGCGGTTACGTTCTCGAGCACAAATAAACAAACCCACACCTTCACTCAACCCTGCGGGCAGGTTCCGCATTGTCAGATTTTAGGTGAATGCAGAGCTTCATTCTGTAGATGTGTATGTGTGTGTATGTCTGTGTGATGTGTCCGTCAAATAGACACAGTGACTGACACAGCAGAAACACTGCACACACAGGAGATAGGCGAGGTGAGAGGAAACAATGAAGCACATAAAAACATACAGCAACGTATCAACCTGTTCATGGGAAAATAACGTCGCTTTGTATCTTAAAAACTGGTCACGTTTCAAACACCGCAATAGAAGAAGAAAATACAGGCTGATGGCAGGGTCTCAGTAGACACTGTTAGAGAATTAGCTTGAGGAAACCTTGAAAAATGAATAATCTTACTCCAACGGCAAAAATCCTCATCTATCTTTTCAGAGCGCAGATCGTTTGATGGGGAATGATGAGCAGGAGACGTCCAAGTTCTCAATTTAACATAATTTTATTACAATACGTCAAAAAATGTGCAATACAGAGATCTCTGAGTTCACTCTCCATGTCCCTGATACACACAGACGGGTCTGACGGGAAGTCTGAACCCCGTCTCTCTCCCTTCGAACCCATTAAATACTAACAATTGTTTACTAAACATGATGGTAAATTTCTTCCAGGAAGTTCCGCCTTCTTGATCCGTTTATTCGTCAGTTTTAATCAATACAGGGACATGTCATGCCATGCAACAATCTTGCTGCCCGAAACAAGGCCGTGCCCTGACCTGCTAACAAACTTGTTATGACGAACATTCTGCCTTGTTATGTCTTACAGAGATATAACATGAGCCAAAAGATTTTTCAATGTCTACTTGTACAAGTCAAGGTTTAGTGAATTACGCATGCAAAGGGACCTTTGATGACCGTGGAGGCAGACAACAAATACAAATAGAGAGACACAGAAAGAAGCAGAGTAATCATTTCATTTAAACAACGTAGAATAATCAAATTATTCTAACAACACACACACTGCCACGCGCTTCTAGGTGGACATAAGTGATGGCTGAGAGCGATCGTTTTTGTTTGCAGCAATATCTTATAACTTATTGTAATTTACCATGTTAATTATGACACATGCATACATAAAAAGGAAATACATATATGTAGTGTTCTCGTGCAGGGTGTTGCAACTCTGACTAAACACCAAGTTAAACGATTGCCGATGAAGAGAGTCGTAATAAGTTTGTCCATTTACTTTCACACTTCTTCGTTAACATGCTGGGGAAAACTTCAAATAAAGCAATAGAAACATATTTTAACTTAATATTACAACAAACACAGTTGTAAACATGATACACATTGCTGCCTACTTGTATATAATTGTAAATTAAAATGCTTTTAACTTAATTTATCAAATACATTAATTTATGAAATCACTGCTTATGTATAAACATGTCAAATGCAAAATCCAACTTAAGGCATTGCCTCTTTGATGCTTCAGAGTAGATGTACAGATGCATGCAACACATGTCTGCCTTCCTTTGTTCCAGTCAAACAAGAAGTAAGTAAACAGGAAGTGACTAAATAGGAAGTGATCCAAGAGGCTGTTACTAAACAGGAAGTGGAAGTGACTAAACAGGATGTGACATCACTGTATTAAGTAAACAAATAATAAAGTTACAAAATGAATTTGTTAAACTTTAAGTAACCATCCACCTCGTTTCTAACTGAAATGAAAAACCAACAAATTATCTTAAGTAAACGTTACAAAAAGCATTAAAGGCGACACAATATAACATTGTGTGTCCTATTTCACTTTATTTTGTTGGATTTGTTTAGATTTAGGCACTTTTCACACATACCTCATTTGGTCTGGACTTTCAGACCAAGGTTTGACATCTTGGTCCTACGAAAAGAAATGAACCATTGAAACACTGAACCAAACATTTTTTGAATGTTTTAGACTTTTGAACTTCATGCAGAGTATGAAAACTACAAAAATTCCTACATGTTAATAATCCAGAAACAAAGTGTAGAAAGTTGAAAGTCATTACTAGAGTGATATAATAATAATGTTGGAGCGACAACAAAATTAATCTGTTTATTTGTTTTTCTCCATTCATTCAAACTGCAATAGAAAACTACCCCCGAATAAATACCATTCCAATATCAGATGCACATCTAGTATAGTTAGCAAGATCAGCTCAAGTAGGTGAAGACAACATGATGTAGGTAACTGTCTACTAAAAATGTTCCCATACTAACACGTGGTTACTGTTGTGAAATGGTTGTAGTTTGGTTGGCTTTAGTCACCAAAACTATGCTTTTGGTTAAATAAATACATTTAATATGAAACTTGTTTAGGTTTGGGCAACAAAACTTCTTGGTTAGGTTTGGTAAAAGTTGTGGTTTGAGTTTTAAAAAAAGTATGCTTGTTACATTATACTTCAGACATAAACAGCGGTCCCCAGGCTGTTTGTTTGACCGACTCATCCCCTCCAACCTCCTCCAGGCACAAACATCCACAGACTTTAATTAGAAAAGTTTTTAACATTTTTGTTAGACACCAAGAACAAAGTAATCTGGGAGAATATGTTTCCTTCATAACATAATTGGTGATGCAGTTTTGTTGCATGGGTACATAATTTTGGTTTTAATTTGAAACTAAGCTGGCCTATGTCACGTATAGTTCTTCAGTGCACTTGCATAATTGCAATGTGAAACCAAAAGTAACTGGATCAAATGTATACAATGTTACAAAAAACAACCTTGGTTTGGACCATTTAAATCAGACTTTCAGAAATGAGAAGTCCCTTAAATGCAAAATTATGCTCTAACCTGGTTTGAGGAATAAAACAATCTTTGATCTGTGCCTGCTTGGCTGGGGAACGCTTTACAAACAAGGCAACTTTTGCCCCATGCAGATATATTTTTGAAAAGCTAGTTTGAATAAATTTAACTGTAAAATGTCTCATACTGTAAGTTCTTCGATCAGCTGTGACTTGAAGTATTAGCATATGTATTGGATGGAAAAGGATTGGAAAGAATGCGGCTTTGTACGGACTCTTATGCTTTTAGCCTCAGAGCTGAGCAGAGCTTTGTCATTCAAATGATCCCGAGGGAGAAAAATGTGAAATAATAAGAAAGTGGGAGAGGAAATTCTTGCTAATTTACATTTAGTTGGAAGTGACCTTTAGTGAAACTGTAGCTTGCAAAGAACACAAGTGTTGCTGCTTATCTCCATGAAACAGTTTCTTTTTTGTGGTTTGTTAGTTTTAATGCAGTGTACACCAAGCAAGTTTTATTTGACAGAATCTCATTGTTTATCTTCCTCTGAGTGCTTTCTGGCATACTTTGAAGTTTGATTGGATCTTAAAGAGGCACAAATACTTGCTTTTGGATTTGTGGTATATAACAGCAGCACATATACACATCCTGACCAAATGGGCATGTTTTCATTTAATATCCGTGGAAATAAGATGATACAGAGACATTTGTGATGGGGTTTCCATCATCTTCCTGCACATACAACCATCTGTAAATCCATCATGTTCTCCGTGCTGTGCTCTTTTTCGCAGGTGCTCTGGCTGTCATGTGAGTCCTTCTGACATTTGCCTTGGATTGGGCAACCATCTGTGAATGTGATGAGCTTTTTTCTGCCGTGCTTCTCATATGAGCCACGTGTGGTGCCTAGGGTAAGAGTTGTTTACAATGCAGGCCCCTTTCCTTTTATTCTCCTCTCTTTGCCTCTCTGCCTGTGCTTTTGCACCTCTCAGCTTCGATTTTTCACAAGATAGGAAAACACCCACATCTCACACTGGTGTTCGAGTGTGCATAATTGCGTAATTAGTGTGACTGAATGACCATCACTGCTCAATCGTTTGACAAAATATGAGATGCAAGCAGGTCTCAGACCAAACCACGCTTAGTATACCATTTATGCTTAATGGGAATAGTCAAGGTTTTGATGGTGGATTTTTCATTTTATATTGTCCTCCAAAAACAAAGCCCGAGGCCTGACCATGAACTATTAACACCGTCAATGGAAATATGGCCTCCTAGCACAAAGCAGATCTATTTCATGAGATTGCCAGGATCAAATGCAACCAAGAACTAAAACAATGTGGGTTTGTCTGGCATCATTACATACAGGTGAGTGGTGAGCCAATCCTGTATCATTTGAGAGTTAATACATCACAAGCAAAGATCAAGTCAAAAGACAACACGAGTAATTGCCATGGGTCAAGTCTGAGTCCATTAGGACCTAAGTGCTATGAGATATTTCGTTAAGACAGTGCAAATAGTATTTTTTTTTCTATCATTTTTTTCTGTGTAGGTTATGTGTGAAGGTGTTCAGTAGCTGGGATTTTAGTCTTTTCTTAAAGATTGAGAGGGACTCAGCAGATCGGATGGAGTTTGGAAGTTCATTCCACCAATGGAGAATAGTCTAGTTTAAGAACGGTGGAGAGTGGGAGGGTTTGTGAACCTGGATAAAGGAGTTCAGGTAGGCAGGAGGCAAGAGACAGGGTTCTGAATATGATACGGGCTGCAACTGGGGGCCAGTACAGAGAGATGAGTAATGGAGTGACATGTGCCCTCTTGGGCTGGTTGACCAGACGCGACGCCATGTTCTGGATCATCTGCAGAGGCTGGAGGTGCATGCAGGACGACCTGCCAGCAGAGAGTGGCAGTAGTCTAACGACGGGATTCCACTGGATGCGTAACGACTCCGACAGGGGTCTGTCAGCAACGGCTGCGTATCTACGCAGTCCGTCAACACCCACCGGATCCGTCTGTGTCGGAGCTGTTGCGGACAGCAGAGTCCCGAGGACGCACGAGATCTCGCGAATTCACGCCTAATCAATTGATATAACTGGAAGATAATCAACATCTCCTCGTTAATGACTGGAGACAAATCCAGCGACTCCGTCTAAACGAGCGCTAACGAGGTCGGCCGGCTTGTTAACGAGCCGGCCGACCTCGTTAGCGAACCCAAGGTATTTTATTTTGAAAATATACCGGTGTTTTATTTTGTGTCTGTGCAAGACTTCCTGTCCCGAACGATCTGTTCTGTGCTGAATTTATGCGTCGTGCTCCGTCGTCCGACAAAAATAGAAGCTCTGTGCAAGTGTTGCGAGGGCTGTCGGATGGCCATGCGTCGTCGGACTCATTACGCAGTGGATATGCAGTCGGTGGAATCTCACACATTGATTATAATGGGTGCGTAACGGCTCCGATGACGGATCTGCAGCCGTTACGCATCCAGTGGAATCCAGGCGTAAGTGTGATAACACTTCTGTACCAGAAGTTGTGTTGATTGCTCTGTCAGGTAGGGTATGATCTTCCTAATGTTGTATAGGGAGAATCACGATCTGGCAATTGTGGCCACATGAACTTTAAAGGTCAGTTGGTCATCAATCATGACACCTGTTCCGTGCAGAGCTTGTGGGCGCAAGATGCACAAGTGGATCAAAGCTGAATATTAACTGGCTGATATCGGGCCGGGATGACAAGAAGATCAGTCTTATACTACTTATCTTTTACTAAATATGTTTTGGAGAAATCTTAGTTGATGTGTACACATTGTTCACCGGTAAAAGTTGTGTGTGTGTGTGTGTGTGTGTGTGTGTGGGAATTGCATGATTTACCAATGGCTGCGATGAGACTGTTCAAGATTGTGTTATGCTACAGTTAGACTTGCAGTGAACCTTGCACTGTCCTCACAATTGTATAGCAAACTTTCCAAACTAAAACTGAACAAAGTCGGGTGTGGGAACTGCATTGTGTACGGTGCAGCCTGTTAGCTCCATGGCCAAGCTAAGCGAAGCTAAGTCAGAGATGTTTTCACACAGCCACATTTTTAATATCACAATAACATCAACATCTGTGTGGTAATTAGGTCTCATGTTGCTCAGCTATTGAACTGCAAATGCTGTAGCTGTGTAGCTTCTTCACCCTTTCTGAGGGAGGACTGGACTAACTACCGCCTCTCAGGACGGGCTGGGGCTAGCTGCTAAGCATGCTCATTTCAGGAGATATGAATGCAATACATAGACATCTTTGACGACAAAACTGTTATTTCTTCACATTCTGTAGAAATGTTTTGTTTCATTTTTAGAATGTTTGAAACAAAAAAAATGTAGCAAAATCTTACACATTTCACCTTTAAAGCACTTGCTTACTGATGGGGAAAGATTGTGGTTCGGATCAATAAAAGGGATATTTAATGTTAGTCTGTGACAGTATTTTAACTCCACCGGAACCTCCACACCCTATCTTTCCACCTCACTACACAAAGAGCACAGTACTTCCTGCACTGGGGCTGAATGTTGGCACTAGTTGTCCTTTATGGATTTCTAGGGACACTGGGCTGTTCTTTCCTTAACATTAATTAAGAGCTTACCTAAAAATGTGAAAAAAGGAAAAGATTTTAGGGAAAACAAATGGTTTTAGAGAACTTTATGCAGATATGTTTCACTTAACACATTTTCGTGACAAATTAGTATTATATATAAACACTCTTTACAGAAGACATTGGATGAACCTCCCTTCAATCAGAGCAATGACAAATAGCCATCAGGAGGAGCTGTGCAGCCCCAGTCCAGACATTTGTTCTATGCCTCCTGTTGTTCCCTGTTGAAGGCTGTTTTCCCAGTTGTAGAAACAGTCAACTTACCAGAGCTTTGTCTAAAAAATTAAAAATGGCAATGTCAATGTCCTTCATGAAGAAAAATGGGCACAATACAGCCAATATAAATCAGTTGCTGTACAACTCTGAAATCAACATATTTCTTTGATTTCTTTGATGTCAAAAACATTGAATTAGCTGCTCTAAACAACAGCTACTGCAGCTTCCATTCCAAGTGAAAATTACAATGGCAGGATAAACAGGTCAATCACTACTGATTGGTTAGGGCAAAACAAAACCAAATAACCTCCCTCCCAAAAAGAAATCAGCTAACATGATTAGCATGCCATCAGGCTGAAGGCAATTTGGTTTAATTATGAGATTAGGTGTGATGTATCCCACAAACATCTTACCTGAATTGGCGGTACTTTGAATGAGACAATCTAATTCTACATTGTTGGTCTTCTCAGCTTCATTAAATAGCTCTGACACTCTCTGAGCAGAGGGAACATAACCAGCCTGCAGACTAAACCTTTAAACAGACATGATTTGTTTTGGGAGAATGAAAGAGTTACTGTAGAAAAAAATCAATAAGGAGGTTTTGTAAGTGACAGGCAGTGGGAGAAGGAAAAGTAGTTATTTATTTGTCAGATTCTGAAAGAGATAACAGTTTCTTGCCGTCTTTTCAAACAGTGTCGACTTCCAACAGAGCATGCAATAGACTTGACTTTATTTTGCTGTTGCAAACAAAAGGAATGTGCAGGGCAAGCTAATACTAATAAAAGTAGTCTTTCAGAATATCAAGGTCATGTTAAACTTCCTAGAACTGAACAATTTACTTTGTACTGGCAAAAGGTTGAGTTAAAGGTCCCCTCCATTCAAAAATGTATTTTATTTTTAAATGACCCAAAAATGTCTCACCTTGACTAGACTGACTTGTATCCGTGCAAACTTTGCTCTGCTTTGTTTTCGCATTCCTCTTCTGAAGACTGAATGGTTACAGTTCTAAAATCTCAAACATATCCTGGGCAAGCTAGATTTGGCACATCTAAACTTTGAAAAAGCCAATCGACAGCCTTAAGAGAAACTTGAAACCTCCAGAGCTCAGTGGACTTGCGTGTAAAGAGCTAAAACACACTAACATCATTGTGTGACAACCATTAAATCTGTGTCAACCAATGCCAGTTACATGCTAATAAGCTAACAAACAACATAAAGATGCTAACTGCACTTACCATTCTCTAGTCTGCAATTTATGTGCACAACAGATCCTTATCTGAGTCTGGATCTGACTGAGGCTGTCACAACTATTTCAGAATATCATTGATGTTTGCTTTAATACTAGCTTTTAGTCTTATTGATGCACACTGCGCTTTCACTAGTCAACCTAGTGAGAGCGTCCATGGAGTGTGAGTTCTTTTCAACTTCATTCGTTGATTCCATCCTTGTGGTAAATGCTAGCGAATCCCCCTGGGATCACTTTTTTTGACCACTTGCTCTCACCTGCAGCCAACTTAATACCCTTGGCTCCAGTGAGACTTGTGTTGTCTAGGCAGGGTCTTCCCAATTCCACTTCATTCCTCTATGCCAGGAGTGTCAGGGTTTTTTTGACCTGACTTAGTCACCTGAATGGCCCTTACATGGATCAGTTGGCTACCCCTGCTCTATGCCCTATCTTGCAATGTTTATAATGAATGGGTTCTTCCTTGGTCCATGCTTCACACTGCAAAAAGAGAAAAGTTGGGTGAACTCAAAATTTCAAGGCAACAAACTTCGATAACATTTTAAGTTGGACAATTAAACTAAATATTTAAAGTTTTGTTTTTGAGTTTTCTCAACTCTGAATTCTGATTTTTGTCAACTCAACTGTATATTGTACTAACTTATAATTTTACATTGTAATAACTTTTAATCCTTACTTCTGCTAAATTCTGCAATGTGCTGAATTGGCACGATTGTAACGCCGCCATGAAATGTCAGCTAATGTTGCAACCACAATTTTGAGTTAGCATTGATACACTAATGGCTACTCTTGTAACAAGCAGCACCGCTAGCATCAGTTAGCTGCTAGCATCAGTTAGCCGCTAGCATCAGTTAGCCGCTAGCTTTCGCTAATGACCGAATTTCACCGCTTTCCTGCATTTCACAACAAAGAAAAAGAGTTAGCAGAACTATTGTCCCTTGTTGTGAACCCCAACTTAAAGATATAAGTAACAACAACTCACAAACTTGTTTTTGAGCAGACAACTGGCTTCCTTTGTTGTGCTAACTTACATTATTGCCCTAATTGTCAATAATTTATATTTCCAAGTTTTACCAACTTAAATCACTGTTTTAGGCCAAAAAATACAAGTTGGCTTTTTTGCAGTGCACCGATACACCAAGTTCTATGATAATCGGAGCTGTCAATTTTATTCAGTCCTTCTGGCAAACAAACAAACAAACAATCAAACCACAATGAAAATATCAGTGCTATGCTATTGTTCTGAACACTCATTGGTTCAACGGGCCCAAGGAAGTGATCGATTTCAAACCCTATTAGGCTACCAGACCCAAATATCTATGTGTTGGACCAAAGGGATGCGTGAACAATGTGCAATACCTAATATAACCTCCTTGGGGGAAGTAATAAAATATCAATCATGGCAGACTATTTTTACATACTTTAAAATCATTCTGAAAGGGGGACTTTAAAAAGTTGCTGATACATAACATATTAAATTGATGTTGTTTGTGAGAGTGTATGTTAAAATAAGAGAGTTCAGAACGTCTTAAAGTTCGTTTCAGGTGATTATTTCAAGCAGAAAATGTAACAGCTTTCAATAATATATACTGTATCTAAATTACATACAAAGCAATTGAGACTTGGACGGAATGCATTGTTGACTTGCAAGGTAGAAAGTTTAAAGACGTTAGAGTTTAGCAGTATGAAATTTCATTTGACAGTTTTGGGAGCGTTTGATAGAATGAGCACACCAAATGGCTGAGGGAAGAAGGGTGGGGGTGGGGGGCGTCAGCAAAGTTTACACGAGTGATGTAAACAAAGTTGCTCTTTAAGAAGCTGCTCAGCCTTCTGAATTTTCCTCCAGACATGTCCTCAGATACTGCCTGCAGTGGCTGCATCAGTACCAGTAGAATTTATGCAAAAATCAAAGTTGTTATTCAAACGCAACCAAATTCATCTTCCTCAACTGAACTGAGCTTTGATGCCAGCTTGAATTGGACAAACATGGCAGTGAAAAGTAATTGATTATTTCCTGGGTTTTACAAGAGCGTTCCTCCTAACTGAGAGTGAAAATGTGACTTTACCTCTTTATCTCTCCTTATTTCACCATTCTGTCGATTTACTTTGAAAGATGCTGGCTGTGAAGGTAATCTGTACGTGTGTGCTGCAGCTTGCAGCCAGACAAGGTGTTTCCTTTGATACGCTGTGGATGAGGAACTATTGGCTCAAAGGCATTTTCTTCAGCAGAGAGCGCATGACATTAATGCTGACAAAAGACACAGAACTCATTTGTTTGAGAGTTGGCAGTCTTTCTTTCTTATATTTAAATGATTATTTTACAGTGTATCCGGGGTCCCATCTCAGGGTTAAAAAATAATTTCTTTTTTTTTTTATGTAAACAAAGAAATAAATTATTTTTCTCTCTCATTTTGTCCGTGAAAAGATCTGTGAAATATGAAAATAATAGAAAAAAAAAAGTATTCATTTGATTCGTGAGACATCAGAAGAAGATTTGTGAATCAGGGTTGTTTTTAAATTGGATCCACATTCAGTCGGAGAATGACCCCATGTAAGGGTATTTCTATGCCGTGCGCAAGCAATCTTCTTGTACAAACAAGGGCGATGATATTAAGAAAAAACTGAGTCATAATAATAAAATGCTGGAGGGACTAAATCACCCAGCTGGCCTGAGACCGCAGAGAGATCCCACAGGGCAAGATGTAGAAAGATGCTGAGGAAATGATTCTGCTGCTCTGCTGCTCTGTTGTGACCATGACCTGCATGTGGAAACAGAATGAGTGTAATTTAAAATTAGTAACCAAAAACATCTGTTGGTGTCAGGTGTAATATTAGGGTCATGGGGGCAGGACGCTGAGGCGTAATTGTAGACCTTTTGTCACAGCTGGTGTAAGCAGGAAAACAGGGATTGGATCCAAATGCAAACAACTAGTGGACTGATACAGTGGATCTACGTATGGGTCAAAACCATGAAGGCAAAATAAAAACTGGCTGAGCCAAAAGAGTAAATCCTAGGATCAGGCAGAAGGTCAGGCAGGCGGGTAGGAACATGTTTCAGGGTAAAGGGTTCAGGAAATCGGTTTAGATAGAGGTTGAATTGGCTTAGAAAGCAGTTGTATAAGCACGATTGCAACTTTGAAAGACTGGCCACTGACTGGGAAAGGGGGTTGCTATACATTCCTGATCAAAATCTTAAGTCTGGGGGAAAAATTTTGAATATTCGCATTTCGTGTTGGTAAAACATAACCAGGTTGTAAGTAGAGCTTTGAAATGCAAAAAGAATAAAGAGGAGCACGAGAAAAAAATAAATAGAGTAGGTAATTTATTGACAAATGTATTTAAACTCAAACAGGCTGTTCAGCAGCTGATCAAAAGTTTCAATGTGTTGTAATGTGTAATGTCATAAATGATTGTATGCTGTTCCACTTCAACAATCAGTCTCTCCTCGTCTATGTCTCCGACACTCTGAGACCCTTTGATTGATTGATTGATTGATTGCTGATCTGGTGTCCCCGGTCAAGACGTAATGTTGATGGGAAGTAGTTTTAGGCTGCATGAACTGCGTATTGTGTTTTATTTTGAAAGGGGGCGAAAGTGTATTACGTTGATTGCTCAGCCGTTCCGCGCCTGGTGGAAGTCAGGCTTTAGATGGGCTTACGCAAAGTGGAAAAATGTGTTGTGGTCTGACAAGCCCACAATTTAAATTCTGTATGGAAATCCTGGACATCGTGTACTCCGGTTTAACCCTTTATCAGGCAAAGAATTATATTTGGTAACTTCAGGTAATATTTCGAGAAAAAAGTTGCAAATTTACTGGATTAAAGTGGCAAATCTACAAGAGAAAAAGTTGCAGATTTAAGAGATTTAAAGTGGCAAATCTGCGCAAAAAAAGTTGCAGATTTACAAGAAAAAAGTGGGGGGAAAGCAGCTTTTTCCCCCCAGATTCACCGTTTTAAATCTCATAAATCTACGCATTTTTTTCTCTTAGATTTGCCACTTTAATCTCGTAGACTTTTTTCTCAAAATATTATTTTCGTATGTTTTTTTTACACATTCTGACAGTATGTAATATCCTCCAATATTCTCTAGGGTTGAAATTTGGAATTTGCAAGTATAATAGAGTGCCCTATTAAGGGTTAAAGTGGTGAATCTGAGAGAAAAAAATTGCTTTTTCCCCACTTTTTTCTTGTAAATCTGTGACTTTTTTTCTTGTAGATTTGCCACTTTAATCTAGTAAATTTGCAACTTTTTTTCTCGAAATATTACCTGAAGTTACCAAATATAGTTCTTGCCTGATAAAGGGTTATAGAGGAAAAGGACCAGGTAGATTGTTACCAGCACAAAGTTCAACAACCAGCATCTTTGATGGAGTATTGAGTGATTGAGTATGTGGTGTGTTAGTCATCATGGGTAACTAATCTATGAAGGTGCCATTAATGCTGAAAAGTACAAACAGGTTTTGGAGCAACATATGCTACCATTCAGACAATGTCTCTTCAAGGATGTTCCTACTTTTTTCAACAAGGCGATGCCAAACAACATTCTGCACAGCTGTCTCCCATTGAAAATGTGTGGCGCATTATGAAGCACAAAATACAATTACAGAGACCTCGGACTGTAGAGCAACTGAAGTCATAAATCAAGCAAGAATATGAAAGAATTTCAAAGCTTTCAAAACTTCAACAATTCTCAGTGCTCAGTTCTTAAATACTTAGTGAGTGCTGTTAAACGGTGATGTAACACAGTGGTAAACATGCCCCTGTCCAAACTTTTTTTTGTTTCAGGCATCAAATTGAGAATAAGTCCAATAAAGTCTATCAGTCTAAACATTAAATATACAGTTTTCAACTGAACATATGTCAAAAATGATAGTAGTAAATTTACTTTTTAGACAGCACTCTAACTTTTTTGTCATTGGGGTTGTAGAAAGTTAACATCACTTTCGTGTGACAATACTCAATAGACCCAGGCTAGTAGAAATGCTGTGTGAATCTTAGCGCCCTGGGCTCAGGTTAACCCTGAGTTAACATTTATATATGAGAAGGGCCAGTTATCCAAGGCCAGCTCCTAGCCCAGAGCTAAGGATAGCCCTGGGCTAAGGATATACTTTCTATAAGGCTCTATGTGTATCTGTGAAACAGTAGTTCTAATGTAGAGTTCCCTCTGCATTTATCCTCAGTCTCACCCTTAATTAATTTTTCAAGACAGGAGGTCCTGAAACACAAAGAGCGTTCTGTTCCGACAGGTCAGGGTTAGGGGCATGTCTACAGGGGCCCTCGCTGGTTTGCAGCTTGCATTTGTCTCCATTATCAGAAGTCACGAACACCAACTTCTTTTGGGTCATAACTCTAAATGGCTGAGCATTACTGATTTAATTAAATTAAATTAAATTCAATTCAACTTTATTTATAGAGCGTATTTCATGCACAAGGCACACTCAATGTGCTTCACAATGGATATACGTAAGTACAGTTAATAAACAAAACAAGACAACAGAAAACAAACAAACAAAATTAGAAAAAATCAATTACAAATTCATTGAAGAGTGCAGGTAGACAAGCTATTCCATATACACACTTACTGACTCACACATGTGCACCCACTCCCACAACCACACATGCACACACACATTCAACCGAATGCTGTTGAAAAAAGATAGGTTTTAATTTTTTTTTTTATAAATGGCTACTGATGCGGCATGTTTGACTGTGTCAGGAAGGGTGTTCCACTTTCTTGGGGCATAAACACTAAAAGCTGCTTCTCCTTCTTTGGATCTGGTGTGAGGGATAAGTAAGTTGCCACTGTCTGTTGACCGATTTAGAGAAGAGCACAAGAAAATATTGGTGAATCTGACACAACACTTTCTTTTGCTTGTTTGCACAATGTTAAATGTGTATTTTGAAACGCGTCATGACTAAGGAGTCATTTGTCAACCAGGGTAGTTTACTCACTGAGACAAGGAGCGACAGCCTTACTAAGTGTAGCAATATCAATATTCCTACTCCAATATATTTTCCCATACACCAGCAAGGCTTGACAAAGTCTGTTACACAGAAATATAAAACTTTAATATCTCAGCCAGACATCCATTTTGGTTGACTTCTATTTACACAAAGAAGTAAATTGATTGAAACACACTCAGTACACGCTGCTTATTGCAGCTTCATGAACTTGACTCAAGTTTGTATTTAAAGTCTAAACTAACAGAAGTCTCGTAACTCTGAGACGCCCACACAGCACATGCATCTGCAATGCTAACAAATGTCTCTGTTAGTGCCATGACATCATCTTATACCTACACTGTGTTTCATGTGTGGCGGAATACGCACTCTATTTAATTAATTGAATTGCAAGGCCGTTCACTTGGACGCTTGCTTTTCAGCCTTTTTTTTATTACAGGCTTCAGTAAATTAATTGGGTGAATCCCTCATTCCCTTTAGTTGGCATCAGAGACAGTCAAAGGGAGATAAAAAAATCCTTGGATCTTACAAACCTAAAAGATGTCTGATGCCGCAACAGAAGGGGGTGATTAAAAAGGTGCAGAATTGGTTCTAATTCTTTTCATTTTATCACTTGTCGTACATCTTGCTCATTTGGATTTGTTTGATGAAAAGGCCTTTTATTTGGCTTATGATCATTCCAAGAGTAAAACATTTTGTGATGATTTGAGAGAGATTTCTTCAACATAAGGTCAGGTCACGGATGTGCTGCCGACCTGCTGCTGCTGCTTAGCTGCCACGAGAAAAAAAATCGTATTTTTTTAAGCACTTATAAAATACCAACCTCGCAGTACATCCTCAGCCTTCCACTGATGGCTCCTCAACTGCTCCACTGAAGCAGTTAGGAGTACAGAGTGTTACACAAGGGCACCTTGACAGCAGGTGTTGAGGGAGGGGGGAAAAGTCTGAGGAGAGAGTAAATTTCTCACTCGGGTTGCTGCTTGAGTAATAGCGTCTTTTCTTTTAAAACAATCCCCAGAATTAGAGCCACCGACCGGCCCCTGCTTGCTAAAATATATTGTGCGATCAGCGAGGCTTAATGTTCTCCAAAGGACAGAGATCAACCTGCAATATTTCAGGTCAGCTTATACAGGCAGGGACACCATATCAAGCCTCAGATCACAGGGTTCAATAATGGCTTCATCTGAAACTCTCGGAATGAAATGACGGAGATAGAGAGAAAATGGAGCCCTTTAAACTTGGAGGACGCACGTGACCTGGAAGATTCCTCTTTGAAAGGCCAAGAGAATGACAGGTATGAGCTAACACTCACGCCTGACATCAATTTAGCCTCACGTAATTCCAGCTTGAATCCCTGTCTCACAATTGCTTCTGATATTCTACATTCAGATGCTGCACACAAGAGAAAAGACACGGAGGAAAAGAAACTGTTATTGAAGAAAGAACTAACCCGCTGGCAGTTTCAGTCAGACCATCTTAGTTTTTTCATTTTTAAATCTTTTTATCAAAAAGAAAAGGAAAGAAAATCAACTGAAAAGATGCCAAGTAGCAGCAATATATTTCCACTAGAACTTGTCTGTATCTGCTCCTTATCATACCCTTGACCCATCCAGTCCACCACAGAAACAAAGACAAATATTTTTTGTGCTTGAGGTGTTAAATACAAATTAAGTTACAAATGTATGTCTCTTCTGTGATTATAGTTCATCCGACATGAGCTTTTATTTTCTGCTTTTTACACAATATGGTATATTTAAGAGTTAGTCTTTTAACAAGAGCCTAGAATCCTAGTAATGTTAGTATGTGGGTTCTGTATTTAACCTTTCAACAACTACTGGGTGGATTGCCATGAAATGTTGTTCATTCATTATCCCCATAGGATGAACTGTAATAACTGGATCATTTACCCTTATCAGCATCTAGACTGCAAACATCAGGTTAGCGTCGTCTTGTTTCAAAACGTCAAGAAGCTCAATGGAGCCACACTCTTCTTTACCATGGGTCTATTGAGAATTCTCCTATGGGATTTTTGCGCTGGATTTTGGATAATTGCAGATAATAAGCTCTGTGGCAAACACACGTTTCTGATGCTTAACCCTTTGATGCACAACTTATTGACCCCCCTTCTAATGCAAAACATGGGTCAAAAATGACCCGCATTCATTACCCATGTTATTTAATGCTGCTGTGTGTTTCTGTGCTATCTTTTGATATCAACTTGTTTTATGATTGAATATTCCAAGTATTCTGTAAATATCTTGTTTTTGATAACAACAGATCATTATTTCCATTTAGCCCCTCATACTTTATGAAGAAAAAAGTTTTTGTTATTACATAGCTAACTACTTGGCTAAGTAGCTTGCTAAGCTAACTACTTAGCCAAAATAGCTATCTTAGTAAGCTACTTAGCCAAGAAGTTAGCTAAGGTGTTAGCTAAGTAAGCTACTTAGCCAAGATGTTAGCTAAGTAGTTAGTTTAGCAAGCAACTTAGCCAAGAAGTTAGCTAAGTAATAAGTTTAGCAAGCTACTTAGCCAAGAAGTTAGCTAAGGTGTTAGCTTAGTAAGCTACTTAGCCAAGCAGTTAGCTGAGTTGTTAGCTTAGTAAGCTATTTAGCTAAGTAGTTAAATACTGAATGATGAAAATGATTTATTGCAAAGATATAGAACATAAAAACTGATACATATTGGGTCACTTTAGACCCATGTTGTGCATCAAAGGGTTAAGCATTTTGTTCAGCAGGATAATCTTCACAAATGAACACTGCTTTTATCATGTTGAAGCGTTAAAGCAGCTGAAGTAAAAAGCTAACGTTACGCTATAGTGAACTACACCGCGGTCGCATGACTTCTACGTCACAGACCCTCTCGGATAAACTAACCAGCGGTAGTTTTAGCTAGCTAAACCATAGCCTAATAAATTCTTAAACTAATCTACAATCTACAAGAGCGCTGAAAAACACGACTAGAGGCTGTAAGATGAGTCGGTGTCTGTGTGAGGATGTTTAATGTCCCTGGCAACAACTGTAGTCTCATTCAGACCATTTTTTTTTAATAACATGTAAAAACTTAAAAATTCACAATTGGGGATATTTATTTTATGATGTACAACAAAACACGAACATCTCTTCAGCTTGTGTTAAGCACAGACTTTATTCTAGGCTTCTAACCAGAAACCCATTCAAAATCCTCATTGACTTTAAAATGCTAACTTACTTCCTGCTTTAAGAACTCATTCCTGTAGTGCTGTTAGGACAGAGTGTAGTGTGTGTGTGTGTGTTGTCTTTTACTTGAGTCCAAGAGAAGCTGCTCTGGGCAGACAGGTGCCAGCGATCGGAGGAGAGCTGTGTAGTGGCAGTAAATGTACAGTGTTGGTTACAGATTGTCTATGAATAAACACTGCAACTCCTCATTACCCCCAAAATTCCCACAGGTCTTGCTTTCCAGTTGATGGGCAAAAGTGAAGGGAGAGTGTGTGAGTTTACAAACCAGAGCATGGTATACTGGCTCTGTCCAGAGACAGATATGCCCGTGAGACACGGCTGGGACACAAGCCTGCAGTCAGCTGCATAGATTAAAACTAGAGCATATCTGTGAGGGAAAAAGGCAACTGATAAGTTTGCAGTCTATTCTTTGTTTTAGCTTTTAGGTCTAGAACAGGGATGGGCAACTTAAATGATGGAGGGGGCCACAATTTTTCATCAACACTACCACAGGGCCACATATAGGAGCGTGCACTTAACCACATATGATGAGACTGCAATTTTAAATATGTTTACAGTGCAGTAACTTAACATATTTCATGCTCAAATGCATGTTTAACAGTATGAATAGGAATACAAAGGGTTTAAAGCAAATTTTCATTTATCCTTTATTTATGTTTCTCGAGGAATCATTGAGGGCAACTCCTCATTTACAATGATGTCGAGAGTACAGACAAAAAACACAAAACATGCAAAAACGTTAAAAACTGTTCCAGTTAAAGGCAGAGTTATTGTTTATCATAGTTTTAAACTGGCTCATAGTTATAATTGTGTTGAGTTTGAGTGAATGTTGTCAGATGTTCCAGGTAGATGCAGCAGAAAAACTGAAAGCAGTTTTTCCAAATTCAGTATTAGTCCGGGGAACATTTAGCATTAAGCATTAATCACTAGAGCGTGTTGGATAATTACTATGTGACCACTTTAATAAAGTGCTGAGGTATGGTGGCATGTCACCTATCAAGACTTTATTAATGAAAAATAACCACTTACTTTGATTTCTTTTATTTTTTTCAGTGCAAGAACAGCAGACCAACATTCATTTCAAGAAGTAATTTTGCGCATTTTTACACTGCACTTTTAATATTTCATGCTCAAATGCATGTAGTTGTACTGAGGGCCACTTCAAGTGAAGGTGCGGGCCGTATGCGGCCCCCGGGCCTCCAGTTTCTCATTCCTGGTCTAGAAGCATATACTGTATAAACATAATCAACATTGGTACTATGATGTCACTCACTGGTTTGTGCACTCGTTTTTTTGCAATTAGTATATGTGCAGAATAGATCAGGAGTCAAAAGAATTATAGGTAACGCTTTATATTAAAGTCCTTGTAATAACCATTAATTAACAAGTAATAAGGCCCTTGTAAGTCCTTACAAGATTCTTATTAACATTACTGTGTGTTTATAAGCCTATATAAGTGTTAATAATGGCACTATAATACAGCTAATAGCAGGCTATAAGAGATTGATAAGCACTTATAAGAAACTTGTTAACAGTTTGCAAATGCGTAAGAACATTAATAAAAGCCTCATGAGTATCTTATAATTGTTCATAATAGCATTACAAACACCCATAACCCACCCATTATGTCTTTGCCATGCCTTTATTAATCTTTTGTTTGCTTATTGATATTAAAATATACTTTATTGCTCATCTATTATATGTTAACTAACAGTTAACTGTTAATTATTAACTGTTATTAACTGTTAGTTAACTATAAGTTAACTATACCTTTTGCAGCTACCGGATCTAAAGCGAGAACAATGCCCTATTACTTGTTAATTAATGGTTATTACAAGGACCTTATTATAAAACGTTACTGAATTATATTTTATCATCTACTTCTACTGCAAGCAACCGAGCGTGGTTAGCAAGGGGAATCCGTTTTCAGGTTCAGCTGTTGAGAACATAAAGTCATTAGAGAATGTTTACTGAGCTTTAAATATATAATATATTTATATAATAATAAATCAAGTAAGAGGTACAGTTATGTCCTATAACCAGCCTCATTTTTACAACCGGTGTAGTCGCCCCATGCTGACCACCAGAAAGAATGCAGGTTTAAGGCTCTTCCACTAAGGCTTCACTTTTCAGTCAATATGCCATTAGACACACACAATCTTACAAAAAAGCCTCACACAAATTCCTGGCTTTTCATGCATGTGGTGTAAATGTTTGTAAGCTTGTTTTACTTTTATGTTTCCAGACTAAAATTTGTCATTTTGTGAGGTTTTCAGTCTCAGCATGAATGTTCTTGTGTCAGTATATTCATGTCTTTCTAAAGCCAGAAACAACGTCAAATTTAAGAAAGAGCTCCAAAAAACGAATCAATTATTAAAAGCCGCCCTTCACATTCCTTAACCCTAACAAGACACAGTTGTCCGTTTTCAGCTAGAACGCTGCGAGGAAGAACATTTCAGCTGTGATCCTGCAAATTCGTGTAGGAGGCAGAGCAGCTGTGAGGGGAAGAATCCGTCCGACAGTGTAAACAGTTGAAATTCAAGGAACAAAGTTATGAGTGCGTTATCTGTCTAGACGTATCCAGGCTAGTGGAAAGGAGCCAGGTGACTGGATGTGAAAGATCAAAGTTCTCGTCAGGCGTGTGTGGAATGGAAGTCGAAGCGGGTAGTTAGCGAGACTCAGGATTTGCGTCCATCAACGTAAGCCTCGGCTGCCTTTGTTCTTCATAGACCTCTGTAAACACAGATATTTTGCTCTTCCAGCGTGTGGCGTTCCCATTTGATTCATATCCACAACGTATTGTTTCATCTATGATGTCTTTCCCCGCCTGTGGAACTAAGAGGGCTAAGCTTAAGGAAAGCTTGTCCTGGATAATCAAATCCTTATCTTTGAAGAGGAAAAATGCTGCCGTCTTAAAGGACATGGTGCAAAGGACAAGCAAGGCAGCTTAACTTTTATTTCCCTCGCCTCTACAGTATCTGGCGGAGCTTTTCACGTGTCTTTTTTTGTTTCAGTCCCTTCCAGTTTTGGTTATTATAGATTAGTTCTGTCCATTTTTTCATCTCTGCTTTAGATGGGGAGAGAGTTAGAAGCACCTGACCGAGTGCCAGCATCACAGCAAGGCTTTATTTCCCCTATCCCTCCCCTTTCTCTCTCTCTCTTTCTCTCTTTCTCCATCACCAGGCCTCATTCTTTCTCACACTCCCTTTTCTCTCAGCACACAAGCAGCCATTCTGTTCCAACCTGCTGTCCGCATGACAGAGCATGGGAGAGATGATGGAAAAGCACTTCGCCCAGGCTCCTGCATTTGAAAGCGTATTTTGAGTAGAGGGAGCGGTCTCTCCCCCCAAAAAAACTCCTCCTGCAAGGTGCAGGATAGAAACCGGCAGCAGGATAAGAAGAAATCAGAACAGATGAAGGCTTACCAAAACGAGAATTTAAAACACCTTTTCTTGAGGCGATTCTTCTCTACTTTCTTTCAAGGTGCATAAAAAACGAGGCCAACAAACTATACACATTAATTCTACTCTGCTAGGCTCAGGGAATCCAAGCCTACTGTGTGGGATGGAGAAAATAGAGTGAAAAAAAATGAGAACACAGCCTGCCTGACTAAATGATGGTGTTAGGATTATTGGGGACCACCAGTTCAGTGAAGCAGAAAATGGGAATATGCTTGTGAGGGCACACCAGTTTACTTGAGCAAGGAACCGCAGGCTCCCTGAGAGACAGACGGGGGGCAACCTCAGCAAAACATTGAACCGAGTAAAAACGGTGCCATACTGCACCGAAGGGTCCAATTGTAACTAATTGGAATTCACAACAAGCATAAATGCATTTCAGCATCTTATTGAATCCCGGGTTCATAACAGTTTTATATAATTTTAAAGGGTTGAATTCAGCAAGAGTGAAAATTAATCACAGTCATTATTGGGCAGTAATGAATTTTTAGTTCTTTAATGGGCTTATTGTTGCATCACAGCCGGTGTTTGCTTCCTTATTCTTACCCAGGACAAATTATCTTTCTAATATTTATAAGAGTTGGAAGCTATGAGTCTCCAACAGCCAATCATCTAAAGAAATGAGAACACTTTAATTCCCTCATCCATTTATTCTATTATTATTTCTCATCTCTTCCTAAATTAATTATATTGTTATGGTAACATAATGCATTCTGACTCCTATCTTCAAATTCATTTATTTGGTGAATTAGACAGACAATATTTGTTTTCAAGGTGCACTCAAAAGCGAGAAAATTAGTAAGGGGAAAAGCAAGGGGTAATTATTAACAATTAGGGATTGTACACAAAATTATTAGTGGGGGTGAAACGTATTCTTTTCTTTAAAAAAAAAAAAGAACATGGCCCCCTCCACTATTTTTATTTTCTTTGCACTCTGTCCTCAAGAAGAAGTAAAAATTAAAATGAATTCAGCACTTTCAAATTCGTACAATTAATTTTGTCATTAATAACTGAAAGTGCACAAATGAATGAAGATGTGTAATCCAATAAAAGCACAATATGACTAAGAAGTTAATCACTTTTAGTGTATGCACAAGAAAATAAAAGATGACTTAATATTCTATAGCTGGTATCAGGGTGTAACAATACACTCAATTCATAATTATATTTGATTTCTGATACAGTTAACAATACAATTTTCTCACTTTAAAAAAAAAAAACAGAATTAGCTTGCAGTCAAATTAGGACTGAAAAAGATGACTTAATTATTTCTCTGACAAAGAACACAACATTTCTTAGGTAGGGTGTAACTGTGAAACACAAACTTTGCAATGAATGAGTATTAAAAAAGGAAACATATTTCTCTGAGGTAGGGTAAACTGTGCAAAACATGCACATGTTCTCTTAAAATTGCAACTGAAATTATATTTTATGAAAAATAACAAAAAAAAGTACATATTGATTTTTAACTGTCTCGCGATGCATTGTTACATTCCTAGTTCTTACTTAACAAATCTAACTGACATCACTGTCTTAAACACAATGAGAAAAAACAAACAAGTTCTAACAAATATTAATTTATTTTTTCTGGTATGTATTTTTATGTCATGTAAATGTACTACTTAAACATAATCTGTCAAATCAGACATGTCGATGTATGAAATACTTAATTCCGCTGCCACCTACTTCAATAAAATCATGTTGACTTTGTATTATAAGCCGATAATTTTTGGTGTATAATTTCATTTTCAGAACAATATAGAATCATTTAAATGTCCCAACAGTGCCTGATAATCAGTATAGTATAGTATATAATAGTATATAATCAGCTCACCAAGAAGAGCCGGCTCTTTCGGCTCCGAAATGGCTCTTCATTTGACCACTTATACCTTTTCTAATTCAGCCAAATTTAGTGCTGTTTTTGTTGTAGAAGATCTTTAAAGAAAAAAACTTGACGACCAGGTAGATTCGAATTACAGCCTTGTGCAGGATTTATTGCAAGTATCAAAAATAAATCCAAATGGTAGAACAACACTGAGCGAGACGATACCCTGTGTCTCTTTTTACTTTGCAGGTTCGTGCGTCATTATTTCTGTGTAACTAAAGTTCAACGTCCTGTAATTTCCTGTTATCTTCCACTTTTGATATAAGGATTTCTTAAATCAGAGCTGCTCTGATCTTGATCAAGCAGAAGTTTCCTGTAAAGAGACTGTGACTGTTGGTCAGATTTCTGTGTGTTTATCAAAACATGTTTGATGCATATTTAAACTGCTACATGTCAGATATTTGAATACATCTTCAAATTAATTCACAACATTTTGACTTGTGATTTGTATTTGAACACAAATATCACTTAAATTTCAATAAATTGCTGTAGCCAATTGCATTTACAGTTGTAAAATCCCTTGTAACTCTCTAACTTGCTTGAAGAACCACTCGGCTACACAACGCAGATCGAAAATGTCTATAAAAACTTAAGCATAGAAATTAAAAAAGGACAGCTATTGACATTTTAATGTCAGGAGCAACAGGGGGAGTAGTGGCAGAAGCAGCATGCTAGCCTGCCTTTTTTCTTCCAACTGAACTGCTGGATGTCCTTTTCTCTAATGTCTGGGTAAGTTATAAGTGGACCCTGCTCGATAGAAGAGCTTAAAAATCAACTTTCACTCATCTTTGCACCACACTCCTCTCTCGTCTTCACTCCTCTCTCTCCTCTCTGTGTGTCTCCTCCTCTCCCTCCTCCTGTCACGTCTCAGCGATGCCCCCCCCTCCCTCCCTGTTGGTGGTATGATCCTTGTCAATCCTCACATGATTGGTTCGCACAGCATGCACGTGACACCCGTAGTCAGCGTCCGCAGCACCCGCTGGTACTTTTCCTAACGAGAAAAGTAAAAGAAGGGGGGGGGGGGGCTTTACTAACTAAAGAGCCACTGTTGGCCAAAAAAAAGAGAAAATTGCGGAATGGAGCCGCAAACCTTATATTGGAGCCTAAAATGAAAATGAACAGCCTAATAAGTCTAAATTAGCCTACCAACATTATTAATAGTCATATTGAGCATTTATTAATATGATTTTCAAAACTAGTCTATCTCAGGGAACTCAAAACTAAACTCAAAGTTGGCAAAACTTAAGTAAAAGAAGGTTAAGGCGCAGAGCTGGAGACTTTCGTAAGCTATGAAGCACATTTTAGTTGACTTAAATGTCAAAACTTTTTTAATATGCTGTAAAAAGGCTATACAATTTTACAATTGATGAATACAAATAGCTTTTGGTCTACACCGTTGATAAATTAACATTTTAATGTAAAAATATGTATATAATTTTTTTGTCTCAGCCACGGGGAGCCCCTGCAGGAGGCCTAAAGAGCCACATGAGGCTCTGGAGCCACAGGTTGGCCACCCCTGGTATAGACATATGTTCCTAAATAATACTTCCTAGTTAGAGAATACTTGCATACATACAACTTTTTTTTACAAAAGCTCTCACTTTATACTTCCACATTTTCATTTGCTGTTTTGTGCTTTACTCACTTCCTACAAATGGCAGCAAATACATTTTCTCTCCTTCCTCATGTCAATTTTATACGGCCCCTTAGTCTTATACAATAAAACTTTAATTAGTCCTTTGAAGAAAAATGGCCATTGCAGTTTTATTTTAAGACAACAAGATAATAAAGAGATTCATACTGTGAATGTATAAAAAGGCTCTGAATCAATTACAAAGAACTAATGCACTAATTAATTGCACAATTTGCTGTGATTAATCCCAATTAATGTTTTTTAAATGCATCTTCTTTATTTGTCTTTAAGGGGGAGGCTCATTGGTTTCCACTGAACCGTTCACTCATCTTAAGGTCAGAGATCAAGGGACCTCTTTGAAGATGGCCATGCTAGTTTTTCCCTTTGAAGCGTTAATTAGCACCCTGGCTGACAAGATATGACATGACCTTTAAAACTCAGCCCGCTTTTATTGAGCATTAATTGCATTCATTTATTTAACTTGTTAAATACATCAAATTAAAAAAAATCTATGTGTATATTTTGACAACACTAATAAGAAGATAAACAGTTTATATGAATCTGTGAATCAATACTATAGATCGGATTAAATTTACAGTTCATCCAATGAATTAAACATTTCACATATCTGAAACAGTGAAAGCAAATCTGATGCATTTTACTCTGAGGTATATGAGGAAATCAGTAAAGTGTATTTCTACAGACAGTGTATCCTCTGATGGCTCGTGGCTGGCTGAGGCTGCAACTCTTTGGGCAGAAAACATCGAGTCGAGTGTGATGGCTGCTGGCAAAAAACAGCACCCAAAGTGATTTGTGTTCCATTTTGGAGGCAGAGGATGAAGGTGCTCCTCAGCTGCATCAGTCGACCACAGAGACGATAAGAGGTGTTGTCTGGGCTACAGATGTTTGAGTCCTCATCCTTCTCTCTGCTGATGCCTCCAGGCTACCCTGGCTCGTCCCAACAGCTGAACAGCAGAAGAGCCAACTTTTTCTTTTCTTTCTGTCAGCGTTAGCATCCTGCCTGACTCAAACCCCTCAGCGCTGCAGTCCCAGCACAATGCCTCAAAGAGCGCTGTGCATGAAGCCAGTAACACTGATGCAGGTTCTCACATGTAGTCTATTGTGTATGCTAAAAACCTGAGTCTGTTTAATGTTAACTCTTGGACATCCTGCTCTGAATGACTTCATGAGAACAGTCCTAAAAGGAGGAAGTTTTTACGAGAGATTTAAAATACAGACTATTGTGTCATGTACATGGGAATGCAGTAGTTTTCTTAATAATCTATGAGTGACAAAAGATGCTAGATGGTAATTAAAATTAAACTCAGTTACTGTGCCAAGTTTGTTAAGGGGATTGTTAAAACTGACATATCAACCCTGTTGCCAGAATAAATGTTGGCAATGTATGCTTCTGCAAACCACAAATGCACTGATTCTCGACACACTAATTTACACTTATAAACACTTTTTTAACATTGTGAATTCAAACTAAAAGTACTTGGTGCAAGGGGGGCAATCTGCGTTTGGTTTAAAAAACAACAACTCTGTATGTGACTTCCACAACAGGTACAAAGCTGCAATAGCGGTTATTACGGCCAAGGTTGATGACAGAACTTAATGGTATGAGTAACATATGTATGTTATCACAACATATAAAATGCAAATGTGAAAAAGTGAATGGTCTCTTCTAGGCCTATCCCTGATGGAGGGAATAAAGATTTGAAAATATGCTAAATTTACTGCTAAAATTTAATCTTAACCCACTGAAATCTTCAGATATTATGTCCATTAAAAATCTGGGTAACGCTTTATAATAAGGTCCTTAATAACCATTAATTAACAAGTAATAAGGCATTGTTCTCGCTTTAGATCCGGTAGTTGCAAAAAGCATAGTTAACTTATAATAGATGAGCAATAAAGTATATTTTAATATCAATAAGCAAACAAAATAAGATTAATAAAGGCATGGCAAAGACATAATGGGTGGGTCATGGGTGTTTGTAATGCCATTATTAACACTTATATAGGCTTATAAACACACAATAATGTTAGTAAGCATCTTGTAAGGACTTACAAGGGCCTTATTACTTCTTAATTAATGGTTATTACAAGGACCTTAATATAAAGCGTTACCAAAATCTGTTAACAAATCTATACCATGCCATGTTGGTATCAGTTTTTCCAGCAGCAACCTTTTTTAACTTTTACTTACTTGATCAAAATTTTGAACCCAAAAGAAACAAAGGAAAACATAAAATCTGATCTTGAACATTATGTTTCACACACACAGAAATGTACATGTTGCAAATATGAAAATATATGCAAATATAACATAACTGAGGATAAAAATGAGGATAATATCTAGTTCTATATTTTTATACTAAATATATTTTACATTATTTCTGGTTTTACTTGGCCAAATATAATTTTTTTTAAATCTAGCAGGGAGTTTCAAGCCAGAACTTTAGAGGGAAGCTGATGGCAAGACTCAATGTTGCTTAATTTTTATATCTTCACGTCATGAAGAAGTAATGTGCCGGTGCTTTCATGGACTCCAGATCAAATTTTCAAGTGGGACATGGATGCTGGTCCACTGGGTAAAGTCTGGTGTTGGTTTGACCCATTCAACCAGCCTGACCTCCTCCATAAACGGCTATGAAGATCATTATGCTATGCCACTAGTCCAGTGCCAAAGCTAAAGGGTGCTGAAAATGTTTCATATCAATATGTGTGTGGTTTTCAGACATATACAAGGTCAAGATTTTTTTATGGCCACTGGGCCAGACACGGGTTACCGACAAGGTTAATTTAATACCTTTAGTCTCCACAGATATAAAATAGTTGATATTGACCAAACACAAAACATGACTGAATAGTCCTCTTAAAGCATGTCTATATACAATATAATAAATGTTCTGTCCAAAATACCTCTATTAACCAGCTCAGTTGAGTCATGAATGATTTCTCCACATTGCATTGATTTTTCAATCAAAGTCTCTATTTCAACATAAGTCAAGTTGCTTTTATGTGTCGCATGAATCACAGTAGCTGAGTGCTGGTAGCATCTGTGGGCTCGCTTAACTCAAAATCTGTGGAATAGCCACGGAATCACTCAAAATTCCGTGAAACTGACATGGATTTCACTACAATGCAAGTTAATATTTTTTCCTATTGGTTTGTTCCAAGTCACGTGACTTTTAAGGTCCCGGCGGGCTGTACAAAAAACATGGCGGACAGTTCTCTAATTTTTAGTGAAAAAAATCAATATTTTGACTTAAAAATTGATTTTGATCACATTTCTAGCAGAAATACGTTTTATTTTCTAAATATTCAGTCAGTGAATGTACATATAATCACTTTGTATGTTGGAAGTCCACGGATTTTGAGTTAAGCAAATTCGTTTCCGGTTTCCTGTGAGACCATGTTGTTATTAACATTTGTTAGGTCATTGTTACATGATCTCTCATAATCCATTTGTATAAGTGAACCATTGATATCACACCAGGAGGCTTATTTGATTATACTGAAACCAGAATCAGACCTTCAGGCACAGAGGCTCACATGCAGTTGCTACTGTCTCTGGGCTCTGACCCCAGATCAGCTCTAATAACAGGCAATGTGTGAGTTTTGAAGCGCCGAGGCTCAGGTGAGCTGATCCTGGACCAGAGCTTGCGGCGCTGGTTCTGTAATGAGGCACGGTGGGAGGCAAGTGATGAGGAGTTTCTCTGGCGAAGAGCCCCGCTGAGGTTACACAGGCAGCAAACGGCTGGTAATCAAGAAGTCCAGCCAGAGGCGGTGTCATGCTCACTGAATTGCTCAATCTCCTCGTGTTATCTTCTCATAACGCAGCTCCACCTCTCCACTCACACACTCACTACTTTGTAACACACAAGGGAGGATGTCAGGCATCTCTGGATGAAGGCTATGGGAGGATTCTCCTTGACGAGGCTGCGTGAAAAACATCAATAAAAAAAAAAGGATGCATCAAATTTAAAATTAGTGTATATACTAACAATAAACAAAAGTTTTTATATTGTGTCTTTCATTGTGTTCAATTGAATTTAAGTAAAAAATAATTTGTGATAAACACATTCTGTTTTTATTAGGTTTTTCAAAGTGTGACAACTTTTTGGGAATTAAGAACATTGTTGTTAAATAATAAATACATGCTGACACCTCAATGTGAGTATCACTGAAAAATAACATTTCTCCATTATTATTTTAAGATTTTAAAGCTATAGTTATCAATATATTTATATTACAATGCACAGAAATGTAATATTATGTAATGGGAACAGGGTTGCTTGTAGTGATTAATCTACAGATAATTATCAGCTGACTTGCAGTGTCCCTTAGGTCTATGGAGCATTTTCATTGTTTTGGTTTTGCAACTTGCCATTTTAAAGCAACATTAGGTAACTATTTTACCTATAAATTGCAATTTCAAAATTATTCCTACACTGGCTTGTAATATAACAGGCAGAGTGGTGCCTCTGTAATCCCCACTCTGCGACCCAAACACCTGTTACTGCACTATGTAACTTATAAGCTATATAATCGCAGCAACAGAGAAAATATTTCCAGATTTTTCCTCCTGTCCTCTGGCTGTTCTACCTCGACTCTCAGTAATTTAGGAGTTACCTTTACCTGTTAGCCATGCTGCAAGGACTGGAGCCCCAGGGGAGTTTTGATGTTTACTCCACTAGCACAGGAGCTTTGGACCACAGGAAAGAAGAGGTTTTCCTGACAGTGCATGGGGGAATGCTGGCAGGAAGAAGAAGAACATTACTTTATTAATCCCACAATGGGGAAATTCAACCTCTGCATTTAACCCATCCTTTTTTACACACAAGTGAACACACCATGCAAGGAGCATTGGGCAGTACATTACTGTGCCCGGGGAGCTGTGCAGGGGGGTAAGGTGCCTTGTTCAAGGGCACTTCGGTCCTAGACCTGTCAGCACCGGGATTCGAACCGGCGACTCTCCAGTTACAAGCCCAGTCTAACCTCTAGGCCATGGACTGCCCCACTCACTGGTGTTGCAGGTGCAGAATGCTCAGCACCCTCTACTGACTTTGAAAGAGCTTACCAAAACAAAAGTCTGCTAGAAAAATGCTGAGTTGGTCTTCTTGCTGTTGTACTAGTAAGTGATATTATCTGGCTTGGTATGTCTTGTGTTGCTGCACTTGTGTGATGTTTGGCTGTGTAAGCCAAGTTGTCAACCCACTAATAACAAATCCATGTGTACAGCTGTTCATATTTACGTCAGGTCTTGTATAAAAATTGCACTTTGAAGCTGAAAGTGTGCTGAGTTGCAAAAAGACAAATTCTACTTAATGTGGCTTGCTCCTCCTGCTCTCACCAGCCTTGTTTCAGACCACTGAAAGCTATGCCATGCTATTTGCCAAGCATTAAACAACAGACAGACAAAGCTTGCAACTAGCTACGCTTTGAGGCATTTGGCAATTCAAGAGACATATTTTGGTGAAGAGTTCCCTAAATAATAATGGACTTACACGGTAGACAGAAACACAACTTCAGATAAGACTTATCCGGTCACCTCGCCATCTGCTCTGCTAGGGTAATGCTAAATGTATGCAAATTTATGCTCTTAAGTAAATTAAACAAATATCAGTTGTACTATTTGTGACAATGATGATATATGTGTGTTGCTTATATGGATAGGAAAATCAATTTACCAGTTTGACGGTTCTCCTCCTGCTCACTCTGCAACCTGGCTGGTCCAGGTTTGCAATCAGAGTGAACACCAAGGAAATGGTGGCGATGATGGGAACTGGCCATGAACCCGACCCCGTGGAAATGCAAGATTATCTCTGTCAATCAGATGGATGGTTCTTCTTGGCCAGGCCTCCTCCATAGCCAACGTACAAGTGTTGGATGGTGGACTGATCGACCTCAACACATCGGTTTCAACAGGATATCAGGAACTGTGATGTCCATTGTATTTCTTGGTGTTATGACCAGGGGTCATATGGTTTGTTTTGTCCCTTGCAGTCCCTGGTGCAGGTGTTCCTCCCTGCCAGAGGAGGTGCTGCTTGGTGTTCTTTCCCTCTCTCCTTTCTGTTTCCCAGGTGGTGGTTGGAGTGGGATTGGATACAGCTGATCGAACAGCTGACTGAGCAGCTTTTAAGGGACTGCTGCTGAGGACGCCTCTCTCTCTTTGGCCCTTTGTCTGACTCCCAGCCAGATGACTTTATGGGAAATGTTTGTTGACTGTTATTGTCAGTAGTGTTTGATCTTTGTTCCCTGGTTTATTAGTTATTAACAAAGATTATTTGATTTAATTGTGCAGTCCTAGTCGTTAGGGTTGGGTAGCCTTTTTGTTTAATAACGTTTTCTCCTGTTTTTGTATAGGGAGGTCAGGTAAGAATCCTGTATTTTATTTTGAACATCTTTATTTTCAGGTTAGTTAGTTTGCAAAATGAGGAATGTTTTGTTTGTTGTTTTGGCTATGGCTCACCCTGAAGCTAATATTTATTGTTGTGAACAATAAATCACATTGGACTGCTTATCTGTTTACGCTTGTCTCTGGGAGTTGGGAAGGGGCAGAGAGCATTTATGCTGCGAACTGGTTACCCAGGCCAGGGCCTAACACTTGGCTAAATTCTGGAGTGCCAGACAGCGCAATTCAACAAAATGACTCTTCTATATGTTGATCTGACAGAACAAGACTCTGGCAAGTAAATGAGTAGGCATGTGCTTTATGGTGAATAATATACAAGTTAAAGGTGATGGGGTTTTATTTCACTGCCATTGTAACTTGTATTATTTCCTGTGACAAATAAAATTGATTGATTGCTTGATATGTAAATGAATAACTCTTTGCAAACGAGTTTGTGTAATTAGCTGTGTTTCCGAGTTATGATGCTAAAAAAAAATATCGCAATTACAACAGTATGACTCTACAGGCAGCTGGATCACTACCATTCAATGGCTAAATCAATGTGTTCTTCAATTGTACCATTATTAGGTTGATAGAAATCTAGCTAAGCTAACATTTGTATTTCTATAAAATAAAATAATAAACTGTCTTTTCCAGTTGCTTTGGGTTGGTATATTGGGTTTATAAGTTACTTATTTGTCCCAAAGTTTCCTGAGTTTTGCAAGAAGTGAAGGAAGCTATTAAACTGCAACTGTATGACCAAGGCCCAGTGGTGCATTTTCACACAACGCTAAAGTGAAATGTAAAGTGCTTTTGATGCTGTGTAGGCCTTTTGTGTGTTTGCTTTAGTTACAATGTGTATTTCTGTGTATGTGCCACTGACAGTTCTGACTTATTCGGTATGGGGACAGTGCCTCAAATAAAAAAATCTCCAGATAGAAAGAGTCTTCTTTACAGACATGTCTTTGTAGTGTAGTCTCGCCGAGAACTCCAACGGTCTGTCCATTCTTTTAAACCGCAATCAATTGCTATTGAAAAGCCTGGAAACGGATCAATGCGAAATATATTTTGGTGTTATTTTTATTCAGCCGAGGCTTCTTGATCTCGGCTTCAAACCACCGCATTTCTCCTCGGGGAGCTTACAATGACTCACATTCGGGCCAGGAAACCAGGAGCGATTGAGCAGTTTCAATCATACGCATGAAGACTTTTCAAAAACAAGATCAATCAATATCCACCTCTTAAAGCTAACTCACAAAATTTACTTTAATCGAAACCGTCAGTCACCCTCAAACACTAAGTAACAATCTCTGTTGCTCATCAGTGCTTGAATGCCAATGACCTGAAATCACTGACTTCAAACGGGCTGGAAGATAAACCTAAACCTAGCTAAAGACTGTCTTTGTGTGTCCTGAGAACGCCTCGTGCTCCACATTCCTGTGACCTAATTTCCCTTTTCACACTGTCAATAACTAAATGCTACTGCATGAAAATGAACAGAATGCTTTAATGACTATTTCTAAGTAAGAAGGGGGAACATTTTTCTCTTGTTTGGAGGTGCTCCACTTACTGAAAGGAATACATTCAAGCATATAAGGAAAGATAAGTGTAAAAGCAGAGTCAAACCATGCATGAAGAGCTTCATTGGCAGGTCCATTTATCCACCGAGGGTCAAACAATTAGTAGTTCAGAGAGGTATCAGAGGTAAGGGGCAGTGGATTCACCATAACCGGACAGATACCGAGATTTTGTCACAGCCCTCGGTGTCTGATACCGTTGCACAAGGCATCACTTAACGAGCATCATTGGGCTTTCCATCAACTCCAATCAAAACCCAATCCACGGCAATATTAGATGCTGAAAGTACCACACGTAATACAGAGAGCACAAAGGTCCATTCAGAGTGGGAGGGAGTGGTGGTGGATGAGTCAAAAGAACCCCGGACTTTGGTGTTCCTGTTGCATGTGAAACCAAGATAAATGCGTCCAGTACACTGCAAAAAAAGAAAAGTTGGGTGAACTCAAAATTTCAAGGCAACAAACTTCAATAACATTTTAAGTTGGACAATTAAACTAAATATTTTAAGTTTTGTTTTTGAGTTTGCTCAACTCTGAATTCAGATTTTTGTCAACTCAACTGAAAGTTATACTAATTTTACATTGTAATAACTTTTAATCCTTACTTCTGCTAACTTCTGCAATGTGTTGAATTGGTACGGTTGTAACGCTGCTATGAAATGTCTGCTAATGTTTCGACCACAATGTTGAGTTAGCATTGATACGCTAATGGCTACTCTTGTAGCTGTAACAAGCAGCGCGGCTAGCATCAGTAAGCTGCTAGCTTCCGCTAATGACAGAATTTCACCGCTTTCCCGCATTTCACAACAAAGAAATAAGAGTTAGCAGAACTATTGTCCCTTGTTGTGAACCCCAACTTAAAGATATAAGTAACATCAACTCACAAACTTGTTTTTGAGCATACAACTGGCTTCCTTTGTTATGCTAACTTACATTATTGCCCTAAATGTCAATAATTTATTTATTAATTTATTCCAAGTTTTACCAACTTAAATAACTGTTTTAGGCCAAAAATACAAGTTGGCTTTTTTGCAGTGTAGCTATATGTCGAAGAAGTTGTTTTTAAATCCAACCCTGTTTTGTTTTTTTTACCCTTACCTTAGTTAAATGGTTTTATTGGCAAACATTAAATTTAACATGGAAGTTTTTTTTGAGAAGCCACTATGCATGCAGCTAGCGGAAAGTGACACAGTGTCCCTGAGGGTGGAGACGAAGCAGTATCTGACGAGTTGGGATGAGATGCGTTGATGGTATATGTCGTCTTTGCAACCCCTAATTACGACTAACATTAATTGTTGTTGCTGGCAACCTCTTTTGGCCGTAGTAATTATGACGGCTGATAAAAGGCCCAGAGAAGAGATATATATATAAGACCCAGAAAGTCCACCCAGGGCAGGCAGAAGGTGAGATAGAAGGGTCCAATAACAGGACTTTGACCCAGGGGACCAGTGTTCAAGTTATAGTCAAGTTATTTTAACTTAACTGTTGTTTTTTGTTGCGCAGTTAAATTATGTCATTGCGTTATGTGATTTCACATCTCTTCCTAAACCTAACCAAGTAGTTTGGCTTACCATAACCAAGTAATTTGATATCAAAATACTCATATGACTCTGACGGACACATTTTTAACTGCAAACATTTGGCAACGTTAAACATTCATTTCGTTTTGAGTGTCAGTGGCAAACAACTCATTCTATCGCTTTTGCTATGAGGACATGTGCTATTATTATTATTATTTAGCATCTTCAGTACACTACATGAGCAAAGCTGACACTAGTGATAAGGCTAATTAAAAGTAATTATAGGTAATCAAGCTTGCTAATTAAAGAGGCTACTATGATCATTAAAGTCCCCATACCTTTTTTAAAATTACCCATATCATTGTTTTGCGCCTATCAAGAGGACAAAGACAGCAGTAGGGATGAGTAGGAGTGAATTGGACTTAGTTGGTGTTTTTAGCCTGAAAGTGATATGTGTTGATTAGAATCAGCTTCAGAATGGAGCTTCAGAAAACAATTTTTTCAGAACAGTTATCCAAAGATGATTTAAATAGTGACACATTTTTCTAGGATGATACTGTATATACAGTACTCATAAAAAGTTATTTTTAAGTACTGGATATTTGCTTCTTCTGTGTATTTGGTTCAACCCTAGACATCAGTGCAGTTTCCACGAGTCTAAGCTCTAGGTATTCATTAGAAGTAATGACTATGCAAAATTA
Source organism: Centropristis striata (assembly GCF_030273125.1). Lineage (NCBI taxonomy): Eukaryota > Metazoa > Chordata > Actinopteri > Perciformes > Serranidae > Centropristis > Centropristis striata. The sequence continues at coordinate 7,916,896 of NC_081534.1, forward strand.
ATAATCCTTAAGGCAATGGTTTCGAGAGTCCTGGGTGTCTTAAAGATTGCATTTATATGGTGGGAGGGACATGCATTAAATGCACTTTTTCTATGCACATTAGACCATGCACTATGGATTGTTTAAATAGGGCCCTTTGCCTCTGATGTCAAAGTCAGAAATGAAATGTTAAAGGCTTGTGTTACTCAAGTCCAAACAAAAGTCAAATTATATAATTTTGATGTTAATTGGAATTCCTGTTTGTTTTTTGGGGTTTTGTTGTCTGGAAGTTAAGCTTGAAAGTGCAGTTAACACTCAGTTTTGGCCCTCCAAGGTATCCAGTTGCACACGAACCCATTGAAGCCTGCATTAATTTTTCCTCTTTTCCTTTGTGTTTCCTGTCTGACTGTCTCACGAGTTAATGTATTGTTTCTCTAATCCTCATAAGTGTGTTATGAAATCCAGTTTGGACTGCTTTCTTTCAGGTGTTGGAGTGTCCTGCACAAAAAAGGAGCCAAAAACATACATCAAGTCCACCGTTTCTTTTTCTCAATTTCTCCTTGTGACGGATTTGTCTTGGAAAACAGATATGAGGCTGTAGCCAAAAACAGAATGGCTTCCCAGCAGCGGGGCCTATACATCATTGTAAATAATTCACAGAAGTAAAGCTAGCTTCCTGGGGCCAGTACACACCCAGGCCAACATGTGCTTCATCTTGATCACTGTGAAATTCCCCAAAGGCACAACATTGACCTGAGGCAGGCAACTTGGGGACATGTTCCAACAGGAGAACATTACTCCTCATCCTGCAAATGTAGTTTTTATTAGGTGCCAAATGTGACAGCAAAATTGGATTTTGTACTTTACTTGTTCTTTGTCTGGTGTAAATTCTAAAGTGTCAGTTCATTGAGAAGTTTGGATTACTTTAGTGTCCAAGTCAAAATGAATCTTCAACTTGTATAATATCTACATTGACTGGGATGGAGTTGTCAACCGAAAATACTCTGAAAGTGAGTGAGTGGAACAAATGTTACACTTCCTACAGTTTATCTTTTCCATGGCACATCTGTGAAATCACATATATTTCACAGACTAGCCCAAGGCCAAAGAAAGTAACCTGTACAATGGCTTATACAAGAACTGCTCATTGTTCCAACATCCCAGTGGTACAACGCCTAGATATATGGGTCTAATGACCCAGTAGTCTGAAAATTCGATTGCTGGAGTCCAGTGACAACATGATGAGAAGATTCATTACGTTCTCCAGACTGTCTAAGCTTGTTGAATATGAAACTCTAGCCAGCAGCTGGTTAGCTTAGCTTAACATAAGGCCCATAAATCGAGTAACAACCAGATGGAAAGCTTTTTTTTTAACCTACAAATAGAGCCAGGTTGACTATAAATTAAACTAACTTAGCTACTCTCGTGTCTGTCCATCAGATATGAAGCCACTGAAGTCCAAAGTTTTTCAAACTAGCACCTCTAAGGTTTGTGATCTGGCAACCAGCAGAGGATCCAGGAAGTTACTGGTTCTAGACAAGAACCTGTTCTTATTCCCAAATCATCACATATGGATGCTGGTCAGAACTTCTTGAACTTCTTGCAACAAATTTGGTAGCCATGCGGGTCAAACTATGACGCTCCACTACGATGGCAGTTTTAAGCATATGCCAGTTGTGGTAAACATGAAGAATTCAAACAAAACTACTTGGTTATGTTTAGGCAATACAACTATTTGGTTAAGTTTAGTACAAAGATAATGGCATTGGTTGAAAAATGTACACTTGTTAGTTATTTAAGTTATGTAGCCTACATAAGTTAGGTTTTGAATGTAAACAACTCAGTGTTGACTTTTGGTTTCACTTAGGGCAGGAACAGCGGTGTGCTGGGTGAAAGTCATGTGTTTGACTAATCCAACCACCTTGCCCTCCCGTAGTGGACTTTCTCGCTCTTTATACTACATAATCTGACTTGCAGAGCACTAGCTTTGAGCTAATAATATTGCAGCAGATGAATAATATTGAACAGCACTCATCATACTAAACTGCAACCAATACTCTGCTTGCAAAAAAGAGCAGTAAGAATCATTTCTACCTCAGCTCTAAGAAGTCATAGATTACCTTTGTTTTGCAAACTTAGCATTCTGAACATTTATCAAATCAACAGCTTCCAAGTTGCACAAATTGTATTTGGTTCATTAAACAAAACACTTCACCCTGTTTTTAATAATCTCTTCATAACCAGTAATCAGCTTCACAATTATCCTACCAGGAAAGCTTTACAACTTGGGCCTCCCAAATCACTAACCACCTCATCACAGTTTAGCATTACCTATAGAGGATCCAGGATATGGAACTCACTTCCTCCGCACTTAGTCAACCTTTCTCATTTATCATTTAAAAAATCTCTGAAAAACCAATTACTAGTCAATAACCTAGTATAATGCTTGTTTCATTGTTATATTGTGCCTTTGGTTTGTTTTTCTAATTTCTTGTTCTGTATGATTCTATGTTCCTTCTTTTAAAAAAATGTTAATCTTAGGGAATCCCACTATTCAAGCCCCATGAGGGTTTTTTGGGCTTCCCTGGCATGTCTTTTTCTTTTATTGAAATATCTTTTTGGGAATTTATAATTTGTATTATTGTTGTTCTTCTTTTCTTTCTTGTAAAACTGTGCCAAAATAAATCAAATCAAATCAACATGTTAATTAGTGAGGTTTTATTACCTTTAGAAAGAGCCAGGCTAACTATTGCCCATTTTTATGCTATGCTAAGCTAATCAGCTAATGGATGTAGCTTTATATTTAACAGACGTGAGAGTGGTAGCTATGCTCCTATGTCACTCTTGGCAAGAAATCAAAATGTCATGGTTTAGATGGTATGTTTTCTAATTTACTGACGTGTTTGTTCTGTTTTGCCCCTCAAGGCCATCGTACTCATGACACATACACATGCATGCCACAAAAGAGACAGAGGAAGCAGAACTACACGTTGCAAAAGTAGAGAAAGAGTAAAAGACAAAAGAAGAGTGATGGCGTCAGGGTTGGCCTTTATTGGTGAGGCTGGACCTTTTTCCAAGTGCATTACCAGGAGGAAGGAGACGCCGCAGGGGACCATTTTGGGGACAGTGTCTATGGTGAAGAATCATTTTTAATTCAGGTGCTCTAAGTTATTTTATCAGCTCTCAGGACTGCTGCTGAGTAAACACTTTTAAAATTGAAGGTGAGAAAGCCTCTCAGGTTTTGAACATAAAAAATGCATCAGCCGTGTGAATGTAGAACAGTATATCATTCCTGAAAACACTGCAGCTTCCATTTCAGCACGCTACACTGCTCACCAGTTGTTGGATGCAGTAAACCAGCTTCAATCTGTTTTGATAGTGTATTAAATGTATTATTGAGTGCTTTTGCATATATAGAAAAAAATCAATCATGTGTTTCTTTGTAGTGTATTGTGTTAGTTACCTAAACATTTACAAGATGGAAAAACTACTGAATGTTCTTGCTTTCTCCTTTATCTCTTTGCAGCAGATTTGATCCTTTTCATAGATAAAAACTGCTTGCCTCCTATTGATTTTTCAAATAGCAACCTGTGCTGTGGCCTTGCACCAAAGCCCACACACTGTTTGAATGATGACACCTTTAATACATCAACAAGCCCAAGCAAACCGACCTGATACCAACAATAGTGGGTTTGCTCAGCCGTGTAATAGCGCCTTTGGTGTTTTTAGTCTAAACATCGCAGACCGATGGCTGACGCATGCAGAGAGGGTGATGTCAAACGGCCCTGTGTTGAATGACAAAGCTCCTTGTCTTCCTGTCATAAATATGTCTCTGGTTTGGACGAACTAGGGACGAGTCAATGTGTTTGGACACACCGACTCATCACTGTCGACTGACCCGGACTCTGCTCCCATTACACAGTTTCTCCAATCTGTCACCACGAGTCAGCGTTACAGAGTCGAGCTTCCGAACATTATAAATAGTTATGATGTGGCGAGAAGCATCAGATTTCTCTGGTGTCCTACTCGGTAACAATAATACACATAGTCTGCCAATGGTACTGTTATTGTAATTATAAGTATTCAAAGATTATAAGGCCCTATAACAACAATCATAGCACATTATAAAGTGTTTTATAATGACTTATAAAGTCAGGTTGAAAATTTTGTAGTTGCTGGTCACTCATTGACATTGTATTTGCAAGCCCATGTCTATAATGCATTATAAACACACATGTAATACATTATAATCTTCTTATAGCACTATATTCTCATAGTTATAAGTACAAATAAATATTTAGAATGACATGTAACAAACATAACATATAAAGAATTTATAATGACGGTGAAGAATCATAATACTTTAATAATACTTGTCTGTGTGTCTGCCCATGTCTATAATGCATTATAAACGTACTTTCAATTTGCTATAGTGTTAGGACTGGCTGTACCTTACTCAATATCAAATTATCCATTATAACAGTGATTATAATTCAGTATAACAATATGATATCGTATAATGACTATGACAAATATAAAACACTGTGATCTTTGTAAGCAAGGAAAGTGACCAGCAATTGTAAAGTATTATAATACCTGATATCATAATACACTGTTACCCATGAAGTTGAAATAATTCTGTTTTCAGACACAATCCTCTGTTCATTTAGGTTTCATTTTCATTGTGATGTGTTTGAAAGAGATTAATTAATAAAGTTTTGAAGAGAAATACACTTTATCTGTCAAGAATAAATCACATTACCACAACCATTTTGTGGAAAGAGGTAAAAAATATTTTATTCCAACTTCATGACTGTATGTGTATATTTGAGCTTTTCAGTCATAAAATACTTTATAATGTGTCATTGTTATTGTAATAAGGCTCTATTTATACAGAGCTAGATTATAATGCTTTGTGTGCATGAACATCATAGAAAGTATTACCAGAAAATCTATGCTGCTTTATTTGTTTGTCCTCAGCTGGACTGAGATATGTTAAAGGAATATGGAATTGGATATTTTATGAAAAGCTACTTGAGAAGCTCATTCAATTTTTCAAAAAAGTCCAAGGTTCATTTCGATGAAGTTACCTCCTAAAATCGAATGATACTTGAACTTAAACTGTCTAAACATTATTGCCTTTTGCTTTATTGTTGTTTACTGCCGGCGATAAACCTAAGGCCACACTCTCTTTTCCTTAAATATCTACTAGGCATAGTCCAGTCCACCAAAGCCAAGGACCAGCTATCTCTTTCAGCTCGGCTTTAAGCTGACTTTCAGCTGACACATCAGCATTCTGGTGATCCATGGCAGTGATAGCTTTTGGCTGTTTTGACATGGGGGACCGAGATTGTTTTGTGTGTGAGGGTGTGAGGGCCAGTCGGTCATCGGAGCTGGGAGGATTTATCACTGCATGCTGGGTATTGATTTATACCCCTCCGCCCCTCCTCCCCTCCTGTCCTCTCCTCTCCTGAGCCCGTGGCCTCTGTGTGCTTGACTCCTCTCAGTGGTATCGGCTCCATAGGAGTCTCTAATCCCTCTAGCTGATATACAGTAACCCTCCCGTGTTGTAAAACATTGATTGCCCTGTAATAACAAGTACAGATTGTGTACAGTCCCATGGCGTATTAACAGCAATGACCTATAGTTGTTTCTCTAAATGAAAAAAAAAAAAAACGGGTTGTGAGACTTTCTGCTGGCTGTGGGTGCATGTTTCACAATAAATCAAGTCAGGCTTATTTGTGTAGCTCAGTGTCACATACAGTGTGTCAATGGCTCTGCTCAGTTCTTCACTCAGCCGGATCATCTCCAAGGAAACAAGGATCAACTGCTGGAAAACCTAAAGAAAAAGCAACAACTTGATATTGTTTTGTTAAACAGGCAGTGCCAAATGAACTACAAAGCGTAGAGACGGTGCATACCTCTGCACAGTTGCTTCCTGGCACGACTAAAGTGAAAGAAAACCACACTGTTGTTTTGCTATGAGCTTAGCTTTCTGCTTGACGTTTCACCTCAATGTCTGTGCATTTTGTCAGCATCATGTCAAACACACTGCAAACACAGCAAAAAGAAAAAAAGAAAATACATGCAGAGGAAAGAGCAGATATAAATGCTGCCTCGTACCTCTAGTGGGTCATCAGTGTGATTCAGTGGGTATTTTTACAAATTATAATTATTGTTTTTTATGATATTTGTATATAAATCAACAATACTAAACACCTAATCCAAAGAACATTGAATTTACTGCCATTTAGTTACAACAAGTAATATTAATAAGTAAAATACTTACCTTGAAAACACAAAGCAAAATATATTTATCAAGAAAATAGAACAAAAGGGCCAAGATTCATTGCTACGTCTCCATTATTCTATTCATTTCATTGAAAAAAATGAAAAATGTAGGCTTATGTATTAAAAAAATAAAGTAATCTCAGATGTATACTCGGATGTATAAGTTTAATTACTTTGATTAATTAAGGAAACGAGGCTAGCGAGTTTCACAAATATTTTTAAAATATTTTAAGAAGAACATTCTACCACTAAAACACTAACATTTTTCTCTTCAGGAATGAAAGTAAATAACTATACATTGACACCTTAATCAAGAAATAATAATGTGCTTTACTATTTTTGCAGATTTTTTGTAAATCAGTACATTTGATAATTCATCGAGAACAATGATATTTTAGCATTAAAAATGTCATTTTGATTGAAGAGCTTCTACATACTGCATACTGTGCTAACTATTACAGAAACATAAAAAAAAATGATTTTGGTAATTACTCATGCTGTGGCATAAACTGGATAGTCTAATAAATTTGTCAAGCACTTTATATATATATTTCTATTTTTTATTAATATATTATTCTATTATTTATTCTATTTATATAGTGTCCAGACTGCGTAAATACGAACCTAATTCCAAAATGTTGGGACACTGTCTAAAACATAGATAAAACAAAATGTGATGATTTGCTCATCCTTTGTGACATTTTTTTTTTACATTTTACACAGTATCCCAACTGCTTTAGAACCAGAGTTGTAAGGTAATAATAATAAATATAATAAAATCACAACAAAAAAAATCACGCTTGTGGTTTGTGTGATTTGAAAGTACAAGTAGGATCAAACATTATTGCAAGAGCAAATGAACAGGATTTTATTATTACTAAATTAGTTTTGAGCTATTAATAACAACATTTTTGCTTGCCTGGAAAGTTCCCTTTTTATTGTGTTTTACTTTCTATGTGTTAGTGCATATCCATATGCATATATAAAAACAGTAAAACACTTATACAGCGATTAAAACGTATCTTTGCAGCCTTAGTTTTTAAATAGCCTTCATTTTAACTGGCTTGTGAGTTTTATCTTTTGTATCTCTGTTGTACTTTTAAATGTAAATCTTTTATCTTCATTATGTTAACTATATGTTTACTGTTTTCCCTTATCTTTTCTATCCCTTGTTCTTCCTTTTTAATTGTAAATCTTTTATCTTTACTGTATTATAATTACTCTGTAAATCACTTTGAATTGCCCCAGAGTGTGAAACATATGATACAGATAAAGCTGCCTCGCCTTGCCAATAATGGAGAACGATTTAAATAAATTTTACAACAAACCATTGAGTTTGCAGTATAAAGGCAAAGCACCTTTATTTGTGTAGTATCTTTCAACATCAAGGCAACTCAAAGTGCTTTAATGAGACATTAAAGGCACTAAGAACACATATAAAACTAACACGAGGCAATATAAAGAGGATTTAGGAAAATAGGAAAATAAAATAGAAGACAAAGGTAAGCTTAAATAGAATGAGACAGTTTATTACTGTGTAAGTAAATTGTCCAAAGTTTAATTTAATTAAAGGCATTGGCAGACAGAAAAGTCTGAGTGTTGCAGCAGACCAGCAGGTTTGGTGCAGAAGCTGAGGTTTAGTCTGACCCTGGGGACAGTAAGCAGACATGTTCCAGATGATGTGAGAGGTCTGGGTGTTTCATCACGGAGCAGCACATCAGACATGTATTTTGGACCTATACCTGACACTATTTTTAAAATGATTCTATCTGTTCTTTGACTTGAGCAGCAGTGGTCTGAATCAGCTGCAGCTGTCTGACTAACTCTGTTCAGGGACCAAGACTGTGTTACAGTTATGGTCGAGACAGTCCTTTAATAAGGTCATTGAAGGCTGATTTTGCCATTATTGTGGCTGCTGAAATTTTGGTCCATGCCTTCAACAAGATTTCTGATTCAGTTTGTGTCATAGACTGTATAAATAATGGACGTAGTCACCGTGACCTCACCCATTGGATTGTGGACTGCCTGTTGGAAGCATCGAGTTCAGAGTTACACTCGTCGCCATCGTTTTTAACGGAAACGGGGAGCAGACCATATTTGGACTTTGGAGCAGGAGAGGGATCTGATCACTGACTACAGCCTCTCTACACCTCAACCTGACTGACAGAAGCTGCCGCGAATTCATGTTCGCATTAACTGGGATGTTAGCAAAAAACAAAAACAAAATGTTACTGACCTAAGAAAAATGAACAGCGACTCATTGGAGTCTCTGTTAGTCCAACCAAATGCTGAACAAGACATTTTTAATGAACAAAACGTTAAAATTAAGTGAAAATACACACACACACACACACACACACACACACATATATATATATAATAAGAATCGTATGATATATATATCATACGATTCTTATTCTTCTATTTTCTTCTAAATGGGGCCATTATTTACACTATTAACATCAAATTGTCTTGAAGAAGATTTTTTACTAAAATGTTCTGAGGTAAAAAATCAAGTGAGCAGTTTTCTCATTTTATATTGAAACGAATGGACCAAAATGCTTCTGCAGCTGCCATCAGCCACCCCTACTGGAATTTTCAGTAGAATGCAGCTTAAGGCACTTCCTGGTTTGCCTCACTGCTCAGACCTGGAGGTTGCCGTCTGGGCCGTTCATGCTCTGTCATCACAACGACCACCACAGGGCCTGCTTTGATGACATATTTCCTGTTTTGCCTTGTCGGGGACGCAGCAGGACACAACAGTGTGTACACTACAAAATAAAAGTGGTCAAGTGCTTCCGAGACCACCTCAGCAAGTGGTTTGAGTGATCTGATCACAATGAGTCTTGGTGATTACACATTTAGCACTAACCACTTGTGATCTGATCAACTGACACATTTTAAAAGCAAGTGTAAATGGACTCAAAGTGTTCCAGAGCACTTATCAAGAGCCAGTTTTTCTTACAGTGTAAACTTCTAAATTGCAGTTCTTTCACAGCGTTACTGCGATCATTACATTTTTAGGGATGTCAAACAACATAGTATGTGAAGGACTTGTATGTCTGTCTGTGTTGCCCCTCTGTCACATTTCCTGTCAATTTCTGTTGTTATGAAGATAGAAATGAAGATCTAATCTTATTATTCTCTTGCTCGTTGGCCCATGACTTTACTTTCTCTCGAATTTAATAGGATTCTATCCCCAGATTTTACTAACAGACAGATAACGAGAGTATTGAAAAATGTGGCTTTCATTTAAAATTAAGAATTAAGTTAATTCTGAAGCTATGATTAAGTTTGATGGAGCGCAGGTATAACAGAGTGAAGCATCTCATCCTTGACTCACTTGAATTTGTCAGCTGATTTTCACCGCATTGTAGAAATACACGAGTGGGAGAATTCATTTCCATTCATTACATTTCATGTCACTTCATGCATTTCCTACCAATATGCTACATTGCCACGAACAATGCTCATTGGCCGCGTTGCTGTCATATAATTACCAACACCTGTCATTTAATTACCTCCACCTGTTGCTCGCCTAATGAGACGCTTGTATAGTGACACCATTGATTATGGTTACGTGGCTCTCCGATCGCAGCGGCAGATTCTTCTCCATTCTGCGGTGTCCTCCCCGTTTAGCCAACCTGTCTCTTCTGCTAACTCTGACCCTGGAGTTAAAGCCGTCGATATTTTCATTTTTCATGTCCAATAAATGTGTCAGACATTTAGTGGCTGAAGGGCTGGCTGTCCGTGACCCCTATCTGCTGTCATGAACAGTGCCCACAGCATCTCATTTGTCCTGTCTCATCCATTCAACACTGAGGCTGCACTATGACATTACTTGTGTTTCAAGTAGGCCACAGAGAGGACAGCATGCCTTTGAAAGATTTGAAAGAGACTTTTAAAATAAATATGAAGCGTTTATTTCCATAACACACAGTTCCACATCTAACATTAGACAGTATTATACCAGTTCATAAAAAACTTGGAACGTTGCACAAAACATAACTAAAACAGATTTCCATTTGCTAATCTCTTTTGACAGATATTCAATTGAAAACTGCACAAAGACATTGTACATCATTTTCCAACTTATTTCCATTCAGAATTTGATGCCAGTAACATTTCAAAAACGTTTGGATAGGGGCAACAACAGACTGGGAGAGCTGTGGAACGCTCAAAACGACCTGTTTGGAACATTCCACAGGTCAACAGGTTCACTGGTCACAGGTGATAGTATCATGTCTGGGTATGAAAGGGGCATCCTCAAAATGCTCAACAGCTCACAAGCAAGGATGAGGTGAGGTTCACCACTTGGTGAAAAGGGAATTTTGGGATTTCACCATCTAAAATCCATAACATCACTAAAAGATTTAGAGAATCAGGAGAAATCTCTGTACGTAAGGGACAAGGCTGAATACCAACACTGGATGCCCAATGACCTTTGATCCCTCAGGCAGCATTGCATTAAAAACCCACACTGTTGTATAAAGGTTATCACTACATGGCCTTGGGAACACTCTGGAAACCTGTTACTGGAAAACCAGCCTGTTCTCCCGACAAAAACGATATATAGGTTGTGTGTACAGGCAGAGAAAAACGAGCTATATTTAGTAATGCGGCTGCCGCCATCTTGCTGACGTAATAGTGATTGATAGCCAAGCAAAGTTTGAAAGGGTGGATTCCCGCATGTCATAGGAGGTTGGGGTGGTGGATGGTCAAGCAAGCAGCAGACTTTCACCCAGGAGAGCTGGGTTTCAACAAAAGTAAACCATATTTAAGTTACGTGAATGACGTTTTTGAACGTAATTTATTTTTTTACATAAACTGCAAAAGTGACATGGCCCTTGTAACAGGAGCGTGTCTATGTTCCCTGGGTCCTATCTTCCCCAGTCTCATACAAAGAAGGGCTTTTCCCAAAAAGGGTCCTATGTTCCCTGGTCTGTTACTTATTCCACCGTTACTGCCATATTACATGGCAAATAGTCCATTATTATTAACCCTAACCCTATTTAAAAAGCAAAAAAAATGAACTGCAAAGTAACCAGAAAGTAGCTGCTGTGCAAATTTAGGTTTTGGGCTGCTTGAGCTAAGGTGGGCCATGTGACGATAGGCCTGCTGGCCATGAGAGTCTACCGTAAAGACTGATAGATTGATTGATAGGACCCTTTATCAATCCCTTTTTTCCCTTTTTTTCTGAAAAAGGGTCCTATGTTCCCCGGTATGTATTGCTACAGGGGAACATAGTACCCTTTTTGGGAAAAATGGGAACATAGGACCTTTTTTCTTAAAAAAAAAAGGGAAAATAGGAATGACCCCCTTGTAAGTACTTAATTTCCGGCATTTACATACATTTATTTACTGTTTAAACTCTCTTAAACTTTTACAACCGTGGACCGTAAGTGTGTGATATTATTAGAACACGATGTTGCAGCTGCCAGCCGGCCCGCACCGTGATACATACATATGTGCCCTGAAACACGGGCAGTGATACGTGCCCAATCGCCATAATTTATAGTACTGACAGACGACCTCTTCTGACGTTTCTGTTGGAGAACTTGTTGCTCTGGAAACCTGTTGCTGGAAAACGTGGAAAAGTGTGCTGTGGTCTGACGAGTCCACATTTCAAATTTTTTTGAAGTCTGGACATCTTGTCCTCCGGGCTTAAGAGGAAAAGAAGCATCCAGATTGTTACCAGCACAGAGTTCAAAAGCAGCAGCAGCATTATGAGGGTGTGTTCATGCCCATGGCATCATGGGTAACTGTCACATCTGTGAAGGCACCATTAATGCTGAAAGGTACAAGCAACATATGCTGCCATCCAGACAACGACTTTTCAAGGGACGTCCCTGTTTATTTCAGAGACAATGCCAAATAACATTCTGCATGTGTTACAAGAGCGTGACTTTGAAGAAAAAGGGTGCCAATACTAGACTGCAGTCCAGCCCCGTCAAATGAGACCTTGGACTGTTGAGCAATGGGAAATAATTTCACTTTCAAAACATTAAAAAAATGAGTATCCCCAGTTCCTAAACACTTGTGCTGTTAAACGAAAAGGTGATGTAACACAGTGGTAAACATGCACTTTTGAACACATAAACTTTTTTCAGGCATCAAATTCAGAATAACATTTAAAATGAACAATAGAGCTCATTGGTTTGAACATCAAACATTTTGTATTTGTACAATTGAAGGATTATTATGTGATCACACTCTGTCAAATGTGTAAATAAGACAGTGTCCCAACTTCTTTGGAATCTGGGTTGCAGTTTTCAGTAGATTAAAAGCAATTGCAGACCGCGAGGCACAGTCTGAGATATCTCATTCTCTTTGCTCTGATAATGCAGAATCTGGCTTCAAATCTAAATATTGACAGGACACGTAGCTCCCAGCTGAAAACAAGGCTGACAGGCCCAACATATATCCTACCGCCTTTGGTCTGCTGCCTGCCACGGACCAAAGCTTTGTTAAGTCACCTGTCAGATGAAATTACTCCAGTGTCAGTTGCCCGGTGAGGTGACGGCGGGGATCCTGGGCAGTGCAGGCGCCGAGGCCCCACATGTACCCGCAGTGTGTCGCGGGATCGTCGCAGGGGGCAGAGCGCAGGGACGCATGCTGTTAGGTCTCACAGAGACACTTTACAGAGACACTCTCACCCTCATATTCGGGCCATAATCCAGAATGACACTTTAAAAAGAACACACCGGCTTCATTAGTGTGCTGACAATGCAGGCCTATGGAGTGTTAATGGTGAGCTCTCATAGGCTTGGCACTGACGAAAAGAACTTTAATCAGTGTCTCACAGGTACTGCCGTTGCCAGGGATACTACACTAAAGAAAGCATACAAAAGGACTAATGGTGTCCTGTTGCGCTAGTTGGCTTCTTGAGGACAATTTAGTTCCAACATTCAGATTTATGGATGGTAGAGCTGCAAAAGAAATCAGAAACATTACAAGCTGCATAAAAAATTAAATGCACTGATAGAGTGGTGTATTAAATACAATTGTCATAATGTATACTGCAACTGTCATACTGCAAAATGATGATAGTAAAAATGTCTTCAATTTATTTACTTTTATTGCTTCACTTTTTTTTCGACAATATTTTTTATTGAACTTTAAATATATTTATCTTATACAATAGACAACAATCAAAACAACAGTATTGATAGAATAAACAGTCACAACAAGACACTTCACATACCTTACACATTAAAATAAATTAGATAAACTAAATTAACCCTTAATTGGGTGAAGAACTATATTTGGTAACATCAGTGGATATTAATACTTGGTCCCAATCTCTCTCTGTGAGGCTGAGAACCACATGGATTTCTTCCAGCTAATCAGCAAAGATCAGGCACCATGACATCTGACCAATATAATATTAACTTTATTGACCTTGACCTCCAATGTAAAAATGAAAAATTTAGAAAAAAATCAGCAAGAAACAGTCATACAAACAGAGTTATTCTTCAGTGACTTGTACCAGGAGAACTTGACTATGACGGCATATTAGGGCCAAGTATGAATAAAAATACAAATACAAACCCGGGGTAGGGGAGGTAATATTTTGAGAAAAAAGTTGCAAATTTACTAGATTAAAGTGGCAAATCTACAAGAAAAAAAGCTGCAGATTTATGAGATTTAAAGTCGCAAATCTGCGCGAAAAAAAGTTGCAGATTTACGAGAAAAAAGTAGGAAAAAAGCAACTTTTTTCTCGCAGATTCAAATCTCATAAATCTGCAAATTTTTTCTCGTAGATTTGCCACTTTAATCTCGTAAACTTTTTTTCTCCAAATATTACCCCCCTCCCCCGGGTCCGTATGTTTGGTTTTTTTTTTACACATTCTGGCAGTATGTAATATCCTCCAATATTCTCTAAGGTTGAAATTTGGAATTATTTCAATGAGTGCCCTATTAAGGGTTAAACACAAACACACAAACTACACACGTCAACACAGCACTTTCAAGTTGATTGTTCATTTTAACATTTAAGAAACTTTATTAAAGGTTTCCAAACAGTCTCAAACTCTGCAGTCCTCCCCTTGGTTATGTAAGTCAGTCTGTCCAACACAATACAACATGCCATCTTCTTTATCCACACAAGTATCAAGGGCACATCCATTCCCCCCCCCCCCCCCCCCCCCCTGCTGGAGTCCGAAGTCAATTAAAGTAGACTTTTTAGGAGTGACAAAGTTTTTGGGATATATATAACTATACATATTTTTGCCTGGTGAGGTACCTTCACTCCAACAATCTCAGATAAAGTCAGAGCAACTTCTTCCCAATATTTATTTTTTATTTTTGGGCAATCTCATATGCAGTGGTACACAGTACCCTTTCCATCTGAGCACTTAATGCACGTGTCTGGCACATCAGGAGACCATCTGTTTAACTTAACCGGGGTAATGTATGTTCTCATCAACCTTTTGTACTGTAATAATTGCATTCTAGTACTGATAGATTGTTTTTGGGCCTTAAAATATGCCTTATTGCTTCACTTTAGTGAAAAGCTCAATAAGTATTCATTTATATTTACAGCATATATTATATTTATTCAGTTCATGGTGATGGATCATTACAATAAAATCAATGTTTTCTTGGACATGTGGGAAATAGAATTTAGCTGCAGCAGACAGTAAAAAGCAAGAACGATAACTTACTATTGTTTTCTCTGAGCGATTATTTCTGTTATTAACAGAAAACATCTGCGACATCTGCAGCAACATCTGTTGCTGGAATCTGTTGTTGGTTTTGTTGATTTAGTAATTAATACATTTTTGTCTTCAAAATATATTTTATAATATTACGGCATTTGGGCCAGCAAAAAAAAACAACTGTAAAATTATAGAAAATAATAATCTTATAAAATCACAGTAATTTTCCATATTTAAAATGCAGTTTGTTATTTGAATGTTGGAATTTATTTCTGTTTTTAAGGTTTAATAAAGGGTACTACGCATGTTAAAACAATGAAAGTACCTATAAGCATGGTAGAACACTGCAACTTAATTAATATTTAATGTAATAAACTGGTATACCACCCATAAAACATTGGATTAATCCAACCCAAACTGTAAAGCAACATAAAATGATTATTACCAAACCACCCTATTCTGACCTGATACAATTCAAACACGAAAAAAGTAACACTTGAATTTTTGAACATTAAACAGCAAACTTGACAAATTGTCAAGCATGGAGCATGATGGGAACTGTTACTGCAATATTTAATTAAATTTCCACAAAGTGGCCGACAGAAACTAAATACGATGGTAAGGCCGGATAATTGGAAACAACTGGAGGCAATCACACAGGCTGGAAAACTCATGAGGGCAGGAAGTGGAGGCACCTGAAACGAGAGAAAATGGGAATGACAAAAATGGGAAATTAGTGAGATTTCAAAATAAAGGACATGACCGAAATGAGAGACCACAAAAACAGTTGCCTCCTTTTCAACATGCTTGCTTAAAAACCTTTAAACTGTGTGCACATATTTAGCTTTATCATGACATAAGGTATTAAAAATAATATTAAAAATAACTGTTGCAAATGTACTGTCTGTTGAACTACTACTCAGTTATTCTTCTCCACCTCTAGAGACATGAAGTGGATTAAAAAAACAAAAAGAATAATCTATCAGAGTTAATCCTATCAAACTGTTGCCTTTTGACAGTTTATTTGCTTGAATATAATTAAAATAATTTGACTTTTAACTTTTGAGCTGTTTTTCTCATTTGTCAAACACTTTTCATCACAAACATCTACAGTGTCTACAAGTGTTTTAATCAATAATTACAACTGATCATATATTCAAATTGAGTTCACATTTTATAAAAAGCTGTCAGACACACTGCGCTGAGCTCAAATGTTCTTTCATTTAAGGAAACATTTGAGTAAAGCCGAGTCTGTGGCTTTTACAGATTCCATTTAATCAGCTGGTAGAAGCAGCGTGCTGAACCTCGGGTCCTCATCTGGACCTTTTTGGAAGATAGAAATTATCTTTTATTGGATGTTGATGATGTTAGCTGTCCGGGGGCCAGAAAGAGAGAGAGACACCGAGGGGGAAAGCAAAAGCACGGAGAAAATGAGAAATTTTAAAATGAGAAAGGGCAAAATGAAGATTATGAGAGGAGAGAGTGAAAGAGAAGCCAACTGTAATCACTGCAGATATCTAGCTGTAAGGCCCACAGAGGTCTTTTGTCCTCGTCTGGACTTCTGTCTCTCAAAATGATCGGCGTAACCTCGTCCAGGGTCGTCGCTGCCTGGCATTAGTCAGCACTTCTTTTTTTCCGCTGCAGTTATTGCCTCCACAGAGCTGATGGCTGTCTCATGTCCAAACTGTCTGTCTATGAAAAGCATCCAAAGCACTCTCTTCAGACAGGCCTGGACGTGACAGAGTAATTGTGGGCTTCATTTACACAGAAAGCAGCAGAGTTTGCTGCTGGTGTGGGGGAAGTCATTTTCTCATTGGCTTTTACCTCCTGATGAACTCTTCCAGTCAGAGAGAGAGGGTGGAGAAAGACCTGTGGGTGTGTCTTACCACATTATACACTGTGTGTGCTTCTGTCAAGCAAATTATGCAGCAAAATAACACGTCTCTGTAATTAAAATTTATGAATCTTTAACTGAATTAATGATGAATCATGTTAGCTATCTGCTCCACTGTGAGTAACTTATTTTGTAAATCCTGCGCACCTTCAGATCTGGAGTTAAATTAAAGATGAGATCTGACATGTAAGGAAGGTCTTTAGTTTAAAAGTTGATGCAAAACAAGAATTTATATAAAAAGTATATTTGTGACCGATGCTTTCTATAGTCAACAAAGTTGATCACAATAACATAGAGATAAATAGATTACACACATACACTCACCAGTCACTTTGCTAGCTGGCAAGGTGTACCTAATAATGTGGCGGTGTGGTCTTCTGCTGCTCCTGCTGTTGGACGTGTTGTGCATTCAGAGATGGTCTTCTGCAGACCTTGGTTGTAACGAGTGGTTATTTGAGTTACTGTTGAACCAGTCTGGCCATTCTGCTCTGACCTCTGGAATCAACAAGCATCAAGGCTCACTGGATATTTTCTCTTTTTCAGACCATTCTCTGTAAACCCTAGAGATGATTCTGTGTGAAAATCCCAGTAGATCAGCAGTTTGTGAAATAGTCAGAACAACAACCATGTCAAGTTCAAAGTCACTTAAATCACCTTTCTTCATCATTCTGATGCTCACTTTGAACTGCAGCAGCTCATCTTCACCATGTCTACATGCATAAATTCATTGAGTTGCTGTTTAGATATCTGCGTTAACGAGCAGCTGCACAGGTGTATAAAGTGGTGGGTAAGTGCAAGTAGACACCAGGAATACCTGTAGTTTAAGATTGTTTCCATAATCGCTCAATATATTGATTTTAGGTACAACATTTTGTCCATAAAATCAAATCCTTGGTTGACACAATCATCCAATATTGTGCTTTTTTTTCTTATGAGTGAGTAATTGAAATGCATTACAACTACACTCAACAAGGAATGAGCGTAATACAAACCAGGAATGTATTCATAATGAATGTATAAATAAAAACTATTTACTACTAAAGTAAGGACAAGTTATATGATAAAATGCATAAAAATGAACCAGAATAAACTCATATACATGACTACCAATGTTACGTTAACCCTTAAAGATGGAGACATATTCTGCAGCAATGATTCATCAAGAAAAACCTACTATAAATAGTTTCTTCCTCTACTACTATAAATAGTTTCTTCCTCTTCCTTGGCAATTGTTATGGAGATTTAGTCCCATCCCCTATGTGTTGATTGGTTAGAAAATTTAAACACCTGGGATAATACTACAATAAATGACTGTAACTTGCTGAGGAAAGGTTGAATCCAGACAAAAATGTATTGGTAAATCTAAAACATATAACTACAACTTTCTAAGTAAAAAAATTGCTTGAGTTCAAAGTTGTCTTTTTAAATCTTGTATCCATCTAATATCAGACAAATCAAATGTAAAATTGGGATTTTAAATGAGCTATAGCAAAACTTCAGGTAATCCTGAATAAAATTATGTCTTGCACTTAATGCAGAGTACTATAATAAGGTCAGAATCACAAAATAAGTACAGGAGAGTCAGGCTCCCACAAAAATCTAGGTCTAGGTCTCTGAGGGTTAGCTGTGATTATGTCCTGTCAAATCAAATAAAACATTATCCTACTCACTGACAAGAAGTTTTCACAGAAACTGCCCCATTAGTCCATGGACGACACAAACCAGGGGCAGCAGAACTATCTGCAAAGTTTTAATCATATTCTGAGCACATTTACATTAATATTCACACCCATATACCCAAGCTCACACAGCCATTCAAGAAGTTTGCCAGCACAGTGCTATTGTTATTATTATAAAATTATTTCGCAAACCGAAGTGATGATAATGAATATTCTTAAGAAGTAACAAATGATACTGGTTCATATGGGATTTGTTGTATTAAATGGGGGTAAAATGTTATAATAAAGCCGGTGGGAGAATTACATCATCATTACATTACCACTGTTGGAGGATCAAAGGTTTTACAGTCAGCAGAAGACTATAATGTAGATTGGAAAAAGCAAACACAATAGCTGAGAGTCAGCGACTTGGCACAAAAAAAAACATTTTTCCCTCTTCACTCACTGTAATATATTCAGGTGAACTACCTACATGTGTGTGCTATCATAAACCAGTTGTTAGGAAAGCAGATGTTACAACTCATTCGAGTCTCAGTTGTAACAGGTTAAGCTACAGACCTGTTTGATGTTAATTTCATCTGAACGCCGAAAATCCACCAGGTCCGCCTGCATTGCGTGAGTGTTGCGTATTTGGTCCATCCTCAACAACACGTCGTCAACACCCCCCGGAAGCGTTTAAAAAGTTCCTGACTTGATCGTTTTTAATGTCTTTTGTGGGATTTAACTTGCGATTATTGTTGTTTTATACCTTTTATGCTAAAGCCTGTTTACTTCTATTCACTCGATGTAACGTTGATCTAGCGACATGAAATATGATCCGGAATCTGATCCTGGTGTTTTATTTTGAAAAAACGATCGAATTCGCTCTGCAATTTCTGTCTGACTCTGTCTGACACGTAATTCACGCGTGGCAGAGTGTCGAGACGCATCATGGCCACAACTCGCGATGACGTGACACTCACCGACGCAATGCGGATGGGCCCGGTGAATTTTGGGGGTAAGAATGAGATCATTGAAACTCATACCAGTGCATCTCGGTCCTTCCTTGTTGCCAAACACATTAAATACAGCTGCATGATTAGAGAAGGCATAGATGGAAGTTGCAAAAATACTACACAATCTGCATTTTCTGGTTTAGAATATAATTGAATGATATCTACAGAGAGTGCAGGCTCCACAACATACTGCCCAAGGGAAAAAGTTCAAGTATCTCTGGGTGATGTTCACGAGTGAAAAGTAAATGAAGGGTTAGGTGGATAGATGGTTTGGTGCTGCAGTGGCGCTGATGCGGGCGTTACACTGGACCATTATGGTGAAACAGGCTCAGATCTTGATTTATCAGTCCATCTACCTCACTCATGGTCATGAGCTCTTGGTAGTGACCAGGGCTATCGTTGCTCATTGTCAACATTACTCCAAAATGACGTTCAAATGTTCACTCTAAAAAAAAACACAGGTTCAAACCATTTGAATATATGCGCATGCGCATTACGTGCACAACGTGCATGCACATTATGTTAATAACAGGAGGACAAACTAATACAACGAGACATAAATAACTACTTGTATAGTAGTAGTCTCTCTCTTTATGCGTGATGCGCATACTGATTTAGATAAACAATTTGATACCATGTTTCTGTCATTGGACGCTCCGAGTGAGCTGTGCTGTAATTAACATGGCAATAACAACTTTTCTTTGAATTGAAACAGTAAATAATCAAACCAGTGGGGACCTGCAATGCATGAAGCAAATGTCTCTGTGTGAATCTGGAGAGCGCATGCGAGTGAGAGGCGACACCGGGCATGTACAGACAAAAACTGAAACAGGCCAGTTAGAAATAAAAAGAAAGAAAATCACAACACAGGATATGCCCAGGACACTCAGGATGTGAGTGAGGGAGGATAGGATGGTGGCTCAGAGAGCAATGAGGAACTGTAAGCTGCACATTCATCAGCTGCACACCTGTAAGCAGCTGTGCTCCATGCAGACATTTCTCAAACTTTATTTTGTAGGCTAAGGACAGACTAGATACTGTTTGTGTTGGATATAGAGTGCCATATAGTCACCCTTACTGATTACTCACTTATACTGTAGCCTAACCTAAGAAATCTCTCAGCTGCTGGCCAGTCCAATAATAATCCGGGTCTCTGTGGGGAGTGTTTGTTTAGAGTTTAGGGGGCACGTCAGCCAGAGCTGTAGTGGGTCTGACAACCCTGGTCACGTCTCACTTTCAGCAACTATCCTGAATCGAAGTGAGAGGTAGGGTGTACACCTCTCCCTGACTCTCTCTCATCCTGTGGCAAATATTAATAAACAAAATTATACAACATAACTATATAACAAATAAAAATATTATTATGGGAATGATTATGATAATAATAATAAAATAAAGACCTGCAAAGCATAAACATTACTTTACCAATAAAAATTGATTCTCATAATTTCCTTAAAAAAGAAATAAAGAAACCAAAAATACTAAGGGGAAGTATATGTGTTGAAGAGTTCGAATAATGAGCCCCGGCCAGTGCCTCGCCTTTGACTCTCTATCAACTGCCCAGTCGACGGACGAAGCAGGGGGAGTCATCGAGGTAGCCCTAACTGAACCTAACCCTTGCCAGAGCCTTCGGAGGAGCGAACTCTTTAAAAACCAAGTGTACGACCCCTAAAAAAACTCTCTTCTCTCTTTTTTTCTCTCTCCTTTCAAACAACGACCATGTCACGTCCAAAAGCTTTCAACAACTTCCAACTTCTGATAAGATAAGCATTCAAACAACTTATAAAATCCTACCACCACCTTCAATATACCAACTGCAAACCAAACTCCAAAATACCAATACGTATACAAAAACTAGGAGAAGGACTCATCAACAACATCAAGCCGTATTACAGTAGTGAAACCACAAACTTGGTCAAAACCTACAATGCCAAGAATTGGTCCTACACAACAGTACAAATACTGGAAGACCACTACATCAAAACACTGGAAGAGGCACAATCTAAACTAAGAAAGCTCAAACAGATGATTGGCAGGAAGCACTCATCATAGCCAAATAATGGATTAAAAAAGTTGGACGAAAATAAAACCAAAAACCCTCGAGGATGCAATCACCCAAATCCACAAACTAATGGATGAAATCATAAAAAACAATGACAAACAACATAATGATCAAGACCAAACTACCACAAACCACAAACAAACCAACGCAAAACAGGATCAACCTTGCACAAGTCAGGAGCAAACCAATGAAAGTCAGGATCAACCTAACACGCTCCAAGACGTGAACCAGAACCAAACCTATGGAAGGCAGGATCAACCTAATACAAGCCAATACAGAAACCAGGAACAAACCAATGGAAATTGAAACCAACCTAACATGGACTGGGAGACAACCCAAGATCAGACCAATGCAAAACAGGATCAACCTAATACAAGCCAATACAGAAACCAGGAACAAACCAATGGAAATTGGAACCAACCTAACATGGACTGGGAGACAACCCAAGATCAGACCAATGCAGAACAGGATCAACCTAATACAAGCCAATACAGAAACCAGAAACAAACCAATGGAAATTGGAACCAACCTAACATGGATAGGGAGACAAACCAAGGTCAAACCAATACAAAACAGGATCAACCAAATACAAGCCAAAAGCAAAAAAATGGAAATCATGACCAACCTAACACGAGTCAAAAAACAAAACTGAGTCAAACCAATACAAACCAGTCTCAAACCAAGCACGTTCAAACCAGAGCAACAATGGCCTGTGCAAAACAAAACGATCCACCACCAACCAAACGGATGACAATGGACGAAGACGAGAAATTTGAGGAAGAATTCCTGAGAGAATTATGGGACAGCCCAGAAAAGCCACGACCAACCAGTGCAAACCCAGAGATGGAGGCAATTTCGGGCATTCCAACTAACAATAACATAGTGACCCTAACCCATCTGTTCCAGAGCCACGAACATCTGGGCGATAAATATAAAAACTGGACACTAAACCCTCATTGAAATCCTCATAATAGGCGACTCCAACATTGCCAGACTACCATGCATCCAGGACAACCATATCCAAGTAGACTGCTATCCTGGAGCCAACCTCAACCACGCTACGTTCCTGCTCGGACACAAAACCCCGGTTTCAAACCAAGTGAACAAAGTCATTTTATCTTTAGGCCTCAATAACAGATGCCAAGGGAACCCTTCTTTTCTGAAGAAAAGTCTCCAAAACATGCTTGCCACTGTGAAAACAGCCTTCCCCCAGGCAGAAATATTAATTCCAATTATTAATGCCTTGGACCAACTAAACGAGATCATAAAAAAACAACATCAAAATCCTCAATCACCTCATTAAGGAAACCACATGCTACCTACCCCGACTAACAAGGGAAAAATTCACCACGGAAACTGACAGAATACATCGGACCCCCCGAACAGCAGGAGCAATGTGCCAAAACTGGAACCTTTTTTAGGCTAAAGGAAACCCCTGAAGGGGCCCAAGAACTTAAAGACAAAGAGAAGTGAGAAGTGATCAACTTGGCAACCCATTTTGACCTTACGCCTACACAGCATGGCCTACTGAAAAAGGGCCTTTCCTTCATCCCAACATGGAACGCAGCCAGAAGCAAAAGGAACTCCTTAGCAGTCAACCTCTCAGATTACCATAGCCACACCCTACACCACTCCGAGGAAAACTTCCCTTCCAGCGCAAATCCCAGTGGGTACCAGACCCAGACAAAATAATCCCAGAGGTTCACTACCTCATCAAAAAAGACCACCAAATAATAAAAGGCTTAAAGCAAACAGTGGACAAATCCAATATCATACCACAAGAAGAAATGGCATTACAAAAACTTAGAGAAAACACAACAATTGTCATAAAACCGGCAGACAAAGGGAGAGCCACAGTAATTATGGATCGAACAGATTACGTCCATGAAGCCCTCCGAGAAGTCAACGATCAAATCTACTATATCCCGCTGGAGGAACCAATGTTTCCGGACACTGCAAAAATGATAACCGATACCCTGGACACACTAAAAAAGAGGTCACTTACCTTGAAGGTGAAAACCCACCTAGACCAAGATATTTCTACCTCCTCCAAAAAATACACAAACCCCAAGAAAAATGGACCATCCCACAAAGGATCCCACCTGGACGCCCCATTATTTCGGACTGTAGTAGCGAGAGCTATGGCATTGCAGAATACCTAGACTCATTCTTAAACACCATCTCCAAACACCACCAGAGCTACATTAAGGACACACAGGACTTCATCCAAAAAATCCAAAAGATGCAATTAAAAGAACCATGCCTCCTATTCACAATGGACGTTAACAGTCCTTATACAAACATTGATATCCCTCTGGGGATGGAAGCAACCAAAAAATGGTTAGAAAAATACCCATCAGACAATCGACCAGACCAGGAAATCCTGCCGCTCCTCCACCTGAGCCTCTCACGGAACAATTTCCAATTTGACCAAAAATACTACCTACAAATAAAAGGAACAGCAATGGGAAAACGCTTCGCCCCAGCTTACGCCAACATCTATATGGCTAACTGGGAGGAAACAGCATTTCAAAAATGCACAAAACTACCCTAACACTACTTTCGTTATCTCGATGACATCTGGGGAATTTGGTCCCACTCAGAAGAGGAATTCAAAGAACTTGTGGAAACCCTTAACAATCACCACGACATGATTAAGGTCGAACCCACCACACACCAAACCGAAATAAATTTCCTGGACACAGTGACATATTAAGGCCCGTACTTCAAACACAGAGGAATCCTTGAGACCAAAGTCTATTTCAAGCCAACGGATACACATGCCCTACTGCAGTGATTCCCACCCTTTGTAATCAGCGTAGTTTAACTGCTTTCACGGGACACCAAGTTTGTGTGGACTTTCGGTTTTAAGAGGTTAAATTTACGCTTATATCAGGGATGGGCAACTGGAGGCCCGAGGGCCGCAGACGGCCTGCACCCTCACTTGAAGTGGCCCTCAGTACAACATTTGAGCATGAAATCTTAAAAGTGCTGTGTAAAAATGCACAAAATTACTTTTATTTTACCAATTAATGTTGGCCTGCTGTTCTTTCACTGAAAAAAAAAGAAACCACTGTAAGTGTTGTTTTTTATTTGCTTCAAACCTTTTGCATTCCTATTTATACTGTTATACATGCATGTGAGCATGAAATATGTTAAGTTACTGCACTGTAAACATATTTAAAATTGCAGTTTCATCATATCTAGTGAAAAACGCAGATATTCAAACTTGCATGAAGCCTTGCCATGTGTTGTGAGTTCATAGATTGGCTTTTTTCCCCTCAGATTTATAGGTATAGATGTATATATTTAGATATATTACACCCCTTAAAATCAAGAGGGCTTCGACCACCCCCCCTGGGGCCCCTCCGGTTGGGAATCACTGCCCTACTGCATAAACACAGCTTTCCCCCCCAACCTGTGTTTAGAGGCATCCTGAAGTCGCAACTCCTCAGATTCAATAGAATCTGCTCCAAAAGAGAAGCTAGAGATCAAGCAGTCATCTCCCTCTTTCAAACCCTTAAAGAAAGAGGATACAACAGATCCTTCCTACGAACAGTCCAAAAAGAGGTCTATAACAACCAACCAAATGACGAACAACAAAAAACCCAGAACCAAAAACAAGTCATACCATTAGTCTCAGTCTACTCGGACGATGGCATCCAGGCCCACCGCGCCCTAAAAAGAAACTTCCAAAAAACACTGGCAGACACCAGAATGGTTGAAAACTTCAAACCAATATCCGCCTTTAAGAAAAACCCAGCCCTAAAAGACCTATTGGTTAGAGCTAAACTCGAAGAACCCATGACACGAACAATGCTACCAAAAAACAACCACGTAGCCAAAAACTGAACCACAGGGACTACATACCCAATACCTAAATCCATTAGACGGAACTACTCCAATTGTATTTACATCATAACCTGCCAAAAATGCCACATACAATATGTGGGCAAAACACGCAACTCATTGGGTACCCGTCTCTCTCACCATAACTATAATGTCAGAAATGGACACAAAAGTACAACGCATCTGGTGGAACACTTTAGATGCCACGGATTGAAGAACCTGCGTCTCTCAGGACTCGAACATAACCCAAATTGGACAACAACAGAAAGGAAAAGGAAAGAGCATCAATGGATAAAGAAGCTAGACACAACATTTCCCAGGGGACTAAATGAAAGGAACTCCAACCTGGCAACTCAAAAAAGAAATCCATAAGAAGAAAACTCACTGGACAAAAGGACAAGAAAAGCCCTATATAAGTCAGGGTTAAATTTCTTGATTAATGTACTTATCTTGTTTAGTTCAAGTTCCTATAAACAGCTCCACTTTAAAGTTAAATATGTTCATTCTATACTGTAAGTGTCAAATTTAAAAATGTATTGTCTGTATATAATGACCTTGAAAATGTTAATACACTTGTTAAAGTGTTCCCTTCAGTACTGGCTACATACCAACATGATGCGGATAATGATGCCATTTATGGCATCATCATTATTATAAGAGCAAAAGTTTGTTCTAACTGTATAACTTTTGAATTAAGTCAACTTACTTACTCTTACTGTTCATGTGCAGAAAATCAATGCTATTTTCATCCTCTTTCAGTTGCTAGGTGCTTGACTGCATTGAAAGGTCAAAATCATTATCTGGTAGAAGTGTTCACCAAAGAAACGACAAAAGAGTCATATAATGCATAAATACTTATCATCTTAATGTGCTGTGTTTCTATATTGATTACCAGGTGAATGCTAGTTTTATCATGGGTGGATTATAAAACAGACATGCAAAAAGCATCCACCTCTTTAAAATAAGAGTAAGTCACACAGACTTTATTACATTACATTACATTACATTACATTACATGTCATTTAGCAGACGCTTTTGTCCAAAGCGACAATAAGTGCATTCAACCTGATGGTACTAGACATAGACCATAGGAATCGAGTAAGTACACAACTTTAAGAGCTAACTGTCATTGCTAAGGAGTGCTATATGTTAAAGAAGAAAAGAAGAGAAAAGAAGAAGAATTTTTTTTTTTTTTTTTTTTTTTTTAAATATATATATCTGTTAGGTGACCATGACTTAACCGAGGTATTGTTGGAAGAGATAGGTCTTCAGCCTGCGGCGGAAGATGTACAGGCTGTCTGAGGTCCTGATGTCGGTGGGGAGCTCGTTCCACCATTTGGGAGCCAAGACAGAGAAAAGTCTGGAAGTGGTTTTGAGGCGAGTTGACCCACGCAAGGTGGGAGTCGCCAGCTGTTTGGCTTTATAGTTGTTTAGCCTGTTTTTGTGTCTCTTTATAGTCTACTACGCAACTCTCTGTTGTTTTCTGTCTCTGTGTGGTTATTTTGTGATTCTTTGTAGTTATTTTTTTTATCACTTTGTAGTTGTTTTTGGTGATTTTGTTATCTGTGGTTCTAGTTGCTTTGCGTCTCTTTCTAGCAGTGGCAGCTCGCTTATAGAGGGCGCTGGGAGTGACCTCCCGCCGACCTGTTTTAAAAAATATGTATTTTTAATAATCTTTCTCAGTTTGAGAAATAATCTATGTTAATTACATTCTAATAATGCATTTACTTTCGAAAATCTTCAGCACCACTACACGTTACCACCATAGACTGTATAAAATATGGACGTAGTCTCCGTGACGTCACCCATAGGGTTCTGAAGAGCTGAAACGAAGCTTTGTGGGCGTTCCCACAGTCGCCATTTTGGCAAAGCTGACTTCGCCCAACTCCCCCGGATAATCCAAAAATGGGCATAGAGCTGCAGCTGAGGCGGCTGAAACACGCCCACTTAGCTTGAAGCTACCAAGCTAGCGGAGGCTACCGGTGCTAACAAGCTAGGCTACATGCTACACTGGGACGGACAGCAGCCGGCCGGCTCGCTGACACTTCCGTGATGTTCCTGTCTGTTGGTGTCCCAGCTTACACTGCTTAACTCACGGTAAGTTACTCTAAAACTTTACCACAGCAGCTTCAACTTGTTTTAGATATATAATTAGGGTAATTTGAAATACCGGTTTTGTCGAGACTTGCAGTAATGTCGCCAGTGTTACCTTGAATAAACATAACGTTTACGGATACTTTCATGAGGCAAACATGTTAACCTGAATTTTGACCCTTGATTAAACTTTATTATGAGCTGAGTGATATGTAATTAAGTTAGTATTCTTACCGTAGATGTTGGATTGATACTGGCACATAATTATATATTATTTGCTTATTTACTCAGGTATGATTAAAACAAACTTATTACATTAGAAAATCTGCGGGTTGTTTCTCAGTGTAGATGTGTCAGGGCGTATCGGTTAACGTGTAAAATGATAATCCCCCACAGCGCTATTAAACAGTATGCATTTACCGTTATGATGTGACAATGACAGACTGTCTGGGATTATTATCTGGAATATCAATTAAGACAGAAAGGCCATTTTATATTTATATTTACTTATTTCAGTACATTTGTCAATAAATTTAACTTCCAGTCTTGGTAACTTGACTTTAGACGGCTGACATTATGATCACATTATCTGTCATCAAAGGACTACAAAAATTAATTAATTTGAATAATGTTTTATATTTTTGAGGTGTGGATCCCTTCTTCCATTTTATCCTACACATGTCACACACTAGTGTTTTCAACATTATTTAGGCATTTTTCATAGCTTTTTGTTTTATATATATATATATATATATAAATATATATATGTATATATATATATATATATATATATATATATATATATAGTTTTACCTGAAGCATTTAATACTCATTTATTTTCCTCCCATAGTCAGTGTGAATCATTGGTGACAGCTCTGTTTCCAGCGAGCTGCTGGACATCAGTGTCTGCTGGTGTGACTGGGTGGAAAGACCTTCTCCTCTTCTTTGAGGAAGAGCTGCCCAGATGTCTTCTTCTTCCACTGTGATGGCAGCAGCATGGGGGAGGTCAGAGGTCAAGCTGCTCACCATCATGGAGAACTGTTCTAGTCTTAAATATTGTCCACCTTTTTGTTTTTTATGCATTTCAATAAATTATATTTACATTTGAGCTAACATTGTCTTTATTGCTGTGTGAAAATGTTAGATTTAAAATATCTGATATAATACAACACAGATAAAACATTAAGCATTTATGTTCAACTCTTATTCCAGGTGATATGTCTAATTTTAAAAATGTGAGAATGCAATCAGGAAGCTGATAAATGGGTGCTTTTAATAATATGATTTAATGCAAAAACATAAAAACACTACAGCAGCAAAAGATTTCAGTCAAATTACACATACATAAAAACATCAATATGTAACCTGAGATACTGATAAGTTGTTGATGTGTTTGAGTCCAGTTGTGTCTTCTCATGTGGAGCATCAGAGGTCCACCTTGTCTTCATCACCTGCAGAGGAAAACTTTACACAGACAAATAGAGATGTAAGTAAAATATGTGTTACAATGGACAGGCTTCATTTTCATTTCAGTTTTAATATACTGATTATTGTTTAGGATAACGAAACAAATTCAACAACTTCAACTACTCTCAATATAGCCTTTTAGTAAACGTTATCATGCTACCGCTAGCACACTATCGATTGCCGGCTAATGCTAGTACGATATGATCAGCTGCTAATGTTAGCACGCTATGATCATTATAACGTGAAATTATCATGATCTTAAAATAACGTGATAATATCACAAGTGTGTCCAGACGAGTACATCACTTTTAAGTGTCCTCAGGAAACACTTCTGTTGTGTTGTGGTCTTTGCAGTGTGTTTTCTAAATGCTGTGCTTGTGTTGTCAAATTGATGAAGATGTATTCTCAGTTTACTTGTTTTTTGTGTATTTGCATGTAAATGGTAAATGGACCTGCACTTATATATCGCTTTTCTCGTCACTTTGCGACCACTCTTTACACTACAGACTACGCTCATTCACCCGTTCACACACACATTCATACTGGTGGCAGAGGCTACCCTAAAGGGTGCCACCTGCCACCATTGGGAATTCATTCACACACCGGGAGCAATTTAGGGTTCAGTATCGTGCTCAAGGATACTTCGACATATAGGCTGCAATGGTCAGGGATCAAACCACCAACCCTCCAATCGGTGTGCAACCCGCTCTAACAAGTGAGCCACAGCCGCATGTGTTTTCTTAAGTTGCAGCGCTGTGAGCTCTCAGGGCTGGGAGGCAAATTCAATGATATATTTAAAATAAAAATCCAGTTAAATGTAGTAAAATGTAGGCTATGAGGCAAGGACACACTACTATGAGGCTTTGACTCTGAAGCAACTGTAGAAATGTGTTCTATCACGAAGATCCACCAATGAAAAGCCAACAAAAGTTATTCTAAAACTTGATCAATAGTGGGAGGGAAGAATGGACTTCTTTACAGCTCTGACAAAGCACAGCAGAGCCGAGCGGATTGTAAAAGAGTGAAGCACCTTTCTGTTAAGCAATGTAAATGTAAATCAAAACGTCAGCCACTCCTACGTTATGTAGGAGCTAATGCAGCTCAGACAGTTTGGACACGCCCACCTCTTTATTCTAAGTGGTGAGCAAAGAAAAGAAAAACTGCATGCAAGCAATGTGTGTGCTGTAAACGGGAATATGTGCTTTGGTCAAATTACAGAAAAAAATTGGTTGTTTTACAAATTATTTTAATCACTAATATAAATTCTTAATGTATGAAGTTATGCATACATAACTTCTATTCATCAGATACAAAATTGGAGACTTTTTTTAAGATTGTCTCGTTGGTGCTGAGCAGAGATTGTACATCATAGTGCTTCAAATGTGAAATAACTTAAACTGACATTTTACATTTTAAGTTCTGAATGAATAATCTTCTCTGTTCTGCTCTGTACAGCAGAGAGAGTACTTGTCTCTTCTTCTTTGCTGGATAGCCCTTCAATGAAATCTTTGATATAGCCTATCATTCAGTCTGTAGAGCAGAATAGTGCAGCAGATATGGCAACCTATTGTGCATTTAGTGGAGTGTTCAAACTTCTAAATGAACAGCTGTCTTGTTAGAGTATACTTGTTTTTAGTCTTACTTCTAGTTTTAAGATATCTGTGGGTTCTTTGTGACAATGTATTTTTACCTTCTTTTTTAAATCTTGGCAAGTGTAATTTTTCCTGTGCTATCTGCAAATAATTTAGCTTGTTTTAAAAAGGATTTCTCCCATTTTTGTTTTGTTTCTAAGAGCAAACTTTTTGCAGTGTGTGCAGTAGGGCCTCGACTTTTGTTTAAAATCTAAATATTAGTTTAAATATTAATTTAAACTGTAATGACCTGTTCAAAATATTACAGTGTTGGAGTCGTTTAATCTGGTTTTACCTTTAATGTCTCCGGTGCTGCTCTGCCTCGACTCTGTCATTGCCCTGAGTTTCAGAAAAGTTTCAGAAAGCTTCACTTGTTGCTGAAATAGGTAAAACTAACGTCGCTAAAGTAAACTGCTAACTATAGCTGCAATGAGCTAGCTCAGTTAGCCCATGCTGAGGGACTAGGAGCTTGAAGCACTGGGGTAGTGGTGTTTGACTTTACATCGTTAGCAGAGGAGCTTTGGACCGCTGGGGGGAAGAGGCTTTCAGGCCTTGTTAAGGGGAGAATTCCAATTCATTTGAACAAATTGCATGTCATTTCAAATTTGTTTGAAATTGACTACTGAAACAAAAAGTGACAGCCCAAGTATGCAGCTCACTTCATCAAGCATGATAATATCAGCTCAATGTCAATGTGTGTACCATCGAGCATCGAAGCATCACAGTTGCAGTAGTGTTTACAGTGTTACACAAGGGAGAGCTGATACTTTTACGACAGACATCAAAATTTCCCCACATCCCTTTCACAATAAATCAGCCCCCCTGCTTTGACACCTAATTAAAGAACAACACAACTTTTTTTTAAACACCTCATAATTTTCTACTTTACACATTTGGTAGTCACTTGGAATGTGCCATCAAAACAGCCTTACCAATTAGTTTTTAATTGTACCTGAGAGGATCAATGGAATGCTATGCAGGGTAAGCTTTCTCATTTTTTTTATGTTAATAGGACTGCTGTTTTTTTGATATATGTGTCAGGGAGAGCTGCCAGCCTTCTGCAAAGTCACTTTAATGATTCTCTTGCTTACTGTAGGTGGCAGACAGAGCAGAAAACCAGACCACAGCAAAATCAGTTTTACCCACAAGGTCACCCGGCAAGAAAGCTCACTCGTCTTTGTTGATAAATATTGCCTTCATTCCTCACCTCCCTTTCCCTCACTCACTTAGGATTTTCTTCTCCTCACCTATTTTTTTCCTGTTTCTTTCAGACTGTATAAAAGTCTAGGCTTTAGACGTGCGTGGGGGCACATGATGTCTGACCAAAGGTGGCTTTTTTTCACCGAGGGAGACAAAGAAGCAAGCCCACACGGTTACATTGTGAACCAGAGGACTGTGTAATTTCTATCACTCACTGCTCTCTTTTTCCTCCTCTCTTCAATCCATCCCTTGCCCTGTGCCCCTCCCACACACTGGTAGGAATTGTAGCCTCAAAGCGTCACCACCCACAACTGTAGCTCAGAGATCACAGTCTGCCATGAAAATACTCCCCCATACAATGT
Source organism: Centropristis striata (assembly GCF_030273125.1). Taxonomy (NCBI): domain Eukaryota; kingdom Metazoa; phylum Chordata; class Actinopteri; order Perciformes; family Serranidae; genus Centropristis; species Centropristis striata. The sequence continues at coordinate 7,949,059 of NC_081534.1, forward strand.
TTCCAATCCCCTCCCTTCCATGTAGACGAACATGCATCTGGCTGAATGTGCGAACCGCGCACAGCGAGGTGTTTCATGTCAGAGTCGCTGCAAATCCCAACACGTCAAAGCCTTGTGGTGTGGAAATGATATACCATTAAACAACCTTATATTTACATGCACACACTTTGTAGAAACAGATATGAGATGTAATGTCACAGTGTTCCTCGACAAGCCCGTGGCTCTTCCTTTCAAGACGTCTTACGGGATTTCGCTGGAGCGACACGGCGGGCTTTGAAACAAAGGCATCAGTATAAACAAAGATGCTTTAACAGCTCAATTCCATTGAAGAATTTTGGATTACAATCACATGTGATGTATGATTCATGTATGTAGTGATACATTTATGGAGTTGTTTTCTCTCCAGCAGCAGCAGCAGCAGCAGATGTGTGTGATATGAAGCTGAAGTCCCTGTAGAGGTTGCTCCTTATAGATTTATCCTGCTTCCAGTACTCAAGAAAGTCCTTTATGAAGCATCAAAGGCCACAGTAGAGCTTTAACATACTGTAAAGTCTCACATAAAGTAACATCTGTATGTTCGCGTCCATTTTAATATTGTAGCCTTTTTCTTTTTTTTTTTACTTGCCATTAATTTGATGGTACTATTGTACCACTGTGCAATAAAAATTTGGTGCCAAGATGTGCCAAAATGTTTGCTAAAAAATGTGTTTTTCAAATAATGGCCAGCTCTAAGGAATCAACATGCAATGTGGTAGTGCCCAAAACCAAGATGGTGACAGGCTCACAGTACCGCGGAGCATGCAAAAAATAGCACTCATGTCATTATACAATTTAGGCAACAAAATCACTGACCTAGGTTTAGGGCGAAAAACTTCCTGGTAAGGCATTATAAAAAGTAAATAAATGTAAGGAAATTACGGAAGTGAAGTTACAAGTGTGATGTTAGCCACAGAAGTTATGTAATATCAGGAGGGTTCACAGAAGGATTCGTGAAGCAGACTCGCAGACAAAGGTGGAGGTTCAAAAGTTTACTAGACAAGTCTAGGCGAAGGTACAAGATCATAGGGCAAAATCCAGGTAGAAAACACAGGCTTAAGGTCGATAAACGGGTAAATCAGAAAAAAAGAAATCAAGACAAAGAAACACTGGAACGCTGTACAAGACACTATGAACTGGTGACAAACAAAGGAAGCACAGAGACTGAGTGAAAAGGGGAGGGGAAACACAATCAGGCACAGGTAAAACACATTGAGGAAGGCAGGTTATCAGGGGCCAGGGATAACACAAAGGGGAAGGCAGAGACCTTAAAGACAGAACAGATGAGACATAAGGAGAACTGAAAACACGATTTATCAAGACATGACACGGAAAAAACGTAAGTTGCGTAAAAAGTTGTTTACCTTTGTTTTTACACAGGACATGAACCCTGTTCTCCTGGGTAAAAGGCCGCCTTTTGTACGACCCATTCATCTCCTGTCTGACAGCCGCCATTTAAACTTTGCATCGCTGTTAATCATTACTACTGTAACCTTACTTAATGGAAAAAATATGTTTTGGATTATTTAATCATTTAAGTTATTATTATATACAATGATTATTTCATTATTATTTATGGAACTTTCACTATAATTTATGTATTTATTTTCATGTGTTATATTTAAGTTGATATTACTTGTCCCCTTGCCAAAGTTAATTAGTTCCTACCTGCCCTTGTTTTGGGGGACAAGTATAGTTGTCGGGGTATCGTTCTCCAGTCTGTGTAACCCTTATTTCTTGTCGGGGTAGCGTTCTCCAGTCTCTCGGGCTGATGGGTGATGAGCGTGCTACAAGATAACTCCACACTTATTCCTTTATCTTCTTTAATAACCAATATCGGCAGGACAGCATACAACATTCCACTTCACGGGTCACAACACAAGAGAAACCCCGCGAAACTACCACATCCGATTGACTACCCCTCACCTATACTTGTCCCCCAAAACAAGGACAGGTAGGAACTAATTAACTTTGGCAAGGGGACAAGTAATATCAACTTAAATATAACACATGAAAATGAATGCATAAATTATAGTGAAAGTTCCATAAATAATAATGAAATAATTATTGTATATAATAATAACTTAAATGATTAAATAACCCAAAACATATTTTTTCCATTAAGTAAGGTTACACGACTACAACAGCAAGAGAGTTTGCTGCATGTTCAAACACCTTATATTGGTGTTTTTGAGGGGAGACCAGTCTGAAAATGTCACTGTGTGTTCCAATACCTATACTACCGTACTATTAGTGTAGTATGTCAAATGCAGTTTGATGTCCTACATCCAGTTGCAATTTGCAGTCTGCAAGCCAGCAGGCTTTTCTGGCTATTTTTACCCACAAACCTTTTGTCCCAACTGTATGCATAGAGCATACTTTGTGAGGGCCGCTGGAGTACAAACTAAAATAAAAGGAAAATGGATTCGATTTAGAACTTAGCTTCAAGGTTTTAAACTGTTAGTGGACAAACCAATGGGGAATGCCATGGTGGTTTCTTATATACAGTCTTGCGTAATCAACCAAACCAACAACAAACTAGTTAGCAAGCTACCCACGTGAGAAGATGTCAGGTGCTAGCTAGCTAAATCTGGCTGCAGTTGCTGAGTTTAGGCAGGGGTCATGTGACTTGCTGGATGGTGACAGGGAGGTGACAGCACCACTGTTATGAAACGTGACATTATGAAAGAGAAAGTGGCATGAAATGAAAGTGTCTCAGACTTCTGAAAAGGGACATTTAGAAAGTATTACTTCAGGTGCATCTCAATAAATTGTATTTTTTATGTCAGTAATTCAATTCAAAAAGTTGAAATAAAACATTATACGGATCCATTTCAGACAGAATGAGACATTTCATGTCTTAATTTCTTCTAATTATAATGATTATGGCTTACATTTAATGAAGACCTAAAATTCAGTGTCTCAAAAAAAGTATGTTTAATATGGAAATGTTGGCCTCTGAAAAATATGTCCATCTATGTGCACTCAATACTTGGTTGGGGCTATTTGACTTGAAATGGATATTTGACTATTCAATTTACTGGAAATTGACCTTTCCATGATATTCTTATGTATTGAGATGCACCTGTAAATATACAATTAACTACTATAAAACTAAAATAACAGTGATGGAATAATATACTATCATATGTTTTTTACTTCTAACACAATTCCACACATTTTGGCTCAATTTATATATTTTGTGCATTTTATTTATGTGATTGTTTATTTGCTTATTTATTTATTCAACATTTAATTCTTTGTTTCTATAGTTTGCCACATAGAAATCAATACTTTATGTGTTTTTGAAATGTTGACAGCAATGGGCTTTCATGTCTGTAAATCTCCTTGAAGGAAATGAGCTGCTTGATATATTATGTATTTCAGATGTGAAAAATAACTGAACCAATTTATCTCTTAAATGTGCTTCTCTTAAACTACAGTGCAAATAACATGCCACAACAATCAATATGACATACATATAAAATTTATTGATCACTCACACTGAACACAGTGTCAACAGAGTGGCTTATAATGGCCTCTCTGCCAGCCATTTCTAATGACTTATATCTGGCTGCAAATTCAAACGTCAGCATTAGAACAGCAGTTGTTAGTCTGTAGTCTGAGCTCTGCACCAGCATGACACCAGTGTTGGAGTTTAAAATAAATGCAAATCTTTTTTTTGTAGATGTCACAGTATTAAATTATGTAAAACATTTTGTATTTTCCTACTACGAAAATCTTTTCAAGGAACACGAGAAAACATAAAACAAAACATCCCGATAGTCTCCCGAAAGCCGTGTTTATTTCTATTTCCAATGAGAAAAATCCACCCGTTTTTTCCCACATCATGTAAAGTCCCAGCAGTGTTATCTGATTCGCTTCTCACTTGAATATGTAAAAAGGGGGAATTTGTTTGAAGAGGCTCACTAATGCTGCTGACACCCGTGTGTGTGTGTGTGTGTGTGTGTGCTCGGGGCAGTCAGTGTCCATGGGAATAAGGATGAAGTAGCTGGATTAACATGTTTGGACAAGGAGACTGATTGTTTGAACAGTGTTGCTGAGTGAATGACTGACTGAGTGAAGAACAACATTGACTCTTATGCAGAGTGAGAAAGTGTGCCTTGAGCTCTACAGTCTCAACAGTGTGTGTGTGTGTGTGTGTGTGTGTGTGTGTGTGTGTGTGTGCGCGCGTGTGCATCAGCCTCGTAACTGCTTTTCAGGTAAAATATTTAGTTTTAATTAGAGCATCCATGAATATTTTTGTAATATTTGCATCACAGGCAAATGTTCAAAAATTGATAGCATTAAAATTTAATTATCACTTTTTTGAAAGAAGCAAAGAAAGTATTTGCAGTAAACAAACATTAATTAAATGAAATAGTTAGTGCATTCTGTTCCATGCACTCTTCTTTACTTTTGTGATTACATTTCTTTAAAGGTAAAAAAAAAGTAAAAATAAAAAAAAATTAAGCATTTGCAGTAATATTATGGTAAAAGACCTCCAACGTAACATTTCTGTTCTGTTTCAGTTTTTTCAGAATGACTAGAAACAGAAGTCCCCACTAGGTGAGGGCAGGGTGCCGGTCCACTGTTGGCAGTATAGAAATGTGTGTGTGTGTGAGTATGTGTGTGTGTGTGTGTGTGTGTGTGTCCGAACTGTATAAACTCCTCAGTTTGTACACTCAGTTATCTGAAAGTGTTTCTGTGTGCACGTCCAGTTGCATCATGTATTGAAGGAGCCTGAAGGCTTTGCAGCAACATATAAATGAAACATGACACCACAGGGCTATCATTTAAACAGTGGGAATATTGCTGAGGATTAGTTTGCAAGCCGCAGTTGTTTTGTCTTCCGACGTTAGCAGCATATGTGCTACAGATGTATCTTCCAAATGGAATTTATATATTACAGCACTACTCGCAAACAGTATAAGTATGTCTGGGTTGGAATGGCTGAAGGCCGTTTGTATACATGAGAGGCTCAACTCTTCATATTGCTTGAAATTCAAAGATACATTTAAAAAAAATCATGACCCACATTTTTCAAAATGCTAGAAGTCCTTTTTTTTGTAAGACTGAAAGCCAGATTATTTGAATTTCTTATGATTTGAAAATGCTCTTTAAGGGTATCTTCTAAGGGTTTTTTTTTTACAAAAGTTACACTCAATACACACTCAAAAAGGTGTAGATTTTGTTTGAATGTTGGGGGAGGAACATATTTAGGGCATCAAGGCATCAAACAATTTGAAAAAAATGTTTTTTATGAACCCAAATTAAGGTGGAAATGTCTTTATTTTTATGCAAAATAAAACTGGTTGGTTAGCGGTTATTTTAGAGGGTGGTGCATGGTTATCTGATGTAGCAAAGCAATTTTTAAAACCTGTTTTTATATTTTATATTAATACATGGTGATCTGTAACTTTGGCCCGTGGATCTGCTCACAAGCTGTGATTGGACAGTTGATTGTTTTTCACTCTAGACTCATTGTCCATGCCAGCACAAGCTCCCTTGCACCTCCTCATTAAAACTAATGACAGTGCTTTGCATTTAGTATTGGCAGGTTAAAGCTGCTCTCTGCTGAACACACCGAAGTGCATAACACCGAATTGCTTTTTTTCTTCTTCTTTTTTTGAGTCATGATGACTTTAGTCGATTTGATTGTAATATGGCATGAAATATTTATGTCACAAAAAAATAATTCATGAAGCTATTTAAAACAAAAGGCAAACAAAATGTTTTTGGTATTGTGACACACTTAATCCATACATAGAGTAAATACATAAAGCAGTCTATATTTCACTGTGTTTTTCGAATTGTTTAAATTTTTTTAATAGTTAGTTGGGTTGTGAGTACTGTAAATCTTAGTGCAAAATACAATTGGCCCTAATAAATAATTTTTTACATGAGGTCATATAGGGTAGTTTAAGCCTATAATTTGGATTTGATTTGAACATTTGTATCATATCATATTTTTTGCATTGTGTAAAGGTGCATACAAGAATAATGAAGCTGAAAACTGTTCTGTTTAAAGTATATGACAATACCTCAGTAAAGTCATGATCACCTAACATATTTTTAAAGAATGCTCTTCTTCTTTTCTCTTCTTCTCTTCTTTAACATATAGCACGCTAACCCTCAGGTTGAATGCACTTATTGTAAGTCGCTTTGGACAAAAGCGTCAGCTAAATGACATGTAATATGAAAGGATCACTGTTTAAAAACAGTGTTTTTGACATTGATTTTCCTGGAATTCATTGAGCTTATCTTCCAGCTCGATCTTGTTTTTTCCATTTCAGCCATCTCCTATTGTTTTATCTATATTTATCTATCCCTATTTATCAAGTTTAAATGTGTAAGATTGTTTTTACATATAAATAGAAAACAGAAAAAAATATCTTTGATGGTTGTTTCTGCTTCAAGTCACTGAACAACAGTGTAACATATTTATAATATACAAATATGGATAAGTTAGAAGAAAATTCAACTTAAATAAAAACAATAAGAAACTGGAGCAGGAGAATAATTCTGGTGCTGGTAGTTGTACTACAGCAGAGGAGAGATTATTACAATTTAGCACCATATTATCTGAAAAATAAAACAAATGCAATTCCAATCTCAATATAAATGATGCACTGTTTGTTTTCAAATTGCATTGTGGGTACTGTAGGCTCCAGGTTTTGACCAAGCAGCAACCTCTGGGGTTGTAAAGTGAGGCCAATGCAGAAGTGCCTTAAACCTGCATTCTTTCTAATGGCCAGCAGGGGGCGACTCTACTGCAAACGAGAGTCAATAGCAAAACGACCATTCTTCGTCCCTCAGTAAACGTTATGACAATGAGTTTTCAAGTCTACTTCAATACAGCATAATGTTTATTTTGTAAATTATGGTCACATTTAGAGTAAAAATTACGATAAAGCAGGGTATGCTTTAGGGTGGGGTTACCACAGCAACCTGTAAGTTTTCGTCTTCCAGTCACCTAAAAATGTCTTGTTCATCATACAGTTGGAAAAAAAGACACTCTCGTCCCACAATTGCTGACATAGCGGCATTCCATTTCCTGGTCTGACCTGCATTGGTTGCAAAAACCCAATATGGCGATGATCAAAATGCAGAACTTCTAAACAAACTAATGAGTGACATCACGGTGACATTATTTTTACACAATTTATGGATCTGACAAGAAAAAGCCATTAAATAAACTGTACAAGGCCAGTCCTAAGGTGGTTCATTCACTGCCGACCGACTCCTTTATTTGAAACTTTTCAAGAGCTTCAACTTTCTGATTGCACACACGTAGGCATGTTCTCCACACGCAACATTTTAAATATCAGCTGGGAAATTACAAAAGAAAATAAACACAATAACAAATTAAGATAAATTACAGCAAGAGCTATGGGACCGGACATATTTGGCCAACATGGATAGCACTGAAAACTACAATGTCCAGGCCTGTATCTTAAGCGGTGCCAAGCCCGCTCCTTTGACCTCATTTGAGAAGCTTAACTGTGTTTGGCCGTGCTCAGACAGCAGACAGCAGGAGGTCCACTCCTGGCACAGGAGGCCACACGACCAGATGGAGAACTAGATAATTATAGTTCTGTTCAATGGGATCATTGACCACTTCAAGTCATTTTTTGGCCTCATTGTACTTGTTTTGAATCGATTTTGAAACTTACACAACCATTTTATTCATATGCTAAATAAGCTAGGATAAATATAAAGCCACTGGAACCTGTGCGACTTTATGTGGCTGCCAGTGTAAAATAAAGGCATTTTTTGTTTCCAGTCATTAAAAGTTTGATAAAAGTTTTCAGCCATTAACAGCAATGGAAAGCTGACAGCCTCTGTGTGTGCAGGCCTTGGCTGGGAACGGCGATCACATATGTCTGGAACATCAGCGGACGAGAACGTCCAGCTCTTTTCAGATGTTGGAAACAATCTCTATCCTAATTGGGGGCTGAGGTTCTCCATCATTTTTTAATCATAACTTATTGCTTATTTCCTGTGAAACATATCTGCAGCCAATTTTAGTCAAACCGTGGATGAGATATTGTTTGACAGTCCAAGAGAAGAGTCCCAGGCAGCATGTGAGTGTGTTAGTTTGTGTGTCCAGCTCTACTCGTGACTTCATTTGTATCTATTATGAGCACTTTTCCTAATCCGTGACCAAAATGGTAAGGGGACACATTTCTTCGAAGCCCATTAAGCACAATGTAATGAGCGTTGATGCATTTTTAAGAGACACCCTTGGCCAGAATCACAGCGCTGCCTTCCTCATAAGTCCAATTTAATCTTTTTCTCATTAAGAATTATGGTACAGAGCTTGAGGTGTATGTGTGTGTGAATGAGATGAAGGCCAGAAAGCAGATGCTGCTGGCCTCACATCGTTCCAAACACTGGCGGTTCCAAGGGGGGGGACCTGTAATATGTCATACTGCCTTGACGGGCAGTCAAGTTGTGCTCCAAAGTTAAATTGTAGCTTGAGAAAAACTGACATGGCCATTTACAAAGGGGTCCCTTGGCCTCTGGCCTCTTCTTGTTCATTTTAATGCCTGGTACAACTAAAGGTACATTTGTTTGGACAAATATAATGATAACAAAAATAACTCATAAGAGTTTAATTTAAGAGCTGATATCTAGCCATTTTCCATGGTTTTCTTGATAATAACCAAAATTATCAAGAAAACCATGGAACATGGCTAGATATCAGCTCTAAATTAAACTCTTATGAACTATTTTTGTTGTTCCCATCATATTTGTCGAGACAAATGTACCTTTATATGTTCCAGGCATTAAAATGAACAATAAAGTGATGAAAACAAAGGTGGTCTAATCAATTTTTTCACTGTATATGTGTCAAAAGTTTACGGTCACCCAGAAAATGTCTGTTGTTTTCCATGAAAAGAAAGTGTTTCACTGTCTCACCATACTCACCTGGTGCTCAGGATAAAGGAAAGAGGCGCCCAGCCACTTCGTCCTTTTTTTCCCTGGGTGACATCATCGGTGATGTCACTGGAGCAGACTAGGGAAGGGGGGGAGGCTGATTGAAGAAGTTATTTAACATTGTGTTGCCATGATAATTGTAACTGTAATTGTACTGTAATTCTACAGGTACCCAAGAGTCTCCTCTTTATAGACATGCTCACATTATGCTAATCTATTGTCATTTGGGGCAAAAAACATGCATTCTCTCATGCAGTACAAATGTGTTATTTTTGCCCATTGTATTTGTTTATGCACCCCAGTATGAAGAAATATTCAATGTTGAAATTGAAGGAATTGGGTATGACTGGAAAGTTGACTCTTGCAGATTCAATGAGCCCAAATGCATTAATGTGTGATGATATTAGTCTTCGTAGTAGCCGTTTTACTTTAATGAGACGCAGCTACAAATACATATACAAATGATACAAATACAGTTTGGATACAACCACACACACACACACACACACACACACACACACACAGGTTTCTGGTCATTTTGAGAGAAAAAAGAAAAACCGAACAGTTTTTTTTCTTTGGAGGTTTTTTTTTTTTTTTTACCATATTACTTAAAATGTGCTTTAATTCGAGCTTGAGCTCACTGTAAAAAATGAGCTGTCATAACCTTTAGGAAAATAAGAGCCTCACAAACTAGAGCAGATGGCTTTCCTATAGGAATACTGACAATAACAGGGTTTCTCAACAGTTTCAATAAAAAAAAGCTTGCCATCCAATTTCCAGAAATATTAGAACATTTGTATTAAATCCTAAGTGGTCAAAAATGTTATTCATTTAAATTCAACACCAAACCTGTACAACAAATATTATCAATCCAAAAATAGCTGCATTTAATAATGAGAAATAATGGAAAATGAAAAAGGTTTCAAATACTTTCATCATAATGTTCTAAGCCCTTATAAACTCTATGAACAGGCTTCTCACCAAAACACAATATTTATTATGGATTTATGACAAGAAAAAAACTTTACACACAGTGCTGAGCTGCTTCTTAGATAAATCTTCAGGTTCACTGCTTTTAGATGTATTTCAGATATATTTCATACCCCTAAAATCACATGTGGCCCGGCCAGGCCCCTCATTTCAAATAGTCTACCAGCAATGTTTGCAGCAAAAATGGTCCGTCAGGTAGCACACACACACACACAAACACACACACACACACACACACACACACACACTATTCCTTTCTCAGTCCATGTTTTATGATTCTGCTTCATAAACGCACAGAGACAAGAAGAGAAAGGAGAAAGACTGGAGGGAAATAACAGAATTTTTTTAAGTTTCAGTCTGAGGCTCCTCACACATTGAGTGACCCACAGGATGTTAGTGTGTGTGTGTGTGTGTGTGTGTGTGTGTGCTTGTATTCCTATACTGGTGGGGACATTCATCTGTTTACACAGTCACGCCGTGGGGACCTGAGACACCATGGGGACCAAAATAGAGGTCCCCATGAGGGTTTTTATTTTAAATCAATGCTGGAGTCATTCTAAAGGTGCCTATGTGATTTTTAGCTTTGGCCCATTATTCACCATTTTCCATCTTGACACACACACACAGATTGCTCAGTATCGCCAACTACAGGTCCCGAGCTGGTACTGCACGTACTGATTCTCACACACACCACTACCATATATGGTCAGTACCGCCCCTTTTTGGTCCCCATAAAGCAGGTATTCAAAAACAAATAACTTTTATCAGTGTAAATCAATAATTAGGCTATTGGAGGCATTTATTTGCAGCAGATGTCAACTACAGTGCTAAGGACTTGTGCAGGGAAGCAAAGTCAAACAAAAATAAAAAGAATAAAGAAAGCTAAGTCATATAATAACAAGTAGACAACCAGTAAATATATTTCCTCTGATTAGTTGACAGGATAAATAGTAAACTTTGACTGACTACAGAGACCTAGTGGGTAAGAGAGCTAGTTAGCCCCCACTACTGAACTAGTTAGCTCCCCACTGACAAGTTCACCTTATTTAAAATGTCTAAAAATATAATGGGAAGGACTATATATTATATATGTAGCGTGCTTTATCACCATAGGCAGATTACTTTGGCTGAGAATTTTCTTAATGTGTGTGTGGGGATTTGTACTGCAGCCTGATTGCTGGGCCTCTACAGCATGACCACCCTACATCCCCCTGGATGTCCTCAATGTGAAACTGTTGAAAAGATTGCAAAGTCAAACCTCCAGACAGGGTGGGGCTCTGGGCTGACCTCTGAGTCTGCCTCAGGACTGCCGCTGGAGGATGGAGGAGTGAGGATGGAGGACAGAGGATGGAAGATGGGGGGGTGGATGGAGGAGGGAGGATGAGGATAGGGGAGGATGGAGAAGGGATATCGGAGGAGCTATGCACAGGATTCAGGAGAGCATCCTTTGTGGAAGTCTTTTACCGGTGACCCTGCCCCCTGACTGGATATCCGTTATTGAAGAGACGCTGCAGCTGATCGGACTGATTTTATACATCATAACATCACTGGGACCCAGCATTGAAAATGATTTTCTTAAGGAGTATGTCAAGTCAGTCGGGTGAAATCCAGCGAAAGGAAAGAACTCATAGCTTTCAGGATATCAGCACCCCTGGTGTAGAGGTAAGTCCTAGCACTAAGGAGGGTAGAGAGGCCAGCCAGCCAAAGAGAGAGAAGATTAGAGCACAGAAACCTAGAGTTAAGTGGCCACGGGTGGCCAAAACTAAGAAGTGGGAAGATATCAGCAGTGACTTGGTTAGAGTGTTAGATAAGCTTAAAGGAACGGAGAGGAAGTTAGACAAGATGGGAGATGTCATCTATGATCATAGTGCAGAGAGGTTTGACGCTTTTGAGAAAAGAAAGAAGCATGAGGTTGAAGTAGTTTAAATCCAGGCGCCAACAAGAGATGGATAGACTTATTCGGGAGAGGAGACAGCTTAAGAAGCAGTGGAGGAAGGGCAGAGAGGATGAGAAGGAGGGAATAAATTGGTTTACAGGCAGATGTCAAAGATTGGTTGAGGGATTCAGGTTTGTGAAGATGTTGTTTAATAAGGAGAACGGTAGCCTTGCATCTAAGTAGGAGCTTGAAGGTTATTTGGAGGGAGTGCACAAAGATAAGGAAAGGTTTAGAGAGCTACCACTCCCCCCTGATATGCCACCTATTGGTGAGATAGACAGCCAGTGTGATGTTAGCCCACCAAGACGGAAAGACGTTCAGGAGATAGTAAGGCGTGGAAGGGCCTCTTCAGCCCCTGGGCCGAATGGAGTCCCCTACCGGTCTGTGCCAGATGTGTTGTTGTATTTGTGGAAGCTGATGAAGATAGTGTGGAAGAAGCAGGTTATACCTAAGGCATGGTGTAGAGAAGGGGGAATCTTCATTCCTAAAGAAAGGGAGTCTGAAGAGATAAGTCAATTTAGACCTATTAGCCTACTTAATGTTGAGGGGAAGATTTTCTATAGTGATGTAGCACAGAGGTTGTCTAGCTACCTAGAAAAGAATAGGCTGATTGACACTTCGGTGCAAAAGGCTGGAATCCCAGGATCCTCCAGGTGCTTAGAACACACCAGCATGGCACCAGATCCAGTCAGCCAGGCATGAGAAGAGAGACCTGTATGTGGTTTTCCTGGACCTGGCAAATGCTTTCGGGTCAATGCCACATAGTCTGATATGGTAGGTCTTTGATTTCTTTAAAGTACCATATAGTATAAAGAGTTTAGTTAGAGCTTACTTTGTAGATTTGCAACTCTGTTTTTACGACAGCAGAGTACACTACTGCTTGGCAACAGTTGAAGATAGGCATTATGGACAATTTCCCCACGAGCCTTTACTATGGCAATGGAGGTTATTACTAGAGCCTCAAGGTGGGTAGTGGGTGGAGAAAAGCTGCAGGGAGGGCTGCGCCTCCTACCAATTAGGGCCTATATGGATGATATGACGACTATCACAACAACAGCTCCATGTACCAGTAGATTGTTGGATAAGTTAAATAGTAATTTACAGTGGGCCAGAATGAAGGTGAAACCAAGTAAGTCTAGGAATATCTCAGTTGTTAAAGGGAAGATTGTTGACAAGAAGTTTGTCATAAACGGGGAGGTAATACCAACAGTGACAGAAAAAACGATTAAAAGTTTAGGAAGGTGGTATTATGCAAGCCTCAGCGATAAGGGCCAATATGAGGAGTTGAGACAGGAAATGATTCAAGGCATTTCAGGCATAGATAAGTCAGGGCTCCCAGGAAAGTTAAAGTTGTGGTGTTTGCAGTTTGGGTTGTTGCCGAGGCTGATGTGGCCACTGACAGTGTGTGAGGTTCCTATTTCAAAGAAAAGTTGGAGAGGATCATCAACTAATTTATTAGAAATGGCTCAGAGTCCCACGCTGTCTAAGCAGTGTAGCCTTGTATGGGGAAGGTATATTGGAGTTGCCAATATCTAGCCTGTCAGAGGAGTACAAGTGTGCTAATGTTTGCCTGGAAATGATCCAGTGGTTAGAGGTGTAGGGCCTACGGTTAAAACGGGGAAGAAATGGAACCCAAAAGATGCAGTGCAGCAGGGTCAGGCAGCCCTTAGGCACAGAGACATTGTGGGTCAGGTGCAGCATGGCAGTGGGGGCCTAGGACTGTGTGCTGGGAAAACTGGGTGGGCTAAGGCAAGAGCAAAAGAAAAGAGAGGTATGGTGGTAGAAGACATACATCATCAGGAGGTAGTAAGATGTACTAAGGCAGTGTCTCAGGCAAAGCAGGGACAGTGGGTGAACTGGGAAAGCGTAGAAAAGAGAATTTTGAAGTGGAGAGAGTTGTGTAGCATGGAGGCAAGCAGAATTTGATTTATTTTCGGGGCCACTTATGATGTTCTGCCATCTCTGCAAAACCTAAATCAGTGGTTGGGTGAGGATCCTGCCTGCCCACTGTGTTCCAGTGTGTCTACACTCAGGCATATACTGTCAGGGTGTAAGGCTAGTCTCTCTCAAGGGTGTTATACCTGGCGTCACAACCAGGCATTGAAACGTTTGGCAGCTGCACTCGAGGAAAAATAGATAGAAGTAAATTCTTCAGTTGCTGGTAAGGAGGTTAGACAAATTGAATTTGTACGTGAGGGAGGGAAAATTAACTCAATTAAGTAGCAGATAGGACAGCTAAGAGGACTGGAATTTGAAGGCTGACTCAACCGAGCAGCTAACCATTCCGTATCATATTGCTAGCTCCCAGCTACAACCAGATTCATTATTGTGGTCTGATACACAGAAGGTTGTGTACTTTATTGAGCTCACTGTCCCCTTGGAAGACAGAGTTGAGGAAGCCAACGAGTGCAAGAAAAATAGGTATTCTGAGCTAGCGGCAGATTCAGAGCAGAGGGCTTGGAGGGCTTGTGTACCACCGGTAGAAGTCGGCTTTCGTGGTTTTGTTGCAAAGTCTGTGTTTGCTCTGCTAAGCGACTTGGGTATTCGTGGACGGAGCTTGAAACTGGCAGCTAAAAACATGTCGCAGGCAGCAGAGCAAGGAAGTGAGTGGATGTGGATGAGAAGGAAGCATGTTAGCTGGGGAGTTCATTGAGGGACTTGTTATGTTTTAGCTAGGAATGCCATGCGGAACCAACAGCACTGAGTGCGCAAGTGATTGTAATATCACTTGGTTGGTTACTGGTTGTTAATCTGAATTGGACTACTAAATGTGTTTCTACCTAGGATTATGGCACAAGAGATAGTAATATCTTGTCCTGTGTATTAATGTATGCTGTAGTTTCATAACAGAGTGAAGACAAAGAACAGATTATTCATGTTGAGTGTGTCACTCACAAGTTTTATATTTATCTTATGATATGCCTTGTAGTTATAATTTGTTTTATTGTGGGTCTCAACAACAAAAAGACCACAAACATCTTTCTACATTTATAATAACTGTAAATAAAGATCATTCTAGAATTTTTTTTCCCTTTCACTATCTGTTATTTCCCCCATTTAGATTTATTATGGATACTTTTCAAGTTTAAAAAAAGAAAATAAAGAGTATGGGAGTCTGTCAGCAAGAAACACTTTTCATTCACATTCCTGAGTGCAGGTTTGATCTGAGTTTACATTTATATTTTCCCTTAATCATCTCACCTAATAAAACACAACACAATCACGTTCTGGGATATTATATTATGAATTTATCACCACGGTAGTCTATACAGATGCAAATAACAACGAATAAATCATATAAAGGCATTCCTGTGTCCCTGAGCAGGACACAGTTCACAGTATAAATACAGAATGCAGGTTATTATTCATGTGCAGGTGATTGTTAAACAGAGAAAACACTTATTATTATTATTATTATTATGACTATGATTATTATTATTATTATTATTAGTGCATGTCTACAGCTGTTAAAGCCAACTGACAGCTGATCCAGCTGTGACCCGCTGCCGCCATCATTAAAACTTTTCCTCTCCTCGCCTGGTTTCCTTGCGCCCCATGCGTCCCCGGTGGGCGAGGCAAGGCAAGAGCCTCCCACACCCGGTTCACATCAGGGGGTGTCAGACACCTGACACTGCGCTGAGATGTAAGTTTTAAAAAAAACCTTTTGGGAAGTAAGAGCTGTTAGTTTTACTTATTGTATTGCTTGATCTCATTAGTAAAATCAATAAAACGTGGCTTCTAATTAGTGAATTTGTATTTATGGATATAGTATTTTGCCATTAAAATAAGAAGATTAATCATATATTCCAGATTGGTTTTCTGTATATTATTTTCTAATAATGCTAGTAAGGGACTTGTGACTTCCGGCCGTACGCTTTTATTGTGAAATCAGAGAGGAAGTCAACTGCACGTTCACGTTCAATCTCAAATTAGTAAAAGTACTGCAGCTTTCAACTCCATGACACGTCGAAGAGATGATTCAATGTTAAGGAATACCTGGAGCAAGTGGCGTGTTCAGTAAGTATTCAGAGGATTTCTTGAAATACCGTGTAATACATGACAGTGTTATGTATCATGTAGCCATTTATTAATGTTTTAAAACTGTCTACTTGTTGACGGATGCTAGCCAAAGCACATGTAGCATTAGCTAGTTAGCATTAGTGTTTATTACAGACTGTTTCTTTATCATTTTGAGGGGAATCTATTATGCATCAGGTCTGCCAAACAGTTTTCTGTAATGCATGTAGGTGGCTAATGATTAAGGGATATTTAGGACACATCTGAACCTTGATGATTAATTTTCCTGGGGCAAAATGTCACTGTAGTCTGGGGAATTTACGACGTCCCCACAATGCACCTTTTATGGTTTTGTTTCAGTTAAACACAGTTAAGTATCTGATTAGAGAATATGCACAGGTGTGTGAAATGTCCCCATGAATCACGGTCGATTCAAGATGTGTGAAATGTCCCCACAAAGCACAGTGTATTCAAGATGTGTAAAGGCAGACAGAGGTTGACAAAGCTGGAGAAAATAGTAGAATTCTTAATCATTAGTCTGTTGTGTTGGCATGTATTTGACCCAAGAGACATGTCCTTTAGAAAATGTATTAAAATCATAAAATATTATGCAATGTTTACATGAAATTAACTGATTGGTTTACATATTTCAATTCCTTTTTGTATCAAATCATTGCAGATGACTACATGTGAAACTGGTATGCCTGTGCTGGTGTCAGAGCCCCAGATGGATAAAACTGCCAGTTCAGAGGACGCTAGTCAACAGGTAATTAATGTCCATCTCTTAAAATTCAGCTCTAGAGTCTTCACATCACTTTTGATGTCTGCTGTTGTTTTCTTTATGCAGACATATGAAAAGAATATGATCATTAAGAGGGGAATCTATTATGCATCAGGTCTGCCAACAGTTTTCTGTAATGCTTGGAGGTGGCTAATGATTAAGGGATATTTAGGACACATCTGAACCTTGATGATTAATTTTCCTGGGGCAAAATGTCACTGTAGTCTGGGGAATTTACGACGTCCCCACAATGCACCTTTTATGGTTTTGTTTCAGTTAAACACAGTTAAGTATCTGATTCGAGAGAATGCACAGGTGTGTGAAATGTCCCCATGAATCACGGTCGATTCAAGATGTGTGAAATGTCCCCACAAAGCACAGTGTATTCAAGATGTGTAAAGGCAGACAGAGGTTGACAAAGCTGGAGAAAATAGTAGAATTCTTACTTGTTAGTCTGTTGTGTTGGCATGTATTTGACCCAAGAGACATGTCCTTTAGAAAATGTATTAAAATCATAAAATATTATGCAATGTTCACATGAAATGAACTGATTGGTTTACATATTTCAATTATTTTTTGTATCAAATCATTGCAGATGACTAAATGTGAAACTGGTATGCCTGTGCTGGTGTCAGAGCCCCAGATGGATAAAACTGCCAGTTCAGAGGACACTAGTCAACAGGTAATTAATGTCCATCACTTAAATTTACCTATAGTGTCTTCGAGTCACTTT
The DNA here is from genome assembly GCF_030273125.1 of Centropristis striata. Lineage (NCBI taxonomy): Eukaryota > Metazoa > Chordata > Actinopteri > Perciformes > Serranidae > Centropristis > Centropristis striata. Next base: position 7,966,495 of record NC_081534.1, read on the forward strand.
TGACGTCTGCTGTTGTTTTCTTTATGCAGATAAATGAAAAGAATATGATCATTAAGAGGGGAATCTATTATGCATCAGGTCTGCCAAACAGTTTTCTGTAATGCTTGGAGGTGGCTAATGATTAAGGGATATTTAGGACACATCTGAACCTTGTTGAGTCATTATCCTGGGGCAAAATGTCACTGGAGTCTGGGGAATTTACGACGTCCCCACAATGCACCTTTTATGGTTTTGTTTCAGTTAAACACAGTTAAGTATCTGATAAGAGAATATGCACAGGTATGTGAAATGTCCTCATGAATCATGGTCTATTCAAGATGTGTGAAATGTCCCCACAAAGCACAGTGTATTCAAGATGTGTAAAGGCAGACAGAGGTTGACAAAGCTGGAGAAAATAGTAGAATTCTTAGTCATTAGTCTGTTGTGTTGGCATGTATTTGACCCAAGAGACATGTCCTTTAGATAATGTATTAAAATCATAAAATATTATGCAATGTTTACATGAAATTAATTGATTGGTTTACATATTTCAATTATTTTTTGTATCAAACCATTGCAGATGACTACATGTGAAACTGGTATGCCTGTGCTGGTGTCAGAGCCCCAGATGGATAAAACTGCCAGTTCAGAGGACGCTAGTCAACAGATAATTAATGTCCATCACTTAAATTTACCTATAGTGTCTTCGAGTCACTTTTGACATCTGCTGTTGTTTTCTTTATGCAGATAAATGAAAAGAATATGATCATTATGAGGGGAATCTATTATGCATCAGGTCTGCCAAAAAGTTTTTCTGTAATGCTTGTAGGTGGCTAATGATTAAGGGATATTTAGGACACATCTGAACCTTGTTGAGTCATTATCCTGGGGCAAAATGTCACTGGAGTCTGGAAATTTACGACATCCCCACAAAGCACCTTTTATGGTTTTGTTTCAGTTAAACACAGTTAAGTATCTGATTTGAGAGAATGCACAGGTATGTGAAATGTCCCCACAAAGCACAGTGTATTCAAGATTTGTAAAGGCAGACAGAGGTTGACAAAGCTGGAGAAAATAGTAGAATTCTTACTCATTAGTCTGTTGTGTTGGCATGTATTTGACCCAAGAGACATGTCCTTTAGAAAATGTATTAAAATCATAAAATATTATGCAATGTTTACATGAAATTAACTGATTGGTTTACATATTTCAATTCCTTTTTGTATCAAATCATTGCAGATGACTACATGTGAAACTGGTATGCCTGTGCTGGTGTCAGAGCCCCAGATGGATAAAACTGCCAGTTCAGAGGATGCTAGTCAACAGGTAATTAATGTCCATCTCTTAAAATTCAGCTCTAGAGTCTTCAAGTCACTTTTGATGTCTGCTGTTGTTTTCTTTATGCAGACATATGAAAAGAATATGATCATTAAGAGGGGAATCTATTATGCATCAGGTCTGCCAACAGTTTTCTGTAATGCTTGGAGGTGGCTAATGATTAAGGGATATGTATGACACATCTGAACCTTGATGATTAATTTTCCTGGGGCAAAATGTCACTGGAGTCTGGGGAATTTACGACGTCCCCACAATGCACCTTTTATGGTTTTGTTTCAGTTAAACACAGTTAAGTATCTGATTAGAGAATATGCACAGGTATGTGAAATGTCCCCATGAATCACGGTCGATTCAAGATGTGTGAAATGTCCCCACAAAGCACAGTCTATTCAAGATGTGTAAAGGCAGACAGAGGTTGACAAAGCTGGAGAAAATAGTAGAATTCTTACTTGCTAGTCTGTTGTGTTGGCATGTATTTGACCCAAGAGACATGTCCTTTAGAAAATGTATTAAAGTCATAAAATATTATGCAATGTTCACATGAAATGAACTGATTGGTTTACATATTTCAATTATTTTTTGTATCAAATCATTGCAGATGACTAAATGTGAAACTGGTATGCCTGTGCTGGTGTCAGAGCCCCAGATGGATAAAACTGCCAGTTCAGAGGACACTAGTCAACAGGTAATTAATGTCCATCACTTAAATTTACCTATAGTGTCTTCGAGTCACTTTTGACGTCTGCTGTTGTTTTCTTTATGCAGATAAATGAAAAGAATATGATCATTAAGAGGGGAATCTATTATGCATCAGGTCTGCCGACAGTTTTCTGTAATGCTTGGAGGTGGCTAATGATTAAGGGATATGTATGACACATCTGAACCTTGATGATTAATTTTCCTGGGGCAAAATGTCACTGGAGTCTGGGGAATTTACGACGTCCCCACAATGCACCTTTTATGGTTTTGTTTCAGTTAAACACAGTTAAGTATCTGATTAGAGAATATGCACAGGTATGTGAAATGTCCCCATGAATCATGGTCTATTCAAGATGTGTGAAATGTCCCCACAAAGCACAGTCTATTCAAGATGTGTAAAGGCAGACAGAGGTTGACAAAGCTGGAGAAAATAGTAGAATTTTTACTTGTTAGTCTGTTGTGTTGGCATGTATTTGACCCAAGAGACATGTCCTTTAGAAAATGTATTAAAGTCATAAAATATTATGCAATGTTCACATGAAATTAACTGATTGGTTTACATATTTCAATTATTTTTTGTATCAAATCATTGCAGATGACTACATGTGAAACTGGTATGCCTGTGCTGGTGTCAGAGCCCCAGATGGATAAAACTGCCAGTTCAGAGGACACTAGTCAACAGGTAATTAATGTCCATCACTTAAATTTACCTATAGTGTCTTCGAGTCACTTTTGACGTCTGCTGTTGTTTTCTTTATGCAGATAAATGAAAAGAATATGATCATTAAGAGGGGAATCTATTATGCATCAGGTCTGCCAAACAGTTTTCTGTAATGCTTGGAGGTGGCTAATGATTAAGGGATATTTAGGACACATCTGAACCTTGATGATTAATTTTCCTGGGGCAAAATGTCACTGGAGTCTGGGGAATTTACGACGTCCCCACAATGCACCTTTTATGGTTTTGTTTCAGTTAAACACAGTTAAGTATCTGATAAGAGAATATGCACAGGTATGTGAAATGTCCCCATGAATCATGGTCTATTCAAGATGTGTGAAATGTCCCCACAAAGCACAGTGTATTCAAGACGTGTAAAGGCAGACAGAGGTTGACAAAGCAGGAGAAAATAGTAGAATTCTTACTTTTTAGTCTGTTGTGTCAGCATGCATTTAACTCAAGAGACGTGTCCTTTAGAAAATGTATTAAAATCATAAAATATTATGCAATGTTTACACGAAATTAACTGATTGGTTTACATATTTCAATTATTTTTTGTATCAAATCATTGCAGATGACTACATGTGAAACTGGTATGCCTGTGCTAGTGTCAGAGCCCCAGATGGATAAAACTGCCAGTTCAGAGGACACTAGTCAACAGGTCATTAATGTCCATCACTTAAATTTACCTATAGTGTCTTCGAGTCACTTTTGACATCTGCTGTTGTTTTCTTTATGCAGATAAATGAAAAGAATATGATCATTTTGAGGGGAATCTATTATGCATCAGGTCTGCCAAACACTTTTCTGTAATGCTTGTAGGTGGCTAATGATTAAGGGATATTTAGGAAATATCTGAACCTCATTGAGTCATTGTACTGGGGCAAAATGTCACTGTAGTCTGGAAATTTACGACGTCCCCACAAAGCACCTTTTATTGTTTTGTTTCAGTTAAACACAGTTAAGTCTCTGATAAGAGAGAATGCACAGGTATGTGAAATGTCCCCATGGAGAACAGTCTATTCAAGATGTGTGAAAGCAGACAGAGGTTGACAAAGCACGATAAAATAATAGAAGTCTTACTCATTAGTCTGTTGTTGGCATGTATTTGACCAAAGAGACATGTCCTTTAAAAAATGTATTAAAATCATAAAATATTATGCAGTGTTTACATAAAATTGACTGATTTGTTTACATTTTTTGAATTCCTTTTTGTATCAAGTCATTGCAGATGAAAACTGGTATGCCCTGTGTGAGCTCCCAGCCTGTGCTGGTGTCAGAGCCCCAGATGGATGAAACTCCCAGTTCAGAGGACACTGGTCAACAGGTAATTAATGTCCTCTAGTTAAATTACCTCTAGTGTCTTCAAGTCACTTTTGACGTCTGCTGTTGTTTTCTTCATGCAGATAAATTTAAATAATACGATTATTATGAGGGGAATCTTTTATGTATCAGGTCTGCCAAACAGGCTCATGATTATGGGATATTTAGGTTTTCCTGATTCAAAAGGTAGTTTGACTAAGTTGACACAAAATGTAGAACTGATTAAGGTTCCTCAAACGGATGTGTGTCTAATTGTTTGAATTTAAATGTATTAAAGCATTTTTGCAGCATTGTTTTTTTTTTTTTTTTGGGGTGTTTTGCTTTGGTCTACATTGTCATACCCCATTAGATGTATCTTATTTAAACAATTCTATACACAGGAAACTTCGACAGACACTGAGGGGAATAAAATCCCACCAAAACAGAAGAGACGCAAACTGCCACCAGCAGAAGATGGAGCATCATCTGGAGTCAGTGCTGTAAAGCATTCTTCAAAAGGTGATATTTTTTATAGCGGGTCTAACAGGATGTAAATATCTCAGACAAAAAGATTATGATAAAAGAAAATTAAAATGTGAAAAAAGAAAAAGAAAGTTGCCATAATAATATGCTAATACACAGGACAAGACATTACTATCCCTTGTGTGATAATCCTAGGTAGAAACACATTAAGTAGTCCAATTCAGATTAACAACCAAGTGATGTTACAATCATCAGATATTTCCTTATACTTTTATGAAAACATCTGTTTTTCTACTCTTTACAGGTAAGGCCTCACATTAAAGCACACCATGGCAGCCAGCAGAGGTAAAGGCGGTCGAGAGGCACATGAGTGCATTACTCTGCACTTGCACTGTGCCATCAAAAAGAGATTTCGAGAAGTGTTTAAGAGCAGAGCCTGAAGTTTTTTGTTATCAACCGTACTACTGCTTACAAATGGAAAGTTTTGTTAAAGTTAAAGTTGTTTCTTTCTGGTGTTATTAACAATGTAATTGGCTGACTGATGTTTAGTTCTAATGTATGCTGCCAAGTCTTTTATTTTTTTTTTTTAATTTAATGAGCAGTTTGTTTTGTTCCTTATTAGTGGAACAATAACTTAATTTGTTGCAGCAATTTATTTAAACTTCATTTTTACTTTGCTAGAATTAAAAACTTCAGCTATACAATTCAAGTGGGTTTGACTTCTTATTTGATCTATTGAAATTTATATTAAGGAGAAACTAAATCTTACTCATTTTGTCAGCTAAGCCTCGCTCTCACTGAGCAACTGGGTTGTGTGTGCAGACCATAAATGGCATCAGAGTTATAGCAATATTGTTTTGAAGTGCATATTATCTGAGTTTTAGTTGAAGTGGCTTCATGGGCGTCTTCTGGTTAAGTGTGCAGCATGTATGGACTAATACGTATTTTGTGTAACTTTTTATGTCTGGTCCTGTTGGAGTGCGTGGCCGCCACTGGTATCAGGTGCTCTTGAGCTTAAAAGGTTGAGGTTAAAACTGCTTTTTCCCTCAGGTTCTACTTTGAATTTGCATAATACCACCATTTTCATGGTTAATAGAAGTACATCTCCAACCAAATCTGTTGGAACTGCATTCCCCCCATTAATGTAACTTGGCTGAGAGGTTTCCTGGTTCTTCAGTGAGAGCATGCAATTGGCTTTTGGGAGAAAAGGCCAGAATATGTTATTAAAATGCCATGTGGCACTACACCTTTTATATTCAAAATTAAAATGTGTGTCTCTCTACAATGTCTCAGGTAGTTGTCAAATATACAGTGGTCCCTTTGTAATTGACTGTAGGGATTCACTATTGCATTATTTCCTTTTTGATACCAATTTCAATATCTGAACTTGTGCATCTGCAGCGTGCTGTTCCACTATTAGGGCTTGAAAATAATATACATGTATTAACAGTTGTCTGCTACTAACCCTGTACGTATGTGATATCATATGCCTTCATTGTTGTGTGGACTGACTTACCTTGGTTGACAGTCAGAACTGAGAAGGAAGCTAATATTAAAAAATTTACATTTTCTGACATGTTCTTGAAGTTACACAAGTTGCTTGGTATTTATAGACATTAGCTAATTGTGAACTGAAAAATCTGTTGTGTTGCAACAGATGCACAGATTTTTCATTTCCAGGCTAATAAATTTGTTGTATTGTCTTAGAGTATAGGTTTACATACTTACAATACTGGATCCACTATTTCATGTAGCATTAAATGTAGTAGAACAACACTAGTTGACTGAGGTTAGAAACAAGAAAAGACAAGCAGTGTGAAGAACAACTCTTATTGTGGAAAGACTTTTCTGAACAATAATTCACTTCACAGTTGGCAGTTGTCAGACAGTTTATGGCAAATGCCATAATTGTAGAATAAGCTTCTTAGAAAATGATCTAAATTTAATTGTTTTTTGCAAAAGTAGGTCCCCATTAGTCACCATATAATCTGTGTGAAATATGCAAATTCATGTAAATGATGTACCCTGATAGCATGTTTACTGGTTTTTCCGGATGTCCCCGTAAAGCCTTATTTAAACATGTCTAGAACCTTACTTCATCATTTCAGAGGTTTGAAGGCGTGTATAGGTTAACTAAGCTATGGCAAGCTAACTCAATTTTTTTCAGCTCTCTACAACCTCTAGAAAGGGTGGTCCCCACCGGTGAGGAATAAAACTGGAGTCCTTATGATCTATGAAAACCAGACTGTGTGTGTGTGTGTGTGTGTGTGTGTGTGTGTGTGTGTGTGTGTGAGAGAGAGAGAGAGAGTGGAGAACAACTTCTGATAACACTCAAAAATATCTTTTTGGAAGATCCTTTTTCCATTATCAGTCCTGCTTCAAAAGCCTCCATTCAAAGCATCTGCTATAAAACAGAGTAACAGAGACTCAAACTGTTCCATTTCAAAATCTGGAGATTTTACAGATGAAAAGAAAGAAAAACTTTTTCTGATATAAATTCCATAATTTCATGTTTTGGGCATGTTCACTTACTATGGTTTAGTGTTTAAAAATTATAAATGATTCATATTACAGCAGCAAAGTGTGTAAAATCAACATTAAGTCATTAATTCAATTTAACAAAAATAAAATGCATAGCTATTCCCATTTGTTCCCATTTCTGTGGGTTGTTCTGTCCAAATAAAAGCAGCGGGCCCTATACACTATTATACTGCTATATGCTGCTGTCCATGCAGGAGCCTCAGGTGCAAAATGTCCTTGTCAAAAGAAGGAAAAAATGGACACAGAGGGCCAGATTTTCCAACAAGAAAAAGAGAAGCAAAGTAAAATGCTGTTTCAGAGGCATTTTCACCCTGACCACAGTACAGTTCTCTGACAAAAAAGGAATACTAAAAGGAATATCCCGATTCAGACAAATATATTTTTTCTGCAGTTTTCAATTATATATATATATATTCAATTAAAAACTGCAGAAATAATACATTTTATGGTCAAACTGATAAGCCTGTTTTGGAAATATAAAAATAATTTTCAGTTTGATGCATTCTGTCTTATTTGCGTTTTACACAGCATCCCAGCTTTTTTGGAATCACAATCTGTATTGGATTTCTATCTTAAAACATTATTGGTGGAACCCTTTTGATCAGGCACTGCCAAAACTTTAAATTTGTAAAAAGTTTGTGAGCACAACATCCAAAGTTTACCATAATAACCTAATAACGGTTTGCGCTATCAGGAAAATTCCAATGTTTTCTGAACGCTGAGAAGTTGCTCCTTACAGCTGATATAGTGTCATTACGGTAATTTCACTAGCGCTTCTCCCGGAAGCCCACAAAGCAGGAATACACACACTCAGCAGTGGAGAAATAGAAACACTGGATTATGTATGAAAAAAGTTGACAAAGTTAGTTTGTTTTAGTTAGTTTTGTAACCACACAATACAGTTTCAGTTAGTTATCTTTTTTTAAAAAAAAACTCTTGTTTTTATTTTTATTTCAGTTAACGAAAATGTTTTTTCAGTTCTAGTTTTTGTTATTTTGTTAGTTTTGGTTAACTATAATAACCTTGATTTGCACAAGTCCCTCAGTCCATCTGTGTCTTATCATGAATCCAGGTGGTTGTTTGTATTTCTTTTGATTGAACTAATTTCCTTCTTAAATTCTAAATCAGTTCAGTCATTGATCACTCATGCTCTCCCACCTTTGATCAATAATAATCTGTATTGATTGAGCAAGCCAGACTATTTTTCTGATTTATTTAATATTATTAAATATATTTATCCTTGTCAATATTCCAACTATGTATCACAGTGAAAAAACAACCTTACGGTCAGAGTGCACCTTTTCATGTCTGTTCATATTCATTCATATTTTTCCAGTTTTTCAGGGAGGAAAAAAAAAAACTTCATACTGTAAATGCCAAACCGCCCACTTGATTGATTCATTCATCGACTGGCTAATTGACCAATTTCCCTTAAATGTGCCACTGTACATTGACCTGCATTTACCATTTCAGCATTGACAAGTCATCACTGCTGCCACATTTAGTTATTAATGTAGCAATTAATGTTGCAACATTAGTATAATGACTGTAATCAGATGAGACGACTGACGGATGTACAGTCTTTTACTTTGTGTGAAAAAGCACTTCCCACCTGCTTCTCTTCTTAAGCGAAATGCAGAACAAAGATATGGAGCTGTGCCAGGTACAGAGAAGGGACGAGCTACAATTAGCTGCTTCTTCAACGGGCTTTACAGGAAGTGACTTCTGATTCTCTTCTAATGTACAGTCATGGAAAAAAATATGAGCTCATCCTTTTTCTTCAATTTCTTTTTTCATTTTAATGGCTGGTACAACTAAATGTACATTTGTTTGGACAAATATAATGGTAAGAACAAAAATGGCTCATAAGAGTTTAATTTAAGAGCTAATATCTAGCCATTTTCCGTGGTTTTATTGATAATAACCAAAGCCATTATCAAGAAAACGATGGAAAATGTCTAGATAATTAAGGAGACAATAAAAGCAAGTTGCTTTTGACTGGTGGGGAGAGAGGATATCTGTAGATGTGCACATGTGACATGTAGCTGTTATTGTTTACTGTTTATGGAGTTATGCCTGGTTAACTCTTTTTTTTTTTTTTTTTTTTTTTTTTACGGCACTATAAATAAACTTCACTGTTTGGATACTTGATAATGTTTCCTGAGGCTGCCTCCTACAATTTACACCACTCTGGGCTTGCTTCCTAACATATATATATATGTGTGTGTGTGTGTGTGTGTGTGTGTGTGTTTGTGTAAGCAGCCACCAGGGTTATAAAACAAGAGCAGGTAAGTCCATATTCTAATGAAATTCAACACTGTATGAAACAGTCTACATTCAGACTGTGGCAAAAGTGTCCCAAATCCAATTTTATGCTCAGATGTGACTCAGATCTGATTTTTTTTTTATAACAGTGTGAACAGCACAAATCTCATGGAGTCCCATTGTTTACAATCAGACCTGGGTCCCTTTCACAAGTGGTTCTAAATCAGATACAGCTATAAAGTCTTCCACTTTGCCACTTTTACGTCACTCTAGAGCGACAATGGTCACAATTCTGAGTCGGGGTTGAAAGTCAGTCGAAGACGATCGATTATCCTGATCAGACCACTCCTGACTCCTCATCTACACACACTTCCATACAGATGTAGCAGCACAAAAAGCCACTGTTAAAAATGTCGTCTTTCTCCTCATCCTTCTTCTTGTTATCATCTGCTCATGACTTGTTCAGTAGCCTCCATGTTTACTTCTGTACACAGCGTGTTGCTTGTGACAAGTTCATTAATGTTCTTCTGCACATTGGGGTCAGTTCAGGGCCATGAGTAGTCGTAGTAAAAAATCAGATCTGAGTAAAAAAATCAGAATTGAGCATTAAGACCTGCAGTGTGACTGTAGCCTAAGACTTTAAGCAAATAGGTTCAGAGATTTGAGCGATATGTGTCCACACTAACCTGGGAAAAAATGTAAAGAGTAGTAAGTGAATAGAGCGTTTGCTATACCTTTAACTCTCCAACATGACACCTGTCAGTGTTGGGCTATTATGAAAATAATACGACTAATAAACAATATTTATTTAGTATTGGATGAATAGGTTTGTATGTTTCATTCCAATTGTTTTTATTAGGTTATAATTATTCAATTAAAAATCAATTATTATAAGTATGTTTTTTTTTTATTTTCAGGATTGCTGTAGGGTTTTAAAAGGTATTAAATGAAATTAGACAAAAACACGGCCATTAAAGTATTAAAAAGTAATAAACATCATCTGGCGAGGTAATACATTTTTGAACCAGAAGCAGCACCGTCCAAAAGACTGCAACGGAGCCACAGACAGCAAACTTAGCAGCATCAACATTGCAAGCTGAGGTTCCAGAGTTTCTGCTATACTTTTATTTCTTCAACTGCCAGGACGTCAAACACTTAGTTGTCATAACAACTGCAACAGCGCGAGCACTCTGTTAGCATCACTGGAGTTTCTGAGTGAGGTGAGACTGCCTGTTAGAGCGGATGGCTGCTAACGTTACTTAAAAAAGCACACAGCCTCCACTACATGCAGCGATATGGTAAGAACGTGTTGGACCCGCCTTCAAAATAAAAGCAAACCTTGGATTAAACAGAAGAACCCTTTGTCTCCTTTACATAATCCATTATAATATGCAATGATTAAGCTGGAATAGTGCATAGAATGTGCAAGAGGCACCAAATGTAGGCTTTTAGAGCAAACATTTTCCCTTTTCTGTTACCCACATCATAGTCTCAGAAAATCCTGTGGAAAACACTGGATTTAAGGCTTCTTTTGCAGTCAAGTGTCATTTTTTGTACTTTATAAATTGCTGATTATTATTTACACACACACACACACACACACACACACCAGCCAGGGGATGAATAACCCTTTTACCCAGCTGCTGAAAAAAAAATCTTATAGTAAACGCTGGGTTTTGTGTGTTATAGTTGTTGAGGTAGGTACTTGATTTGACAAAGTCAAGTTAAAAAGTTTGCTATTACAGTTGCAGATCAATGTTGTGATGGTATTCAATATAAATATTGTGAAGGTATTAAAAGGTATTAAATTCAATTTAAGTAATTCTGTATATACCCTGATTTTCCATTGTAAATTTTTTTATATTCCGATTGTTTGCCCTGTGTTAAAATAGCCAACACAAATTCCTTGAAGGTGCTGAAACCTGTTTCTGATTCTTGTTTCTCAGTCTCTGTTTTTGTTCATCCACCGTAGAGGACACAGCGAATGGAAAGTTGTGTTGCAAACTTGTGACTGATGTTGTTAAAGTTTCTGGCAGAATGAACCAAAGGAGGTTCCACACTGAAACGCTGCCGGGCTCACATCAGACAAAAGGCTGTGAGCCATGACTTCCATGAGGGAGAAGCCTGAAGCTATAATTCATGCAAATCAAAAAATCTGAAATTCATAAGTCATACCTGATAATTGGCCGAGATACGTCTCTTCACCAATTAGTCATTTTTGTGCGGAGAAAATTGTGACACAAGGAGAATGGACACACACACACACACACACACACACAGTTTTACCTCAGAGGCGACTCCCACAGAGGCTGGCTGAGACTCATTTCCAAGTCTTTGCTTTGTTTGAGGGGGGAAAAAATCAATACTTCATTGGAGAATACAAAAGAGGTGGAAAACAATACAAAAAAAGTTTTTCTCAAAATACACAGTGTCAGCAGCATTGTAATTAAATAGACCAAATCGCTTAGCATAGTGCCAAATTTGTGTATGAACATTCTGAAATGTAAAAGAAAATGTTGATAACAAAAAATATAAAAGTGTATAAAAGTGACCCTCATTTCAGGATGTCTTTTTATGTGTTAAATCAAATGCAAAATGAATTGTTTGACATATACATTAAGGACTTTTCTCATATATAATCGCAGTGTTTGAGATTGGTCATATTTTCAAAATAAAGCAAATCGCTGGGTATAGTTCCAAATTTGTGTGTGAACACGTATATATTTACCATATAAATTACATTTTTTTTTTCTCATATCTAATATGTAAGCAGTGTTTGACGCCATCATATTTCAAAATAAAGGCCTGGTTGAATGTAAAGGTCTAATCTCTTTTATATTCTTACTGGTTTCACAACCCTCTTGTAAAACATTTCCATATAGAACCCTGTGTATGAGTGTGATATGGCTAACAACAGCCACAATTACATGGAAATCAATCATGATGATGTCGTACAGGAAGCATGTTCCATTCATGACTAATGTCAAAACATCCTAGGTCTCGTAGTTATTTCTCTGCCTTTGAAGCTGCACAGCAGGTCTTTGGAAATAGATCAGCACTGTGTTTTTATTACAGATTATTTGTGCATGGTAGGCATGGTAACATTGGCCAGTGGTTGTATTTGGTGTTTTATAAAATGTGCTTCATAAATAAATCAGCTGTGAATGGACTGAAAAAAAAATTGATTTTCCCCAAACAGAGCAAGTAGCATAGTAATATCACCATGAACCTGCAACTGTTAATTACTTACTTAATAAGATAATTATTTTTTGTATGACAGGTTTTCTAAAATGTCATGTTTGAATATGCAAATTAGGCATTATGTTATTGAATGTGTGCTAATTTGCATTCATTTCCTGAACAGAAATGTGAACATTGGATTAGGCCAGGTTTTAAATTATTTTTTATTATGTTGACATATTAGAGTAAAGGTTAATACAAAAGGACTTTTGGATATTTCTTTTTATAATCAGTAAAAACTGCCATAAAACAATGTTGCCATGTTTTCAAGAAAGATGTTCCATAAAACAGGAAAAAAGTTTTAGAAAAACCTTTCAGATTATAGATAGAAATAAAACTAGAATGGTCCATGTAAGTGCTACTGAAGTGGAGATTTCTAGGACAGAGTGTGAGGAAAAAAATCCCCTTGATGTTTATTTTGTAAATTGACTTTCCACTCAGCAAAATAGCCAGGAATTTTAAAATTGGCCAGTGCATGAAAAAAAATGTTTTTGCTTGCAATGTTTATCCTCAAGTAACATTTTATGCACTGTTTTTCTACTGACTGCATTTACCTGACTGCTATAGTTAATATGTATTCTATAGGTTCATTCATTCATATTAAATTACATTGTGAATACAATGTGAAAAAGTATTATTTACCTGTCTGGCTACAACTGTACTGTTTTGATTCACTCTCACAGTGTGGGTTTACAGCTGTAGCTGGCAGCTGTTTTTGGCGTTAAAGCTCTTAAAACCCACTGTACACCACCTGCTAAACACCAGGCAACGTTAGCAGCTAGCTGGTGAATGTAGCGGAGTACTTAACAGCTAAAAAGACAGTAATTTCCCTCAGCAGCTGGTAAATGGAGCTACAAGACGATGAATCTTGTACTTAATATGACCAGGTGAACAGAAACTTGACTCACAACAAAATCCTGGTTCTGCAGAATTTAACACTGTTGATGTTTATCTCTGTTGAGTGGCTGAATGTTAGCGTGTCTTCGTACAATTTCTGGAATATGACCGTCCTGTTTAAAGTTGTAACCGCTGCACAGTTGCTGTTTAGGAATGACCATGACCAATCACAGTTTTAAAAATGCTGTTAATGTTGTAAAATGAAACGGCTCTCTTAAGTTTCGGAAACAAAAGCAGTTATGTATTTATGTATAATGGGTTTTGATTTAATAACATGAGAGGATATATACATATTTAACACGGTCAGTTTTATTTAAATCAACTCACAATAATACAACTTAAATATGAAATTGGAACTAAGAAAAAAAGAAAATGTATTCTTTTAATAAAAAATATTTTCACTTTGCATCGATGATATTGGATCATCTAACATTCACTCGATATACTGATTTAGATCCATCCACCCAACCTCCACCTGCAGACTTTGTCACCCTTCTTTTCTCCTATCATAATCACTATGGCCACTAGGTCACTGCCCAGCAACAAATGCTTCTATGGGTCACAAAAAGCTCCGCCTCCTGACTCACAGTAATGTGACAAACTAGAGTGTGAGTGCTTTAATTTCCATCAGTATTACTACAAACAGTGAATGAGAAATGCTTGATGGATTTAAATGTTAATTATTTTTAATTTACTGATATGTTTAGGAAAAAGTCTGACTGTCTCCATACCTGAGCATCCCAACATTCTTATTTATCCAAAAAATGTACTGCAAATAGTCTTCTATTTAGTTTCTGGGAGGAAGAACGGATGATAGGAGAATGCGTATTTCAGGAGTAATAAGTCTGAAATTCAGAGGAAATAAAAATAATTGTGCATTTTCTCTATCTTGTAAAAACAGACTAAACAACTGTGATTTGTCTTTTCATCTATATTTCTCTCAAAAACTGGAGATGAAAGAGCGGACTTTTCATCTCAGGTTGTACTGAAGCATCAAAGGGGTATTTCATAGCAGGACGCCTCTCTCTCTCTTTTCCCCTCCATCACTCTGTTGGCTGTCTGTCAGCATTTTTTCCTTTTAACCAGCCTTTTTACTCCTGACTTGTCATATGGGTTTTTAGAATAAATGAAAGCAGAAATGCTACAGATGGAATATGCAACACACAGAGTATGGATATGACATGTTGACCTCGAGGAAATCAGCAGATTTGTTATTGACATGCTGGTTTGTTTAATCCTTTATAGTTATGTATGTAATCACATTTGAAGGTTAACCAGGGCAGGACTGAAATTAACCAACACGGCAGCATTTAGCCTCATTATCAGCCCAGGGCCATCGTGACTCTGTTGCTGTGATTTAATAAAATATCATGCCATAGTGTCAGCTATGTGTGTGTGTGCGTGTGTGTGTGTGTGTGTGGACACCAGTCTTTTACATAGTTACATTGTGGGGATTTATCTTCCTTATGGGAACAAAATACAGGTCCCCATAATGTAAATCAAATGGAAATGGATGGAAACACAACTTGTGCATGCAGTATGAGAAGTTTTTTTTAACTATTCTATTATTTTCTCTTTTTTTTAAATTAACAGTAACAGGTGTCCACTTTTGGTTGGCGTAGTGCGACAGTCCACTGTTGGTGATATAGGAATGTATGCATGTTTGTGTTTGTGAGAGAATCAAAGACTAATCAGGGCTGCAATGGCAGTTTGCTAATTCGTTTCATACTGATTCCATCACACAACAGCAATTTAACTTGTTTATTGTCATCATGTAGGCTACGATAAATAATGAAGCAAACCACATGTTGCTGCAGAGCTGACAGAAGTCCCATGTGGTCTACGATAAGGAGTTTATAGGACGAATGCATTGGTGAACATATTTACGGAGGACCACACTGAGCATAAAGACCCTGTCTCTGAATCTCTGACAGTTCTGACATCTCTCTCAGCTGGTGCACTGGATGCCAGTGTGACACTGTATGCAGATTTGGTTAAGTTGAGTGACAAGCTAGGGACATGTGTCTGTGTGAGCCTTGAAAATGATGGCAGGAAGAAAAGCAGAGATAAGAAAAAATGATAGAAAGGCACAATAAGAAAAGAATCTGAAGAAACTGAAAGAACAAATCATGCAACTCATATCTGGGTTTAGAGCAAACTTTTTTGAATTTATTTTTCTATGGTTTGTTCCCAACCTTTAACATCCTTGCATTCTGTTTAAATCAATCTAAATACAGCTGTATCAGACAGTTTACTAGGGGGACAGCTCACTCCAAAGCACAAAAATAAGCCATGCAACAGTTCACACTACACAACTTTAGCCTGGATTTTCCACTTGATTTTCCACTTTTCCACTTTTAAATTGTTCAAAAGGGACTGTCCTCCACCCAAAAAGTCCCCATGTGTCATTGTACAGTATTTGTAGTTACAGGCGCCCTCTAGTGGCTGTAGTAATTTATGAAGGAAATCAAATGGAGAAGTGAAGATGCCAAGCGTAAAAAACAAGTTCTACTTCGGGAGGGGTGATGGACCTTTAGCTTTACTCAGGAGATTCAGACAGGTGTTCATGTCCCATGTGAACCAAAATTCAACATTGTAATTTGAAGTTTTGGAAGTTAGCTTCAGTGTGTCACGCTTTAAGTCACCAACTTCACTTCTGCTAGTTACTACATTAAAGTTACTGCCTGACTTGTAGTCGTTGCATCCATTTAAAAAAAAAAAAAAATGTTTTTGTGTTACGTCCAACCATGTCGATTTTTCCTTAACCCTTTATTTAAAGAACTATATTTAGTAATTTCAGGTAATATTTTGAGAAAAAAGTTGCAAATTTAATAGATTAAAGTGGCAAATCTGCGCAAAAAAAGTTGCAGATTTACGAGAAAAATGTGGGAAAAAAGCAACTTTTTTCTCCCAGATTCACCACTTTAAATCTCATAAATCTACACATTTTTTTCTCATAGATTTGCCACTTTTATCTTGTAAACTTTTTTCTCAAAATATTATTTTGGTATGTTTTTTTTTTTACACATTCTGGCTGTATGTAATATCCTCCAATATTCTCTAGGGTTGAAATTTGGAATTTGCCAGTATTTCAATGAGTGTCCTATTAAGGGTTAAAGTGGTGAATCTGGGAGAAAAAAGTTGTTTTTTCCCCACATTTTTCTCGTGAAACTGCGATTTTTTTCGCAGAGATTTGCCACTTTAAATCTCTTAAATCTGCAACTTTTTTTCTTGTAGATTTGCCACTTTAATCTAGTAAATTTGCAACTTTTTTCTCTAAATATTATCTGAAGTTACCAAATATAGTTATTTGCCTGATAAAGGGTTAAGCAAGTTGTTTTATAGCCTGTTTTGTGATGAAACATAGATTTGAAGCCAGACATAATCATTGAAGATTCCTCCTGGTAAAAGACCTTGTGTGTGACTCCTGTGGTTCTAGACGATTTGAAATGAGGCTGCCAGACTGGGGCCACATGCGATTTTAGGAGTATAACGCCCCGTCTACAGTTTATGAAAGTGGTATCAATTTTCTCATCTCACTCTGAGCAAGAAATCAAATAAAAGAATGCCCAAAAATTTGATCTTAACCACGACTGGCACATTGTACATTTCCTATGCTATTACATCATACATAAGTATACATTTACACTAAACAGTCCAGCAGGAACAGCTGTGTCCAATATTACAACTGTCCTGTCCAAACACAAGACAGAGCCCACTCCCATAAATTCCAGCATTATCCAAACTGTAACACTGCCGTAAGTAACACCCTTTACTCCTTTTATTTTAAGACATAGCTTCATCTCGTCATTTTTTATAAGCCAATTCGAGGTACCTGTTCAGCAAGCAACCCCAATTCCTGACACAATTACCCCCTCGGACCCTGCAAGTCTCCAGTCCTGTCTTCAGGATTGTGTGAACCCTTCAGGCCAGACAGCATCAATAAGTGCCTGACAGGCCTTGGAGGAGCCCCATTCCCAGACAGCAGTGGCGAGATAAAAGACAAATGAAGAATAATTGACTCACTGCTCTCGGCCAAAGGGATTAGTATGACTGAACTCTTGGGATCTCTTCCACTTTCTCTCTCTCAATCTCTGTCTGTCTCGCCCTCTCCCCATCTGTCTCCCTGTCTCGTTCGCTGTTCTGTTTCTCATGGCACCACGAGCGCCACCCTAGAACCACACTGTCCATTAATACCCAACAGAAAGGAAAAAGTTATTAAAGACATCAATAAACGTCATTAGAATCCGAAGGGAAGTTAGTGACCTCATTTGAAATGGCAACCTAGAATTTGCCCAGGGACTGAACTGTGCCTCTGCTAATATTGAATCTGCTTTTTGTTCTCCTCTCGTCTTCATGGGCGTCACACACACTTCAAAAACTGATGCAGGCAAAATGAGCATATGAAAAGCGACACATTTGACACAAACAAATATAATTCAAGGTACTCGAAGTTTCCCTTGTATACACATTGTTATGCAGAACACAGTGATACTTTTGTCTTTGTTTGAAGGAGCTCATTATTTTTCATAGGTTTATGGATTCCAACAGTCTCACCAGTCAGTCAGATCAATGATATGTCTATTATTTGCTGAATTTGCTGTGTCATATTAAGATGTTTTTGTTCCTGTCGTGCAAAGACTTTGTAACAAGAGGAGATAACTGTGATCTGAAGTGTTACCCCAGAACACTGTGAACTTTTTAAAACCCTGATGAGTTGTTAATATTTCTTTTCACAGCACAGCAGTGTGCGAGTATTGAGATAGCATGAACATGGGAAATGTTATGGTTAATATATTCCTCAAACAGGAACTTGTGTGCCCCAAATTTGAAGCCAATACTTGTAATGACTACACGTGTCAGTTCTGTGTTAACAATGTGCTCACTTCTATTAACCTGTGGGTGTGCCTCGGAGTGAAAGGTAGCTATTGGCCCGCTATAGAGAGCAAACAAAATGACAGACTTTTGTAGGCCAACTCGGAAGTAGCATTTTTGAGTTTTGCATTTTGGATTATGGCAGAAAATAAGCTCTGTGGTGAACACGCGTTTCTGATGCTTACACATATTTTTTAGGCAGGATAATCTTTACAAATGAACAACGCTTTTATTAGTAAATTTGCAACTTTTTTCTCAAAATTTTACCTGAAGTTACCAAATATTGTTCTTTGCCTGATAAAGGGTTAATAATTACTCTAAGCATCTAATACTTCTGCAGATGGATTACCATTACAGTTAATGGAAAACCTGGTGCAACTCTTACACATTCTAAAGAGTGCCTTGTTTGTTGGAATCACCGGGCTGTTCAGACAGAGACTTAATACAGATATATTCAGACAGTTTGGGAAACAAAATGTGTTTTTAGAGCATGTATTATTATCTTCATAAACATTTGACAAATCAGTACATGACTTACAAATAGTGGTATGAATTAAATTAGCTTTTTGTCATTTTTGTTTCAATTATTGCCCTCAGTGCACTCTTCACAGATAATAAGTGGTTGCCAAAATAAAGGCCTTTGCACAATTAAACAAATAACTGTTAAAATTCCATCATTAAGTCATTGTGCTAATGTGTGCTGAAGGTGTTGCACTGATGCCATTAGCTTGAATTAATCTGACATACACTGTAAAAGATAAACAATAGCTACTGAATAAAAATGAGGCAACAGATTGCACACAATACTATTAATTAAGTTGAGTTAATAACAACTTAACAGGAAGTGCCTGTCAATTAAAAACAGACTAATTCTATTGTGTTGGATTCATTCAAAATTCGCTTGATTTTGAATTACATACTCATAAAGATTATATTTAATATGATCAAAATAAGTAGATTCTATCTCAAACATTTTATATTAAATTTACTCAAACAACTGCCTCAAAATCAAGGACGCATTTATATTTAATACATTTTATCAAATATATTAAGTAAAATGAAATGACTACAGAATAATTTATTACAGTGTATATTGTTAATGCTGCTTACTGAAATATGGCATCAGTTGTGGACATACTGCAGCACTGAAGCTATAGATAGGCCGGCATGCAGAGCTATAACAACAAATGCAACAACTTTTTATTTTAATTGTAGGCAATGCAGGCAAAAATTTATATGCCTGCAGTGCCTTAAAAACTGCTGGAGCCTAGTTATCAATGCACAGTCCATCCCATCAGTGATGCAGTTTTGGCACACATCACTGCTGTACATCAGATGTTAAATTGGCCGTCTCTCGGTACAAGCCGCCGGGGTATATCCATCAAACAGTATCTTAAAGTGACTGGATATCTCTTTTATTACACAAAATGAAGCTAAATTTAAACAGAATGCAAGGAAAACTTATGTTGTGAATACTTTGAATCACTATATCAAGAGGAAATTGACACTAAGTAATATGCTCTTTAAAGAAAGAACCGTATCAGTCACATTTATTGGATTTCACCAGTTAATTTAGCCACAAATGAATGTTTCCTCTGGATATGCTTTTCATTTGGCTCAAGCACTTCTTTGTTGATGTAAAACTTGAATGTAATGTTGATTTAAGTGCTCTGTCTTTATGCCAATGTCAGCAAATGGATTAAAAATGAAGCAATCAAGTATTTTCATCTGCCTTCCTTGGTTTTCAGAATCTTTTCTTAGGGTGGTTACGTCCTTAGAATCAGCGGGTGGAAGAAATAATGAGATATGCCGACGTAGTGGGGCACAAGGGCTATAGGATGTATCCTTAGGTTGCTATGAATGCACTTATTGAAAATCCATTGTAAGCCTTTTAGGTGCGACTCATTTATTTGACTCTGCAGGATAACATTTTGGATGTTGGAATTTGTGCAGCAGCAATGTGTATTTTGTATGCATTGAATTGTGTTAATGTCATTATAGGCTGGTGGTGTTACATATAGACGCATGCAGAAATAAAAACACATTCTAGTTTTTCTCTCACACAAACATGGAATCTCCTGGCTCTGGCAATAATTGCCCTCTGAAGCCCTCAGTGGGTGTTATGCAGCCTTGGCCCCCCCTTGGCAGTGTGCCGCTTCCTGGCAATCAATTCTCATTTTACTCACTCATCCACACCCCTTGCATTGATCTGTGTCGCCCTGGACATCCTGCATGCAGGCAGCAACTCTACACTGCTTTTCCATGCTGTCTGGAGCACAGATGGCCTGCATGGACCCATGAGAGAGGACTGGGTGTTCCATGTCTTTAGTGGTGGGAGCGAGGGGAGATCAGGGGAGGATAGTGGGCAGCGTGAGGCCACTGGCAGCGTTTAGCCACACGGACTAAATGATAATGTTCCATAATGGTTTGTACTTGGATTGATGAGTGGGTGGGTGGGTTAGTAAGTAAGTATGGATGGCTTCATAAAACCAGTCCACGGATAGAGGGATGGATATATAGTGGCATACAGAAGAGGGAGGTGGAGCTCAAGAAATCACTTCCACCATCTGCCTCTCTGGAGAATGTAACACAGTAACCAGGGACTTTCCAGATATGACACAAATAAAGGTCTTGAGTTGGGGCCAGTCCATCTGGTGTTACAGTTTTTTAAATGAAATGTCACGATGAGGATCGAGAAGGGTGAATTTGCAGCCACGCCCACGGCTGACTGAGTGTTAATTGATGTTGGTAATTTGATTAACTGCAGATTTGAGGACAACATCATCAAGGCAGGTCCTTGATTAAAACATAAAAGGCTTTGTCCTGTGTAGGAAGTTAACAGCCCGTGGCTTAGCGTGTAGCCGCACTGATCCACTGTTCAGCACTGCTTAGTGGATTACACTACATCAAAGTTGCAGATGCAAGATAGACTTCACACCAGACACATTATAAAGTATGTAAAATATGTTGTTCTCATTCATATGTTCTTTAACATGGTCATTCTATTTAAAAAAAAACTGTGAAGGGATAGGAAGCACATCTAGTCTTTCTTCCTAATTGAAAAATTCTAGATCTTGAGCTCTTGATATGTCCACTTTTGAGGTAGTTTCAGCATATGATCTATTTTTTCTGTTAGAGTAAAGATCCAGGAGTCATGGCTGAGCCTCAGTCAGGTCAGACGAGTTGTCTGTTGTGCATCAAAATTGGTGCAAAGTCTTCTTCAAAAGAGCATGATGTTTATTTTGTAAATTATCGTCCCATTTAGAGGAAAATAGACAGTAAAGGTAATTCAGGGTGTGTCTATCCTGTGATTGACAGGGTGCTACTCATTTTTTTTCTGATAACTTTGAATCTTCAAATCAGTTTGATTTCAGTTCATGAAAATGTATTGTATGTAAATGTAATATTTTGGTCTTAAAATGTCTTCAATGTTCACTCTTCGGTACTCAAAGACACTTTAAGGAATTCGCTGTTAATTTTTTGCACGCTACTTACCAAGCTAGCTAGCTAGCAATAGAGCTAGCTACGAACTTAGCTACTCCCTCTGTTCCAAATATTGTCACTTGTGGATCCAAAAAAACAGGATGGTAAACTCAAGGCTTCAAAATGGTAGTCCACAAACCAACATTTTAATATTGCTGCATTCTGATTGGTGTAGACGTCTGTGAAATTCCTAAGCAATGTCCACTTCAAATGACTGCAAGAACACAGAAAAAAAACCTAATTTGAAATTACCAAATTTTTCTAAATTTGGAAAGAATTGTGTCCTCATGTAGGACCCCATCACTCATAGTAAGAAGCTGATTTAGGGAAAATAGGTTTTTAGGTTCTTTAACCAGCTTTAGCATGTATTTTTTAGAATTGTCCTACTGTTCAGCAAGCAATTTGGGGTATATTATCAACAACAGTTATGTAGTCAACATTAAGTGACTGTTGATTATTAATCCTAACTAAAGATTACTTTATACATTATTGAAGATATTTGGTTTACAGTAAAGCCCAGAGCAGAGTGGTTTTATAAATGAGTGTGACATGGCATGATTTGAATACTGCAAAGGAAATTAAAGCTCTGTTAATGACCTCCTCACTTGAATATCCATAATAAAACAGAAGAGAACGCTACTGAGGTATTTTTATAATTACCCATGATGTGTCATATAGGAAGTACATGTATTTAATGATGATGATAACATAATATTACAATATATTATATTATTAATACAATATATATTATCATTGCAATCTTTCGAGTGCCACAGAGTTCCTAAAAACTCAACTCAGTGGTTCACAAATAACACATAATAACTGAAAACAATAATGAGTCTCCAACAAAAGGTGTTCTAAGATGGAAGAATACATGCACCACTTTTATTTGATGGTGAATCATTTTTTCCCTTTTATGTTGAAAGAATTGTAGCTTAATTTAAATGCTAATTTGGAATATTTTGTTCAGCAATGTGACAGCAGAATTTTTTCAGTAAACTAATTATACAAATGAGATGCACTCCTCATCCAGCTTTGAGTCACTGGAGAAAAGGTGGGTCAGTTTGACTTCACAGTCATTACAGCGAGGTCCTGGAGAAATGACTTTTGCAACCCTGATTATAAGCCAAAGAGCTTTTTCCCCTTTTTTTCTCTTTGAGGAGTCTGATAGAAACCCTAGAAAAGCTGAAAGATCTCTATAAAACTGAATATATTATCTTCCTACCTGCAAAATAACGAAAAATGCTTTGAAATTACAATATTACAACTTAGCTGTGTTAAAAAAAAGTAGCACCCAAGCTACTTTGACTCCTAAGAATTATCCTCCATTTGCCCTTTTTTGGATTTTATTACTCTGATCAGTCATGCTGTGTATCAGTGCTGCTGTCGTGAAACATTCTGAGCACATCAACCACGGAGCATGAATACTTTATAAAGGCAATAAAGCATGAGTTTATGGTCGCTGCAATTATGGCGAGTCATTCCCCCGTGCAGTCCCTCAGTTAAATTTCTTATAATTATCACCATGTCGACAAATTTGTGCTTTATTATAGATGAAGAGTGATCATCAGCTGGGGTGTTTTTATTGAATTTTTAAATGTTGCCAAGCGTAGTGTCATGTGGAGGGAAGAAGAGATGGAAAACTGATCCGATGTTTATGGGTAGCATGTGGAAGGATCACAGTGAATGAATGAAGCTGCTGTGCTACTGCTGTCAGCATCCACACATGTTAGACAGATGATTTAGGAATACATTAATGCAGACACACACGCGCTACAACAGATGTTGGAAATTTCTTAGGTGAAATATTTCTTTGACATGGAAAATGCATATTCTATGGATATTTCCAATATATGTATATATATATATACAAAGAAGGCAAAAACTTCATGAAATATATATACATGGAAAATGCATATTCTATGGATATTTCCTATATATATATATATATATATATAGTACAGGCCAAAAGTTTGGACACACCTTCTCATTCAATGTGTTTCCTTTATTTTCATGACTATTTACATTGTAAATTCATCAAAACTATTAATGAACATATGTGGAATTATGTACTTAACCAAAAAGAGTGAAATCACTGAAAACATGTCTTATATTCTAGTAAGCAAAGGGTGGTTACTTTGAGGAATCTAAAATACAAGACATGTTTTCAGTTATTTCACACTTTTTTTGTTAAGTACATAATTCCATATGTGTTCATTAATAGTTTTGATGCCTTCAGTGAGAATCTACAATGTAAATAGTCATGAAAATAAAGAAAAACGCATTGAATGAGAAGGTGTGTGTCCAAACTTTTAGCCTGTACATATATACACACACACACACACACACACATATATATATATATACACACACACATACATATATATATTTTGGAAATATTTTCCATGTATATATATTTCATGAAGTTTTTGCCTTCTTTGTCTTTGTTACATTTTTTTAGAAAATGTAAAAACTACCTGCAGCATTTCCTTAATGAAAATGTGTGTGATTGGGTATGATTTTTTAAATAATTCATAATTAATATGAAATCTTCTATTTATAAATGCAGTGCAAGTTAATGGGGCCATAAAAACCTCTAATAAAACTTTTAAATGATTCATAAACTGTACATATTATGATAAGAAGGTTAAGTAGTTTCAATCAATGTGCAAAAATCAAACTATATACAGGTTCTTAGTTATAAATACAATGGAGAGAATGGGCCTCCATTGATTTCAATGTAATATGTAATTCATAACCATCATCATCAGTTTCTGTGTTTCTTTGCAGTTTATCAGTGTTTAGAACCAAGCACTTTGATATTTTTAAGAAAGTTACACTGTAGACTGTGTAGAAGTCAATGGGCTTCTATATACATAGATGTATTATGTATGTTATTATAATTCATTGTTATAAATGTGTTATAAATACAATGGGACTCAATGGGCCTCCATATACATTAATGCGTTATATAACTAATAATTCATAAACTGTACATTTCCTGTGAAGAAACGTATTCATACTATAACCGAGCATTTTGAAATATGGATTTCATACTGTATTCATATGCTCTGTTATGAATACAATGGGAGTCAATGGGCCTCCATAGACATTAATGCATTATAAAACTATTTCATCAGAAGAAAATTATTTGTAGTACATCAGTGTGAAAAACTAAGCATTTTGAAATTCCAGAGGAGTTTATACCATATGGATTAACTAAGATATAAATAGACCCCTTTAAAAATTCAAGTATAACCATTATTAATATTTGTAGTCATAGCAGACATCTTCAACATACTACACAAGATACAAATCATAGGTGTTTTTTTTAAAGTTGTGTTTTTAGGAATAGCTCATTAAAATATGCAAATATCACTGAAATGCATGAAATTATGCATTTCACATTACAGGTGTGCAGCCACTTAATTTAGAATAGAAAGCAAACATAATTTCACGGGCCTTCTGTGGTTCACCAAGAGAATAATGTTGAACACAAAACAATGTTTGCTTTATGAAAGTCTCATTATAAACATTGCCATTCAGTAAACACATAAAATGTAAAATAGCTTACCCTAATGTCACTCGTTAAACAGGCTTAGGATAGAGGATTAAATGAGTATGAAATGCACATATACACATAAAGATATGGTTTAATCAGGCTTGTACAAGCTTTATTCACAAGACTAATACACTGCTGTAGCTTTTTATCCATCGGACACGAAATATTCAAGGATACCTTTCACTCATGCATACTAAAAAGGGCATATTATAATGCTTACATTGAGTCATGTTGAGACGATACTTGAGGTGAGCACATCCTGACCCAATCTTAAAGAAGTATTATCAGCATCTATATATATATATGTATTATAGAGTAAACAAAGGACATTCCAGATAGTTCATTAAGCTCTCAAGGCTGGATCGGTTAATAAATAAAAAAGGACTTAATTAATGCATTCAGATGCATGAGATATAAAATTAATTCGCTTATATGCCATTCAAGTGAATAAACCTGCAACAGAATGAATACATTTAAGGTGATTACGGTGAATATAATTGCCAAATGATGCCGTCTGTGCAGGATGAGATATTGTGGGCACATATTAAGTAAAAACGAATGAAACTGTAAGGAAAACTAAAAGAGCCTTGGTTGATCAAAGAGGAAGCAAGGACTGCTTGAATGGTTACAGAAAACTGTGCACACAGAGGATGTTTTCCTGGGTGACCTTGTTCTGAGGGACCTGTTCAAAGTGTCCCTGTAAAGAAAACAACAATTACTGTCATGGGTGGGTGATAAGAGGCAAAGCACCTAGAGAAAATTGCAAATGGATAGCAAAAAAACCTCATTATTATGCCACGTTGCCTTCCAAAAAAAAAGTGCTTTGTGATGCTAAGCTAAAGCAACCCAGTTTACCCAGCATACTAACATGGTCACACTTGGATAAGCAGACATCTGTGTTTTCAGACACGGAATCTGTTAGACTGTTGGCTTCACATGACACAAGCATTATGGATAGAGTTGCAGAGCTCACGTGATTTCTTGGCATCCGATAGAATAGCAGAGAGTTGGAAAGTGATGGCATATAAAGGAAGAAAAGTGCTCTCCGTTTTCTCCTGAGCTGCATTGGTGATGGATATTAAAACTTATTTTTCAGTTGAAGCCCTAATTAATGACCATCGTGAGCTTGAGGGATGGTGACACTCAAAATGGTCATTAACATTTATTAGGGGTACACTATAGTGGATTCCTTAATACATTTTCCCATCAATTTCGCCTTTTATTAGATTGGAAACTGAATTTATAGTCAGACAGTGCCAAAACATAGTTAAATATGGTTCAATAGGTTTTGACTAATTGCGGATATGCTGTATGTTAAGACTTTTGCTAGATGTTCATACTATGCAAAAACATTTAATAGACACAAGAACGTTCTGTTGAAGGTATTTTGTGGTTTCTCAAACTTTTATACCGCATAATTATATGTGAAAGTTATTAATTTAGGAATTTTGGATCAGGCCTCCTGCTTACTTTTTTTTCTAGGTTAAAAGAAAAACTGTAAAATCTAAAGAGGAGCACTTCCAAAACAAAATTGCTGCATTGTGCATTTATGTTGATTGGGCATGATTTCCTAAAAATGTAGTGCAAATGAATGGGGGCCATAAAAAAATTAATAAAACTAATAAAACAAAATTATTCATAAACTTTATAAGTTATCACAATGAGTTTATGTACTGTCATTCTGTGTAGTATATAAGTGTGAACAACCAAGCACAGGTTATATTGTAGACAGGTGCTGTGTTAAATATAATGGAAGTCAAAGGCATCCATGTTATAATAATTCATAAACTTTCCATTTCATCATAGTGAGCTTCTGTGCGTGTGAAACTGAGCATTTTAAAATTTGAAAGGACTTCATGCTGTGTTCATGAGCTTATAAATACAATGGGAGTCAATGGGCCTCCATATACATTAATGCGTTTTATAACTAAAAATTCATAAACTGTACATTTCCTGACAAGAAACTTACTACTGTAATATAATTACAATGGGAGTCAATGGGACTCCATAGACATTAATGCATTATATAACTATTTAATTCTTGAATTTATTATTAATTAATTATTTTTCATTTCATCAGAATAAACAGCATTTTGAAATTAAAGAATTAGCTTGTCGTTAGCTTGTTAGCTTGTAACTAGCAGTGGCTCCATGTTAACAATTGTGAAACATGCAACAACACCTGCTACAATTAAACAGTGTGTTGTGTTTTTGCTCTCTGTACTGACATATCCACTCAGGGCTGGAAGTTTCAGGTTTCTTTTCAAACATTTGATTGACTTTTGAGATGTGACGTACCAAATCTACGTTTGAATTTCTAATTATAGGGAAGTGAACAGACATCGCCCCCTTCAGTAAAGGAATGTGAAAACTCCTCTCTACTGACAAACTTTGCACAGATGCAACTCAGTATAGTCAGACATTTCAGGACAAACAAAAATAGAAAGAGAACACATTTTTCAGTTAAGGGGCCTTTAGGTTTTTCTTTTTTTTCTTTTCATGATTTTTCTTCACTTCACTGGACACACAGGCAGTTACCAAGTGACAGCTAATGCTAAGTAGACTCCCCCTCCTTTGTTTAATGTGGGATGAACACAACACTGAGAACAAAGGAGCTGCCAATGACACAGCAGGTGCTAAAATAATAAACAAAATGTATTGCCTAGAGGAAATTAGTACTAACATTAGCAAGCGAGAGAAACGAACTTCCACTTTTTGAGGGAAAGTGTGACAGAAATATTACCAAGTGTATCTTAGTAAAATTGGCGACCTGACTTTAACAGAAAAATGGCTGAAGCTTATTCAAACATGAGCCTGTCACATGGAATTGCCAGCACACTCTCTCATAAATTATGTGCTGAATTTGTACCTTTAGGGGTACAACAGTTTGTCACTTGGGCAGTACCCTCTATGGCACAGCTGTTGAACTGCTGACACTGGCTTGGGAACATTTATGTTCCTTTTTATACGGTGGCCCTGAGAGCTCACAGCGCAATTTAAGACACATGCAAATACACAAAACACAAACAAATTGAAAAAACATCTTCATCAATTTGCCAACACAAGCGCAGCATTTAGAAAACTCACTGCAGAGACCACAACACAACACAATAAGAAAAAGTGCTCTAAATAGACCACAACACAACACAATAAGACAAAGCAATGGAAAGACCACAACACAACAGAAGTGTTTCCAGAGGACACTTTAAAGTGATGCAAATGTCTGGACATGCTTGTGATCGTCAATTATTTCAAGATAATGAAATTTCACGTTATAACGTCTGAGCGTGCTGACGTTAGCGGCCGATCATATCGCGCTAACGTTAGCCGGCGATCGATAGTGTACTAGCATTAGCGGGCTAGCAAGGCCAAGATGAACTCAGTGCCGTTGAGAGACCAACTAAAACGTGTCAAATCATATTTGATTTGTTTAACTTTAATGTGATTGATACGGGCTAGCGGGCTAACGATATATATCACGTTATAACATGAAAATATCATTATCGTGAAATAATGTGATCATTTCACGTTATAATGTGAAATTATCATTATCTTGAAAAAAGATATCTAAATGCTGTGCTTGTGTTGTCAAATTAATGAAGATGTTTTGTCAATTTGCTTGTGTTTTGTGTATTTGCATGTGTTTTCTTAAGTTGCAGTTGCTGTGAGCTCTCAGGGCCACCGTATTTCTAACCCTTAAAAAGGTAAAACCGTGAGGTCCAATAATTAGCCCAATCAGAATTAGAGGTAAAGTAGGAGTCCATTTCTGTTCCCAAAGCTGCAACATACTGTACCGCCAAGGGTTAATAATTGGATTTCAACTATGTGTACTTTTTTGAGGGTCAGATAGGTACATACAGTATATGTTCCAAAGCCAATGTCAGGGTACTGGCCCAGTGCCAAGCCATTGTACCACTAAAGGTACAAATCCAGCACATTATTTCTGACAGTGTATTTATGCAATAAAGTGCTTTAGAGAGCCTGTCCAATGGTTCGGATACTTGAAAAGGGCTCAGAGGGGTTTAGAATACAAAAACATGAGTAGATTGAGGTAAATTTGAGTGTCAAAAAACAAACAAAACATTTACCTGAGCGGAGGAGTAAGGAGTGTTTTTCATAGTCCAGGGGATGTAATGTCACTGATAGCATCAGGTTAGGTGCACTCACAGATAAATGCACACGTTCCCATGTGGGAGGATTATGAGTGGAAGGTACAGTCCATTGCTTTCTAATAACATCCTCTAATCTCCTGCCAGCTGCCCTTGAGGCTGTCCACTCAGAAAACATTGCAACTTTTCACTTTCAATAAAGCGCCTCCCTCTCGCTCCTGTCTCACCCTTTACCATGGAGGGGAGGGGTGCGTACCTCTCTCCATCAAAGAGATTGGACAGGGTTGGCCCTCTTGTTGGCTGTAGAGAGAGAAACCCATTTTTATCCCCTACCCTGTCAGCTTGAATTAACTGTACAACCCCAACCTTTCAGCCGAACCTCTGCCTATTACTAGCCGCGACACTGTCTGCATGGTTTTCTATTTTCTCCCAAGGTTCTTTCAGCTCCTACTCTCCCGTCAGTACATTAGAACCACTCCTTTTCACACAGAGTAGCCTTTGAGGGCACGATCATGAAATGTTGAAATCTGCTGTCCTTTTGTGTCAGGTGTTGTAATGCCGGGGCAGGCAGGGTACATGCATCCACCAACCTTTCATCCCACCTAATGGCTCAACTCAAACTATCCCACCCGACGAGTTAATATCCCAGAGGCCGCTGCTTTCAATTCTTCTTGGGGTTACTTTGTGATTTTCATTCTGAATACTTTCATCCCCTATTACGCTGATCCTTCCATCAGAAGTTTCGCCCACTCGCTTTTAAACTCCGTCATCATTTGTATTCATCACATTTTCAATTTCTCCCACTCCCTCTCGCCATGATGCCGCATAATAGGTTTTGTGCGTATAAGGTGTCGTTGGGTTTCTTTTTCCAATTAGCATGGAATCATTTCTCCAGCACTAATCTCCAGCCCTGCGTATAACCAGCCTTCTCCTCACCCCATCTTTGATTTAACGCTTGGCGTGAATCTGGGGGAGTTGGAGGTGCAGCCATGTTGGAGAATCCCCGTGGCCCACAATGTGTTCACCTCCTGATTGCTCGCCCACCCAGGTTTAGTGCTGGTTTATGGAGCATGATATGAAATAAACCCTTTTCGGTTCCCCCAACAAAGATTGGTGGCGTAACTCGCACTCAACTCAGGGAGCTCCGCGTTCAAGGATGAGGGGTTCTGGAGATGCGTTTAAGGCAAGGTGGGAGAGTGGGAAATGATGGGAATGTTAATTTATGAACACATCTGTGAAGAGAGTCGCAGGGACAGACAAAGCTGGCCGCCACTCTGTGAAGAAGAGACATGTAGTGCTGCTGATCTCAAACCAGAACACACCGTGCTTCCCTGGGACTGCAGAGGGAACAGAGAGAGCTTTTGTGCTCAGCAACATTCAATCAACTTCTCAAGCCACTGCCTCAGATGAACACAACCAACTGTGTTTGTATTTCATATGAAGAAATCCAAATATAAAGCTTCGAAAACAATTACACTACAGCCACAAGCCTCTTGTTTCCCCCACTGAATTGGTGCTGATGGTTGATAATCTATAAACCCACACTGTGAAATACAGGCTATTAGTATGTACAGTGCACTATGTTTATTATCATAGATATGTGAAAAGTAATGAATACATCAGTTGCGTCTGGTCATGGCGAATACAGGCGTCTTTCAATCCCCAGCTTTGACTACAATCTCTTCATTTATGGTTAATAATACAACCCCTTGGGAAAGAAAACATTCAAAATGCAAATTGTTAAAATACCCACCAGCCCCCTCCAATGCACGCACACACACACACACACACACACACACACACACACACACACACACACACACACGCACTCACTCACTACTCCATTTATCAGGGACACATACCTAACTTGATTAGATAGGGGACCAGTGGTGAAAAATCAATTTGAGGTGATTGAAACCACTAAAGCAAAAAGCCAAAATGCTTATCAATCCATTAATTATTAACTACCTGTCACAACAGGTAATAGTAGGTATGAGACACTAATTCAATTATATGTGTGCATGTGTGTATGTGATAATATTCCAACGAAAATAAGTTGTATTTTTAGATGAGTTTCAAAGGTAATTTCATTAATGGACTCCCGCAAATGTCATATTTCAAAGTGGCTTTTATTTTCTCACTTTCCATTTTTTTGATTTCATTATAACATTTTTCTCGCAGCACTTCTTGGAACAGCTGTCTGACACTCAGTACAAAAGTAGCTGTTTTTTTTTCTTTGATTGATTAATTGATTGTTTTGCATGTCTTTGTTCTCACTGAGGTAATGTACAGTATATCATTTTTATTTTGTCTTCAAAACTGTCCACCGGATATAAAAGTAAAAATGAAGAATATTTTTAGGTGCAGTCAGTTTTTAGTCCCTCAAATTAATTTACATATTAATTTAGATGACCGACCTCACCCCAGTAGGGACAAGCTATGGGAAATGTGTTATGTACATAATTGACACCAGAATAACAGTTCTTGCTAAACATAAAACATGGAATGGATGATAAATACTTTTATGATGAATAACAGTTCATTACTGAATCACTTCACTTCGCAAACTTTCTGCCAACTAGAGTACATTTTTAAGTGTTGGAGACTATTTTCAGATGCAAATAAATACATTTGGTGCTCTAGATAGAATTTACAGCAGCTAAACAATGTTCGTGTTTTTGCGTCTAAATAAATTTATTTTATTTATTATTTATTATTATTTATAGATTTAGGATTTACGAGGTGCATCTGAATGCACCTAAATTTACCTGAAACAAAAAAAGTAACGTTATGGGCCCTTTCTCAATTTGAAGTTGAAAAATGGATTCAGCATTTTTCTGAAAATCTACAGTGTTTAATCATTATGTAGAATTTAGAATTTACCTTTAATTTGTACATGACAAAGTGGACATATGTTATGGTTTGCTAGTACATCATCTGTTGCAGGTAATTTATTAAACATATTTCTGGACCAACACACAGTACTGTGCAAAAGTTTTAGGCAGGTGTTCAAAAAGGCTTTAAAAAAAGAATGCTTTCAAAAATAGTCATCTTAATGTTTTATTTTTTGATCAATTAACAAAATGCAAAGTGACTGAACAGAAGAAAGTAGAGTAGTACGAAAAATCTAAATCAAATCAATATTCGGTGTGACCACCCTTTGCCTTTAAACCAGCATCAATTGTTCTAGGCATTTTTTCACATCTGCCTAAGACTTTTGTACAGTACTGTAGGCTTCTATAAGCCTATGGTCTAAGTAATACAATAGATGTAAAGTTTAATAGAAAATAGGAAGTCTCAAAGGCACTTTTCTGGTGATAATGACCCATCTGGGTATGCTGATTATACATAATAAAATTTGAGGTCCTTGAAAAGTCTTTAGGGGGTGGAATGATAAAGCAGGAGACAGAAATACAGGAGAAAATGAAAGTGTTAGCAGGTATGGCCTTGTGGTTGGTAACCACCATGTACACTCTCCACATGTTTCCTGTCTTTACTTATAATGACTATCAAATAAAAGTAAAATGTATTTTTTTTTAATGAATCACTTAACTGTAGCATTAATTAAACATGCACTTTGGTTCTCAGCAGCTGGATTGGGAGCAGTCACTTAGCAACTCCCCCTGACCTTGGCTGCCATGTTAGCATGCATAAGCAATCTGCATCCCTGACGCTTTGATGTGCCGCCGTCTCTCCTTCTCCATCCATGCATGAGCAACTTAAAGATTTCCTGCCCGGGTCAATCATATTGAATTGCGAGCTGATCGGCTGTGACAAGCCGCTCTCTCCGCGACCGGGTTCACAGGATGCTGAGAAAACGTTTCACCTTACCCAGGTGCAGTCACCTTGGCCGTGAGCAATGAGCTCGAAGGCTGGCTGAGTAATTCTTTCCGTTGCTCCCAAGACAGCACATCAAAGAGATCTGCATGTAGATTAAAGCCAAGGGCTTGCAGAGAGTTTACCCTTAGCAAGTTAGCATTCACACCCACAACAGCACAGAGATCATTGAAAGACGGAGGGAAACGGTACACAGCGAGAGCCCTTTCTTCCATCACTGCAGTAAGTAGAGTAAGCAAGCCATGAGCGAGTCATTAAAAGACCACCTGTTCTGCATCTCTATCTCAGCCTTCAAGTATCATATCAACAACAAAACATCTAAGACTCATGCAGCATGTACACTCTCAAGCAAACACATCTGAGCACTTGCACACAAGCAAATATATCCACACACACCATTAGACACATGCCTCTGGTTAAGGTGATGATACACAACATATGGTGCTCGAGAGCCTCCTAAACCCCTTGCAGAGAACACAGATGAATCCATAGGATCCATCTGAGAGTAGTTCATACATAGAGAATTTCTTAGATTCAGGCTTCTGGCAAAGGCTGACAGGCTAATGGCCTGCTTCAGAAGTTTAATTAGTTTTCACGGGGCCAACTTTTCCAAGTAAGAATGATGACTTAATAATGCAGTCATGTATTAGGTCATTGTTGAATTGTTAATAAAGTTGCAGTGATTATCTCTTTCCAGAATTGAGGGCATTGTCTCAGTTGATGAGTTGTCAGCAGTTAAAGGACAGATGTGCTGAGAGAGGGATGGATCATCACAGATATCACCACAATATCCGTTATAAAGTGAAAGCTCACTGTGGGGAGAAATAAAATACACTTCGTTGAGGAATATCAAATGACAATACATATTCAAGCTATAGACTGTATAAATAATAGAGGTAGTGACGGTGACGTCACCCATTGGTTTGTGGACTGCCCGTTTGAGGTATCGAGTTTTAGCGTTACACTCGTCTGTGGCATTAACTGGGATGTTAGTTTTGGCTAGCAAAAAACAAGAACAAAATGTATGTTACTTATCTAAAAACTGTGAGTGTCTTTTAGTCATTTAGTGAAAATACAGTGTGAAACGGTCACAGTTACGAGACCAAATCGGTAAATGTCCTTTTATAATTTTTTACATTTTTTTAATGGGGCCATTATTTACACGATTAACATCAAATTGATTGAGACCATAGTGTTGTCCTAAAAAAATATTCTGAGGCAATGAATCAAGTCTGAATTTTTCTCATTTTGTATTAAAATGAATGGACCTAAATGCTTCTGCAGCCGCCGTCAGCACCCCCGTTGGAACTTTCGGTAGAATGCAGCTTAAGGCACTTCCTGGTTTGCCTCACTGCTCAGGTTGCCGTTTGGTTCATGTTATCTTACTTTCCTGTTATACTCTGTTGGTCTAACCACAAAGCAGGAAATATTCAGATTCACAGGTTTAGCCTATTTATTTATAACTAATTCACTGAGCCCCGCCCTGTTCAATAAATACTGCTACACCTGATAAGGTTATCTATTCTTGTACAGCACATATGCAGTTTCGAATAATAGTTGTCGCAGATTTTAGCCTTTTTTGATACATTGGTTTAATTTACTTCAGTAAATTTTACATTTAGCCTTTATCAAAAAAACAATATTAAATGGCTATTCATCTAGCTATTGGAAATGAATATGAATATAATGCATCTTTGCTTCAACATATGATTTAAATTCTTACAGTTTTTGAAGTGTTTGAGTGTGTGAACAATAGACAGTACATAAAGATGGACGACATGACAGCTCCCCTGGCGGCGGGCTGCAGCAAAGGTAATAATCCCACCCCTGGTATAATGACGTGGTACACACATCATTATGAATACACAAAGGCTGCAGTTTCTGTGAATTTATGTTACAAAACCACTGACCTAGGTTTAGGGCAAAAAAAATCCTTGTTACGTGTTACAAAAGAGAGTTTAAACAATAAATAAATGTACTTAAATGGTGGAAGTGAAGTAGTTATAAAGTGACATGAGCCACGGAACAAACAACATCATTTACGTAAAAAGTAATTTACTTTCTTCTTTTGACACGGGACATGAACCCCTGTTCTCTACTGTTTGTTCGACCTATCCCGTCCTGAGTGTGATATCTGTCATTTAAACTCTGCATCGCCGTCAATCAATACTACTACATCCACAAGATGGCAGTGGAGGACAGTCTACAAACGTAAATGTGAGTCGTATTTTACTACATGTAGGCTACTAACACCTTATATTGAAGTTTTTTGATGGGAGACCAGTCTGGATTTGCGATTAGTCCGGCAGGTGTTTGGGCGGGAACTGGATACCGTGGGCTTCACTCTTTGTCACTGCTGCACAGATAATGTATCCTTTTATAAAACGTTAGCTAATTAGCATTAGCTTCATTTAGCTAATACTCATCAGCCTCGGAAAAAACGTTGGGTTAGGTTACTACAGTTATGATAAACTAGTTAGCAACTCATGTTAACATTAGCAACTAAAGTTACAGCAGATAATAGTTGAATCTGTTCCTTACACCTTTACTCTTGTGTTCTTGG
This sequence comes from Centropristis striata, assembly GCF_030273125.1. NCBI lineage: Eukaryota > Metazoa > Chordata > Actinopteri > Perciformes > Serranidae > Centropristis > Centropristis striata. Next base: position 8,002,386 of record NC_081534.1, read on the forward strand.
TTTTGGAAATACTAAAAATAAGAGATGGCGACTATCATTCAGACAGTAGCTTGATCAAAAGCTTGACAGGCCTGCTGTGCCTAGTTATGGGTGCTAAACTATGATTTGACAGTTTCTGGACAATGTGAGATTTCACTCACTGATACTTGAAAATGTTAATAACATCCACAATCTCAAACTTCATCACATTGCATAGAGGCTGTTGGGAATGTGAAAATGACAATAATATTTTAATTTCCATTCGTCATACTTGTCTTTTGTCTCTGTGCTGAGTGACTGTGAAAAATGAGCATCTGGGAAAACAAAGTCAACCTTTCAGTTATGAGCATATTCATGCTGCATGCTACAATTGACTGAATGGCCATTGGTGAAACATCAAGACACACTCACCTTCTCATTAAAATATGCAGATGAACTCCGCATTAAACATACTGACAGATGTTCAGATGCAAATTCATGAGTCTGTGAACTTGTAAATGAGCAGCATCATCCCTATTGTCATGGGAAAGCTAATTATGGCAATATTTTTTGTATTTTAGTCCACAAACTGATTGGTCTGTCTGTCCGTCTGTCAGAAGTGATATTCCAGACAGCATTGGGATGCTTTTGAGAGAAACCGAGGGGCTGATGGATCTGTTCACCACCATTCAAACATCAGACGGATGATACTCATGGGGACACTTATAAAAGGTCAGAATTTCAAAACTTAAAAGGCCAACAGTCTGGTTTTGATGGAACTTCGATGGATGAATCATCTTGTTAGAGATACACCCAGGGGATCCCTCCATTATTTGTTGTGACATGAATGTAATTGTTTTTTTCTTTTATCACTGATTAAAATGCAGCATCAAAGAGACCCCCGAAAAATCCCAAATATCTCGGAAACAATTTCCAGAATGCTTGAAGATGATCTGAAAGTCCAGTCCAGAGCTGTCTTCTCTGAGACTTGCAAGCGAGGCCTCCTTGGCACTGTCTTTGGTGATGACACCCATGCTCGCGGGGTCGGGGGCGCATCTGGCTGCGCCTGGATCTGATCTGAGCAATCAGATGGAGCTGGCGAAGCATCACACGCCAGCCTCGGCACTCAGCGGGAGTGGAGGAGTGGGAGGGAGGCAGGGCGAGGGTGCACGGTGGGTGAGAGGTATGCAGATGGTTGATAAAAACTCATATGTGCTCACCACATTTCCTCCTGTATGTCTTATCTCTTAAGTATGCTAATTGGTTATATTCCAACTCTTTACTTACCCTTGTCTGTCGTCTTTTCTCTTTGATTTTGACTCAAAAGGTAAGTACATTCACAGCACTCATTAGATGAAAGACGCCCTTAAGAAAAGTTAGTTTGTAATACATGTGGTATTTCAAGCAGCATTCCTCATCCAAAAATGTCGTTTTTTTTATTGATGCTCCACTTGTGCTTCTAATGTGAAGCAAGGCCGTCATGGTTATGTCTCAATTAAAAGTTTCAAGGGAAATCCCTGAATCTTGTCAGGAAAAAAAAGAAGTGGATCACTGCATTATTTTTTTTTAACTACATTTATGCAAATATATGAAAGAGGATGTGAAGTTGACATAATCAAGGACCTGTTACTGCTTCCCACCTACGAAAAAACATGCACTTGTTTTAAACGAATGAATTCACAAGTACCCTTGAGTATTTGTATCAGTCTCTATGGTGACATGCAACAAGTGCCACTGTCTCCATTCAAACTTGGACTATGTGGTTCACTGGTGGACTCGGAGGGATTGCATTTCGTGCAACCAATGCCCTTGGTGCCCACTTGCTAAAAAGGAAAAGTGCCCTCTTGCACACCCCTATGATAGATAGACCACAAAAAAGTGCCCTCTTAGTAGAGAAATGTCATTAAGTGCAGGGAGTATTTGCAGTAGAGGGGACGTCATAAAATGTCCTCGATTGTGCCATTCCAGTGGCAAAAACATGATCAAATGTGTTCTAGGCTGCCACTATAACGTGTTAAAGTGTCCTCAACTTTACATTTTCAGTGGAGAAAATAAACAGGAATGCTCTCTAAGGTGCTCATCCAGTACAGGAATTAAGATAAAGAAATAAACCCTCCTGGATGCCTTTAGATGGAGAAAATATTAACATTAAATGCCCTTAAGGGGGGCCTAAATAAAACATGATAAAGTGCCCTCTACTGTATTGTTTGAGTGATGAAAATGAGATTCAGTGCCACACTGCAAAAAAAGAAAAGTCTGGTGAACTCAAAATTTCAAGGCAACAAACTTTGATAAAATTTTAAGTTGGACAATTAAACTAAATATTTTAAGTTTTGTTTTTGAGTTTGCTCAACTCTGAATTTCTCTGGCACAATTGTAACGCCGCTATGAAATGTCAGCTAATGTTGCGACCACAATTTTGAGTTAGCATTGATACGCTAATGGCTACTCCTGTAGCTGTAACAAGCAGCGCCGCTAGCATCAGTTAACTGCTAGCATCAGTTAACTGCTAGCATCAGTAAGCTAGCTTTCGCTAATGACCAAATTTCACAACAAAGAAATAAGAGTTAGCAGAACTATTGTCCCTTTTTTGAACCCCAACTTAAAGATATAAGTAACAACAACTCACAAACTTGTTTTTGAGCAGACAACTGGCTTGCTTTGTTGTGCTAACTTACATTATTGCCCTAAATGTCAATAATTTATATTTCCAAGTTTTACCAACTTAAATCACTGTTTTAGGCCAAAAAAAAGAGGCTTTTTTGCAGTGCATACACATACCAGTAAACTTTCTGGTACCCTTTTTTTACTTTTTTCACCCCCCTCAGACAGCCTGAGACCGCCACTGTTGTGGTTATATATACACCCAACACCCCCACTCTTTTTACTCTTTATCTTTTTGGTCTTGATGGTTAAACGTAATGATGTGTGGCAGCATTACATAAGAGCTTTGTCTGCAGTAGAGAAGCAAGGTGCATTTAAAAAGCCTTTACTGCATTTTCTCCTTTTTTTAATTGGGCAAGGCTTCCACCTCAGCCAAGCATAAAAAAGAAAAATGCTATTATTTTTCAGGTTCAGAAATTTATACTAAGGCTTTTAATGAACACATTGAAATTGAGCATAACTAATTCTGCCCCTATTCATAAACATCAGTTCATCAAGTAATTATTCAGCCATGTATGCATTTGGAAATGTGTTTGAATTTAATGTACAGATGCTGTATGCAGGAAGTAAAAGTAAATACATTTACATAAGTACTTTATAATAATCATGTTTCTTTTTGACATCACAGTTATTTAGCACATTAAAATAAAATTTTTATTTGTTAAAAATTGATGTCTTTAATGCAATACTTATTTTATTTATTTGATTCAGTTTTTGAGTCTGAGTCTTAGTTTATTTTATGTTCTGTATGTGTGTAATAGATGAACATGGATTAGCACGGATTAGCACTGATGGTGATGGTGTGTGTTTGTTGTTGTTTTTTGGGGGGTGGGGGGTTGTTTTTTTGTTTGTTTTTGATTGTTGTACAATGAAAATGGAAAATAAAAAATGTTAATCACAAAAAAAGACAATATATTATACCCTAACCTAAACCTAAACCTAATTCCCAACTCTAACCAGGATATATGGCACCATGTTAAAAAAGTGTTTCCTGCCACAGGAAACACTTTTTTTAACAGGGTGCCATAAATCCTGGAGTGCCGTAAAACCAGGGACCCATCATTAATATAACAACCTAATAATGTCAAATATAATATATAATTTTACTGTAGAACCAGCATTGTATCTGTTGAGACTATAATGGAAATGAATATATTATGGGGTGTTTTTTTACCAGGAAATATTGATTCAGTTTAGTTTTACATTTTTCAGTTTCAGTTTGAGTCATCAGTTTTAGTTTGTTTGTGATAATTATCCTGCTCTGATCTACAGTTTAAAATGTATGCATGGCTGACTGAATTAGTGCTGCTCTAGTCATCATTTTGGTGGCAATATTATTTTACATAAACAATAAAAGTGGTCCTCACTAGATTAGCAAAAAAAAGTATAAAACATTTAACTATTTTGTTTTGTGGTTAAAGGGTTCTTGTGTGTATTACAGTGTCACAGATAGGATCAGAATTTGCAAGGTCATTGCACAATCCAATAAAGATTTTTATTTGGTGTGAGGTTATATTGATTGCATTGCACATATATATACTGTAACAGAACATTTCATAAGCACCCAGCTCTGTGATGCAAATGCAATATTTTAAAGTCATAAAACAAGGATTTAGTGTACGTCCTCCACCTCGGGCAAAGATTGTCAGAGCAGCCAGACTTTTTTTTTTTTTGTTGGCATGAGTTGCTTGATTCTGTAGCTCAGCTGCGTCGGTGCAACAATAGAGTTCAGATGCACACAAGAGGAATTAAGTGAAAATGATATGCTCTCCGTGCTTCCCACTTTAGAAATTATCCATGTGGGCAGTGACCGTGCTCGCCGCATATCTCGGCCCAAATAACACCCAGAATTTAATGCTCAGCCCAAAGTCATTATCAGTTTCTTTCTCTGCCAAAATCTATTTACAGCACCCCGGAGCAGTTGGAATTGGAAGATTACTCTTTAGTCCATACAATTTAGAGAATGCACAGCATTTCCATCGCTGCAAGGCCTTGAAATCAATATGTCAATAAACCTACATCTTTCTATTCCATTAGCCTCCCTGCTGGGTGCATACGACAGGAGCACTCGCTCACATCATTCTGCTTTTTTTATACTGCCAATGCAAGGAATTCTAGATGTCATTATTAAGGTGCATTTTGGGGAGTTGTACTGAGCAGTTCTTTGAGAAAAAATCAAATCAGCACAGAACAGTTAAGATGCCTTTTTAAAAAATACATTATCATTTAAATTGTGCGGCACATTACCCTTTTTAACAAACTCCGATGCTGGGGAGTAAAACTGTCACCAATTAACTCATTTATCAGTCGTTCCCACAATAAAAACCCACGTGTCTCGTCCTGTTATCTCCTTGGGCAAATAATACTCACCATGTTTTATTCATAACGCCGGCTGAACTCTGGCCTGGCTCAAGCTGGCACGGGGTGAAGATGGAGCATGTTAACTATTTATCGCACATTACGACAAGACATGTCAGGCTTAAAGCCCATGACAGCGTCGCTTTGCCGTCTGCTGCAAAAATCTGCTGACAAGGGTGAAACTCTACTCTTCCCCTCTCTTTTACAGATAAGGATCCAGACCTCCTTTAGTCACCACCGAGCTCCCCCCGGCCGCAGAACGACACACAGAGCTTCCTACAATTGAACTGGCAAGGGAAATGAGGACAGACAACCTCTTATCAGCAGTTCTATTGCCTTTTTCTCTTCTCTCTTTCTGACAATGAGGCGCTGCGGTTCCTGTCTTTTCACTCGCCAAACGTGTGACTGTACTCAGGACATAGAGATGATCAATTACCCTCGATGTCTCCGCCCCATCAAGCCCATTCACGCAGCTTTAATGAAACGAGAGCAAGTGTTATAGAGTGGGAAATGGAATAAGAAAAGAAAAAAAATAATTTTAGGGAAGGAAGGTGTTGCTGGGGTCCAAAGAGGAAGTTAAGTATCTTTAAAGAACAAAAAGCTCACAAAAGAAAAGCTGATTTTATATCACGGGTCTCTGACAGCCCGCTGTGACCTTGCTTTGGTTTATTCTTCTTCTATTGTCAGTGTGCAGACAGAGGAGGCAGGACATGAGAATTAAACAGTCCTGCAGTCACAGACATATAATTGTTCACTGTGCCTGCTGAATATGGAGCCTAAAGAAAAGAAATGAGAAATTACCAAATAAAAAATCATACTATTAAATATTAAATAGTGATAAGGAGAGATAGAAAGAGAAAAGTATTTATTTTAAAGACAATTTTCATCCTCATTGCTCACAGAACAGTACAAAACTAGTTCCCTGACTGGAACTTGGCCTCTAGAGCAAAGGTTCAAAAGGACACCCATCCAGGTCTCATTCCCAACTCAGATACCGATGCTTTGTCACGGCCCTCTGAGAGTGATATCTTCCCTGCACACTGCAAAAAAGCCAATTAGTGTTTTTTGGCCTAAAACAGTGATTTAAGTTGGTAAAACTTGGAAATATAAATGACTGACATTTAGGGCAATAATGTAAGTTAGCATAACAAAGGAAGCCAGTTGTATGCTCAAAAACAAGTTGGTGAGTTGTTATTACTTATATCCTTACGTTGGGGTTCACAACAAGGGACAATAGTTCTGCTAACTCTTATTTCTTTGTTATGAAATGCGGGAAAGCGGTGAAATTCGGTCATCAGCGAAAGCTAGCGGCTAACTGATGCTAGCGGCTAACTGATGCTAGTGTCGCTGCTTGTTACAGCTACAAGAGTAGCCATTAGCGTATCAATGCTAACTCAAAATTGTGGTCGCAACATTAGCTGACATTTCATAGCGGCGTTACAATCGTGCCAATTCATCACATTGCAGAAGTTAGCAGAAGTAAGGATTAAAAGTTATTACAATGTAAAATTGTTAGTTAGTGCAAAAATCTGAATTCAGAGTTGAGCAAAACTCAAAAACAAAACTTAAAATATTTAGTTTAATTGTCCAACTTAAAATTTTATCGAAGTTTGTTGCCTTGAAATTTTGAGTTGCACCCAACTTTTCTTTTTTTGCAGTGCAGTGTCTGTATGAGATGCACCAGGCTTTCCATTAACGTCAATGTAAACCCATCAATGGCAATATTAGGCATAAATTACACACTACAAAGTGCGTTAACATCCGTTCAGTGTGGGTGGGAGGGGTGGATGGGTCCTGAACTTTGACCACCTGATTCAAATGTTATCAGACACTGAATGGGCATTATCAGCACATAATGAGTGAGTAGGGTCCTGCTCCACCTGCTGGCAGGCCAGTAGATCATTAACATTCCAGTGAATGAATGTATTAGTCAGGCAGCTAATATATCTTCCAAGCCGCTTAGAAGACCAAAATATATGTGAATGGTCTACATCCATGAGTCATGATCTCCAGCATGGCTGGTTCTGTAATTTTACTTAATAATTGCCTTAATATTCTATGTACTGTTCACCAACCTGCCAATGGGCTACAGGTGGAAAATAGCAATCTGCTAGAACCTGGCACAATGCATATTCTCTTTTTATACAACAATTATGTCTTAATGTGCACTATCCCTGTTTTAGTTATGGGCGGGTAACCACAAATATTAATAACATTCAAATCAGATGACTTTGACCCTGAGAACTGATGTTTGTGTCCTGTATGAAAGAGTCAATGTCGGCTAGCTAGTTTTCAACACAGCTCTGGCATCTTCTTCTCTTCTGTGTATGTAAAAGCATTGTTGCTTTTGCTAACACACTGATGCTTTTTTGTAATATTATACATTTTATTTGTTCTTCTCCCACAACTTCAAATGTAATTTATGTGGAACACTGATGACAACATTATGAAAGAAACATTTAGATGTCATTATAAAATGAAGTATGATAAAATAAGATTACATTATAGGTTGAATTATTTATTGAATTATTAAAAGATTTGTTGGTCCATCTATATGTTTCACTTTATTTATTCAAATCCTTCTGTATTTCCTGATGTCAAAATGGTTTATTCAAAACTGAACCCTTTGGGACTACATAGATATTAAATCAGTAGAAAGGTGAAAGGTGCTGGATAAAATGCAACACCTTGACATAGACTGTGTTGGCTGCAAACAGTAAACCTCCAGGAGAGGCTTGTGCTTGGGACAAACTTTAGTTTCCTCAAAATTGAGGATTTACTGACAGTTTCATGAGGATGAGCAATGTTTTCCGGAAACAGCATTCAGGAAGTTACGGTTATGGGTTTTTTTTTTTTTTTTACCTTCATACCTTGGAAAGTATAGATTCCTGCTCCAGTGATAGAATTCTGGATTTGTGAAATCCCTTTATAGCAGACATATTGCTGCTGTGGCACTGCTGTATTATTACAGCTTACTCGTGTAAGCCGCATTTTCCACAGAGGTTAACAACATGCTTTGAGCCAGGATGAATAGCTCCATATTCTGTTCTCAATTCATGCACATTCGGCTTATGAGATATGAGAAACAAAACATTTAATCCTATAGAGCTTTTTGATATCTGTTTGTATTTACACACTCTGTTTTATCCCATGAATGAAAGCATTGGAATATTTTCAAATCTTTCTACCTTATTTTTGTGATTGCCTTCCCTAACTTATGATTTATAGATGATAAAAGTGTCGCAAGATGAGTTTTTTTTTCTGTAAATATTTCAGAGGTCAAATCATTGCTCATCCATTAGTCATAAGTCACAGAGCACCAAACATCATGCAGTGGGTTGTCCCAAAATGATGCCAGAATCAAAAGGAATGGTTAATATAGCTGTTGTTGCATCATCTCTATAGCCTCAAATTCCTTGTGATGCTAATTATTTGTAATTAGGCATTTTTTGTTGAAGGCGTAAACAAAGAAAATGTATGAATTCAGCAAACTGCTTCTGAGCTCCAGGTCTTTTAATCATGCAAACATTTTCCTGTGTGCAGGCTGGCCATGTTGGATTCAGCCTGGGAGATTTATTGATTCAGCTGAGGCTTCAATCAGTTTTGCCTCTGCTCTCACTTAATTTATGGCTGAAGCAAGGATTATTGAATACTCATGCGAACTGAAGATGCAACAAATTAGCACTTCCAAAAAACATTTTTTAATTCAACTTTTCTGTGAGATAGCACACTAAACTGAGGTAGTAAATTAAGTGGAGAGGTTTAAAACCATGTGTTGTTTAAACTCATAATACAGGGTCGCATAATACATCTAAAGGCATTTCAAGCTCGGCTCTGACAGCTTTATTAACAACTAATCCGCACAGAATGTAGTGTCAGCGTAAGAGTGAACTTGTTGGCTTTTATTTGGATTTGTTGGATGAGGTTAGAGTCCTTTGAGAAAACTTCTTTACTGGTTTTATTGTAGGAAAACAGCATGTCCTGACGGTTAACATGCTTTTGAGCTAATGAGGCTCGACTGGAACAGAAGGCGTCGTGAAACTCCCAGTTTTACTGAATCGTCTGTTTTGTCTTAATGCTGCCTTTTTCACTACTGCATAAAATGTGAACAGATAGGTTTTAGAAAATATATTTTTCTAGAGTACACTCATGAAAGTAAAGCCACGTGAAACCATGTAAATATAAAGAGCCCAGGAGGATGTTTATTTCTTTACATGTGGAGTGCTATTGGAAAAATGTGACTTTCTGATAATGTGTTCTGTTCTGTAACAGTCATGGTGACTTGTCAGAATGTGTTTGTGCTTTACTTTAATATCTACTGCACTGAGGAGAATGCACAGTCCAGTTTTCCATGACATGTATTATTAAAGTACAGCTAATATTATATATCACATTTTTGAGTGAAAAATGTTTAATTCATTGTTCAGGTTCCAGGCAAACAACGTTTTAAAAACAGCCAGTTAAGTGATGATTAGTGACATCAATATTAAGAAATGACTAATCTGAATTATGTACTGATTAGAGCTTTTATGTTTTTTATGGTAAATGGACTTTACTTTTATCACACTTTTCTAGTCATAGCATTCACTCAGAGCACTTGAACAGATAATAACTCACATTCACACACTTGTGTCCAAGGCTACATGTTGCCACCTGCCACCATCAGTATCCATTTACGTACCGATGACTCAGCATAGGGAGGAATTTGAGTTTCAGTATCTTGCCCAAGGATACTTACAAGGATACTGTTTGATACAACATCAAACCATCGGCCTTTCAATCAGTGGGCAACTGCTCTGAGCAGGCTGGTCTCCCATTAAAAACGTCAATATAAGGCGTCTGTACATGCAGAAAAATACGAATGACATTAACACTATAATAATAATCATTAGGGATGTGACGATACTCTCAGCTCACGAGACGAGACACGATATTGGGTTCACTAGACAAGACGAGATTTTAAGAAAACTACAATGACTAAATATATGACTGGACCAACAGACTTTTATTTAACCGAGTTGCACATGCATTTTGAAATGTTTAATTATAACTCTTTACATGCATGATGTAAGCATGAGCTTTTAATAAACTTCTTCTTCCATAAATTGAAACTAAAACTGAAATTTATAAAAGTTCAAATAAGATAGATAAAAAATAAAAAACCCCAGAGGGATTAATGAGACTCCGGAGGTGACTTGGTCTTCGTCGCATAATCGCTTAGCAACAGTTTCGACTGTGATCACATACGATTAAACACGGGAGACTCAACTTTGGCCGCAGCTAACTGCACAACATCAGCAGCTGATCAAAACAAAGCAGCATGGCTAATTATCATAAACATAGCGATCTTGAATTAACCAGCATCGCTAACTGTGTCTGGTGCTTGTTGTAAACAAATAGAGATCGCTAAGTGAACACTTCCCGTAGCAGCAGCACATACACACTGTACTGCTACAGAGCTAACTGTTAGCCTGTTAGCACATACACACTGTACTGCTACAGAGCTAACTGTTAGCCTGTTAGCACATACACACTGTACTGCTACAGAGCTAACTGTTAGCCTGTTAGCACATACACACTGTACTGCTACAGAGCTAACTGTTAGCCTGTTAGCACATACACACTGTACTGCTACAGAGCTAACTGTAAGCCTATTAGCAGGACTGCCGCTTCGATTCTCCTCCACTTCTTCTTTTCATTTTACTGCCCCCACAGGTCACAAATAGAAGTTTGGATAACTCATAAATCTCACAAGACTGATTTTTAGTGCAATGAGAAATATCGTCGAGTTTAATCTTGCGAGATCTCGTCACACCCCTAATAATCATGATCAACATTTTATTTATAGAGCACTTTACAGTTAAAACACAGTAAAAATGCAGTTACAAATAAAAACAAACAATTAAAATCAACAGAATTGGTCATACATTAGAAAGCAGTTTTCAACAGGCTGTTACAGTAATCTAGTCTGAGGGTGACAAAGGTGTGGATCATTGTTTCAGGAAGGAGAGTGATGAACGGAGATGGACAATGATTTTCAGGTGAAAAAAGCCAGTTCTGGTGTTTTGGGATATGTGGTCACTAAATCACATTTACATAATGTCCCTTACCAGGAAGTTTTTTGCCCTAAACTTAGGTCAGTGGTTATTTCACCTAAATTCACAGAAACTGCAGCCTTTTTACATCTGTGAGCCGTATGTGTATGTATAATGACTTTAAGGGTGGTATTGACAAATAGTCTATTCTGTTTAAGTTAGAGATCTTGTTGCTCTGAGCCACAGATGCCAAAATATTGCATAAATTAATAAATGAAAGCAAATGAAAGATTCCTTGGATGGGCTGAATTCTGCTGATTTAGATTATGAGACAATGAGTTCCTGGGCAAAGACAAAAAGCCCCACCGCCTTTATACATAGGAATCTGTAGTTCTCTTTCTAGTTGTGTTGTGTGCAGCCAGCAGGGCCCCGGACCCTTTTGGCCTTTGGGTCTATGCCCGGTAAATGCCCTGGTGAGGAAGTGAATATATTATATAACCCACCCATTTCAATTATATCAAGCTAAGTATGATTAAGGGTGTGGTGGTTTTGAGTGACAGGTGGGTGACATCAACCCACTGCATTCAGGACTGCCTCAGCTCACCCACGCTCCACCGAATTCTCCATTTTGGATTAGCCAGGAGCTAACACTGAGCTTCATAATGACTTTATAAAAACCAATGGTTGACATCACAAATACTACTTCCACATTTTATACAGTCCATGGGAAAAATTGTATTCGGCTTAGAGGATAAGGTACTAAAATTTCATTGGTTGGTGTTTTGTGGTCATTATGCCCCTTTTTGTGTATTTATGTACCTCTGTACCTTTGTGTCCATTTATGCTCATTTTGTGTCTTTTTTGATTGTCTCTTTTTTGCCTTTGTATATCTGTGGTCATTCTGTGTCTCTTTATGGTAGTTTTGAGTCTCTTTGTTGTAATTTTGTGTCTGGTTTGGTTGTTATATATCTCTTTGTGGTCGTTTTGCATATTTTCATGGTCAGTCCATGTCTCTTTGAGTGATATTTTGTTCAAGGCCAGAGGGACCCCTGATACTTTGGGCCCTTGGAACTGTGCCTGGTAGACCTGTTTAGTAATCATCCATGATTCTGCTCCAATAGCAGACTGTGGTAATGGGTACAGCATCAAACCAAACATTAAAATGTCTGTTCTGTAGTTTGAATTATGTGTTGCACAGACTATGTAGGACTAAGAAATACACTCTAATCAGACGTTTTCAGCGTACTATTTTTGGAAAGGAAAGCTTGTCCAGGCTGTTTTTTTCCCCCATGTCAAAGAGATTGGCGACAAATGTTCCATAGCTGTCTCTGCCACCAAGGAACACGGGGAGAGCAATTTACTACGCTCACCAGTCACTCTAATCTTCAAAGGATGCTGTTATTGCACCGCTTACATCGTTCTCTATCCGCACAGAGTTTATCCGGCCCATCCTGCCAGAGTGTGTCAGGTAAAGTGCTAGATTACAGCCTGTGTCAAGTGAACTACCCCCAAAACGACAGCACTTAAAATATTGATGCCGCCATTTGTTTTGCTGCCTTAACACTTTTTACCATATTTTTTTTACAGAGAAGGAGTGGGAGTGATACAGTGATTTCCTCTCCATATCTGCTTGACACGGGGCCTCAGGGGCGGGGGGCTGTCAGCCCGATCTAAGCGGAGCACATCTGCGTGGCGGCGCCTGATGAAGCGAGGGGCATACTGTACCATAGCCGGACGCAGTTTTCGGTCCAGCCTTTAAGGGATCAAAGTCAAACTCCAGCTGTGCAGAGTGGTTGTAACTACAATGCATCAAGGGCAACTGTCCTCTTTGCCTAATTGTGAGGTGGTTCAAAGAGGAGCGAAGCTGCTGAGATTAGATTGTGCTGCAGGAGGGGAGCGGGGGAATGGAGAGGCGAAATGGAAGGTGTAGCATCGGGAGCGAAGACGAGACAATGAGAGAGATACAAGTTGGATGACAGAGGGTGGGGGGTTGGAGCTGAGAGCAGAACAGAGGGGAGGAAATGCAGAGCCAAACTTTCTCCCTTCTGGTGCCAGCACATTTTATTCTATTGTCTTTTTTCCACTCCTTTCAATGAGTTTTGCCAGTCACAATCCATTGCCCAGATGAAGCTTTGGGCCAGTAGTTTGGAGAAGATATGAGGCTACTGCACACACTCCGCTGCCAAGTTTGCAATACCGCTTTTTGCCAAAATTGCCACTGTATTATTTCCTGGTTCAGTGTTATTTGAGCAAACAAGGGCAATGACTTCCACTTTGGAATGTTCCACTGTATTAGTATTTCGATGTTGCGCGGGCCAAGAAAGCAGCCAAAATGATGAAAGAAGAAAGACGTGGGTCTGTGCCGTTTGTATTCCACGGTTAGTGATGCTTTTCCCCCCTTTGTTCACTATGTTAACAACAGCTATTACAATTCCTGTACACATGAGTGCCTGTAAACATTTTTCTTTCATCCTCTGACACTCAAAGCTGTGCTCTGAATCCAATGCATGATACCAATAAGCTCTACACAAGCGGAAACTAACTGAGAAAACATCGGTCAGTTTTTGAAATTTCAATCAGAGCGCCCGTGCATGAACGAGTGCCACTCGCCCGCCTTTTTTTGTTGCACTTGGCAGGTATATGGAAATGGTTGTGTATGTTTCATTCAACTGACGTGTCAGCTCTGTGGGCTCATGTGGGGTGGTGATGAATAAAATTAGTTTCACATCACTAAGGCATAAATAATGACAACGCGCTGTCACCTTTCCCTCTTTATTCCCTCTGAGCTCTTCTGTAGGCTGAAAGAGGTTGTCAGGATGAATGTGTTGGATACTATATTATTAGAGGAATATTATTCTCCATACACCATCGTCATCAATTCATGTCATGAAGCTGGTTAATTTAAGTACCATTGTGACATAATGTCCTTTGTGTGTGTGTGTGTGTGTGTGTGTGTGTGTGTGTGTGTGTGTGTGTGTGTGTGTGTGTGTGTGTGTGTGAACTGGTCCTTACATTAAAAGTGCCTTGAACTAGTTACAGGGGGCACTTGCTACTTAGCATATGAAAGCACTTATTATATGTCTTTTAGCTCTGGAGGGGGCTTTTCAAGACTGAAAAAATGACCTTGATGATGTCACTGGGGTAATCTTGAGTTTGAAGATGAATTGAATTTAAAAGTCTTCTGGGTTTACCAGGCAGAAAGAGTCTAACAACAACATGCTATTGGCTGCATTATGGGAAGTGTAGGACACTTGGTTTCTGAAGCTAAAGGTCAGGGGAATACCAACATTTTTTTAGTATTCATCCTCTGGAAACCATGAATATCTCTACCATATGCTATGGCAATCTTTCTAATATTTGAGATACTTGAGTTTGCACACAATATTGGACACACTGATCAATGATCATGCCTTTAATTGTACAGAATAAAAACATGTATTTATTTAAATTGCCTGACTTTTTATCTGGGGTGGTCCAAGTGCGGTTATGCAGGGGTGGTATAAAGTAAGTGCATCATATCTGCTTTAATTACAATCAATATTGTAGGGGTATCTGCTTCAGATACACATTGCCTCCAGCAGGGGTACCAAAATATTTAGAGGTAAAGCTAATTTAGATCAATTTTGCTATCAGAAATTGACTATATTTATATTTAATACTTTAAATGAATTAAAGTTACTCAGGGGCACCACCTATTCACTTAGGAATAGGAAAAGATAGCAAATCATAGTTAATCAGTCTCATAAAGTTAACAAATTATCAATTTGGAACATTGATTATTAATTATGAATATAATTATAATCGAATTACCTTATTAATATTTAGTAACGGTTGAAGGAATTTTGAGTTCTTTCCATAGCAGAGGTTAGCAAATCACTCATTCATGTGCAACATTAAAGGGAGAAGCATATCAATCCAAAAACATTTATTCTAAATAAAGCAAAGCAAACAGAACACACAATAACTAATCTAAAAGACTATTTACAGTGGAAATGTAGGTGAGAATGTGTAACAACATGTAGGTAAGAATGTGTAACAAAATGGCTGCCGAAAGGCGGTCATTTAAATAAATCAAAATGGCGGAAGCCCTTTTGTTCTTGGAGAACAATAGACCATGCGGTCTTGAAGGTCTATGTGTTGTGGGAAGCCAGATTAAAGGTATATTTCATGTGGATTAGTGTGTGAGCAAATCAAATGAGTCATAGTTAAATTACATGTACAACTTGAGATATGTAGAGCAACATTAATCATACAACTTCAAGTGATCTAACTACACAAAATATCCCAACAAATATACTTAAACACACAACAGATCACACCATTGATTAAAGCTTAACAAACTTGTTCTTGCTTACTAACTGCCCAGTACTATACCACAAAGTCCAGAGTTGAAAGGGGAAAACAGCACTCCTTTGAGGAAGAATCTGGTTCCTGGTTGGGTTTTGTGGGTTGTAGCGTTGGTTGCTGTTGGCTCCAGAAGCTTGGTGAGGGTCTCTGTGATTATGTCCAGTATAGATCACAGGCAGGAAACTTAGAAGCGTTGTGGTGGGCCCACTTGGTTTGGACCTCACCGGCCTTCCCTTAGAGCTGGAGACAAAGGAGCCTGGTCTTCCTCCTGGAAGATCAGACCAGGACAGCAGACATGCTGTTCCTCAGGGAGTTGAGAAGAGAAGAGAAGAGCAGGGATGGCTGCACAAGACTTTTGTGTCCCAACCTGGAAGTTGTATTTCCTGTTGGTATCAGCCAATGAGACGCCTTTAGGTATCTCCAGATACCTGTGGGGGTGGGGGTCGTTTGTCTTTGTTTGGAGGGGGACAAAGAACGACCTCCATCTTGAAGCATGGAGAGAATTTGTTGACAATTCTCACTGAATTCAGTCTTTAATCCAAATGAATCTTCTGGAGTAGCTGTGAGCCCTACAATATCTTTAAAATTGTTACTTAATACAATTGGTCCTACCTTTCACAATTCATCGGTGGCACCATACAAATATAATATAAAGCTAAGCTTCAGTACTTTATTCTTCAAGTCCACAAACATTTGGCTACATACAAAATAAATTATATAAATACAAAAACAAACACATTAAAACAAATAAGCTTAAGGTCAAATTAAAGCCAATCATAGTTTAGGATGATGGACTGGCACCTTGCCATTCCCTGGAGACACCGTTGCTATAGAGACCAGAACCACTGTCTGTACCAGGCTGGTAACATGGGGGTCTATGGGGAACGACTCACTCTTGAGCCAGCTTCAAGTGGCCAGTCGAGGAACTGCAGTTTTTGGCACTTCGGTATTGGCTCAGGTTTTCATTACCAGAGATTGCCACTTAGTTAAATGAGGCCAAGAAGCATTAGAGAGGGAAATTCTCTGAGATGCAATCTAGTCTCAAATAATGGAGGTAACTGAAATTAGCTTGAAATGTCATCAATTCATGTGATCATTTGTCTTTGTTAGTTTAATTGCTTTGAGTATTCTCTTGGTATTTTTAGCCAATAGACTCTCTGAACTTAAGAACAGCCTACCCTGATCTGCATGTAGCTCGTGACAACCAACACAGATGCCAATCACATGTTTGACTAAGAGAGAAGGGTAAGCTGGGACATCTGAAATACCTTGTAATATCAAAAAAGCTTTTCAGAAAACACGTATGGTTGCTTGTATTTATAACTGTGGTGACTATGAGATGACTGGTAGCCCGATCTAACCTTCAGCACACTGACTGCCTAATTTAATCCAAAGGGTACCAAGTATTAACAATTATATGAGGAACTCTGCAGTGGCTTTACGGAGCTGACAGTCTTTTTGTTTCCTAGCAACATCCTGAGAGCCACTTTGTGATTTTTGCTGCAAAAACTACTTTGGAAAGTAGATCCACTACTTGGGTGTGTACGGTATTTCTGTTTTTTTTTTAAACTTAATTTATTTTTAAGATATTACTGAGAAACTAGAAAAGTGCATTTGCAGAAGCAAATACATGGGGTTTCTGAAAGCCCACATTTTTCTAAATTATTAATGTATAAATGTAGGAGTGGTAGCATAAATAATATAAAAAGTAAACAAAAGAAATGTTTAAACAGGGGAAAAGGACAAGGGAAAAGTAGGAAATGGACCTTTTACATTATATGGATACTGATGTTGGACAATCATCTGATTCTATAACCAGAAAAACAACAAACTGCTGCTGTTTCTGGACAGCCCCAGTGTCAGTCGAAAGAGCTGTCAATTTGACATTACGCTTGCAAACAAACATGTTGTTTTCTGGATTTGATTTCCCTGCAGTAGAGCTCATGCATTCTGCTCACAGCCAACGTTCATATGTCAGTTTTTATAGCCTTTCATCAGCAGATGCATCAAATGTGTCTGCATTTTTTAACACATAACCAGGCAACTGAAAAAAATAAAAGTATATTTCCCTGTTAAAGATTACCTCCTTTAAAAAATATATGCAAGTTGATAGCACATACCTGCAATTTCCAGGACAAGACTATCTGATCTCATAAAATCTGATCTTGAGAATCATAGATCAGATGGAACTGAAAAGCTTTAGCCATATTTAATGATGACACCGAGTGATTACCATAGAATGAACATTATATTGCCTGTCTGAAGCCAGAGTTGTGGCTTATGGAGGCGCCTTGTTGCAGAGAAGAGTAGTATTCTGCTTTAAGAACGTGCTCTGATACACTGGACCAAAGGCCAGCTTACTGAAAACACCAGCAGCTAAACAGACCAAAGCCTTCCTGCCAGCTACCCAATTACAGCTACAACCCAAATTCCAAAACAGCTGGGATGATATGTAAAACATAAATTAAAACAGAAGGCACCATATTCAGAATTCAGTCTATATTTACAAAAGAAAACCCTAAAATGTATCAGTTTGAACATTATACATATTGTCTTTTGCTTGGTCAGTCTAATTACCTGTAACAGGGATGGGCAACTTAAATGCTGGAGGGGGCCACAATTTTTCATCAACACTACACACATATAGGACCGTGCACTTAACCAGATATGATGAGACTGCAATTTTAAATATGTTTACAGTGCAGTAACTTAACATATTTCATGCTCAAATGCATGTATAACAGTATAAATAGGAATACAAAAGTTTAAAGCAAATAAAAAATAACCACTTACTGTGATTTCTTTTTTTTCAGTGCAAGAACAGCAGACCAACATTCATTTCAAGAAGTAATTTTGTGCATTTTTACACTGCACTTTTAAGATTTTATACTGAGGGCCACTTCAAGTGAGGGTGCAGGCCGTATGTGGCCCCCGGGCCTCCAGTTGCCCATCCCTGACCTGTAAGGTCAAGTAAGTCAAGTCAATTCCTTAGTTAAGGCAAGGACCAAGGTAGCATCAGGAGGAGCTTTCTTGATAGGGGAGTCGTTGAATATTTTATACATACATACAATCATTTCCAAAGTCACACAACTTCAACTTTTAAGTCCAAGTAAAGTCAAGGCATGTATTTTCTGTTAAGTCATGTTGCAAGTCATCAAAAGAGAGACTTGAGTCATCTTGATTCCAGGTCATAATGACTCAACATCTCACTGGTTGTGAGACAGATCCACTTGGTTAGGTTTAGGAAAAGATCATGGTTTCAGTCAAAAATAGGTACAAGAAATAGATATATTACGCTGCGAAGTTCGGTACATGATGTGGTTGTGAACTTATGTTTGTAAGTTTGAATAACTCAAAGTTGACTTTTGGTTTCAAAAGTTACAAGAACAGATCTCCTTCATTTGTTTGAACCACTGATTCGCCCTCCTCCCAACGCAGACTTTGTCACTCTTTATAAAGTAACTTCCGACTTTGCTATTGTAATTACTATGGCCACATGAGACTGTCGCACAAACATAAAAAAATATGGCTCCAAATAAGCATCTTGCACAAACGACCTATACAACCTATTTGGGTGAGGACGTTCTGGTGGATACCTACTGAACACTGAGCACTCATGTTTTATTTATGACAGAATCATTTCCACAGATACCATGAACACACTCATTACATAAAAGTAATTTAGTGATTAAGTCCATCAGGCCAAATGCATTGACATATCATTAGTTGAGAAGTAGATAGGAGTTAGTTCGCCGTCTCTGGTATTGATACATCTCAAGTTATGGCTGCTGTTCTTTGGTAATTACCATACAGGAAATATTAACCATGTGATGTTGCATTGGGATGACTTTGACTCCAACCTCTTAACCATTATTCAGTCACTATTGATAACACAAACTTTTTAGAAGTTTGTCTGAGAACAAATATTCCACAGTGTTATGTACACGGATACCAATCACTGATCAAAAGCAAATCCCTGGGGGAAATGGAAATGTACAATGTAAACAAACATACTATAATGATGTTGATATTTGTTTTGCATTTCCTTTTACACTTGCAATTCCTTTATCCGTAAAATATCATTTCTGTTACAGAGCAGGGCTTTGGCACTGACAGTTGTTGACAACAAAGATAAGTACAGAGCTAGCAATTATAAGAAAGACCTGTCTTGTTGTATTGATAAAACACTATGGTCATTTGGGGGTGGACTCCATCATATTGAGAGGTGTTACTAATGTTCTCCTCTGTATGTAGATAGGGGTGAACAACACATTAGAAATACCTCTAAATGTGAGGCAGTATTATTTTTCCAAAGTTGTGTTTTCTCTACCTGTTTCACTCAGCAGTATAAGAAAAAGTCAACTGATAAGCCTCAAGAATTTTCTTTGGTCACGGCCTAGACTCGAACAAGACTGGATCCTTTCTTAAATTGAATTGGACTCAACAGAGGTGGTCTTGCCTGAAGCCAAAAAGCCAAACATTCTCATTAAATTTCACGGAATAAGCACAAACACTGAACCGTGAGTTACATTCCTCCTTCACAACACGATGTTATGCCAATAGCAGCAGTTGGATATGGACGTTGGAAATGGGCATGTAGGATAAAACCTCTAACTGCAGAATTCATCTCCTTGCATAAACTGGCCTTGAACCACCTCTTGGACAGTTGACCATTTGATATTTATTCCCTGACACCTATTATATATTGCAATTTCACATCTCAGCCTTCATATTCTCCAGGATCTAATTAGCACCAAATTCTAAAACCACACATGCATACACCCGAGCCCCCACTTCCCTCCTCCACCCCATAACCATCACTGACTCATTTATTAATGATAAATGTACTTGATCTAAGCTCTGACAGGATGATTAATGTGAGTTAGAATATGAGTAAGCTATATGCATGAAAGATTTTAGAGGGTTGGGATTTTTTTTCTGTCAACATGACAATTTCCCCTCTTGTCACTTCATCCTTTGTATCTACAAACACAATGGATAATATTAGTTTTTGGTATAATAGTGCAGTTTGTCATACAGTTATTTCTAGCAGTGATTTTCTTTGAAAAGTTTGTGTTTACAAAGTATTTTACTAAACTTACTCATAAGTTTCTGATTTCATTAAAGAAGAGTTCTTACCTTTATTCTTTGATATACATTTTAATAT
This sequence comes from Centropristis striata, assembly GCF_030273125.1. Lineage (NCBI taxonomy): Eukaryota > Metazoa > Chordata > Actinopteri > Perciformes > Serranidae > Centropristis > Centropristis striata. The sequence continues at coordinate 8,022,915 of NC_081534.1, forward strand.
ACAGGATCCAGGTTTTTCCACCAGTGAGCATCACTTATGCCCTTAAGGGCCCCTGCGGAAATGCTCTTTGTATGCTTTTTTGATCCCTCACAACAGTTTTTGTCATCTTGCAATGCTTTTGCATTCTGCTGCAATGCATTTTGACACTTTTATATGCATCCACACCCAGCATTTCCTATTTCTGCTCTCCTTGTCTGTGGATGTTACTTAGAGCCACATGTGCAGACACTTTGGATGGAACCCTACTATGTCCTTTAATGTCCATTTTGTAATGCCAATTATTATTTTAACTTTTAAAGAGGCCCCACTCTAAATACATTTTCTGCTAAAGGGCAAAGTCATTGACAGACAATGTAGATCAGTGTTCAATGTACGGCATGGTGTGCCTGGTTGGTTTATCAGACCTCTAAGCTTGAATTAAAAACAGTGTGTTCAAAACAATTAGATGCAGTTAATTTCTTAAAGATATAACATGCATTGAAGCCAAAACTGCCAAAGTTGTTAATAGAACCTGCGACTTGCAACATTTGACCTGAGGAAAGCAATGGTCAATGTTGGGTGAAAGTGAGAAGCTGCTAACCCAAAAGTCCCTTCAGTTGGTAAACTTGGCACAACACATTAGTATGGGGATTGTGTTCTCCCTAGACAAACTGTCAAGACCAATAAAACTGTGACTGGTCGGGCTTGCCTTCCCCGTGGACCTACAATACACACTCCACAGTTGTTTTTCCTCAAACTCTTTGCAATTCACTTCACTTGACCTGCTTGTTGTAGGACCCTGCTGGGCTAGCAAGCTGCCCAGTGCATCGCTAGCAAGACTTGTAGCACTGTGCTCGTTTAGCTTGCTAAAGAGCCACATTCCTGTACTTTAGCTAACAGATTACTTTTAGCCTCACTTACAATTTTACTTATTAGTTATTTTTACCGGTTTAGCATGCTTACAGCCTGTATGTTTGGCAACTGACAAAATGGCCCCAGAAAAAAAGAAAAGACCTCTGAGTGAATCAAGCAAAGCATGCTAAAGCTAGTACAAAGAACTTGTGTCCTCTTAGACTTTCCTATTATTATTGTCTTTAGGCTAACAAAATGTAACAATAGATCTTTATCATAGGCTACTCCTGAGTCCTTACCATTAAGTCAGTTTCTTTTGCCATTATAGTATAATATTAACATTTGAAATAGTGATCTTTCACCATGTCAGTAACATGTTTTTGTCTTAACAATGGTATCAAATTGGGTATCAACAATTGTATAATTTCACAGGTATTGGTAGGCCCTAGTTTTTTCACAACTTAACTAACATACAGTGCACTGATAAGAATATATATAAAGTTTTTTGGGGAAGTAAGGCAATTTCTACTGTCACAGAAAGCACGTTTTTTTGTTAAATGTTTTATTAAAATCTTCTAGCTTTCTAGGGGACCTCTTGGTTGGCATAGGCATCAATTCCCAGACATTAGCAAAGCATACAGTATCCTGGAAACACTCAATAAGAACTGGAAACACTGGGAAACTGATCATTGACACAATTTTTTTATTACCATTTCACAGGTTCCTTGTTAGTGGGGTTAAGAAGTATTTTCAGCTGAACAACGAAGCTCTGCACATCTGAGATGATTTTGTTTTACCAGCAAATTACCTCAATAAAACAGCAGGGGAAATATTTCCTTCTATGTCATCTCAACAGCTGACAAATGAAAATGTTGGCTCATGAGGTGATTACCTGTTAATAATGCTCGCTGGGCATTGTTCAGCAGTGGGTTTTCCATTGCTTGAAGCCAATTAGTCATGATTTTTAAAAAATGGTTGTTTTTTCCAACAGTGGGGAGCTATCAGGAAAACAAAGTAAGGCAGCATGTTAAACACATGTACAAAAAAATGAAATATAAATGAGTAATACGTACAGACAGCAATAGGCAACAGACCATTATATGATATGTTCCCTGTATATTTTCAACCATCAGAAATGACAAGCTTTTTTCGTCCAACATCCTTACTGGAGGGTGAAATACACAGCAGGCATATAAACTGTAGTGTGCATGAAAGGAGGCGGTTTAATAACAGAATGCATTATGTGAGAATGTTTTTTCAGTGAAGGCCAGGCGCATTGTCAATTTTTGTTGGTATTTGATACATTCAGGCCCAATGAATACTCCCCAGGGCAAGAAACATATGACAGTCTTTCGATTTGAAATGAAACTTCGGATGAATGGAAAAAAAAACATACACAGAGAATATATATATAATTTTTTTAACTAAATGGCCTTTTCTTTGAGGGTCTCTTTGGTCTTGAGACTCGATGAAAAAAGAGTCCTTCATGGTAGAAGAAATAAAATGAATCAAGACGGCTTTAAAAGAAAGTATTTAGCATTGATACATCCTTGCAAATAACAGCTGCACCTTTGACCTGATGATACAGTCTATGCAAAATTAACAACATGGGCTAGGTTCTGTCTGCAAAGGATGAACAAATAACATTTTTGGATTCATCTACTACACAGAATTTTCATTGTATTACAGTCTTTATCTCTCGTAGCCAATTACAGCCTCAAAGGTCAGACATACTTTCCATTAAATTCTTTCTTGGCCAACACTACACCCTTTCACAAAGTTTTTTGAAATCCTGCTGATAATCCAAAAAACCAACAGCACCAAAAATATAACCTACTTCGTCTAGGTAGAAATGCTGCCAAAGATACCACTACTTGGTGTAAATATTAGGATTGCCTCAATGGCAAGAGATGACTACCTATGTTGATGCAATGTCTGTATTCAAAAGAACTGGATGCCCCGTTTCAAACTGTGCCCCATCCATTAGTTTGAAGGCACATATGCTAAAATAAAATATATAAAGCCTCTGTAGGCTCCTTTACGATTAACTGTTTTTGGTCTCATAGAGCAGCGGTTCCCAAACGTTTTTAGCCGCGCACCCCCTTCTATGTCCCAACCGTGTTGACGCACCCCCAATCCCCCACACCTTAAAAAAAAAACTAAATGCAATAAGGTTTTTTATAGCCATATTAAAGGCGGCATGTTTAATCATGCTCAAATGACCAGAACACACATATAATTAAATAATCACGATCACAACAATGCGGTCTCGCATTTGAATTAACCTGAACACAGTTTCAATATAATGCAACAAAGTTATGCGCAAGCTTCCACTTTTAAGAGCAAAGAGGATGATGACAGGCTCAGGATCAGAGGCACAAAGCACATAAGTTGGGGAAAATGTTATAATATTTTGAGCCGTGTTGAACAAAAAGTTTAAATGAGGGTGGAGCTAAACAACCCATCATCATAACACAGGCTGGAAAAATGGAAGAAGAAAACTTCTTCTACGCTTCATTTTAAGATGAAGTGCATTTTGAATAGCCTGCATTTATTTATTAATTAATATTACAGTTTTTGATTTTACATTTTACAAAGGAAATGTTTATTTACACTTCTTTATTGTGTGGGGGAAAAAATGTAATTGTGTAATTATCAGACCGCCATTACATTTTTCATCTCGCGCATCCCCTAGCGGCAGCTCGCGCACCCCTGGGGGTACACGCACCACACTTTGGGAATCCCTGTCATTGAGCATACTCAGCTGTCTGACTTCCTGTTGGCACCCATTAACATGCTTGAGATAAATAATTGAACTCAATGTGTCAAATTTGGGTTGTTTGTAGTGTAAAAAATACACAATATATATATTGCATGAAACTGTTCACAAAGTGAAACCAAAAAGTTTCCCACAGCTGTACAGGGAGAGCTGGACCACTCACCCCTGTTGCCAATTTCTCTCAGTGACCACAAAATCCCCAACAGTCCAATAAGCATTTCCCCCACAGACCACCACCACCATGATCTTTCTGTCATGAATTTTTAATCCATAAAGGTTTTATATTTCTATTCAGACACTGGATGGAGATATGCTACATAATACAGCCTGATGACCAAATATTGACTTTAAAATTACCTTGAAAATAAATGAAGAGACTACTTCAGTTTACAGTATGTGGGAAGAAGAATACAGCAGTCCTCCCTTTTTTACCCAGGTAAAAGAGCTTTCTAACATATTTCAATACGTGTGTTGATGGCAGTGCACTGTCAGTGTAAAGCCCATTCTTATCAGAATTCATCAGACATGCTTTTCAAAAACGTGGCAAAAACATTGAAATAGTATGTGTTGAAGTTCTGAATTTTCTTCCATATAATGTCCAATAAACTTCAACAAAGTTTGTTTGTCAGTATATAAAGTGATGGCCAAATATGGGGACACGTTCTGTGAGTATGACCTTCGGCCTGCACCGTAGTTTGGGAAATCAGTATGTTATGCAGCAGTTACATTGAGGATGGCTGTAGAAACAACCCTGCGTGAGCAGAAATCAATAAAGAGTGTCTTTTGAATTTCCGTAGTTTGGGAAATCAGTATGTGATGCAGCAGTTACATTGAGGATGGCTGTAGAAACAACCCTGCGTGAGTGTCTTTTGAATGGCAAGTACAGCTTCAACAAACCAAAGTTATCTGTATTTATTAGGCGGCAACCTCCGGGTCTGAGCAGTGAGGCAAACCAGGAAGTGCCTTAAGCTGCATTCTACCAAAAATTCCGACAGGGGGTGCTGACGGTGGCTGCTAAAGCATTTCGGTCCATTCATTTCAATACAAATTGAAAAAACTTCTCACTTGATTTATTACCTCAGAATTTTTTTAGGACAACACTACGGTCTCAATCGCTAGTAAAAAATATTCTTCAAGACAATTTGACGTTAATAGTTCTAATAATGGCCCCATTTAGAAGAAAATAGAAGATAAAGAATTGTATGATTTGGGGCTCGGCTACCTTTGATTGACAGGTCACTAACAAGGCGAGCCGTCATCAGGAGAGAAGCAGAACAACACGTATCCACGGCAATGTGTCAATAAAGTTATATATAACTATATATATCAAAAAGGACCTTTAGCGGTTTGGTCTCATAACTTTGACCCTTTCACAGTGTATTTTCATTTAATGACAGTTTATTTGAACGTTTTGTTCAGTAAAAATGTCTTGTTCAGCGTTTGGTTGGACTAACACTCTGACTGGACTGACACTCCAAGGAGTCGCTTTTAAATTTTCTTAGGTAAGTATTTTAGTATAAAAACATTTTGTTTTTTGCTAGCCAAAACTAACATCCCAGGTAATGCTACAGTAATGACATGAATTAGCAGCTGCTTCTCTCAGTCGGGTTGCCGGTGTCCACTGTCCAAATATGGTCTGCTCGCTGTTTTCAAAAGAAAGATGGCAACACAAAATGGCGACGAGTGTAACACTGAACTCGATGCCTCTCCACGGTCACTATATCCATTATTTATACAGTCTATGGTATTTACTGTCAATGTGAATGAGTTACCATAGAGACCTCCAGTCTCAGATACCACAGATAGACTCCTCCCCCTCGCTCCTCATTCCTCACAGTACATGCACACTTTATTTATTGTTTGTTTTAATTTATATTTTGTATCACCCTGTTTTGTTTTTGTGAGCCTTTCCCCATGTGAGGTTAGACACAGTTACACTTTCAGGGAATCTTATTAAACTGACCAAGGTACCTGTTGTACAGTGTGCCTGTTGTTGTGATGATGAGTTCAATCATTTTGTGTTGAGCTGTTTAAAACGTTTTAAGCATGCAGTGTCTTTGAGGTCATCCTGGACAGTATTTGTCATTGTTTTAGATTGTTGCAATAATAATAAACGTACATTAGCATAAAGCAGCATATGTGTCCACTCCCATGTTGATAACAGTGTTAAAATATCCCGTTAAGGTACATTTAGAAAAGTTTCAAAAAGTCTGATTAAGTTGCAATTAATCGCTAGTGAAATATGGAAAATCACACAATTAATTGCAATTAAATATTTTAATTGATTGACAGCCCTACGTTGTATAAATTGAAAGAGTGAATGAAGACAGCCTGCTCCTGTAGTTATAATGCAGTAATTTTGAATTCATCTGAGATTTCTCTTCATAGTGTGTATAAAATGGTGTCTTGGATTTTGTTTCAAATAATAAATAAATAATACATTCATCTGACAGCACTAGAAACGCTGTCTTTTAACATGAATCAAGCCGCAGGAATGTGCAAATAAGGAAAAGGCACAACAAACAGGGCCAGAACCAAATGGATTATCACAATCCGACACCGCAGTCCTGCAAAACGTAAATATAAATGTGACTACTTCCAGTTTAATCCTGTGCCAATTCATAAATACCAGAAAAACCCATTTAATAATTCACTCTATAACCCTGTGTAATCCATTACTAAAGGTCTTTCATACTTAAAGGAGGATAAGCTATATCCCCCCATAATATTCCTTCTTAATTAGGACAGAGAAATATGTGACACTGATGATTCGTCCTTAGCCAAGACAAGTATTTGAACCAAGACATGGTTGTAAATATTTGTGTTAGCGTGACACCATAATAAAAGCATTCTAATTATTGACAAAGAATGAAAGGGGTCAGGATTATTTTAATAAATCTTTTCTTTGGTAACAGCTCTAATGAGCACCTTCTAGCCACTATTTTATTTTTAAACATGGCTTTTTGTCACTCTCGCACAAAAACACATTTTCTGGCGTGCAGAAAAACAACAACCAGCTGTATGCGGTGAATAATGTGATTCAAAGTAGCGAGATGCACTGCGTGTCCTAAGATCTTTGTGATTAAAATAGATCGACTTGTCAAGTTTGACTCTCAGAAATGACAACAAAGAAAAACAGCCTCACTTTCAACACCAAGTTCCACAATGTAATAGCTACGATAACTGCAGACAAGACAATGTTTCTTCCATTTTTTGTCAGTCCTCTCACCTTCAGGCTGTCAGCATAACCATTTTTCTGACCTGCAGATTATTATTCTTGAATTCCAGGCCAGCTGGGAAACTCTGGGAGGGGAGGGTGGACTCAGAGAGAAACACTCACCCCTCCCTTAGCTCTAACCTTTGATGTGCCCTGAGCAAGACACGATCACAGAATTACTCCACTTGAGCTGCTCAGAAAACTTTCGTTGTACTTGGCAGCTCCCAGTTGAGTAAATGTGTAGCAGGTTCAGATTTATTCATCTTTAAAAAAATATACAAACATGAAACCACAGGCTCACACTCAGACGTGTGCACTTATACACAGAGCCATCCTCTTCACACTCTTCCTGTGCACGACACTGAGTTGAATGGAATCTTTAATGTGCTTTAAGGGTCATCAGTGGCTGACTGGACGCGATAGCATCAGTGCTGCAGCTATGACACCACTGGGACGAACTGGGGCGGCAGTGGAATCAGACTGGGCTAATCTGGCCGCAGGACTGACGCTATCTGCAGGCTCATCTCTGCTGAGAATGAGATCCCTCTCACGACCTTCACCAGATCCTTATCACACTTGGACAAAGCTCTGAGTGTGTGCTGGAGTGTGTGGATTGGCAGCTGAGTGTTAATCACTGAATGTAAAGTTGAGTGTGAACTGTAGAGTTTGTTAAAAGGGCTGTCAAAGGCTCTTCATTGTGTATGAATGTGTGTTGGCAGCCTATATAGTACAGTACCAGTACTGCATTCGCCCTCTACACTCTATATGCCCTATTTCTATAGCAACAAGACCCAAAGGCAACACGTATAAAACCCATATGTTCTTACTTAAAGGGATAATTCAACCTCAAATCAAAAAAACATATTTTCCCACTTAAGCTGGGATCACAGACATGATACATTATTCTTCAAACCGACTAAAGCCAACTTAACACATGAGGGCAACAATCTCTCCTCCATTTCTGTGGTCCAGGTCGGGTTTGTCGACAACATAGACTGTATAAATAATGGACCTAGTCACCATGACATCAACCATTGGTTTGTGGGCTGTCCTTTTGAGGCATCGAGTTCAGCGTTTATATATTTATATTGCTTTATTGACATGGTGCCGTGGATAGGAATTGTTCTGCTTCTCTTCTGATGACAGCTCGCCTTATTAGCCACCCGTCAATCAAAGGTAGCCATGCCCCAAATCATACGATTCTTTATCTTCTATTTTTGGTAGAATGCAGCTTCAGGCACTTCCTGGTTTGCCTCACTGCTCAGTTGCCACCCGGTAAATACAAATAACTTTGGTTTGTTGAAGCTGTACTTGCCATTCAAAAGACACTCTTTATTGATTTCTGCTCATGCGGGGTTGTTTCTACAGCCATCCTCAATGTAACTGCTGCATCACATACTGATTTCCCAAACTACGGTGCGGGCCGAAGGTCATACTCACAGAATGCGTCCTCATATTTGGCCATCACTTTATATACTGACAAACAAACTTTGTTGAAGTTTATTGGACATTATATGGTAGAAAACAGTGTTGCCTTAAAAAAAAATCCTGAGGTAATAAATCAAGTGAGAAGTTTTCTCATTTTGTATTGAAATGAATGGACGTAAATCCTTCTGCAAGCTTCGTCAGCTCCCCCTGTTGGAATTTTCCGTAGAATGCAGCTTAAGACACTTCCTGGTTTGCCTCACTGCTCAGACCCGGAGGTTGCCGCCTGGTCGGCACTCTTCCCACTACTTCTTGTCACATTCTGAGGCTATTTCCTGTGTCCCACAATCTCTTTTTCATTGGCCGTTGTCAACATGTTTGCAGTTGGGTCGGTAATCAATTCACACTATCGATTGCGTCCAGATTTGGCTCAAAAAATTCAAACCTGTTTGACTGACTGTGACTGAGGTCAGGTCGGGTTGGTTCCCCTCACACACTAACACATTTTTTATGCCAATTAGTCATGTCAGATGTCCCCTAGTCCACTAGTGCAGACTGGTGCAGACTTTGCCCAACTGGGAATCATGGATAAAATCTGGCAAAAACTCTTGTTGTGTGTCCTCAGCTTTACCTGTGGTGCTATTTATCATTCTGGATTGGCCAAGATGGCGCTTGGCTTGTAGTGCTTAAAGCGCCCAAAAAAGGTACATTTGAAGAACTCAAAAGCAATGTATCTTTCCAGAAACCATGACCCTCAAGATAATCCTCAGAGGATTGGGTTAAAGTGAAATTGAAGTGAAGTTTACTTTCTCAGTTAGACAAGAATCAGATAAGTTTAGGAAGTTATGGGAAAACTGGGTTGATTTTGTAACACCATTGAGAACAGACTTTATCTGGAAAAAGCAATGCATATCTTATTGTTTCTTGCTACAAATTTTTAATTTTTAATGTTCATAAGATTGTGTTCTGCATTATCCTTAATCAGGAGAGAAAGGTCTTCACAAGAGGGGAATGAAAAATGCAGATGGTAGGGAAAAATGATCCCTGATGTGAAGTATTTGCATGTCCTGTATCATATGAAAACATATGTGTGAGAGGTTAAATGCTAATGGGACAATGCGGAATGGAATCAATAAAAAGTTAATTAAAAAAAAAAAAAAAAATATATGTATATATAATCCACAGACCTTGTTGTGAGCAGTTGTCGAAACTATGGTAGAAAGAAAGTAAATGGAGTTGTGTTTTTCTGAAAGGAGACTCGTTGAGTTTTTTGGCACGACAACTGAAGTGCCATACTCCCATAATACTTGAGTGAGGGCCAACATTAACAGAAATTTCTCTTACACTAAAACAATCAAGATTAATAAATAGTACTACTGGTAAGAGGAAATATATGTATTTTTGATTTCAGAGTGAACCGCTCATTTAATGCTACAGTTCAAGATCAATAGCACTCTCATGTCTAAATATGAAAATAGAGCCAAGAGATGGTTAGCGTAGCAGGAATGGTACAAGTTGGAGGAACTATTTCTTAGGATTAAGATTAATACTTTTTTTGTTCTCAGTAGAGTTGGGTCGATTTCCAGTTTTGCCTGTCTTGTCCAGTATACGTGATTAAACCGGTCTGATTTTGTGCCTAACTGCAATTTGTCATTATGACACATTCTGGCAAATTTATAGCAGCCTACATCAGCAACCTGTGACAACGACGTAATGGCACTAAACCCAACTTGTATTTACAGTGTTTTCCACCTGTAGACTATACCTGGGCGGGCCGCCAAGGTATATTTATGGCCGTCAAAGTATATCTGGGGACACATATTTGCATTTTATGTTGTTATTTTTTTATATGTCAGGGAGAAAGACGATATCTTTGATTGATTACCTCCCCTTGCTCTGTCGCACATGCTCTGTGGTCAATACAGAGAGAGAGAGAGAGAGAGAAAGAGAGAGAGGTTCTCTGGTAATAAAGAGACATTAGAGGAGGGGGACAGTGCAATATGACATGACTGACATAATTATGTCTGAAAGAAATGGACTGACAGGGCCACAAGTGTTTGATAGTCTGCATGCAATTTAATGTTCCTGCTTGTATACTATAAAGTTCACGTTACTTGAGGTGGTGAGAGCAGGCAGGAATCCACCGGTCAGAGCAGTGAAGCAAACCTGGAAGTGCCTTTAGCCTGCAATCTTACAAAAATCCAACAGCAGTTGCAAAAGAATGAGACTACTTCTGACTTGATTTATTACCTCAGAAAAAATTCTCATGGCAACATTATGGTCTCAATCGCTAGTTTCAAGTCTCCAATACAATATGTTAATTGTGTAAATATGATCCCATTTAGAAGAAAACAGATGATGAAAACACCCCAATTTGGGGCGTGGCTACCTTTGATTGACAGGTCACTAACACACCAAGCTGTCAATCAGGATAAAAGCAAAACAATGCTTATCCACGTCACTGTGTATTTCGAAATACCTGTGAACTTGTTTATCGTTATCATGTTATATCATGTTTTCGTTTCAGAACTTTGACCCTTTCACTGTGTGTTTTCAGTTCATGAAAGTTTATTTGAACATATTGGGCATTTAAAAATGTCTTGTTCAGCATTCGGTTGTACTAAAAGAAACACCAAGGAGTTTGCTGTTTAATTTTTACTGTAATGTAGTGTAAAGTAATGCACATTTTGTTTTAGCACTAAGAGTTTATTTTTAGATACACCTGTCGTCGTGCCTCCCCAGTCCAAATATGGTCTCTCCAAGTAACGCCAAACTTGATGCCTCAAATGGGCAGTACACAAACCAAAGGGTGATGTCACAGTGACTACGTCCATTATTTATACAGTCTATGGGTGAGATGCCACACAGCAGTGTTAATCTTCAAGAAAACTAAAATTGTGCCGAAGTGGAAACATTTTGGATGAAAGGTGAACCCTAGTTCACTGTTAGGTATCAAAGTTACAATTCCAGAACACAGGGAGGGCTACACAGTGGTGTAGTGGTTAGCACTCTCGCCTCACAGCAGTTTGCGGTTTGACTCCAGCTTGTGTCTCTTCTGTGTGGAGTTTGCATGTTCTCCCCGTGTCAGTGTGGGTTCTCACCGGGTCCTCCGGCTTCCTCCCACAGTCCAAAAACTTGCACTTAGGTTTCATTGGTGACTCTAAATTGTCCATAGGTGTGTATGAGAGTGTGAATGGTTGTATGTCTGTGTCAGCCCTGCTATAGTCTAGTGACCTGACCAGGGTGAACCCCGCCTCTCACCCAATGTCAGCTGGGATTGGCTCCAGCCCCCACGACCAGAATCCGGATAAGCGGTTAAGGCTAATGAATGAACACAAGCTAGCTTGGCTTTGTCTAGAGGTTAAAAAATACCTCCCTAAAATTTAAAATCTCACTAATTAATTAGTTATGCGGGCGGCTGTGGCTCAGTTGGGAGAGTTGGTTGGCCCCCAACCGAAGGGTTGGTGGTTCGATCCCTGACCATCGCAGCCTACATGTCGAAGTATCTTGAGCAAGATACTGAACCCCAAATTGCTCCCGATGTGCTGTGTTCATCGGTGTGTGAATGAATTCCCAATGGTGGCAGGTGGCACCGTTTAGGGTAGCCTCTGCCACCAGTATGAATGTGTGTGTGAAAGGGTGAATGAGTGCAGTCTGTAGTGTAAAGCGCTTTGAGTGGTCGCAAAAGTGACTAGAAAAGCGCTATATAAGTGCAGGTCCATTTTATGCCTCATTTGATTTAGCTGAACAGAAACCTAAATGAAAAAATTACTTGAAGCAATGCAAAATGTAAAGAAATGCTTTTCTTTATCAAGCTTTGTGCTAAGCTAGTTAACTAGTTAAATGCCTCTGGCTCAATATGTAGAATTCAGGCAATAGGTCTTGATGGTTCCACCCCTAAACCCAGAGCATGTAGGATCCATGTTTTATATGGTCAGTCAGGTTCAGGGTCTATACAACATTATGTGTACATGAATGAATCTAAGACCTGTCCTGATCAGACAGTGCTGATCGTGATGGCAGTTAAGTTGAAACATCAGGATCTGAAGTGCAGGCAAATATGTAAATACGTCAGAAAAAACCATAAGACCCCAAAGAGCTGTGTGCCAATATTTTTGTTTTGTTGTTTTATTAATATAGGTGAACTGACCCTTTAAAATAAAATTAGATTTTCAGAATATAGTAAGGTTATTTTAGTTATTATGTGTGTTTTGACATTAGTTTCCAGGGATTTAATCACATTGTAAGCAGATAATATAATAGTGTAACAAGTTTTTTCATCATAACATCACATATTGTTACTAGAAAGCGCTGTTCATTTCCTTTAGGGGAACATAGTCTCTGTAGATGTATGACTATCACTTTCATAAAACTGTCAGGCTACATTCTTGATTTATTACAATGCAAGTCATATTCTTTATATATATGTCAATAGCGGTACACTCACAATGCAGGTATGAGACATGTTATCACTGTTTTACCAAGGGAAAGCTTTTGGATTTGAAGACACAATGGCACCAAAACAAAGATATACAATACACAAATAGATTTTTTTTAATATCAAACAATAATAAGTCACATTGCTTTGGAGCAGAGTGAGACCCAAATGAGAAAGAAGCAACTGACAGAAAACTAATTTAATCAGTTGTTCACACGCCAACTAAGAATTATTGCACTTCCAATAACATTATCTATCGGGCAGCAGTCGGCACAGCACCTCCTGCATTTTCATATTGTCTGTGAAAACGACAAAATGGATTTTTGTTACTCACATCAATCACAAGCAATAGATGCAACAAAATTGTCCTATGTCACACAAATCAGCCATGCGGGGCCAGTGGTGATACTGTAATGATTGGATTTGGCACTGAAAGGAACAACACTCTAGTTTATGGAAATCTGAAAGAGGCTTATTCACAAGTGAGCACAGGTGGCTGCAATGTTTTTGCATTTGATTTTTATTATTTTTGATGGAGGCTTTTAGAGTAAAGTAATGATAATAATGTGATAGATAGATAGATAGATAGATAGATAGATAGATAGATAGATAGATAGATAGATAGATAGATAGATAGATAGATAGATAGATGAACATATAGGAAGGGATAGAGAGCAGCTGCAGTTGGGAAAGGAGAAAATTGAAAAGTGTTAATCAGCAGCTCAACTGTTTAATTGTAGAAACAAATGGCAAATCCAATTTGTGTTTTTTCTATTGTCTCGCAAACCACAGTCGTCTTTGTTTCATGCACCTGCCATGGTTGATTAAATTGTGCTTAGAACCTGAAACAAGCCCAAACAACACGAAAACAAACCGGCTCATGTAGGGGTACACACAATTTATGGCCCTGACACAAAATTAAATTGCGTTTGCTATATTGTTACAGTTTAATTTTACGAACGATTTGCCATAATTCCAGTTTGTCTGAGCCTGACCTTGTAATGTTTTCCTTTTTAAAAAGGCATTCATAAGCTCAACTCTTCCATAAAATTTGAATAAAAAAGGCAGGAGAGGAACAGAGGAGTGGAATGAAAACTCTGGCAGGAGTTCTTTTGGGGGAAAGTGGTTTAAAATGGTTTAAAATTTTGCTCAGTAACCCATTCTATATCTGTAGAACTGCAAATGATTTCCAGAAAGTGGGGAAAAAGAGACAATGGGGTTCTCTTGTTGCTGTGGGATGATCTGTCCTTCCATTTGAACACAAAGAGCTGATAACACCACAAGACACAGCTGTGCCACCTTTTATCACAGTGAGTTGCTGCAAAATCCATTATCTACCTTCTATGACACCATCTATGACAGAATGAGAAACTGAGGGACGAAGAAGCTGAGGAGACATACAGTGGAAGTGATTTTGATGGAAAGTCTCCGAAACTGTCCTGCACTATGGCTGCATGTCTCTTGTGCTGTGAGATAATGTGTAGCATATGTTTATCTGTGTCCTATGTAACTACAGTTAAATTCCTTGATATACACTCAGTAAAGCTGCAATGTAGCTCATTGCATGACAAAGGTTTCTTTCCAACACATGAGCAATATAAGAGAAAATGTAACTACGATCTGCATATCAGATCACACTCAAAGAGCCAATATCTGGCACAGCTTCAGTGCTATCTGCAGAATCTCATGCAGGATATCAGGAAAAGGCTTAACCTGTTAGTCATGCCCACTGGTAGCCAATTCTACACAAGCATGGAAGAAGTGGGAGTAAATATAAAATGCTGGGATTTGGGAACGGATCAAGCACCAACCTCTGGGCATGAAAAGTGAATCCAAAGGTTGGGAAATGCTGCTCTAAGGAATTGGCTGCTTGTTTTCAATGATGGAGCCCCCTTGCTAATCAAGCTAGCGCTAGTGTTAGCTAATAAAATAGCATCCTTCTGGTCCCTCATCTGTTCCTTGCATGCCCTGGTTGCAGAGAAACACAAACCATTGGGTGACTTAACAGTGACTAAACGTCAATTATTTTAGTCTTTGGAACATATGAGAGAAAAAGATGTTGGACGCTAGTTTTTTAGCCATGCTAGTGAAATAGCTTAGGGATGCCATTGTCATTTTTGGGGGTTGGTCCACCACTTGGGTGTAGACTAAAATATTCAGATTGGCATAAAAATCTGTATGACATTCATGTTTCTAAGATGACAAATTCGACTTAGCTCCTCACAGAGGTTGACATTATTGTTTTTCTGTAGTGATGTCCAAATGAAGCTTCATGACCCATTGTGTTTGTTGAGCCCACTAGATGGTGCTCGTGGTAAAAAGAAAAAGGCTTGAAGAATGGTAATTCAATGTGCTTTCAACCCTTTGATTAAAATCTCAAGATTTTTAGATTTATTTATTTTAATTGTATTTCAAACTTGAACAATAAAATTAAACCAGCTAAACATGAATATCTGCTAAAAACACCACTGTCTCAAAGCACAGCCTCACAGAGCTGCTAAGAAGACTGTAGGCCCTTAGGGCTTCTTTTTTTGTTCATCTGTTTTTCTGTCTTATAACATCAATTCAAAGCAGCAAAAGTTATTTTCCCATGGGAGATTTTGTGTTTGTTCAAATTTAACTTCATGCAGGAGAGGAGTAACAATATGTTATTTATCCCTTGTTTTTGACACATTGCATAAAGTTAGCTCGCCTGCACCGCAGGACTGATTACAATATACTGTACATTCCTGTCAGAGTTGAGAAAGTGTTTCAGATGGCCCATCAGGGAGAGAGCTACCTTGGCTTCATTTTTACTGACCCTGCATATTGACTAAATTGAAATAAGGTAATAGTTTGCTTTTGGAATATAGCTCATATCCTTGTGTGCCTTGTTTTTTTTGCATCTAGTGCAGCATAACCACTGAAAATACCAAAGCAAAATTATTCAGTGTTGTAGCAAGGTGCACTTTATCTGGATAAGCTGCCAAGTCACTTCCCCTGCTTTTTAGCACGCTGCATGAAAAGAGAAATATGATTTTTTCCAGTTTGTCCTAGTAATGAATGGAGGGATGCTGCAGTACAGATGTCTATAATATATACTGTAGATGAGGCATGATATTTATTCTTCACATCCTAAAACCAGTTTGATCACACAGCATCCTGTTCTCGCAGTTATTCTAATGTGACTTGTTCCAACCACAGATCATCATCATTGGGGGCAATGAGGGGAAATAGGATGAAGTGAATTATGTTCTAATGTGCGCTGTTGGTCCATGACATTAAAGCTGCTATAATGAATATTATTTAACATGGATCAAATGACGTGTAATGTTAAAGGGCTTGCTTGAGCTCACAGATAATTATCACCCAGCTCTCTAGTTCCCACTTAGCTCATTGTTTAGTTTTACTGATTTGGTTGAGTCTCACTGCTCTCATCTGCAAAACATATACAGGTACAGATGGGCAAGTACACATTTCACCTGAGTTTCCTAGCTTGTGATGATGGAAAATCCCATGGGTATCTGTAATCTGTAAATATTTCTGTTACTATTGTGATCAATAATGTTAAATTGAAGCTCAATTCTGTGTTTCATATTTTTATTGATGTGTATACAAAAAAAAAACTGAGGGACATACCTACATCAGGGTACATTGGTGTCGACATTAAACATGTTGCACACATCCTTAGATTTAAATTGTACAAACAACAGTCACATAAAAGGAAACCAATTAGACTATACAGTATTTGGATATTTAGACATAGTCTGTATAAAATGAATAAACTGACCACATAAACATAACAGATAAAATACATAAATAATAATAAAAGAGAGAGGGGAAAGAGGAGGAAGTAAAAAAAAAAAGAAAAAAATAATAATAAAAATAAATAAATAAAAAGGGACAAAGAAAAGAAAAGAAAGGAGTGTGTGTGGGGGGGGGGGGTTACATCGTCACAAAAAGTCCATAAACGGTTGCCATTTGTCGTAGAATTTGCTCAAGTTTCCCCTTCTTGAATATCTCATTTTCTCTACTTTTAAAAAGGACATAGCCTCTTTAATCCATTGCGTGCTGGAAGGAGCTGTTGCTCAATTCTAGCAAATTCTGATCAACCCATTTCAATTTCACCTACAATGACTCTGTGTCCAGTAGTTATGTACAGAAGTAGATACTTACACCCAATCCCTGATCGTTTCCTAACCATAACCAAGCAGTTCCATTTCACAATTTTAACCGCGTTAAAACTGCAATCTTAACATCTTTAAAAACATTGGCCATGCAACTCTTTCACAACGTAAAATAGAACAGTGAGATTTTCAGTAAGACATCATACGAATCGTTTTGCATAATTTTCACAAGATATCAACCTAGTGTATGTACCTGCCCAGAACTAAATGGCAGCCAGACAAAATATGCAGCTAGCTGGTGGATATAGGGGAGCATTTAGCAGCTAAGCAGGCAGACATCTCTCTTGGTAGACCGCTTGTTGCGGTGCCCTCTAGTGGTAAAATATCTAATATTACAGGTTCAATGAATACACTAAGCTTATCTTTCTGTATGCAATCAACTTATTATTTTTTGTGCTTTTTTCTGGCAGCAGACTTGCACATAAACATGTTGAATTTGCCAAGAAAAAGGCAGTATTTTTCTGTTCCAGTGAGGCTCAGCTTCATAGACATACTGCTTTAAGAAGTGAGCCCAGTCTGGCTGTCATATCCGCATAGTGAGGTTGCATCAAACTGTCTGGTACCTTTTCTGAGAGGGATTATCCGTCTGTTGCAACTGTTGCATATAAATCATCTCTTAAATTTCTGTAAAAGAATTACCAGTTCACCAAGAGTTGGTCTTAGCAACTCTAACAATATTTGGTTAGACCATGTATCATACAAGACCCAAAACTGATATTAATATACACACTCTCAGGATGCTCTTTGACATATTGAATTAAAGAAAATCTTCCAATGGCACGTAGCTGTTATTTTATTGTATATAAAAAAAAAACTAAATACATGCACAGCCAGATAGAGATACACAACCATGCACACAAATAAACACACACACACACACACACACACACACACACACACCAATACAGCGATCACCCCTAAAGCAAGAGGTGTGTTCTGTTATCACTTTCAGGAGGATAAACAATGTTAGTGAGAATACTAATCTTGGTGTACCAGCTCAGAGCGTCTCCTTCATTGCTGGGGTATAAATAGCATAATTAGCCACGGGAGGAAACACAAATGCCACTTATCTCACTAACCGCTGCACAGCATTCCACATCCCTCACGCATATTTCTTCCTGCGATCCATTCTCCCGTGCTGCGTCTTTACGACACACTCAGTATCTGAGACTGAAGGGAAATGCAATGGATTTATGGTTAGGAATGCAGGGAGAAGATGGGGGAGAAATGCCAATTTACATGGAGTTAATATTCTGTTTCATGTGCAGGTTGTGCCGGCTGGGACACTCAGGCCTGAAGGGAGAAGGGTGGGGGGGTGGGGTGAGGATAAGCATACGTGTGGTCTCACGTTAGGTGTTTTACCAGGTGACTGCATGAATGCACATCTTTCACACACACCAAAAAAAAACAGCAGAAGGTGCCACTGGAAGTCCAGTGAACTCTGTCTCAGAGGTCACCTCGCCAGATGTTGTCTACTGATGCAGAAAGGAGCAGGGGGACGTTTACTGAAGTAGACCAGTAATATTCAGCCAGAGGGCATTGAAATGAGCTGTGATATTTTGCTCAAATACAAAGAAGAAAGAGACAAACTGGTAGCATTTTGAAGCCAATTATTCTAAAGATGTATGAAAAAGTTGGTTAGGTTATACTTCCTTGTTTTCGTGGATTTATTTTTGATCCAATTCATGGTCTGCTGCTGTTTCACAGTAAAAGTCTTGTAAAACATGGGATACCTTTTATTGTGAAGTGTTAATGTACTTGTCACTGCAGTTGTTTTTGGACTTTCTTATTAAAAAGCTTGTTTTTCTGCACCGTAAACAGATAAACCAGTTGCTGTAGGATTATGCTTCCCAATTGTAGTACTGACCAATCACGTTTGAGCAGTCTTTGGTTGACTGCAGGTAAACAGGACGTGCCACGAAACCCATCGGCTATTGTTGGAAGACAATTTCCATTTAATTAGCTTAGTTAACTTAGCTAACCTGGCTACTTGTGAAACAATCTAGCAGTAGACACCCTCTCTCAGTGCACCATTTTTGTGTCTCAAGTTGCTTATCGGACTGCAAACAATGACCAGGGCATGGAAGAGGAAGTCTCATCCTGGATATCCACTGACTACGGAGGAACCTGAGAAATATGCCCTTTGTCTCCACTCATAAATTGTCATCAGTCAATAGCCAATGGGTTCAGAGAATAAATGATCGTCAATCATGCTTTTGATTTTAAAATTCAAAATCCAAATCACATTTTGATAAATCTTGGGTAAACCCTCCTAATATCCTCCCGATTGCAAAAACACCTTTTGTCCTACTACAAATGTCCCCCTTCGTTTTGGAATTTAGGGCCAATAGACCTTTTTAACATGAAAGTATACCATTTTTGAGTTAGCCCCAAGGACGACACAAGGGTGAAGTATCTGAATCTTGACAACCCTAATAACAAGCCAGGTTATTGCTAAATTTGGCTGTTGAGGTATATTTCTGCAAGAAGTTCCAACTTGAATTATGCTGAAGGGTATATACTTAGAAATGCTGTCAGTCTACTGCATTCACAATGCAATCTACTATATTTTTTATGAATTATCATTGTTCCACCTTTGCCAAGTCATACAATTATCAAGTGATAAAGACATTTGACTTGATTGACCTGGATATGACCCACAGCAAAATACGATATATTGTGGCTTTTACAAGAAACTTTTATAATTCCTAATGTGGCTCTACCTGGGATCTTGTTTCTTAATGTAGGTACTGCTGACATTTGGGGATACAAGCTTTTGCTGCAAACTAACTTCCTGGTTAAGTACGTGTGGGAATGACACATAATTTTAACATAACAATGCTTGTTCTGACATTTTGACTCCCCCTGGAATTAAAGTGAAGTACATGATGTTTCAGTACTGTACTTATGATTCATCTTGGGACTTGTGATTAGGACCACAGCGTCCCGGTCTTCTCACTTGAGTGATGTGTGGGAGCTGACTTCCTGCTTGCTAACAGTCACTCAGGCTTATGACTCAGAGCAGGCTACTACTCACCCTCTCACCTTCTTGTCGAGCACTGTGGCTCTGGAGTGGCTCCAGTAGTGGGATCAGTTGGGACAAAGATTATAGTGTCAGTGTCATGGCAAGTGGGTACAGCTAAAAGAGACCTGTTAGGCAGAAGAGCCTTATGTGATCATGAACAGTGGTTACAGAGCTGGGCACTGAACCATTGTACCCATTGTAATTTTCTTCACTGGTTATTTGAACCGTCATTTTTTTTGTTTGTTTGTTTATTTGTAGTGTGGTAATATTGTTTGACAGCTGCTTGTGTTACACAGGTAAGTAACAATGAAATTGAAATAAGACTAAACACATAGTGAATTCTTCGAGCACTGCTCATTTGTGCCCAGGGACGTAATTAGACGATATTATGTGAATCCCTAGGATGGACTGAATGGCACAAATGGGTTATATTTCTGTTATTTGTGGCACAAGTTGAAATTATTCCATTTGAGCAAGGAATTTGTGTGACACTGCATTGGCAGAGCCTATCTGCAGTGATATTCTCCTGCACAGAACTGCCCTAATCAATCTGAAGTCCATTCAGAAAACAAGCATTTTAAAGGTCACACACAGGCTTGTCGTCTTGTGGACAGATCTAACAAGGCATAAATTCAGACTTTTTACAAATTGGCATCATGGTGTGGTTATTTTGGCATACTTTTAATCCATTTATTGCAATTGAATCGCAGCAAAATCAATTTATTTTGGGTTTATACTGCTGCAGCTCATGAAGAACGCGGGGAATATCACCGGGCTGTGTGATGATGTCATGAACCCAGGTACAGCTGCGATGGACTTGTGGTTATTTTGCCAGTTGGTGATGACAGGGAGAAATTACAGCATTGTTTACACCGCCATGTCCTCTGCTAGCAACACCAATAAACACAAAACAGAAATGATCCGGTGAAACAAAAATTTGCTTCATGTTTGTTGTGAACGCAGCATATGAATGTAAGCTAAAGATCAGCATGCTAACATGCTAATGTTTAGCAGGTAAAGTTTCTCTTGAGCACATCATTAGTTTATCATGTTAACAGGCTAATTAGCACAAACAAAGTACAGATGAGGCTGATGGGATTTGAATTTGTTTTGCAGGTACTTGATTAAATGTTGGACTAATGACAATTTAGACCTGATTATGGCGCTAGATGAAAAGTCAGGGGATGAGACAAGCAAGTGGCAACCTCCGGGTCTGAACAGTGAGGCAAACCAGGAAGTGACTTAAGCTGCATTCTGAAAATTCCAACAGGGGGTGCTGATGGTGGCTGCAAAAGCATTTCGGTCCATTCATTTCAATACAAAATGAGAAAACTTGATTTATTACCCCAGAATTTTCTTCAGGACAACACTATGGTCTCTATCGCTAGTTGAAAAATCTTCTTCAAGACAATTTGATGTTAATAGTGTAAATAATGGCCCTTATTCAAAAGAAAATAGAAGATAAAGAATCATATGATTTGGGGCGTGGCTACCTTTGATTGACAGGTCACTAACAAGGCGAGCCGTCATCAGGAGAGAACTGCAGAGAAGAAAAACAATGCGTATCCAGCATAGACATAACAAAGATCATTGTATTTATTATGTCTATGGTATCCAGCCATGAACTTGTTTGTCGTTGTCCGTGTTTCCGTCCGGTGTTGTCTCATAGCTTTGACTCTTTCACACTGTATTTTCACTTAACGACTAAGCTGTTTATTTTATTGGAGCATTTTGTTCATTAAAAATGTATTTTTCAGCGTTTGGTTGGACTAACAGACACTCCAAGGATCTCTGTTCATTTTTTTGGTAAGTAATGTAGATTTTGTTTTTTGCTAGCCAAAATGAACATCCTAGTTAATGCTCCAGTTAATGCTAACATGAATTAGCAACGACTTCTCTCAGTCAGGTTGAGGTGTAGAGAGGCTGTAGTCAGTGATCAGATCCCTCTCCTCCTCCACAGTCCAGATATGGTCTGTTTCCCGTTTCCGAAACAAGATGGCGACGAGTGTAACGCTGAACTCAATGCCTCAAACAGGCAGTCCACAAACCAATGGGTGACGTCACGGTCACAATTATTTATACAGTTTATAGACAAGAAAGTCCTTTCATACTGAGGGGGGACAAATTCAAATTGCAGTCAGCTGCTCTGCCTCTTTGCTATCTGTTATGGCTTAGAATAAGTAATATGTTCAGCAAGGCCAAGTCACTGTGGCTATACAGACTAAGAGGCATGACTGGCTGCTAAATGTCACTGCATGCATGTATGGAAATGAGTAGAAAAGCATTTAATACTGTCTGTGATAATATAACTACTTCCTGCATACACACACTAACACACATAGTGGTTGTTTACGTCTAGCCAATGGTGTCCTTCATGGATAGCTCCTGATAATCCATATTTCATTTCATGCAGGGTTATGGGAAGCATCTCCCCAGAGAATTCCACTTGTCAAACTGTCACATCTCAAAGGCCTCACAAGGAGAATGAATTTGTTGATGTTTGCCAAAAAACCCACACATCCTTCTCTTCTTCAGTTTCTATTTCAATTTCTCTTTCAGCAATTTTTTTCATGACCTCTATCTCAGGACTTAAGTCGAGGCAGCTGTGAAAAAACAAAGAGGAGAGGCACAGCAGCGCTATTACTGGATATGTTGCCTAACAGAGTATAGAACAACATCTGACACTTTGCACCCATTTTGCATCATTCAAGTCTTTTCATACAGTCTTCTCTCAGTCTGGGACTCCATCAAATAGCCTGTGAATTAAATGTTATGCCTTCCTAAACCAGAAGCCCTAATCCAAAACTGCAAATTGAAGTTTATGACTTCATTTTTGTGCTGCAAATAGTTCTACTTTTCTTTTTAATCTCTTCTTTCTTTTAATCTTTTTGGTATTACTAACTGGCACAGACTTCCAGGCTAAGCAACTTTTCAGATTTTCAATTTGGATTTTTTCCTTCTGTATATGTATTTCTTTTCTTCATTACATCAAAGACACACTTAATTCTTTGGCTGTGATTGAGCAGCTGGGGATAAATGTCAGTGTTCTTATTCATTTCTAGATGAATGGTTTGTTTACCCTGGTTAAACTTTGAAATGTTGTATTAAAATTAACTCGGTTCCATAAAAAAGCTTGACTTCTACTTTTCAGTATATACTAATAAACCCTAAGTCATTTATGTGAACTGACAAATGTGACATTTTTTTAATTACCTTCCCATGTAAAGCTGTCAGTCTCCTTCTAATCTCATTGGCATTTAAATTATTATTTTAAGTAGCGAAATTATATTCAAAATGTT
Source organism: Centropristis striata (assembly GCF_030273125.1). Taxonomy (NCBI): domain Eukaryota; kingdom Metazoa; phylum Chordata; class Actinopteri; order Perciformes; family Serranidae; genus Centropristis; species Centropristis striata. Next base: position 8,046,095 of record NC_081534.1, read on the forward strand.
AACGTTAAAATTAGCCTATTATTTAACTATAACTAGCTATACATTGTAAATATAGGCTTATGCATTGCAGATGCAATAATAAGCATGTGGTAATGCATAGGGATGTTTCTAACCATTGATTTCCCTGACGGAATGGAAACTTAGACGAGTCAAAGAAAACTAATTTAGCTAACTTATTTATAACATATTAGTTATTTGTGATCTATATTCAGTTGAAAACTATGCAAAGACAAATATATTTAACCTCTTAAAACTCAAGGGTAGGGATAGGGTTGGATAAAAAAAGTTTTGTAGTTTCAATTTTGTTTTAGCCAAATGCCAAGCAACAACAACTGCAGAAACTAGAAGATGTTGCCTTTCCAATTAATTCTTATTCTAACCTGACATAATGTAATAAGCTTTGGATCTGATTTTTTTGGGGTCTAACCTTAACCCTTCCCCTTCCCCGAAACCTACCCAGGCAGGTGGGTTTTAAGGGAGTAATATAATTCTAAATGATAAACTTTGGTGTATAGACTCTGAATACTCTGAATTCTAAATTTGATACTTTTTTATCAACACTTTACATAGCGTCCCAACTTCTTTGGAATTGGAGTTGTAGTTAATCACATTTTTTAAGTGTCGCCAGCTAGAAATGTGCCTCAAGAACCTGGTGTGTGGGGTAATTTATTCACAATATTTGATGAAATGCCAGCGGGGACTTGAAGTAGAGTCATGATTTGGCACCATTAGTGTCTCAGCGTGCACGTTTGATTCATTGAGCTAGCTGGAGTTAGCTTGCTTCGCTTTGTTGATTGATAGCACTGAAGAAATGCGTGCTAGCTAGCTAATAAGCTTGTTTTAGTGTTCATCTGGCCATACTGCTTAATCCAGACACTATTTCAGAAAGAGGAGGAGGTGGCATGTGGGGACACTAAAAACACAACAGCGTGGCAATGAGTGAGGAGTTACTGCTGCTGCTGCAGGAGGAGCAGCAGCCACACATTGGAACAGTCATTTCAGCATTTGATTAGTATTATTTCTTTTACTTTTCCATTTATATTCAACCCCCAAAATTTGTTTCAACAGCCCTATTCCCATGTCTTTCGCTGCTTTTGTTAATACTCTTTACTATTCAACTGGCAGTAATTGCACTCAGCTCACCATGACTGTCATTGAAATGACTGCTAGACTTCCTGGCATCTACTTCCTCAGGATATCACCAGTAAATGACCTATCATTAAAAAGAGCCTATCCCAAAACCGTGACAATGAAACCATGTAATGGGAAAAGCCTAAAGGAATCATTTTTAAAGAGATGTGATGAACAAAATTACCCCAAAAAGTTTCCCTTATAAGTCTATATAGTCTTATAAATGATAGCTATGAGTAGTAAGCTTGTCCCTGGGCTATCATTTAAGCTATCTCACCATGAAATGTAAATTACAGTCTTCATAAGGATGTAATGGTGCACTATTTTATTCATGAGGTTATGATTGCACCGTTTCTGTCCTTTGAATATTCAAAATGTGTCAAGTTGAAATGATTGGATCTAATGTGATCACTGGGACCAGGACATATACTGTGATGCATTATGGATTAAAACACTGCAGCATTCACTTGTCCCAAGGTTACCAAGAGGATTCATGCGTTGCTATTAAAGTTCAGATCGAGCCTGATAGTCTAAACCTTTCATAATGAATTACTTTCAATTATTACCACTTCCATTCCCCCCGTGTTTCATTTACACGAGCAGAGCATGATGTTGATACTCATTTACTGATGTAATAAACGAAACTGAATGCGAGCACGTGTGAAAAATGAATGTGAAAGGTCTGCTACAGAGATTAATTGAGGGCTTAGAGGAATGCTAAGGGAGAAGTGAGATGTATGTGTGTGTGTGTGCGTGCATACATACATGCGCAATCCTGCACCGCCTGAATGTAAGAGATGGATCACTATGGAGACGGATTGTAAGCCAGCAGGGAAACAGAGTAATTATGATGTGCTGGGAAGCAAAGTGAGAGCTGTCTTAAGAACTGGCCCTCCGGCCATCAGATACTCAAGCATGCTTCATTGCATCACATGGCCAATTACATTGTGTGTCAGTGAGTGATTTATTGCACCAAAGCTAGATCTTGTTTGACAGACAGTAGGAAATGAGTGGGCGATTGTGTAGTATGTTCTTAGATTAGGTTTTATCCATTTGACACGTACAGCCCATATACTTGTGTATACTGAGGGGTAACAGCATGTAACCAGTGTACATACACACAGGGATATGGACACAAACATACTGAAGCAGACAAAATACATGACCATCTCACAAACACAGATAAACAGTAGCTGCTGGTGTACTTTGCTCTTGTGTATTATGGTGACAGAACTGTTCGGTAATGGGGCTTTTGTAGGAGCAATACTCAGGATTTAAAGTGTTTGTAAAGTGGAAAGGTTTTTTGTCCTTTCAAAATCTAAAAACCAACAACAAGAGAAAGATAAAAATGGTGCTGTTTTTGTCTCCAAAACCAAAAACACAAGAACAAAATTGTAAGTAAAGTGTTTCTAGTTTACAGTAAAATGCAATCGATAGAAAATATGGCTAACTTGCAAACTACTACAGGAGCAACTGGGTGTTCCATCCAAAGCCAAGGAACACATCGGGAAATACTGTTATGTCGACATTACAGTAACACACACACACTGCAAATTATTTGTTTCTTACCAAGATAAAAATAACCTTTATATTTAGAAGTGTTAGATAATTGATCTTGTTTTAAGGGTTAATTTCTAATTTTAAACATTCAACATGCTTATTTCTAGATTTGACAATCTTAATTTAAGAAATCTTGTCAGCTAGATAATTTCCCTCAGATTTAGTGTTTTTATCTTTTTTGCAGTGCAAAAACACATGCAGCTTACCCTGTGACGTTAAATGCAATATAGCTGACTCATCTAACAGTAAGTTAGCATGAAATGTTACGTTAGCTAACGTTACTATCAGCAATTTTATTAAATTACTAAAACCCCAATACATTATCTCATCCATAAATATTATTTCTCCCATGATCTCATGCTACTTCATGATGTCATCAAAGTCCATCTTTTCTTATTATATTGGTAGCAGCAGAAATTAGGTTCTGTGCCTTTAAGTGTCCTAGTAGACCATAAAAGTGAGCTAGCATGGACTGTACAAGCATCCTGGAACTAGCTCATCTAAATTGGATAGTCGTTTTTAAAACGATCAATTACACCTGTGCTTTTTCAACTATGACAAGCCAAAATGTCTGCTCTGTGAAAAAGGTCTATTTAATTAAGATAAATATGTCAGACCTACCGCACAACACCCTGGTGCTTCTAATGACTCACAATAAAACATCACTTTTACTTCTCCTTGAGTAAACATTTACACTAGATAATTCTCAAGTATCTCCGTTATAAGGGCCATATGTGCTGAGACTGACTAACCATATGTTTTGAAACTCGATACCAATATATCTGATGAATATTTATCAAAACAACTGACAGTGTGCAGCCTAATGCAGTAATCATCGTGGAACAGCACCAGCTGAACTTTAATAAATCTCAGCTGCAGCACTGAGAGGGTATAGGATGTACTTGCAGTATGTGTGCCAAAGCAAAAATTAATGGCAGCCACATTCTCAGCTGAACGCAAAGTAATTACTGTCTTTTTAGAAATGTTACCCTTTAGTGGGAAAAAAAACTGAAGGCCACATTAAAGCACAGATGGGTGATATTTGCATGCAGCTAATTACAGACCATCAGATTGTGCCCCTTTTGTTCCACTGGTACGGTAAATATCAACCACTTCTTCTCTCATTTGTATCACTACACCACTGAGTGTTCATCAAAAATTGTTCCTATTATACAAAGCTCTATAAATTAGAAATGTAGCTTTTATTCACAAAGGCACACCCAATAAATATGAAAGGGAATGCTAACGTCCTGTTTATTCCAGTGAAGTTCTGTCACTAGCTTTAGGGTGATATTGGACTCTATGGTACCATTAGTTGAATTGTGGGAGTTTGCGGCAGAGCCACCTGCCGCTGTCAGATATCTTTCATCATGTGTCACAAAGATCTCTCTCCTCTGTGTTCACTTCCCTGTGTCTCTCGCTTGATATTAGATTTGTGCCAGACAGCTTTCTGAGACAATAAGCATGCCAGCATGTTGGGATTTAACAACTGAAGATGAGAAACCGAGACAAAAATTGGGGTTGACACTATGTTTTTTATCAAGGAGATGCTGAAACATTCATTATGAAAGCCTTCAGCCGTGATGCACAATACTGCCATCACTCCACTGCGGGAAAGGTGAAACTTAATCCGATTGGAGAGATTACACAAACGTATTTTTATCCTCATCATTCTTGTCAAAGCATCACGAGGCTTGTCTACAGCCTTCCAGGATCTCTAATTTATCTGCGGTTCTTGGCCTTTCATGACGTCCCCTCCGTTTGAAGCCAGGGGATAAGGTCACCTCAGCACTGAGGTGTTCGCAGACTGTGTGTAAAGGCTCTGGAGGCACAAGCCTTCAGAGGACTGTGCTAACCCTGTGGGGTTACATGAAATACTGAGGACATACAGCTGTCAAAACCAGCGTGATGTAAAACTAAGAAAATCTCAGTGTGCCTGTCAAGAATATATCTCAGACCTAGACCTTCCCCATGTACAGTATGTCTGTACTTTCTGTCAAACTCAAGATTAGAAAAACCAAACTTCACTTGAATTAAAGTGAAGAAATTGAGTTGAATTTTCTGTGATGTGAAATATAAGGAGATGTATTTTTTAAGACCATTTTAAATGAAAGTGCTGCATTTCTCAGTGGCTCCATTGTGGAAGTTAATTAAGAATTAAAACAGTAATAATTAGATATAGATTGTAATTTGTGCGTCAGTTCTTTCTGCCTTACCAGTGGTCGAGTAATCCATGTGAAGAGTATCTTCAGCATAGCCTTTAGAGATGTTGCATGTATTTCATCGTCACAAAAACAAATCTAATAATAATAGATTACAGAAAGCTTTGTGATGGACAGGTTTGGAACAACATTGGTTTAGTAAAGAATAGTTTGATTAATGCCTCAGGGTGCCTTCACACCGACAGTTCCATTCATTTGGACCAGCCAAAGACAATAGTATTATATCCTTTTAGCTTTAGTCCATTTCATGTTCACAGCCAAAGAGTTCAATTGGCAGTTGTCCCGTCAGCCTAAATCAACCAAAGCAAATGCAAAGGGAGTTTGTTTGAACCACATGATACAGGTTAGATGTAAAGGCATGTTTAGATAAATTGCAAGTCAACTGCTGTTTATGCATGGACTGACATTTAGCTAAAGTTCTTGACATTTGTCACAAGCATTCAAAACTAAAGAACAAAATAAAAGAAAACCCTTTAAAAGTGTGTTGCCAACCGTGATGCATTTTACTCTACTGTATCAGCATTTATGCTGATGGAAGGATTCAAGTATATTTGCTGACCAAAGAATACTGAATGCCACCATTCATTCTTTTCCAGCTTTATATTACCATTCTTTTGGGAACACTTTAGTAAAAAACCCTGAATCTATATCCTCGAATACATATTGTATATCCCAGCAAGCTATGCAGCATTACTTTAAGGTGCTAGTAAAAGATGTGCCTGTCCAGATCAATAGGCTTCAAAGGCATATTTGAAGGACTCTTCAAAGGAAAATGATTCTTTCACAAGAAACGTCTTTCACTTGTTTAATATAACATGATAATTAACCACATTCACACATGTCCAAGACTCTCCAACAGTCTGTGTAGTTCATCTCTGTGAATGCAGACTTGGTGCAGTGGTTTATCTCTTATTTTTCTCTTGATTTGAACTCAAGAACTTTCAAAGGATACATGTTCACTAAAAATAATCTGTCTTCAAATGGATAAATCACATTTTCTTATTAAATGTGCTAATGACTACACTAATCTTGTTAAACAGATAAATTTAGAACAACATGAATACATTGCCAGATAATAACACGGACATACAATCATTTTCCATTACATTAGCTAACATTTGCTAATTAGCACTGAACACAAAGTTCTGGGCTTTAAATGTCCAGTGAGGTTCAGGTTAAATTTAATGAAAATCCATACAATCCCTGTCGAGACAGTTCCACAAATATCAGCCTCATGTCACCAATGGACCACCCATTTTGACAGGAATCATTGTCAGGGAACTGTGCAAAACTTCATTCCAATTAATCAAATACATGTTGAGATATTCACCTAATAAGTAAAACCTTTGACCAGATGGTGGCGCTAGTTGGAAATTCATGGCTCATCCTTTAGGCACCATGAATATCTGTGCCAACTTTCATAAAAATCTATCCAATAGTAGGTGAGATAATCCACTAAAACCTAAAATTTCAACCTTATCCTCGAGCGAAAGGACATATCAGGTTTGCCCCAAACCGGGATTCCTCCTCTGGGCTCCATGAATGGCAATTCATTTAATAGTTGTTGAGACATTTTACTCTGGACCAAATTGGTGGACCAATTGAACAAAATTGCCATATCTAGAGCCTCGTTGCTGGCAAGGCTGAAAAGTTCTTGCTAACTCCAAAGTCTTAATGAAAGGTGACTGTGCAGAGTGAAAGAAGACAATGAGTCCTTAACATTATTGATCACCAGCAGTCTAAAGTTAAACAATCAGATTACACAAACCCATGTTGTGACAACCAATTTAGGTTGATGAAGATCCGAAAACCGAAACACTGCAATTAAATAAAGTGAGTTTGTGATTGTCAGCCTGCAGGATTCTTTGCTTCTTCACTGACTTTTTATCTTAAAACAACCAAGGCTTTATTAGAATATTAGGACAAACAGCATCCCATGCCAATCACACTGTAGACTTTACATTAAGTGAAAAGGGGGAGAGCAGGCGCTGATCTCACATCCCTCTTGAACTCATAGTGAACTTTAAGCTCATTGGCCAGCCACTGTCCACTTAACTGATGGAGTCTGGGGATTAGCACTTGAGATGACCTTTCAAGTGTTCAAGTGGTTAGCTCACGTCTATTGAGTGAAATCTCATTGACAGCCCATCGACATATGATAGGAAGTCAGCAAAAGACTATGAAAAACATTTTTAAATTACCTGCTTATGACCATATTGTATGTCTCTGTTTTTCCAGATTCACCTTAATCAAGAGGTCTATGACATTACAGAGTGTAACAAACACAAACAAGAAAAAAGATGTATAAAATGATCTTCTCCAAAGAAGATTTTTTTTTTATTTTTTTTTTTTTTTATTACTTTATTGCAGGTTATGAAATTACAAATATTAACAGCTTCATCACATATTCAATTCATCCTGCCACATTTATGCATTTTTTACAAGAGGCAATGCCAAAAGAATAAATAAATAAGTAAATAAGATATTCATTTTTAATTGTTTGCTTATTCATTAAGGAAAAGAAAGAGAAGAAGAAAAAGAAAAAGAAAAATAATGGAAAATAACAGTAGATGAGATTAAGGAAAAAGAATCGCCTACAAGTTAAGAAACAGAGAAGAAGAATTTAAAAGAAACTGGAGTAAATGGTAATGGAAGTAAATGGAGTGGAAAACTAGAACTGTGCGTGGAGTGTTGAAGGAGTCCCCCCCCCCACCGCCATTTATAATTGTTGTTTTTTTTTCTTTTTCTTTTCCAAAAAAGATTTGATAAAGTTTCGTCTAGTCTCATTTGAGCCAGCAAGGCTAAGGGTACTCTTAAAGCAGATCCCCCTTCCAGTCTTTGAAGTTTCATTGGTGTGACGGAAACCTTTCTTGATGAGGTTCTTATTGATTAAGGGTGGCCATCACCCCTCTGGGCTCCATCTTAAACCCGGCCCCTGCAGATTTATGTGCTTTTCACAGAGGTTTATCTTTGCCTTAATGCCTCTTTGTTCAGCACTGTATTGGTGTTTCTGTCACGTTGTTAAAATCTATGGTGCAATATCACTCCCTTGGAATGGGCTCATCGAAGTGTCAGGCTTTGTAGATCTATGGCCCAATATGGCAGGCAGAGGAAAAAGGGAGAAAGAAGGAGCGGTAAACTCATAAACCTATATCTTTATTCTGACTGATGGTGTTCAGTGTCCCTTTACAAAATAGGCAGAAGAGATAACACACAAACAGCAGCAATGTGTTAAATATATTCCCGACATGCTCAATAAAATCATTCCACATTTTCTTGATGTCTGTGATGAGTGTTTCCATTTTCCTTTGGCCTGGACAATTTCCTCTGACATCCCGTCTCATCCACAGCTCATGATTGCATGTGAAAGCACTCAGAGGAGTGATTGATATATGGATGGCGTCTGCAGTGGTTTTATCTTCCCTATGCAGATACTTTCAGCTGCTGCATTCAGAGATATGCCAGCTGTTGTAACCTGCTAACTGTTTTGGTCAAGCTTCTGAGTAAGCTACTCTCACTGATTGAAACACGTTCTCTGTGATTATGGCAATCATCGAGCCACTCCTGCTACGTAGTTACACTTCCTCCAGCTGGCCCATTTGGTCATGTTCCATGTTGCTGTGGAATTTTGAAAGAAAAGGTTTTGGTACTGAAAAGCTCTTTCTGAAAATGACAAGTTTCATTATGTGAAATGTCATGTTATCTCTAAAAACTGTCAGATCTGACATTAAACACTAATTAATTTATGCCAGAATAGTTTTCCATTTCTCCTTTCAAAGTACAATATACACTATAGATGTTCAGAGAAAATCATATTTTTCTTCAGCCAAACCAGCATTGGCTAATATGTTGAGGGAATTATCCTTCTGCCACCTAAGCACAAGAAAACATAATCATAATCATAATGCAAAGTAACATAAAAGGTGTATTTTATGATTTACATTGATTCCAAAATTGTTTTGATTACACAGTGTGTCTACTAAGCTGGCTTGCCTGCTGGTAAGCCTACATTTCAGAGTCACAAAGCTAGCTGTTGTGAGTCAGTAAATACATTATAACTGTTCGCTGGCTGAATCATTGTCATGCTTTCTATTTTTTAAACCACGTTGAATAGGCTTTGGAGTTGTTAAAAGAAACTTTGATAGAACTGTATGGAATAAAAACCGTAAAGTAGCTAAAAATGAATGTGTACTTGTGTACTAGCTTTTGAGTGATAAGTAATGTAAACTTGCGTAAAAAATAAATAAAATAAAGAAATGATATGTACAATAATTAAATTTTTATTACATTTTTGTTGCTTTGGTGAATAAATGTACATATTTTAACTCAAATGTGCCCAAATGCTTGAATTAACATACACAAACAAAACCAGCTGTGAAAGCGTCTTCGGAATCTGCCAAAGTTACCTTGCATCACCAGATCCTTTTTTCCTCCTTGGCACCCACAACAGCTCAAATTGCCCAGAGGAATGCTTATTTTCAGGCATCAGAGCGCAGGACAGACAATGTCTGTCCTTTTCAAAGGGTATCAGGGATTGGCAGGGCCATGATCTCTTCTACTTGCAGGTCTTTTGTGATCCCCTGGAGGGGCTGAGGCCAGGCGAGCTCCCTGGCGCCATTCTGCTCTTTCACCCAGTCAGCCTTCATTAGCCTCCACCGTAACATTCCTTTTGCTGGAGATCCAGAATTCAGGATGGACTGATTCAACGCATTCACACCACAGTAAACGCTGAGTAGTTTACAAAAATGCCTACAGAGTACTGAAGTAGTAAACTACTGGATACAATTCCTTTTTTTTTAGTCATATGTTAAAATGGATGTGTCAAATATTGTGGTAAATGTATGAAACAGTAACCTCTTTGAGCAAAAAATTCAAATTTCCAACCGTTCTGAACACTCGATTTCCAATAGTTTTTTGTACTCTCAGCTCATACTGACGTCAGTTAATTTTGGGTTTTTATCTAGCACCATGTGCCCAAGGCCCACTCTTGCAGTGTTAACATTACGTACACAGCTACATGCTAAAGTTAAGGAAACATGCTCCTCCAGTTGTTTTTGATTTGTGCTAAATACTTTTCCAGCCTTTTGTTGCCCCTGTCCCAACTTTTTTGAGACATGTTGTTGCCATCAAACTCAAAATTAGCTAATATTTTCCATGAAATGGTCAAATGTCTCACTTTCAATATCTGATATGTTTGTGTTGTTCTATTGTGAATAAAATATGGGTTTATGAGATTTGCAAATCATTGCATTCTGTTTTTTTATTTACATTTAACACATCATCCCAACTTTTTGGTAATTGGGGTTGTAATCTTAATTGCCGTTGTTGTTAAATTCTGCCCAATAATGGATTACCTTCTTGCTGTAACATGTTCACTTATGTAGGTTTTGGCTTTTGCTGGTGATTTTTCATGGCGGCTAATGGGTTTGGTTGTCACATGGGTTGGTGACATTCATTAGGTCTTGCTTCCTTGAGGGCACCCAATTTTCAGAATTGGGGTTTCAGGGTTTTACATTTCAGAAGTAAGACATTTGACATTTACTTGAGTGGACTTGCAGTGTTTTTCATGTCAAAATATAGATATCCAGCTCTTAAGTGTTTCTCTAGGCTTTTACAAAATGCCTGCCAGCCAACCCCAAGATGGGGATGGTTGTCAAAAGTGCACAAGACATATTTTACAGTCTTTAGCTTTTGAACAGAATAAGTTTAAGGAGAGCAAGGTCACTTTATTCCTACCTGCCACTTCAATCTTCCATTAGACATTGACAGAGAATCTGTTAAGAATATAGTAAAATGTGTAACAACCAACCCCATTCACCACTACTCCATTACACTGCTACATGTCGCTACAGAGAAACTAATCTTGGTTGCCAGTCTTGTTAATTGAAGTTTTGGTTTAAAAGTTGTTTTTGGTGAATATGCATGATAGAAAGTTCAAATTCAATTCAAATTCAAAATTACTTTACTTGAACCTGCGGAAATCTCTGATCATTTCCTTAGTCTTTGAGGTGTTCAGTAGGAGATAGTTCTTGTGACTCCAGTCACTGAAGGCTTTTATCAGATCCCTATATTCAGATTCCTTTCCATTCCTGATAAACGCCACAATAGCAGTGTCGTCGGAGTAATTCTGGATGTGGCAGGACTCAGAGTTGTATTTGAAGTCCCCTGTGTACAGTGTGAACAGGAATGGAGCCAGAACAGTGCCTTGTGGAGCCCCTGTGCTGCTCATTAATGTCCCAGAAACACAGTTCCCCAACCTGACATACTGTGGTCTTCCTGTCAGGCAATCTGTGATCCAGGAGATGAAGGAAAGATCCACTCTCATCTCTGTGAGCTTGTTTTTGAGTATGTTGAGTTGGATGGTGTTGAATGCGCTTGAAAAAATCAAAGAACAGAGTTCTGCTACAGTGTTGTTACAGTCCTTCCATAGTTGGTAGCTACATGCTAATGCCAGGAAATGCTGTACTCCTCCATGACAGTAATTTTACCTGAGACATGACAATGATCATAAAAGGTCCCTTTTAATGGATGTTTAGGTGATGGATACCACTCAGCTGCTTAAAAGGGATAATATTCTATTTTACTTGAGTGGACACCAAAAAGAAGCCTCACAAATCTGTAACACAAGTAAGCTTTGATTGATAATTGATTATCTGCAACTTATCAACTTTAGAATGAATAAAGATAGCCAGGATATAGATCACAGGTACTACATAGTTGCCCATAATGTTGGAATAATTTTGTTTTCAGACACAATCCTCTGTTAATTGTGGTTTCATTTTCATTGTGATATGTTTGGAAGAGATTGATTAATAAAGTTTTGGGAAGGTATACACTTATCTGTCAAGAATAAATCACATTGTTCCAATCATTTCATGGAAAGAGGTAAAAAATATTTCATTCCAACTTTATGGGTGACCGTGTATAATATTACATCCCAAAATGACAATATTTTGGAAAACTGACAGCTAAGAAAATGTACTTATCCAACTGTAAACATACCACCTACATTTTTACATTGGTGTTTTGAGTCGCAACATTTCAGAAATAAATATATGTCACTTCAAAGGTTCAGTGTCTCATTTATATAACGTATGGTACTCCAATTCAAAGTATAACTAACAGTGACAGCTGTTTAGAGTAACTGATGAATTACCATGTGTTGAAGTGGTGCACATAGCCTGAGGCTATCATTTCAGAATGTCATACTGCAGCTGAATTGTCAGAAACAGACTGTGGGAAGCGGGATGTGTATATGATATTGTGTTCTGTAGGTATATGTTTGTGTATGTGTAAGCATGTACTGATAGTAGAGATGCAGCGATTGTGAAATTCTGGGCCGATACCGATGTTTAAAATGTCAATTTGGCTGATTCCGATGCCAATGTTTTTTTGTTGTTGTTGTTTTTCTTTATTTTTTTCTTTTGTTGTCATCTATTCCCCCTTTTGTGCCCCTATATAACTGAACTGCCTTTCAGCCCTTCGTCACACTACCTTTGAATGAGCACACATTCTATTATCAAAATTTATGAAAAAACCTTTAATATTCTTTCACGTGACAAATATTTGTGAAAATAACTGTTAAAAATGCCTCTTTAGCCTGCTATACAATTACCTACTCCATAATTAGAAAGTACTTACAGTACTAAGTTACATAGCCCAACAAAAAATGCATTTACTGCAATCGACGAATGTCATCTAATTTGCTGAAACAAACAGGGCGGATATCGGCCGATACCAATGTGCGACCGATAAATTGGTGCATCCCTAAATGTTAGGTTTGTGTTGTACATTTTTGTTATATCTACCATCTTAACAACACAAGAAGTATATTCAAGTAAATTGGCCAAGATCTTTATTAACCTTAGGTACATGTCACTGTTTTTGAAACTCAAGTACCCCCAGAATTTACCTTCATATTGGACAATCCGACACATCTTTCACTGCTCTTAACCAAGTGTCCCAGAACATAATTCAGGGGTTTGCATGATTGTCTAATACTACCACTTTTTCTTTGGCAATAGGCTGCACTAGCACTATCTGCATGTTTTAACATACACCTAATCTGCTTGACCTTTTCAGTGTACCTTCCTTTAATAAAGCACTAATTAAGTGCTTCAGAGTTATGATCTGAGGCTTTGCCAACGGATGGATCCTTAAATGCAAAGATTTAGGACTTGAAAAATGAACAATCAGGAGAGATAAATTACAAAGGGGAAAAAGGTGTAAAATATGATGTAGACAGCAGAGGCTTAGTGTTGCTTTTTTGCACTAGGTGGGACTTCATCGTTTCAGGTTGGTTTTGGGTCATTTTTGTGTGTGTTTTTTTTTTAATCAGTATATTACAGGTATTTTACAAAAGACACTGAGAGTGAACCTTGTGTTTTGGATGTTATTATCTTACAGTCAAGTGTTTTTGTTATGGCGCTCTGCACTGATCTGTACCTGCATGTGAAGAAATGTTTATATGAATAGAAAAAATTATCATAAATAGAGACAGTCCAGATAAAAAAGCTTCTGTCAAATGCAATTAACAGCACATCCTGCTGGTAGGCTGGGCAGAAACATGTCACAATATAATGTAAAAATATAAATAATATAGTAGTATATGTAGTAATATAAATATGAATAAGCAGTAAACAAGTGTGTCAGAGGATAGCAGAGAAGGTGGGAAAGTTGTCAGTTTATTCTTATTTAACTTGAACTGTTTTATGAAAGACTGGCAGATAAGCTAATATATAGAGACACCACAGGGTGATGTGCTAGATGTGCATTTGAATTGCTTGTACCAACTGTAAATGCGGGAATATTGTAGCAGAGAGAAATGGTGGTATTTTGTGTTATTAAGCTATTTGTGTCAGCACATTCTGCTGTGGTGCTGAGGCCGGACAGAACATGTCACAATATAATGTGCTGTAATGTCTGTATAGTTTGCAGAATGCAAGTAAAGGTAGAAAATCATAACCCACAATGAGTGTTCACTCAACTGTGCAACATGGAAACACATCTGTCTGTTTTGTGGAGGTCGGCGGCACCGAAGTCTCCCTTGGGTCCCAAGTACACTATTGCCATATGTTTTTAGGCTCATTTAATGTACACAAATTCAGCAATAAGTAGGATATTACTCCAGATATTTCCTGTAATCATGCAACATCCATCGCTTGTCTGACCAGATAGAAGCACACAAGTCTATTCAAGTAGCCTTCTCACTGCTTACTTGCCAGCTGGGCGTAAAATTTGACGCCTCAGATTTAACTTTTTTTCAGCTTGTTGTGTCGACCAATCAGGGGTCACCAGGAAAATCCGAACACACTACACACATAACGCCATGAGGCTGAATATAGTAAGCACTTTTTTCAGTCATCACATTTCTGTAAAAATGTTGAAGAGACAGAGACAGTAACAACAGCAATTAATACACAACACAACAAGAACAAAAACAACATTTCACTAAGATATGTGAGGGGCTCATTTGCAAAAGCAGATATGACATTTTTATGATTTAATAAATAGACAAATATATTTTGAATGAATTGCAAAATAAAAATACATTATTAAAACAGATGTGAAAATGTTGAGATGTCTTATTAAAACAACTCAACATCTGTTGATATCCCCTGCACTCACACTTCATAATGCACATTTAATTCATTCCTAAACCCAAGTTGTCTGCCTTCTTTACAAAATGACCTCTTATTCATCGGAATTTAGGCAGTTTATATCTTTCAATTACCTATTTTTGCCTTATTATAATCTCTCATGCTTGTTAAACTGAAAATACACAAAACAATTTAATCAAGCATTGTAATTATCCCAGAAGATGTTGTATGCACGAAGTGAGATGCTTAGATCAATACTAGTCAATGCAACCCATCAATAATTTGTGCTAGTTCAGCACAGAGGTAGGTGATCAGTCATACTGATAGGAGAGGACCTCTGAACCTTGAATTCAGCCTGTGCTAGTCAAGCCAGGCAATGAAACTGAGCTCTTGGTACACTGATGTTATCAGGTGGACTTCAGCTATGAAGCACACATTCATAATAACATTTTGAAGAACCAAACATCATCTGTGCTGCAGGCCTATAGACAATCAGCTCATGTCCCTTTGAATCTCTGATGATGCCCCTGTTTGTGTGTCATGGATCTCCTGCTATCCTTTAATGCAGGAGTTATTAAAGTCTAGGAATGGCTGCCTTTCAACACTTTTTACTATGAGGCTGTAATTAAAGGTTAACTCAACCGTCTTCATGTCATCCTCTGCAGTTGGAGTGGTCCAAAGTCATTACATGTTGACTGACACAGGAGGAAAATTAAAAAAAAGTGAAGATTATCATATTGTCGGGAAGTTTTGAGGGAACACAGATATATGAGAGGACAAATCAAAAGCCTTAAGGGCAGAGCTCGGATGCTGAGTATTCCTTGATCAGCCTCCAATATGAAAAATAGGACTTGAATTTTCCACTTGCATCATTTTTTGTTTTACATTGTTTTTCTCCATTACCAGTATACCAAAGGAGCGACCGAAAGAAAGAGGCTTCCACTTGTTAAACCCTTGAAACTGAAGTATGTTATTATCTGTCCACAGGATTCTGAGAGGGTAGAAGATAAAAGGGTTTCCTATGAATTTCTGTGAACAAATGTGTGTTGTTGTGCTCAGATGCTCACTTTCCAGCTCGAGATGCATCTCTGAACAATTTGTTATCTGCAATGATAGGTGAACTTTTTTCCACAGTATCCTAACATAGCATTGCTTAATATAACCTCAGAGTGGCATTAGCTGTTTTTCTTTTGCTGAACAATGGTGAAAGCAAGTGAGCCAGGTCTTTGTGGGGAGCTGGAGGCTG
Source organism: Centropristis striata (assembly GCF_030273125.1). Lineage (NCBI taxonomy): Eukaryota > Metazoa > Chordata > Actinopteri > Perciformes > Serranidae > Centropristis > Centropristis striata. The sequence continues at coordinate 8,061,853 of NC_081534.1, forward strand.
GTGTATAATATAATATAGTATAATATAAGAGAGTATTGAACAATTCAATAAAAATAACTGTGAACTGTGAGTTAATGTGTTATGAATTGGTTTAACAGTGTATTTGTCTGCTGTTGTTGGCTTGTCTGGCTAATTAGCTTATTGTGGTACACAGTAGCAAGCTAACTTAGCATTACCTCCAATAGCAAACAGCATTTTGCAGCTTATTTTCTTTGAGGTTATGTTAAAAAAAAGGCTTATCCATGGTCGCATGCCCACTGTGTAGTATTCCCTCACTGTGTGGAAGCTGGTCCTGGGTGTTTCTTTAACAGAATAAAGGCTAACGCTAGCGGCTCTGTATGCTCTCTTTATTGGATTTGGGGAGGTTTACTCTTCAGGGGCTAAACTCTTTATCTGAGATAAACATTCCCCAAGCACATAGTCCCTATCCTCAAAGGTCCCTTATTGAACATAAAAGCATGTAATTGTCATTGCTTGTCCAAGTCTGTAAGCTAGGCAGGGCCATTGGTCGCTCCACTCTGCTGAGGACCCATAACTGTCACTTCTGTCTTTTCACAAAATCTATTTATCCAGCAATTGCATATTTAAGAGCCATTTCACAGAGTTCTCCCTTTAATGCTGGGCTTACACCAAACGATTTTCCCAGTCCCAGACTAAAAACTAAAAGTCTTTAGTAAATCTAGGAGTTTTACTGGAATCACAGTGCGCTTCTGTCATCTCGATCATATCACTGTTTCATATCAGTCTTTTCCTAGTCTTGGGTTTGAGATCATATCAAACGTGTTTGTGTTACGTCACTGCGACTTGCGATAATATCAATCAACAACCAATAGATGAGCGGGGGAAAGGTCCCCGGTTCCAGGCCGGGCAGTAAAACCACTTCCACAGGAAAAAGTAACATCACAATAATGTTAGTAAGCTCAGTCCTAAATAAAAATACAGTGATGTAATATATTTCACGGCCACAAGCGGGATTTTTGGGGATACTGTTTCTTAGTAAAGAGAAAAGTAAGGAGACCCAGTTAAAATGTATAAATAAATGTATAGATAAATAAATAATAAATAATCAATGATGAATGTATGATTAACAAAATGAAAGTTGATAGAGCTGATACATATAATTATTAAATTGAATAAATTATAATTAAATTGGACATAAATGTATATCATGAATTCATTTATACATGTTCCTTTCCTTTATTCTTTCTTATATCTATTTTTACTGTAAAATTGTCAACTTTTTATGTCAGAAAAACAGCTTTCAGCTTTGTGAGGGGGCTTTTTGTGCAGCTTCTCCTCCATTTTTTTTGCAACACAAACCACTGCACACACTAGAGCAGCTGGAGCCAAAAGCTCTAGTTTTTACTTAGAGCATGATGGGGAAAAAAATTGCATGCTAGGCAAAAAATGCTAAAAGAATCTAGTTGTAGTCTTGTAAATAGTGACCCTGAAAGATTCACACTCTTTGTAAAATATCAGTCTGAGACTAGGCTGTGACTAAAAACACTTGTCTTTAGATGTGAGCAGGTGTGAGCTGATATCTTCCAGGAGTCTTTTCCAAATCTTTTCAAAGTCTTCTGGTGTACAGGTAGCATTAGAAAGACACGACTCCTTGAAAACATTAAAAAGTGAGCTGGAGACATCATTCCCTAACATTAGCTTAATTAGCTAATGAGCTAGATATAAGAGATAAACATATGCTAGCTACAGGTGTTGCTGGCTAGAGTCCTGCAATTAAGGACCTATTAAAACATTTCTAAAAAAATAGTAATAAATCTTCTATGTTAACATTGGCAGATGTAGAAAAATAATTAAGCAGGGCTTGGCTTAGTGAGCAGTCAATTGTCCCAATTTCCCTTCCTCTTATTAGCAACTCTGTAGCATCAATACTGCATTCACTTGGACGCAAATGCTTGATTACATATTAAACTGCACAGACAGAAAGGAATGTCCAGCCTGGTGTTTCCAGAATATCTCTCAACTGCAGAACTATTGATCCTGCTGGTGTAAAGAATCTGTTGGTGTGGGCATAAGTATTGGCTTCACCTTAATTCACCCGTTGGGGAGGTATTTTCATGGTTTGACTGAAAGAACATCTGTCAGCCAACACACACACACACATAAACACACAACCAGACCCCAAGACTCAACCCCCTTGCAGAGAGGCACAGGTTGTCTCCAAGAAAAAAAACACATCCAATACTAATCAAATGAATCAGTTTAAGTGCATTTCTGCCCTCCGATTTATCAGCAGGCTCTGTCCAAACAGATGCTGATAATGCTGTGCGGTGCACATTGAGGCAGAGGTTAGCATTGACACATCGTGGGCGCCCATTTCACGCCTGCCCAGCTCAGGGGCTAATGAGTGCAGTTAGCATCTCACAAGTGGGCTAGCCCAGTAATCGAACATCATTAATTCCAGTGCGATTCATTTTGTAACCAAATCACCGATCAAAGTCCATTTGAGCTTGCTCTAATAGGTCTGATGGGAAAAAATAGATGCCCTGATGACGGGTCTCTGGATCTCAGTAAACAAATTATGTGCATTCCATACGTGTCTGCATCCTTGATTAAAAACAATGATTATATGCTAGGTTCAATATCATTTTCCATTTGTGAATGAAATTATTACTCTCCTTCTATGATTGGCTTGGGAAATTGTAACCGAATTTAATGGCGTGACATCTTCTGATGCAAACAATGGAATGCCAAAGTATTGTCAAGCCTGTGCTAAAACTAGCACTAGTCTCTGATACAACAGTCAATATAAAGATTTATAATGGATATTTAATGGAAATCACATTGATAACATATTGCACCTCTGTGACTCTATGAAGTTGTGATGTATCAGCAGTTACAGCTAAACATTTGGGGTACCTTGTGAGGTATTATTGCACACATTAAGATGCATTATCTTCCTAATTTAAGATTCTTTTCAACATTTTGAAAGTTACATTATTCATATCCATCTTTGTTTCAATCTTCTTCCCAGCCTTTTTCTAGCACATTACTTCTTTCATCATTATTTTGTTGGTGCATTGCTGTCATCAACATCATTAAGCCCTTTTATGCACTATACATTTGCCTCACTGCCCTCTGTATTTTTATTTTGTGTTGCATCTCCACATGCAGGTCACACTGACCCAAAAGCACCATTCCCATCCTTAATGATTCAAAAGGAATGCAAAAAACTGAGTACATTTGCAATTTCTTCACACATATAGTTTGGTATAGTTTAATTGTAGTACCCCAATCAAGCTAATTGGTACTGAAACATAGTGTCAGTGTAACATGAATATATCTAGAAAACTTAATACAGTGTTTAAGGCAGGGCCTGGTTCCTTCCTAAACTGTTTAGTGGAGCATAAAGCCCAAAAATTACAATTCTGTGTGTAAAATTACACAGATATTCCACATATGCTGGGATCCATTAGAGAAAGCAGTGTTTCCTTAAACCCTGCTATATAAGTGTTTGGACAAGACTGGTCTCCCCTCAAAAACCTCAATATAAGCCGTTTGTACATGCAGCAAAATATTATTTACGTTTTAGACTGTCCTCTGCTGCCGTCTTGCAGACATATTAGTAGTGATTGACAGTTATGCACATTTTAAATGGCGGATGTCTCACTCAGGGCGTTGGATGGGTCGAACAAACAGCAAACTTTCACCCAGGAGAACGGGGTTTGTGAAAATAAAAGTAAATTTAATTTTACGTAACTTCTGTGGCTCCCATGACTCTTGTTACTACTTCACTTCTGGCATTTACATACATTTAATTACTGTCTTATATAATGCCTTACCAGGGTTTCTTTTGCCCTAAACCTAGATCACTGGTTTTGTAGCCTAAATTCTCAGAAACTGCCGCCTTTTTTACAACTGTGTCATAAATCTGGTTATCAGTCATGACAGAAACCGGAAAGAGACACAAAATGCCAATAAGTCAAGTGGTAACTGCAACTTTACGCACTGTGCCAATTCACTGAAAACCCCGAAAAACAATTATAGCCAAGCAAATACATTCAAAACACAGGCTAAGTTCAAATGCACACATTTATCAAAATTTGCTATTAGAACCAACCCCCAAATGTTTGAATTAAATTGACATGGCACAAATGGGATCAAAAGCCACACGAGCCCCCACTTTGTCATAAACCTGGCTCTAGGTCATGACAAATATCGCCATTAAGTTAAGTGGTTCATTGCCAAAAGTATATATGTAAAGTAAACTAAATACAAGTATGAGGTGTGAAAATCAGCAACATCAGTAGTGTGCATGTGGATGTAAATGTGTATGTGGTGTTGAGATGCACAAATAAACAGCAAACAAAACTGCAACAAAATAGCAACAGGGCTTCTGGTGTCGGCAGGGCAGAGAGAGAGAGCGAGAGAGAGAGAGAGAGAGAGAGAGAAAAATGAACTAATTAGAGAAACATATTTCCAAAAATTTGAATCCGTCAAAAAAGGTTTTTTAAAATGGTCAGATGAGGAAAAACTGCCGCTCCTCCTTGAGGAGGAGTCACAGAGCTGTAGATTAGCAGCAGTCTATGTTTCTGCCTGTCACACACTGAGAGACAGCGAGTGACACACAGCTGTTGGTTGTTTTGTTTTTATTTTTTATTTTATTTTTTCTTCTTTTTTTTGCTGGGACAGTTAGATTGTATAAATTATTATAAATGTTGATTGTAATTCAGTGATTGTAAATATTGCTTTCTTTTATTGTTATTAGTTTTTCTTTTCTTTTAAAATGAATAACAGAATTATAATAATCTATTGTAAATATTGCTTTCCTTATCTTGTTATCTTTTTTTCTGATGCTTGCTTTGGCAATATATACATTGTTACGTCATGCCAATAAAGCCAATTGAATTGAATTGAATTGAATTGAATTGAATTGAATTGAATTGAATTGAGAGAGAGAGAGCTCCAGGAAGCTGGGCCTTTTGTTTCCTGAGGAGCAGCGGGCCCATGTGCTCCAGATCAGGCTGCATCAGCTGGCCCCTTAGACAAAGTAATACAGGCTTAGAGGAGACAGACACACAGCGAGCAGGGCCGTCACAACCGTGAGCCGTGAAAAAACACTCATTTGGACAAATGCTCATATGTGACGTTATGGGTGGTATTGACAAATGGTCTACTCTGTTGTTTAGGTTGGAGATGCTGTTGGTTTGGATTGTGAGGTTGATTTAACTCAAAAAAATATGTACACTCATGGAAACAAATATTAGACCCCTCTTGATTGATTCTCATTGCTTTCTTGTTCATTTAATGCCTGGTACAACTAAAGGTACATTTGTTTGGACAAATATAAAGATAACAACATAAATAGCTCATAAGAGTTTAATTTAAGAGCTGATATCTAGACATTTTCCATGGTTTTCTTAATAATAATTTTGGTTCCTCTATGGTTCATAATCAAAGCATGAGAGCGCCCTAACTGATTTTATCTCCTGCTGTGACTGTAACCTTTTGGATTTAAATGTATCCAAAACCAAAGAATTGATGATTGATTTCAGACCTAAGAAGGAAATTCCTACTGAGTGCATCATACATAACAAAAAAGTTAAAATTGTTTCATCATACAAATACATGAGGACCTTTTTTGATGACCGTCTCAAATTTGATGTGAACACAGATTTTATAGTAAAGCGAGGACAACAGAGAATTCATCTTCTCAGGAAACTAAATTCTTCCTCTGTCAGATCTGTTATACTCTGTCGTTTTTATCAAACATTTATTGAGAGCCTTATGTGTTTTTCCTTTATCTGTTGGTTTCATTGTCTTTCAGTCAAAGACAGATACAGCGTGACTAGTATTATGAAGTCCTGCTCTAAGATTACTGGAGTAAAACTAAGAGACTTTAGTTCCTTTTGCAACCAGCAAATCCTCCGTAAAGCAGAGTGCATTTTAGCCTCTCCGAGCCGAACCCTGGCTGGTGAATTCTCTCTGTTACCTTCAGGGTGCTGTTATGCCTTCCTAGGTGTAAAACAAATCGCTTCTCCAAATCATTCGTCCCCCTTGCACTAAGACCTATGACTCTTTCATAGGGTTTTTTATTTATTTATTTATTTAAATTTAATATTTATTTATTTATTTATTTATTTATTTATTCATGAGGTTTTATTTATTTATTTAAATTTTATTTTATTTATTTTTAAAATGTATTTGTTTATTCCCTTATTTCTTAAATTCTTTAAGCAATGTGGCTTATAAATAATCTCTATGCAGTAGGCTATCACAGGCTTTTATAATGTGTCCATTCTAAGCTCCATGTTTTGTATGTTGTGTATTGTGTCGACTATTTATGTGTTGACTATTTGTTGTGGGCCATGTGGACTGTATGAACCACGACAACCTGCTGCTCAAAATGAATTGCCCCTTGTGGGATTAATAAACTAGTTTGGATTGGGTATTATCAAGAAAACCATGAAAAATAGATATCAGCTCTTAAATTAAACTCTTATGAGCTATTTTTGTTGTTATCATTATATTTGTCCAAACAAATGTACCTTTCGTTGTACCAGGCATTAAAATGAACACGAAATTGAAGAAGTGAGTCTATGGGGAAAGGTTTTTTTGGTCCCGGTGGCATTATGTGACGTACCTGGAAGTTCTAATTTCACGGTTTCTGCTATATTAAATTGGCTTCAAAGCCCAATGCTGTTCTAATGTACCAGTTACTCTCCTTTGGTAATATTGAACCAAATGTGTCTGTGTATTTGTTTGTTTATTGTCTGTTGTCCTTTAATAAAAATTAGCATAGATGCTACATTAGGCCAATTTTAAACGTCATAAAACAGTAAAGAGGTTTGATTTCTCCATCTATCCAGGTTTGAGGAACAGATGGACAGCAGACATAACTACACCAATAAAAATAATTTTCAACAACAATCGGAGAAGGGCATAGCAGTACTAACTCGCCAATATGGCATAATAATCTTCACAATCTACATTTACAATTTCTCTCAGAAGTCGAAGATGAATTCAGCAGCGGTGCAGCAAGAATGCAGCCTTAACATTCTTTGGGTTTCGTACAATGGCTGCATGTGTTTGTCCTAGCCCCAGCCTCATGCATTTTCCAAGTGCATTGATGTGTATGTCCTGTTGCCTGCCTAAGATGACAGAGATGGCACAGTGCCCGAAGACCCTGCGCCGCATTCCAATGGCCATTAATTGAGTACCTGCCCGTCATCTCGTCCCTGATTGATGACATAATTAGAGACGGGCCTGTTTGATGGAGATGCCTGGCAAACTCCTCTGTCTGTTGGCCTTTGTGTGGATGTGAGGCCCAGGTCCCTGGAGCTTTGGTCTGTCGCTAACGTTCTTTAGCACGAGGAGGAGTATGCCTTCATGTGCCTGTGTGTGTGTGTGTGTGTGTGTATGTGTGTATATATACATGTGTGGATAGTGCTCTCCGGTCCTGCTCCCCTTAACAATGAGCACAGCTTCAAGCTTGGGGAAGCTGATTAAATTAAAGTGCCTCACAGGCAATCATGCCAAGGTCAAAGAGATGCTGTGCAAACTGCTTTTGGCACCAACTTTCCTCGGTGTGTGGAGACGCTTATCAGCAGATGTGTGTGGTTTAGGCTCAGGAGTGGCTCAACAGTCGTGGAACGTGGAAAATTGAATTGTCACTGTTGATTTTGCTGCTTGCATATCAGGGAGAAAATGAACTTTCAACAATAGCACAATATGAGGTCCTGGTCTGTGCCATGTACGACAAAGATCCCGAGCAGCCTGAGAGAAAAGGATCGCTGCCTTGCTGTGTCCATCGCTGAGATTCAGTCAGGTTTGCTTTTTGTTTGATTTCAGGAGAGCAGAAATTCTTTTGATTAGCATCTCTATATTTAATGAATGCAGATGCTTCCATAAAGGGGTCATGCAAGGGCTCCCTGGATGGTTTAATGAGTATAAAATGATGTGTATCATATGCTATGGCCTTCACCGTGACCAAAGCTCAACCCAATTAAACCTATGTGAAAGCGACCAGAATGATACACAATGTTTTGGAAGAATGATGTTTTTCCTGTTAATAGAGTTCCAGAGAATATTTGAATATATTTAGGTTTTGTAATAGACATATAACCATTAATTATTGCGTTTAAGTTAAGTCTCACGATGTATTGGGAGATGGCTTTTGGGCAATTCATGCAGACCGTGGCTTAGAGATAAGAGAATCGGGCTTGTAAAGATTTGAGTTTGCATCCCAGGACTGACAGCTCAGTGGCTGAGGTTCCCTTGAGCAAGGCATCGGACCCTCCACTGCTACCCGGGTGCAGTAATGTGCTGTCCACTGCTCCTAAGCATGGTGTGTTCACTTCTGTTTATTAGGATGGGTTATATGCAGAGGTTTAACTTCCCCGTTGTGGGACTAAAAAGGGAATCTTAATATTAATCTTCAAATCACATGCCATTTTTTTGTACAACTATGGTTGTTATTACTTCGTGGCAGGGTCTGCCACTTCCACGCTGGATTCACCGATAACCTGCTGCACAAGGGGTTCCCAGGACACAAAGCTTGATGTTGGCCTCTTTGTTAACTGCTGCTGAACTGATTCTTTTTTAAAGACTTGACAAAGCTCATTTCAGAGCCACACATTAAATAAACTTCATGTGCCCCTTTAAGTATTTATATTTGTGGCAACTCCAAGTTTGACAAGTGAAACCAATGTGTAAGTGTCTTAAATCTGCATTCTCTGTAATGGCCAGCAGGGGGCGACTCCACTGGTTGCAAAAGCCAGTCCAAATGGTCCAGTGCAAATTAACCCCTTCATACTTGATATATTACCTCAATAAACGTTTTCCAAATTAGTTAACAGTCTCAATTTAAAAAATTTAAGCTGTCTTCAATCCAGCATGATGTAGAAGTGACCATTTATTGTCACAAGATGGCGAAGACCAAAATGCCAAATTCAAGACTTCAAAGTCGTCCAAAAACCAAAACATGTGGTTGGCCAGTTTTCCATAAAAAACTCTCTTGGCTAAATCTACATCACAGTGATGAATATTCCAAAGAAGTTCACACCAAGGTTGCAAAATGTGCCAATCAGGTAAAGAATGCAAGAAAAAAACAATGACTTTCTCTCAGAGAACAGAGAGGTTAATCAGAAAAATGGAAATAATACAGCACAGCTGTAAATCTGCCTAGAGGAGGCGATTCTCACAAATGAAGTGTCTGTTGGAGAAGGCCACTAGTAAGGGAGGCCACCAAAAGGTCTGAAGCACACTTGAAGGAGCTACAAAGTTGTGTGGTGAGATGGGAAAGACATCTCACATAACAACTGTTGCAGGCACACAAGCACAGACATATGAGAGAAAGTTTTATGAAGTGATGACACATCTGATGAGAGTGTACAGAAGATGCACATGTGGCACGTTCCGCCCCAAACACACATGCTGCAGTTGTCAAGCAGACGGGATGGTCGCCAGTATTACAGCAGACATGTTTACAGAAGATGATTATGTATTCCGCTGGATTTACTGAGGCCACACTATTTGCAACTGTCAGTTTTGCAGGGAATATTACCCGCCTCTGAAAAGAAGGCATAAACACATGGCAGATGAGATTTATAAGGTTGTGGTGGTGGAAATAAACATGTAATAAAAATAGGATTATATATAACTAAAACCTGATTATTATAAACTTGAAGCAATCAGGCTGTTATTAATGAACACAATGTCTTATGGCTGTTGTGCAGATACATACAGTTGTGGACAGGGATTTATGGTTTGTGGGCTTAATGCATTAAGAGTAGATAGTGGTTACATATATGCTGCACATTACAATATAAGTGTATGAGTAATATTTATAGGAACAAACTTTTTAGAGGGTGCAAGTAAATATTTCACTATGTTACGATTTGCCTTCTGAGATTAGCGATTGTAGAAACTGCACTGCTGAACCGCTCTTATGAGCTCTCCTCCGCTGCAAAGACCACGCTGTGGGGATTCTTCTCTGCAGCGGGCCCTGGACGGCTGTGAAAGAAGAGATCAATTGAGCTGAGCAAAATACAGAGAAATCATGGCTGCGAGTGTGCAAGAGAACTTCTGAAAGGAAAAAAACAAAAAGGCCAAAGCCACACAGGAACAGTTTGAAAACAACAAAGTTGCTGTCCCGAAGAAGCCGAATCCAGACCTCAATCAAATCCAGAATCGGTGGCTGGACATGAATCACGCTGTTCCTTTGTGTGCATCATGCATCTTCACAGTTTGGCAAAGAAAATGGGGAAAAAACCTGCAGACATGCAAACTGAGATGGACCTATAAAGCCTGCAACTGCAGCCAAAAAAAATCCTCTAAATACTGACCACAAGTGGGTGAATTATGCAATCAGGTGCTGTGTGTATTGCAATGTTCCTTATTTATATCAATTTCTAGAGAGTTCTATACTCTTGTACATCGAATTAAAGTGCACTCAATAGGGTGCAGCTCTTGGCCAGGTCTCCTGTCCCAAAAAGAAGAGTCGAATCTCACTCAATTGTCCTCCTGGCTCCCTTTGGGCCACACTGTAGATAACAACTACCTAATAAAACTGCTGCTGCTAATACACATGGACAATGTTGCTGCTACAGCACTCCCTGCCGACCCCATTCCTCCCCACTATTTTGTATTATTGATGCTTAATATCAAAAGCGATGTGTCTGTGTATTATACATTTAATTAGGGACCGAGCACTAACGGTGTGAGGACCCTATTGAAATTGGTCCGTATTATTATTCTTCTTCTCCCAAATGAATTGCCTTTTTGGGGGCTTTATCATATTCAAAAACTCACCAAATTTGGAATATACATAAATCTCCTGTGAAATCTACGTATTCTGGTATTCGTGGGAATGGACCTTGCAAAATGGCTCACTAGCGCCCCCTTGAAATTTTCAAAAGAGCCTCACAATATAGCTTTTTTTCACGTAGACACACGAAAGTTGGTACATACATGTATCATGGGAAGACGCACCAAAAAGCCTCAAGAACCCATACCTGAAAACGTACAGGAAGTCGGCCATCTTGGATTGAATATTGCACTGTCATCGTTTTTGCCCATTTCCAGGTCGCATACTTTAACGAACTCCTCCGCCTTTGGGATCAAAAGTTGTATAAATTTTTACCGAAGGTCACACTATGTGGGCGTGGCATGGCGGCAAAATATGGCGTCTCACCATGAAACACGAGACCGTATAACTTGACCATACATTGTCCAGTCTGTCCCAAATTTCTCACACATGATGAGGGGCCAGCCCTGGACACACCCACATGACAATATTGATACACTGTCATAGCGCCCCCCGCTGGCAACAGGGAGTAACACCTAGTCCCAGCAGTAGGCTTCACGTAGAGACACGATATTTGGTACACATGTGCTTCATGTGGAGACGCTCCAAAAAGCCTCTTGGACCCATACCTCAAACACAACAAGAAGTCCGCCAACTTGGTTTGAAAATCGCACAATTCATCGTTTTTACCCATTTCCACCTCTCATACTTTAACAAACTCCCCCTACAGATTTCAGTCGATTTACTTCAAACTTGGTCAGTACCATCACAAGTTCTTTGGGATCAAAAGTTGTATAAATCATATAACGTATAACATGTTTTACACCTACTTCGAGCTGAGTAGTAGGAGACACGCCATTTGGTACGCATAGGGTATGAGCCCACAGCGCCGCGCCCAACGTGGCCTCCCCCGACGGCTCCACTCTGCTCGGTCCCATTCAGTCCTGCTTGCAGGCCTAGTTTATATTAAGTTTGGACCACAGGTAAGCAACCTGCCGCCCTGGAGCTGTATTTAGCTCCTTAGCCTCTCTCCAGTGGCTCCCTTTAGCTCTGACAAAAAATGATATCGAAATGAATAATGGTTATATGAACATTTTAATTACCATTCATCACTGCCGTTTAACCGAAAGTAATTTTTACATTCTCTAAATGTGGCAATGTGTCGTCTGTACGCCAAATTAAAAAACGGCTTTAACATTTCAACCAGCAAACTGAAGGTTTAGCAGTCTTCTGTCCCCCCAAGTGGGGTCTCCAGAGGAGAGAGGCAGAGGGTCCACACAGTGCCCTGATAGGCAAATTCTGTCTCATTTGTGACCTAATACAGAGAGAGAGAGCAAGAGCAGGTCAGGGGGGTTGAAACAAAGAAAATGTCACATTTCCATCCAGTTTTCTATATTATTTCTACCGTTTGAAGTTCATCTGGACCTATTTTTCTCATCTTGTTGCACCCCCTAAATTGGGATTGCCCCCCTTTTAATAACCACTGCATATATAGAACAGTGCTTGTAAAAAGTAAGGCATTTTATTAACTGTAGAATTCCTTCCACTTTAGTAATAACACTTTTTCCAGTCTAATGTCACTTTAATAACAAGGCATTCCTCAGCGGCTCGGCACTTTCACAGAATAATTGAAGTGCTAAAGTGGTGGGGTACAGTTTGTTTACTTGTTCACAGACAAACATCATCAGCAAGTGTTAGACTAAACAGATGAGTGAGAAACAGAGAGACAGCAGTGAGCTCGACAAAAGAATAAAGCACTGATGGAGGATGGAGCTGAATGAGTGATGCCCAATCAGCAGCTGCTTATACTCCTCAGTGGTTTTCAGGGATGTCTGTGGCTAATGACTCACCATTGGAGTGCCTCCACGTCCCATGGAGAGATTCAGATCTGCAGGCCAAGCTTGAGCGCTATCAGATGGTTGTGTCTGAACACCAGTGGCGTCTGCAGCATATGCTTAATTGGCAGTTTGAGCCTCTGCTCTGCTGTCTGTGTTCCAAGTCATTAACATGTAATGTGCACTCCGGACCCGGGGCCCATAAGAACCGTTCCTACCCACCATAACATTTAAACAGCTTTGAGCCACACTTTTCCCAGCTGTGAGACAAAGGGCTTCTGCTTTTTGTCTCGGGTGGACTCTCCTCCCCAGTCTCACTGTGTGAACTGTCACCACCTCTCCACAGCGGCCTTTTTCACCCGCAATTTCTCGTGGGATCTCGCTCCTGTAAAGGCCACGGCTGGTTTTTGTCTCCCCTACTTACAGGGAGAGGAGGAAAAAAAGGGACAGTGGGATGGTGAGAGTTGTTAACAGCTTGTTAAACATGTCTGTTTAATTCAACACCACTCTCACCCCTCTGTGATCTCCAATGCAACTTTCATCTTCTCTAATACTAATGCACTCTGCTTTTATGGCCCAGATATAGAGAAATCAATTCATAATGTCTCACTTTGCTCTACTCTTGGTGGATTTGTGAGACTCTAATGAACTCCCAATTTAGACTGAAATGTTTGTTTGGGACTGAAACAATGTGTTCCCTCTAAAAGAAAGCACTACAAGTTCCGTAAGAAGACATGAAACTGGAAAACAAGAGAACAAGACGGGAACTTGAATTTTCAACAAGTGAAAAATAGTCTCAACAACAAGTTCTGTGTTGTCGGCAGGTAGTTGGAGATTAATGGAAACAGCGCTGCATTTCCTGTTTATTTCTTTCAGCCAAGGACAGAACTAAAATATTAAAATGATGCATTTTCCTTTGAGAACAACACTTTCTGTAGCTACTACACATACACACATACACATATCCCTGCTTGCTGGGATTCTATGAAAATCATGTGAAGGGTTTAGAGCACAGTAAAAATGTTGCAAATTTCCAGGAGCAAGAAAACAACAATTACATGAAAGGAAATGAACAAAGCTCATATTAACCACATAGAAATAACACAATTTCTGAAGTACAACAAGTGTAAAGCCAAAAAATAATATGCCACATGTTACAGTCTTAGCAAACATGTTTATGTACATCCGAGAGTTGGACTGGGCAAAATTTGAGTCAGCTAAGACAGTTTTCCCTCCGAAATTTACTTATAGTGTTACTGAATTTTCTTTAATTTTTTCTGTAAGGAAACACAGGAGGACTTAACCATGTTGTAAGTATTTGTAGAAACAGTAGCTGTTAAAACATCATGCTTGGAGACAAGCTGTAACTTCAGTGGTAACTAGCAACTAGTGCACCTCATAATTACCGCTTTGTCCTGATCGTCCCAGTTTCAAGTTGGGTGTCCCAAGTACCGTTAAATATCTATGAAATACAAAATTGTCCCTGTTTTCACGACAAGTCTCTGCCAACTTGTACGCATCTGAAGGAACAAAAAAAATGCTTAAAAACATTTGGCTTACAGGTTGCCTCATGAGTAGTGAACAATTAACAGTCGTGTGAGCACCACAGGGACTTCATGGTGCATTCGGGGGCACCTCATAAAATCTGAATAACTGTTGTCATAAATAAGGCATGCCCTTTTGCCATATAGTGTCTTTTTTCTTGTTGTTTATAGTTTGACTGCTGAAATAAGTTATTGTTTTTACATCTTGAATAAATAATTTGAATTTGGCAACCTTTAGTGTAGCACATTCCCAAAAGAGTATGGTATCATATTACACTTGATACCATGTCACCTATCTTTTCAAAGAACATTTTAAAATGTAGTTATTACAGTTGTTAAGACCTAAAACCAATTTATCTTTAATCTTTACAAATCAAGACTCGATATTCTAGCTGCAATGGTGTACACACAGGCAAACATAGGCACATACATGAACATCTTACTGGTGTTAGTTTTCTGTCTTTCAAGGATCCAACTGTGGCAAATGGGCAGATTATAAAATCTCACATGAAGGAGCACTTTGATGATACGCTCTCAAATTTGAAGGCAAGAAACATTTCAAATTTTTTCTTTGATTCTTTTGCACAGTTCTTTTCGACAGTGAAGATAACCATTACCAAATCACTTATGATGTGAGTTCATATCAAGAGACATACATGCCCTTGAAACATGCAGATGATCCCAAATCAGGAACAATACACAACAATGGCTGTGATACAGGTCATATAACCAAGCATTTGTAATGGCCTTAGTTCTATAAAGGAAAAAAAATAATTAAATCATTTTTTTTTCTTTGCAGAACGTAACAAAAACAAGATTAAACAATTACCAAGGAAATATGTATACTGATTTCTTCGCAAAACTGAATTCTAATTTCCGTCCAACTATTAATAAGTGCACATCAAAAGCTATTTTCCAGTGCTCCATCAGCTGCAGATGTTCACCGAGCGACAAACAAACATTTAGCAGTCTTTCCATCACAAATAGGAGAATATGTTCTGCTCATAAAAGCTTTGCTCTGAGCCTGCAGTACCACAGGCTTCACTTTCATTACAGAGAGTATTTATGACCTCAGCTCAAAGAATGCAACTGTGAACAAGGAGTCCATGACTCAAGGAGACTTTAACAGTCCTCGTTCTGTTCTTGTATTTCAGTTGCAGGATTTCTCATATCATTATATGAACCCACGGTAGAAGAGATTCTGAACAATGAAACAATGTTGAATCATCCTGAATGCACTAAGAATGAAATGTTGAGAAACATTTTAAAGCAACAGGTTAGAGAAAAAAGTTATTGATTTAACTTGTCCAACTTAGAAGTTCTACTTTTTATTTGCTGTAGAAATATATGTGACATTGTCAACAAATACTTCGAATTAGGCTTCTAATTAGGCCTAAATTTCAATTACATTCATTTTGTCACAAGTTAAAGTAGATTTAGACTGACAGATTGGTCTTATTTCACTGAGTTAGCGATAAAAGAGACATAATTACAGCAGCTACAAGGAACTTACATTTTGTGTTGAGTCTGAGATTGTATATAAAGATGGACGTGATAACAGCTCCCCAAAAATGAGGCCAAAACATCTTGATCGCCTCCTAGTGGCTGGCTGCAGTATGTGTCATAAACCCCGCCCCCTCCATGTTATGATATGATGGGCCCTGAGCCAAATTTAAAATTCAGAATCCATGACAAATATATTTGTCACAATCATTTATTTAATGTTCGTAAGTTCTTATCATACTGATGTTTGTTCAAGTGTTACTTTTGAAAAAGTTTTTTTTTTTTAATTAGTAAATGTGTGTAAAGTGAAGTAGTTAAGAGGGTGACATGAGCCACGGAAGTTACATAAAAACTTACTTACTTTTTTTTCACACGGGACATGAACCCCTTTCTCGTAGTTCAAAGTCTGCCATTTGTTCGACCCATCCACCTCCCATCTCTCCAGTGTGATAATCGTCATTTAAACTCTGCATCGATGTCAGTCATTACTACTACGTCCGCAAGATGGCGGCAGAGGAAAGTCTAAAATGTAAATATGAGTTGTATTTTGCTGCATGTTCAAACGCCTTTTATTGACGTTTTTAAGGGGAAAGCAGTACTGAGTAATGGCGTTTTCTGGCTTCAAAAATGTTACCAGCACAAGATATCAGTGGCCATATTGGAAATACTTTGTCTTCACTTTTGTACAGTGGGAGGAAGTTGAAATGAGCTGTCATCTCTATAAACTCTTTGGTGGACACAGGTTTCCATGAGCACCAGACTGCCATACAACAATCTCTCATTTTAATGCAACAGGGTCAGTCCTACAGTCCTACAGTCAGCCCAGATAAATCCTGCTTCTCGTTCTTCAATGCCTCCCTTTCCCCATCTGGCCTGGTAAAACGGCATGGACCTCCAGATACGATGCTCTCCAACTCCCACCAGAGCTCAGAAGCTGTGCCAGATCTGGGTCTGTCCATAGCCCCTTCTAATAGTCGGTCCCGCAAATGTCCCGCTATATTGCCAGAAAGATCTGTGCCGGCTTTTTACTTTAGGCCGTTCATAGTGATCCCGCGAAGGCATGATATTCATGGCCTTTCATAGTGCAGTCCAGCATCTCAGAACGAGGTGGGAGGAGATGATAGAGCAGCAGCAGTGCTGCACAGTAGCACAGTGCTATTAGGCTACACTGTTAGCTCTGTAGCAGTACAGTATGTATGTGTTGCAGCAGGATGTGTTCAGTTAGCAACCTCCATTTGTTTACAACAAGCACTGGACACTCTGTGCACAAATAGCGATGCCAGTTTGTTTACAATAAGCGGCGGGCGCTGTGCACAGGTAGCGACGGCGGCTGCAGTGAACAGTGATTGGATGACTGTTTGACCATGTGGGAGGTGTTTGTTAGACGTCACACGTGATCTCAAATATTCCACCTTGCAGGGATGGCCAGTTCATAGTGGTCCCGCTCCCAACAGTTCCAACCAGTTATCAGCCTCCAGAGGTAGTCACAGAGGCGGAAAATTGGTGGAATCATTTGGTCCTGGCATCCCACTTCGGGCGCATTCATAGTGCAGGCGAGACGTTGCAGAGCCGTAAATGCCCGGCATGAAACAGCACTATGAAAGGGGTTCATGACTGGCTAGTAGCTGCTGGAGTCTGAGCTAAAAAAAGGTTCTGGAGAACCTAATGATTCATCTAAATTCTGCGGAATTCAACCCAATGGCACTGCAGAAGACATTAACAATAGCTATAAGAAATCCCCCAAATTCTTACTGATTGTAATTTTTTTGGAGGTCATATAGAGGCATCGGTTTTAAATTGATAACAGTTAATAACCAGTTAAAAGTTCCTTACTATTGCTTTAACAACTACATTTTGCAGAGGAGAATATTCGGGTAGAAAATAAACATAACATCACTCTAAAAAGTAGGTTTGTTGTACTCCAAAGTTAAAAGAAAATTGGCTTAGTCTGTTGCATCTTTAAATGCTTGAAATATTTATCTCTAAGCCTTAACCACCTGTAATACTTATTTATGCCAGGGGATATAAGTTGGCATTTTTAGTGTGCAGACTTCATTGTCTATTACCAAGGCTCCTCATAACTCATGTCTGGAGAACTTGACCCTCAATGAGCAACTCATTCAGTCTGACTGACAACTCATTGTCAGTGTCATAAATATATCCCATAAGGCCTTGTTGTGGGGGTGATTTGTTTTGAGTGACATCGCAAATGGTTCATGTTGCATCTCCATTGTGACATGATGAGTTTCGTTCTCAGCTTTAGAATTATTATGTCTTTTATTACCATCTATTATCCATTCTGTTCCTTTTCAGTGTATTCTTTATTAGAAAACAGCACTAAAACAACTACAAAAATGCAGGAAATGTTCTTTTTTTTGACTCTAAAAAGCAGCAAGAACCTGATTAGCCCTGTAATCCATCTTTTTTAACATTATGAGTTCCTGCAGAGATTTAGCCTTGGTCAATAAATCTCTCCAGGCTGAGGCCTTACACAGGCTGAACTTGTATGTAACATGAAAATATAAAAGGTGAAAACCATTTTTCGAGTTTCCTCCTGGTCACCTCCAGAAAGCCTTGAGCCTTTTTGCTTTCACTATTCATCACCGTCTTCATTCATTACGGGCCTTACCAGACGGCGAGTCTCGCTCTAGGTCACAGCTGTTGTGTCCCACCTGGAATTGTGACTCCTGTGACCCACTGGCCCAACATATGGGGGCCCTGCCATGCTCCATGTGGTCCAGGGGAGAAAGTTAAACTTTAATCTGGCCAGAACCTGGGGAATTTACTCAAGTTTCCCTGACAGGTGGTGTATTAATTATTAAAAACGCTCGCTTCAAATTTAGTTAAACCATGATTTCCTTTTGCATCGAGAACAACTTGAGCTGTAAATTTATTGCAAATGTGAAGTGATGTTTGTGCCGGTACGCGTTGTGCATGCATAAACATTTTCTCCAGCTCGCCCTTCTACAATATTAATGTTGTTTATTTTTGAAAATTCAAGTAGCTGTTTGTGAAAGCACAATTACTTTCAATCAAGGAAACCAGACATAGAAGAAGTGTTGTTTAGATGCGTACCAATTATTTCTATATACTGAAGTGTTTGGAGAAATCACCTTTCCCATGGTAACAGCCTCTCCAAGGCATCCAAGTCTGCAGTATAGACAGAGAACTCCTCAATTAGCATACAAATATGCACAAGTTTCACTCCCTGTAGCTTCATGTATAAACAACTAAAGTTGAATTTTAAACCAAAGACAAATGTGTTGTAGACAGCAGAGACATATACATTGTTAGCTCTGAACTTTATGCCACTAATGAACTGAGTCTGCTCTTTGACTGTGCCACTCAGTTATGGATGCACATAATTAAGACCTATTTAGGCAGCTTTTTCAAAACAGATGCAGTACATTATGCAACATTATATTGAAAAACCTGGGATCTCTTTGACTTAGCTCCTTGCACTTAGCATGTCATGCACCAGGTAAATTCATGATGAGGGAATACATAATGCATATTTAAAGCTGACCATATGGATGTGCATTTAGAGCAGTAGCTTTGAAGGGCAGCATTGTGTTTCTTGTAAACCAGATTGTTTTTGATGTATAATGTTGAAATCACCATGCTAGGTACGTTTAATCAAGCACTGTCCTCAAAGCAGCTTTAATTGATTATTTCATAACAGTATATGTGAAGTTCAACTAATTTTAACACATTAATTCCAACAAGTTTTGTAGGAAGAGGTACATATAAACGGCACATATTAACTTGCTCGCGGTACAATGGCGCATTCTAAAAATAGCACACATGTACGGTCCAAAGTTTTAAATAAAAAGACTGCAGTTTCTGTGGATTTCTGTTGTAAAACCACTGATCTAGGTTTAGGGCAAAAAAAATCTGGTAAGGCATTATAAAGTCTAAACAGTAGGACATGTAGTAACAGTAACATGAAGGAAGAAGCTGATGAGACGCTTTGGTTGGCCCCGTGGATGATGGGACATTTTGTTACTAAAAACCAACGGATGGAAGCGTTGATAAGAGCATGGTTGTGTTGCTAGGCAACAAGGAATTCACATATCACCGCAGCACATCCAGCCTCAAGTATCACCTCAATGCTAAACATATAGCAGCTAGCGGCTAGTGTGGTAGCTAGCGTGGATTGTGTTTTACTTAAAAAAAACCAAAGTATTATAGTTTACAGAAGGTCTACCTACCTATAGGCTACCTGAATTTATGAAATGTACTATATTTATAAATATGCTATTGCTACACTTGATGGCAAGAATTGCACTGGTCCGTTGGACTTGAACAAAAATAAACAATATTTTTGTTGCTTAAGCTTATGTATTCATAATTATTCAATGGTATACTAAAAATCCATGTGAAAAAAATTACTTCTCACTGTTCTCAGGTAAAATATTTATATGCGATTAAAATGCCATTCATTTCTATTAATTAATTACAAAGCCTCTAATTAATTAGATAATTTTTTTTAATGGAGTCCCTGCCCGTTTTTACTATTTACTTTTTTTTTTTTAAATGCACATTTTTCTTAAAGGGGTAGTTTGGATTTTTTCCAAGTGTGGTTGTATGAGGCACTTATCCATAGTCAGTAGATGGCAGTCGGCACACCACCAGTTTTGAGAAGCAGGCAGGAGTACCAGCACTGAAGCTAAGTAATGTACTGCTGTGCACAGGGGCAACAGCAAAACATATTTTAGCTTACCTAAAAAGGTCCATCTAAAAATAATTCATGTGTACACATATTTTCACTGCTTTAGCTTGCAGTCAGACACCCCTGTATAAAATTAATGTATAATATATAAGTTCATGTCGTTGGTAATGAGGCAGTGGATCAGCAACTCCTGGGTCTGGAGTCTGGTGGCTTTGGTGAGAGCATTGAGCTGCTTCTGTTGTCACAACAAGGTTAAGCAGTGACAACATTTATAGTAATAAATATAGAAAATATAGTGTTTATATATGTTTTGCTGCTGCCCCGGTCTACAGCAGTACATAGCTTAGCTTCTGTGCTGGCCCCGCTTCCTGCTTCTCCAAACTGACACATACTATAGGCAGCACCTACAATAGATACCTCATTAAACTCCACTTCAATAAATTCAAACTATCCCTTTAAGTAAAGGATCTGAATAGTTCCTCCACTGCTACACTCACTATCATCTCACCTTCCCACAGTCTGTTACTCAGTCTGTTGAAAACTACAGGGAGTGGGGTGTGATGGTAACACTATTTCTGCAGCTTCATTCACACATTCACTTCTTAAAACACTAATCCTGAGCATATGTTGGCAGGATGAAACATGAGTGCAGCTTCACAGTCTCTTTAAAAAAAAAATTAAGTTGTTTGCCGTTTTACAATGCAGTTTGTTGATAAATTAACATACAAAATATATACAATGTAATGTGTGAGAAATATATAACCCTTTCCCTAAATTAAAGGTACGCTTAAGAATATTCAACTGTTTCGAACATTATCATAGTATTGAATTGGTGTTAACAGCAGTTAGCACCTTCTAGTAGGTTCAGTAGGTTGTTATCAGGCCATTCAAATAAGCAAAAACTGTTTTAACGAGATGTTTACTTAAAAGGCAGCAGTTTAATTAGGTTTAGGCTACAAAATGACCTCTTTAAGGTAAGGGTAAAAACATTCCTGGTTAGGCGTTATAGAAAATAGTTTAAAAAGTCAAATGCACGTAAATGCTGGAAGTGACGTGGTTATTAGGATGATGTAACTGCCACTTGCCGATTCAGTTATTCTGCTCCTCATCTGTGGAACAAACTACCTGTCGATCTGAGGTGTGCCCAAACGGTCAGCTCCTTTAACCCTTTATAGGGCACTCCAGGAAATTGAAAGTATCAACCCTGAGGTGATATTGGAGGATTTTGCTTTTCGCAAAATATTTCATTTTTATATTGCAATTCGAGGTCAATTTAGTCATTATTATTATTATATTTATTATAGTCTCTTTCCCTAAATAGACAATAACACATCATCTGCATCCATCACCAATTTATCTTTTACCTTTAAACTATTTATTATCTTTTTAGACTACTTATTACATATGCGTAATTTCTGAATGTCTTTTTTAAAGCACCTTATAAATGAGAAGCACACGAAAATTTAGTTGTATACTCTTTTGATACAATGACAATAAAGGAAAGCTTGAATCTTGTATGATTTACTGATTGGCTCAAGTTACCAAATATGGTTCTCTGCCTGATAAAGGGTTAAATCAGGACTAAAAACACTACTGTTTACTGCAGCGTACTCTTAACTTTAACACTTATCTGCTCTACTCTACTGCCCTTGCTTTTTAACTAGGCAATGTTTGACTTGTGCTTTTTATTATTTTATCCATTTCCCTGTTTTAATTGACTGTTTTTACTGTTTTCAATTGTGTCTTGCTGTTTTAATGTGTAAAGCACTTTGAATTACTTTGTGTTGAATTGTACTATACAAATAAACTTGCCTTGCCGTGCCGCAGGTGAGATTGTTAAGTAAAAATGTGCAGTGATGTTACTTCAAATAACATTTTTTAATATTGGTTTCACATGAGACACCTACGGCGGTCACCTGAGGTCAGTTTAATGATTTTATTTCCCTTTGCACCCACCTGAAAAGCAACTTGTTGTGCTTTATACACGCTTCCCTTGCTTCCCTTGTAAAGTCACTTCCCCTTTTGTATTGTTCATAATTGCTCAGGCTGCTAGAGGGCAACGGCAACAACACACATTCATAAAGCAGCCCTTTAAATGGGCTGACAACAACCTGCTCAACCTGCTAGAAGATGGAGTTGGCCCCTACTTGTCCATACTTATAATACTAATATTAACCACTGATAACACACAGTCAATTGTGTGATAACTTGTGAATCTGGTGGAATATAACAGAATCTAAGACAGCAAAACCACAGGCTACAGCACTGAAAACAACTAAACAGTTGAATCAATGCCTCTCAGGCACAAACTGACCATTTCAAGCTTCACAGTGGTAGTTTTTGTTGCAGGACCCTGTTAGCAGGTTGCATCACACTGTATACAGCAGGGGTTGCCTCTATTGTGTCAACACCTATAAATGCCTTCCGGGCCTGAGAGGATTTCAAGCAGTTCGACAGCAGTTTGCAGTGTAAAAACTCATTTTGTCACCAATTACGACTCTACACAGATGGTGAGTTACTCTCCATAAGTGGTTGAGGAAGATGAGTGTATATTGTGTGCATTTTTTTGCTGTGGTTTTCTTGTTTTGAAGGCAAGTCTCCCTGCAGACTCTAAAGACTTGTCAGGCAGTATTCAAAGCACTCATTTTGGTATGGAAAATATATTCGGCGATCTCAATGGCACAAAGCACATTTTCTCAACTGCTGAAACAGGAAAACAGCCGAGAATTGCGTTTGCGTTTTACCCTTACATGGTAATCTTCAGCTCGGTAATCTAAAATTGGGAGGACAAATTTAATTTGCATCTCCAAACAGTATACCCTGATTGATGATTGCTTAAAATATCCCCTGTGTTCAATGTTTAAATGCTGTCAGAGGATTTCCTATAGAGTCGGTGCTTTGTTTTGGTCCCTTTCAACTCACAAAGTCAAATTTAAAAGACGAGCATCAAACAGAGCGAGCACTTTCAGGAAACAGCATCGCTTAAGAAAAGAGAAAACTGAACTTGAAAGGCTACTTTCAGCATCACACAGGAATAAATGCAAACCACGCTGCCTGTTTTCACTCGTTTTACACATATCATTAAGAGGTGCAGCAAGGTAATTCTGAATTGATTTAGTACAGTTTTTAGTTAATGTTCATGGCATTCACTGTTGGCAGCAAACGGGCAGAAATCCAGTGACCCATCCTGACACGCATAAGCTTCAAGTGCTGTGAAAGAGGCAAAGGCCTCACCTGCATTCAGCCTTTAATTAAAGGCTAGTGAGGCCAATGAAAGATGGGAATAACAACAGTGCAGCTTTATAAGCAGTCAGTTCAACGTTAAGTCTACCAGATGTCGATGTTTGTAACACCTGAGAAAAGATTGCTTTAAATTACACCCTTTTAATGACTTTTCCTCCATATTGAGGCTGATTAGAAGATGCTTAAACGAGGATCACAAACTGAAGCTGTTAGCGGGGCTTGAACAAAGCAGAAAATTAAATGTTCTTTTGGCAGCGAGAGATTAGAAAACAGCTACTTAGCGCTAACACCTGTTCAGTAAGCGATTCAAAGGCGAAAGTCCACGTTTCATTAGTTTCTGCCATATGGAATATGAGAAAAACAGCCATTTCCTTTTCAATGAATCACAACATTCACAAATGTTATGACACAAGTTGTGCTGAAAAAAACACTTAGATACCACACCAGCTTTGAACTTAGCCCCTAATGTTATAACATGTGGGTGTCAGGAGCTAACTGTACTTAAAGTATCAAGTGCTTTTAATGCAAACAAGGCCCGTTATATATTGAGATACTGAGCTGTACTGAATGGTGTTTTTTTCAATGCTTTGAATATCTGATATATAAAGTGACTCATCAGGTCAAATTAGTGAGTTCTTTTTTTATTAAATACATTTTCTTTCATGAATATAACTTCAGATTGCTGCAACACTCCCTGTTATTACAGGTGTGTGTCTCCCTGTTTGTGCAGCAGAGCGAAGAGTTTTTTGAATGCAGTTAAAATTATGTTTTGTGAATTGTGGAAATGATTACATCCATCTTTTTTCAATAAATTGAGACTTTACAAAGCTATTGAGTTATTGTAGATTTTCTGATCACACGAGGCGGCAGCAGCCATCACTGGAATACTAATAATATACTAATAATATCAGTGCAGCCTTGATCTTATCTGCACCTGTGCATAAATACCACATCCAAACAGAATGAATACACTTGCAAACATAATAAGAATAATATAATTTTATAATAATAAAAAAAGCTGCACAGCATTCAAATGTTGATTTAGAATTCAAATGAATTATGAATTACGTTTTTAAACTCCTAAGTATTCAGTGCAGTTCTGCACTGTATGTATTATTATATTGTTATTATTGCTACATTCACGTGTAAGAGGTATTAAACTCTTGTAGTTGATAAAGTTGTAGCTAGTTTTAACAGCGTCTTACTGCCGGGTTGTTTAATGTGCCCCAATGCATCATATTTTAGAATTCATCATGCAATTTCTATGTGAAATTTAAATTTTTTAATTTCCAAGTCTATTTAAAAGTGCTATTTCCCACTGGATTCGAATGGAATGAAATTGTTAAGTAACATAAAAGGAAAAATATTTTACTTTAATCCAACCTCAAAGTTGGAACAGTGAGGAAAAAAAATAATGCTTTGCAAATCCTTTGCAACCTACACTCAACTACCAAGTGTAGAAAAAAATATAATTTAACTCATGTTCAATCTGATACATTTATGTTTGAAAATATAATTTCTGAATTTTATTAATTCTTTTATATTTACAATTTACAGCGTCACAACTTCTTTGGAATCGGAGTTGTACAATGTCCAAGTTCCTCAGATTTGTACTGAAGTACAATACTTTTAAATGTAATTGTACTTGATTATTTCTCCTTAATTACTACACATTCATATCTACTGCTGCCAGGTGGAACTGTTCAGTGGTTCACTTAATTAAAGTTATTTCCTGAGGCCAGCATACTTTTTAATTCTTTGTTATAGGAGTTTTGCGTATTAATGCATTTTTTTGTGGTTAAGTGTGGAACATTTTCTAACTGTGTAAAATACGCCACTTGTCACTGTGACTGTTTCGTCTGTCCTCTCTCCCTACACGTTTCAGCCTTTCCTTTATCCACCCTGTGTAGACACTTTTAATTCCACTGTATTCTGCTGTACTTCTCTATTATAGCAACCAAAGACACACTTGCAGTGAGGCATTAACCCTTTATCAGGCAAAGAACTATATTTGATAACTTCAGGTAATATTTCGAGAAAAAAGTTGCAAATTTACTAGAAAAAAAGTTGCAGATTTAAAGTGGCAAATCTGTGCGAAAAAAGTCGCAGATTTACGAGAAAAAAGTGGGAAAAAGCTACTTTTTTCTCCCAGATTCACCACTTTAACCCTTAATAGAGCACTCATTGAAATACTTTCAAATTCGAAATTTAAACCCTAGAGAATATTGGAGGATATTACATACTGCAGGAATGTGTAAATAAAACATACAAAAATAATATTTTGAGAAAAAAGTTTACGAGATTAAAGTGGCAAATCTACGAAAAAGTGTGCAGCTTTATGAGATTTAAAGTGGTGAATCTGCGAGAAAAAAGTTACTTTAAATCTCTTTTTTTTCTTGTAGATTTGCCACTTTAATCTAGTAAATTTACAACTTTTTTCTTGAAATATTACCTGAAGTTATCAAATATAGTTCTTCGCCTGATAAAGGGTTAAACAAATAGTATTAAAATATGGTTGACACATCAGACCTGACACTGAAAAAACGGTGTTTTATTAGGATGTAAACTAACATTTTAAATTGTCATAAAAACAACCCAATACAAACCTAATAATGTAAGATAGGTTAGCATTATGTGATATTTCCTACTCATTTGTCACTGCATGAATATGGAACATATATTCCTCCACTTATGTATTTAGAAATAATGCACAAGTTATGCCTACATTTACAGCTTGGGATGCTTCAGTCACTTCCTGTTTATATAGTTGATTGCTTTTGATTTAACAGTGTTTCTCATGTTCTATCAGTGGATTTTTACATTTTATGACAAAGACTTTATGCAACAAGACATTTTTTCATTTTTAAAAGTGCCAGAGTACAACCGCCACCAGCTCAACGTTAGCTGATTATGGAGTACTGGAAGCTCTATCTACAGAGGGTCAAAGTGCCCAGTACATCACCTGGATGGAGCTGTACCCCCGCGCCACAAACTGTCAAACATCCCGTCCTGCACCACCACACTCAGGACCACTTCATCCCACAGACCACTGAACTCCTGAACGCATCACTTTACACTCACTTGACCATTATAGTGTCATTTTACTTTTATATTATTCTACTTCCTGTACCTACAAGTTGTTCACATCTCTGTAAATATAGTTATACTAAACGATAGGACCAACATATTCTATTCTGGTAAAGGTATTTATTGACAAATCTTGATAATGATCACAATGTAGCATGTTTTAAGATTATTCAATATTATTATTGAATATATATATATATATATGGACACCTTTTTTATTTTAATTTTTACATTGCAATAAAATATATGTATATACAGCACTGTGCTAGAGTCTTAGGCAGATGTGAAAAATGTCTAGTAGAACTGATGCTGGTTTGAAGGCAAAGGGTAGTCACACCAAATATTGATTTAATTTAGATTAATCTTCTGTTCCCTCACTTTGCATTTTGTTAATTGATAAAAATAAACTATTCATATTTCTAATTGTGTGTGTGTGTGTGTGTGTGTGTGTGTGTGTGTATATATATATATAAGCATTCTTATTTTACAGCGTTTTTTCACACCTGCCTAAGACGTGTGCATAGTACTGTTTATATATATATATATATATATATATATTTATATATAATCACCCAGCCCTAGTGCTAATTATCAATCTAGACAAAATATGATTTAATCGTGATACAATTCCACTGATAGATAATAAATGATCATATTAAATTTCCCATCCTTAATTAGAATGATCATTTTGAACATACATTTACTAAATTCCTGCTTACATTCAGTTTATTCATTGCAATTTCTGTCTAATTTGTATTGATTTTTAATGTTTTATTTATGCTGTATTTTATCCCCAGTGTTAATTATTTTAATTTCCATTTGTTTTTTACTTATAAGATCTTTTTTAAATACATGTTTCATGATCATTGTTGAAAGGAGCATAAGATTGTGTTTGCCTCTCTCTTAATAAAGAGTTTGAACTCGAGCTGGTAGTTACAAAGAACCTTAAGCACAAAGTGATGAATGTACGGAGGTAAGATCACACGGACTCTTTCATGGTGCTCGTTTCACAACAAAAAAGGAGCAGAAGAGAAGAAATGTGTATGATTGTAGTGCCAAAGCCTCAGTTCTCTTCACCCACTTGGCCTCCACCAAAAAGCCTCCAATTGTGCAATAACAAATCACATTCTGACATGTGGGGATTTTGAGAAAAACACCAATTTCCCGCTCAGAATACCAAAGTGGCACACCCTCTTGTGTTTCAGCTCAGTACATGTGGTTAATTGTCATAGTGAATTAAGATTGGGCTAATGTGGGTTTTTTGGCGGGCTGGAGGTTGCAAAGGCAACATTGGGATGCGGTCACAGAGAGGAAAAAAAGTTGGACTTCGGTAGAACACAGGGGATTTGGAGAAAGAGCCCATTCTGGGATTTAGCTGTGCCATACAAGTCGAATGAGAGAGTATCCTGGATTTTCCCCAGCTGAACGCTAAGCTGCGGTGGCTACGCTAAGATGTCTCAAGCTTCCCGTATAGAAATAAGAGGATAACTTGGCATGGTGTGGTACAGCACAAAACTTTGATCCCGAACTACTAGTGTCTGACCCAAAATAGATTTAGCTCTCTCCTCAGATAGCTTGACAGCTTGTCGGCACACAAAACTAATAAGAGTAGGATCACTCATTAAAGCAGAACAGATGGTCAACTTTTTAAAATAAAAAAGGAGTGATCGCTGAAATCCAATGGCTCTTTTATTTTCAAAAAGCTTCACTTAAGTATTTACAGTTTGTGCAAAAACATTTAAAGGTTTCAAGGACTTTACATTGTAAGTTCAACCTCAAGGCACATACATGGAACAACATCAATATTTCATCATGAGAACATAAATTTTAACTTTGGTTCCTAAGAAAACTTGGTGTGGATGGCTAACGTAACACTGCAGCGTCTTGATGAGATGGCATCCCAACACAGCCGTTTTACATGCACTGTAAGTTTCCAGCCTTCTGTCACTAAATATTCCTGTATGGTTATTCATACTGTACCTCAACCACCACTGGGTGATTGCTTGAAAACAAAAGAAAGTCCAAAACTCAGCATGATAAAACAAATGAAAGGCTATGAAGCTAAATACAGTACATGCAAATATCCTTGAATGAATGTTACTGGCTAATAGATATTTGCAGTGACGGTGTCGCCTGCAGGAAGAAAAGATGACTTTAATTCAACCACTTGTGTGTTTTCTGAATTGACCTCTTGAGATTAAACATAATTATTTCAACATGATTCAATGAGTTTAAGGGAAATTACTTCTCGGCACCCTGAAAGAGTCATAATCTGACGCTAGCAGTCTGCAGTATATTTTGTGTAATTCCATTGGTCACGGCCTCGCAGCCGCGTTCTTTCATCAAGCAAGTAGAAAATTAAGAGTAATGTACGCTGCAAATAAGCCACCAATGCTCCTTCCCCGTCTGGTTGAATCATTAGCCACGCACCACTTAAGGTCTGGCACTGTGGATGAACAGTCTCTTGTTAGCTACTGTGTGTCGTGCTTATTGTTGTTCTTGTTAATACTGTTGTTGTTGCCCCCGCCGTGGCTGCAAAATGTTTGAGAAAATGTGCTTTCTTTTCTTGTTGCCGTCTTTTTATGTCTCATCTTTTCCTCCTCCCACTTAACGCTCTGTCTCTCTAGGTAATCATTCAGTCCTGCATAAATGGTAAGGCAAATATCTGTCTCCGTTACACATTCACAGACAAGGGAGATACTATATGTTGCAACAGTTTGACCCCCCCACGTGTTTGATCACCATGTGACATAAAATAGGGCTTTAATCTATACCAAAGGATAATAAACAATATTAGATGTAAATGTTCAAGTGTGGGTTATGGTCAGCTGTGGATATTAGTAGAAAAAGGTTGAAATAAAAAGAGGAGATGCTTTGATAACCACAGAAGTATCAATAAACCGAATATGAAAAGAATATCCATCTAAACACGTCATGAACCCAAGTGTTAAAATCTCATTTTGCTTCCAACAAGTGTACATCATCTGCCAGGAGAATTACAATCATTTAGTCGGTTGCTATGTAACTCAATTTAATTTACAATTTTTTATTCAAAGCAATGGTTTGACATGTTATTATATTATTTACTTTCTTGCCAAGAGTTAGATGATAACATAATAAGAAGATAATACCCGTCTTAATGTCTGTATGCTAAATAAGTCCACAACAGCAGTCAGCAGCAGGTTAGCTTAGCTTAGCTTAGCTTTAAGACTTGAGACAGGTGCAAACAGCTAGCTGGACTAACAAAATCCACCAACAAACACCTCCAAAACTCACTATTTAACATAATTTGTTGTTTAGCACAGATGAAACAAACAAGATAAAATGTAAAAGTGACATTTTGGTTCGAGTCAGACTACCCGTTTACCAGTTTTCAGTCTTCATGCTAAGCTAAGCTAACCAGCCGAAAGTGCCATCTTGGCAGTGCCTGACTCTGCCTAACTCACGCAAATGGGAGACTGTGCTGCCCCAGAAAATGACGTTTGTTATTTTACGTTTATTGTTAGACAGCAACCTCTAGTGGTAGTAATTAGGATGGAAACCAAGTATATGGGGTATAAAGAATGACAAGAGTTTGATGTTCATGTCCCCCAGTAAAACAGAATGTCAACATCATAAGTTAGATATGCATTTGAACTTCTGTGTGTAGCTTTGTTACGTTTTTACGTCACCTACGTAATTAACATGTCTACTTCTGTAGCAGTAGCTATTATCTTAACATGTAGTTTTGCTTCCTTAACTTAACCCAAGCATTTTTGTAGCCTAAACCTAAAACAAACTTTTGATTGAACCATGTTCAAAACTGTGACTGAAGGTTGACGTTTGTTCCAGACATGAGAGTGGTATAAACCTCTTCAAATAACTCAAAGCAAGAAAGTGAAAAAATGTTTTCCAAAATTGAACTTTTGAAATATATTAAATGTTTTCTCGATCAGAGATTTTTAAATTTCCATTTGCCTCTAAAAAAAGGATATCAAAGAAATGGGTCAAAAATAGTTCAGCTGTCTTATTAAAAACAAGATAATAACATGACACTAAATGACGCGTTAAGACAGATTTCATTCATTGTGATTTTTAATGCGTTGTCTTGGTTGAACAGATTCTCAACACCGGGGCTGTGCATCACCTTAAATTAAAGTCCATGTGATTGCTGGAATTACAGTAAGTGCAGCTACTTTTAAGATGTCCCGACTGCTGAGATAAATCCTCTCAGAGATAATCTCGACACTCTGGAATAACTCGAGTACAAGCCCTTAAAAATCATTTCACTTAAAATGCTCAGCCTAGTTTGCATCCATTCTCCACCGTGTATGTTAGAGCAGCTCAATCTGTGCACCTCACAAAGAGTTAACACACACTCTCTCCCAGCGTGAGCTCCATGCAGCCAAGTGAAAATAAGGTCTACATATTTTTCTCCCTTTTTTGGTCGAGGATTATGAGGAAAGGGGGGTCGGCGGAGGGGTCGGCGGTGGGAATTCTTTAAGCTTGGCCCCTCCGAATAAAATCTTGTCAAATCAAATAAAGTCTTCTTAAGAAGTGCATAATGAAGACCTCTCACTAGCACCTCACATGCAAAGAGCTGCCACCACAGCCTGAGAGCTGAAGGGCAGGGAAAGTGTTTTAATTGAGCCCATGCAGAGACAGACAGTGAGACAGACAGGGAGAGGAAGACAGAAAATGAGGGTAGATACGGTGAGGATCATCATTGTGGAAACTAATGGTGTGAAGTGAGCAGGTGCATTGTTGAGGTGAGCAAACCATAAATTAAGTCTCATAAACGTGGACAAAAGGGTAAATGATGAGACGCTAGATGAGCTGCTCAGTCACAACTGTGCAGCATTGTGAGGATCATGGGCGGAGCGCCATCTTATTGTTGTAATTTCCTAATTTATCAAGAAGCCTAATGAACACTGGGACAAGGTTGAAATAAGTGGGTGTATAATTATGTGTGTGCTTTCTCAAAACTCATCACGCTCTCCACACACACACACACACAAAGAGAAACACAGGTCCCCCCCCTCCCCTCATTACAGACCGCAGTGGTGAAAATCCATATCATTTAGCCACCAAACATAGAAAACACTGTTAGTTTTAAATGATTCCACATCATTAAGTTGCTCGATGAGCAATAATACTCTAAACAATGCTGTTTGAGCATGAGTAATGTCGTCTGGGTAATGGACTCGAGGGGAATGGTGGAGGTAAAGTGATCTATGCAGCTTTTTTTTTTTCTTCTCTCTGTCTGTCTTGCCCTCTCTGTGTCCCACACACGACGCTGAGGGAAACTGCCCCCTTGTGGCCTCACTTGCCAAAACAGGGAAAAAAAGAAGCAGAACAAATTAGGGAATTTCTTCAAAAGGATCTGCGAGTCTCAGCACATCCATGCACCTCATTAGGGACAGTAATCCTTTGTTCCTTTTTAAATTCATGTTAATAACTGCACCTCCTTTCTAAAAAAAATATACAAAAAAACCCATAACAAATGTGCTGAAAATGACACATCCTTATTCAGAGTTTTCCAAAAAGTGTCTTAGCCCACCTTTGTTCCACTTTAAACCAGTAGAACAAAGATGCTTTTATTATTAAGGCACTTTTGGGAAATCTCGCTTTCAACAGCAGCGATGACATTCTCCCTACACCACGTCCACAATCCCTTCCATGTGATCACCACCTCTGCTCATTTCCTGCCTCGCTTCCATTAATAAGAAAGTGCACTTCAGTTCTTTTTTACAACATACCAGTATTGAACCAGTGCTATATTTCCACAGCGCTCTAATCAGCAGTGTTTGGATTTCCCCTGTGCTGTGTTGTCTTTACTACTGTTCTGTTGTACCGGGGAGGGTTTGCAGTGTTTCAAAGAGCAAAAAGGCCATATTTTTGCTTCTGTGGTTAGCAAAGGATCCCAGCCCTCTAAGCGCCCCAACATTTCCAAGGCGGACAGAAGCTACACCCAGGGTGCCGTGATTGTACAAATCCATGTTCATGTACAGTACTGACCATTAAAACAACTTTCAAAACCCTGCTGGTTATAAAAAAAGAAACACTTGTATCTCTTTTTCTAAGAATAAAAAAGATAGCAGAGAATCCCACATTATTATCCACAGTATAAATTACATTGTAGACAGAACTTGGAAATATATATAGTACAGTTATATTTCACTAGAATTTTTATGTTTTTTGTTGTCTTCACAAATATGTGTGTGTATTTATGCATGTAATAAGTGTTTCTGGTATGTGTGTGTGAATGCCGCTGTACTATTTGCTGCTGCATCACGTGTGGCAGAACTCTGTACTGGGCACGTTGCTGCTCTTGCAGTAGGCTATGCTGTTGTTACTGAGGTGACAGTCTCTAAATCCAATGCCCCCGTTGGGCGTGTAGATAGGCTGAATGCGGAAATCTCCCTTGAGCAGCTGCTCATTGTTCAGCGCCACTATCTGGAAACTGGTCTCAGTCATCTCCAGAATGGAGTTATCCTTCTTGGTTCCAGCCTCGCCATAGTCGTCTTTTCTCCTGCCCCGGTTGTATTTCCACTTGGTCGAAGACGACCGACTCTTCCTGTGCATGTGCCAACAGAACAGGCTGAGCAGCGTTACCAGAATGATTAGCACTGCCCCGCCTATGATCCCAGCCATTAGCAGCGTGGAGTTGATGCTCTCCTGAGGAGCTTGCTCTCTTCCCGGAGGCTTAGTAGATGCAACAGCCTTGGTCCTGGCCTCATTGCATATAGTATCCTCTCCGGGTCTGTAGGAGTTTAGGGTGTCCAGCACGTGCACGCAGATCCGATACACGGACCGAGGCTCCAGGTGCGTGAGGCTAATGTGCCGCCGGTCTCCGCTCACCGTCCTCTCCTGCATTCCTTCGTTTATTTGGCTTTGGCCCCTTTTGACCCAAGTGACCTTGTAGGCTGTGACGGTGAAATAGGAAGCCCAGCTCACCTCGATACTGGTAGAGTTGACCACATGGAAGGAGATCTGAAGGGGGTCCTCATACGGAGGAAGGGGCCCAGGAGGGTTGTTATGGATTGGGGGTAAGGGAGGGGAAGGTGAGTCAAAGTAGTAAGGGATGGATGTGGTGATGAGGGTGGAAATCATGGTGGTGATAGGGGTGGTTGTGGGTGGGGGAGGAGGTGTGGAGCGGAGGGTGGGCCAGGGCGGTTGGTCAGCATCAACTGGGCACTCTATAATATCCAGCGTGAGTTCTCTGATTGCCATGCCACGCACCTTGTCTGGGCTCAGGCACACGAAGCCTCTGGCATTGATGGATGAGGGCAAAGACTTGAGCCACACCACCACCCATTTCACAGAACAGTCACAACGCCAGGGGTTATTTCGCACCATGAGATGCTTCAGGCTCGACAGGCCATCGAACACACCCTGTGTAAGAGTCTGAAGCTGGTTGGTGGAGACATCCAGTTTTTCCAGCCTGTTGAGCTCAGCGAAGGCTGCCACAGGGATCTGGTCAATCTGGTTCTCCTGCAAGCTGAGTTTGACCAGTGACTGGCTGGGTAGCAGTGGAGGGGGGAAGGTGAGTGAATTGCGGGCCAGGGCCAGCTCACGGAGGGTGGCCAGTTCCTGGAAGGTACCTGGCGCAATGCCCTCATCCGTCAGCAGGTTCCCGTCCAGCAGGAGGCGCTGCAGGCGTGTCACATTCTGAAAGGCCTCCTCTGCAATGTGAGCAATGCGGTTCTCGTCCAACCGCAGCTCTTTCAGGTCCTCGGGAAGCCCGATGGGAACGCTGCTTAAGTGGTTCTTGGTGAGGAAGAGGAGTTTGAGGCTTATTGCCTCCCTAAAGGCCCCTTCTTCTACCCCCACTGTGGAGATTGAGTTATCATCAAGGTGCAGCTCCTCTAGTTTCGTCAACTGGGCCAGGGCTGCCCTGGAGATCGTCTGGATATTGTTCTCCTGAAGATGCAGGATCTTGGTGTTTTTGGGCAGATTGATGGGAAACTCGTCCAGCTGGTTGCCGTAGAGATACACGGTCTCCACAGTGGCCACATTGTGAAGTTCCAAAGGGAAGCCAGCATTGTTTATCTGGTTGTTATGTAGGAAGAGGACCTTGAAGCCGTCCTTTATCCCCAGAGGCACTGACGTCAGGCTGCGTTCATTGCAGTACACAAACGGCATGTCACAACGACACTCTTCCGGGCAAGATGCGCCCGGGCTGAATTGCATTTGGAGGCTTAGAATGACAGTCAACCAAAATTGCAAGAATGAAGCCCAATCTTTATTCCAAGGTCCAGCCAGAAACTCCATAGTGGAAAAACAAAACAGGAAAAGGGAAACCAACAATAAAAAAGAACCGTGAGGTAATTAAACAAAAATGAAAATCAGAAAGGCAATGATATATCCACTGAAAACCAGCCCCACGAAAAGTCCAACTAGGGGAGTTTGGTAATGATGCAGTTAGCTGGGAAAAGAGCAGGAAACCGTGGGAGTAATCCTGTAAATGCTAGTCCTCAGCTGAAGAGCGATGGTCTCATTAGTGGTGGCCAGTCCTCTGACTGACTCCATCCATGCTGAGACATCAGACCATAGCAGGACTCTTCACTCGTTGCTCCATGCAGGGCTCAGCCAGGGCCAATTTGAAGCCACACAGTAGAGAGCCACCCCAGGCTCCACTCGCCTGTCTGTCACACACTGCTGGTCCCCGACCAGGGCAGAGTCCAAGGGGGGTGACATTTGGATCCAGAGACCTGTGGGAAAACAAAGAAATGCTGGATTAGTATATTTGGGGTGGCCTGTTCTTGGAAAAAAGGGGCCTCTCTTCTCCCGTCTCTTTATTTGACATACAAACATGCACACAGACATACCAACTGTCTTTCCACCCCCCGCTTTCTTTCCTTCTCCCCCAAACAGAAAGACGGAGTCACAAAACATACCGTTCACTGCCGATGTAAAATTATGCACTGGCTATTCAAAAAAACAGTGAAACCATCTGATAAATATTCAGAACAGCTCTTGCACATCCGGTTTCGCAGACATAAAGAAGGCTTTTATCCCTTCCGCTCTATCAAAGGAGGGAACACATCACTGCAAGGACACACACTCACAGATTCACAGGGGTTCGGAGCATCATCAACATTGCTTAATGGAAAACATGCTAAAAAGAGATAAGGACTAATGAAGACATCATGCTCTTTGTGTGCCAACACGGATGCACAAGATATTTCCTGGAAAAAAAAATCGGAACAGAAAACAAGAGACGTCTGTCTTTTTTTTTTGTCTGCTTGAGCAGACATTGTGTGCAGAGGTACACGAGTAAACACACAAGTGCTTACAGTAAACAGAGGCAATTGTTTTGCCGCTGGCCTAAGGAGGAACTCGTTATTACGTGGAGGCCCGAACACACCGTGATGGTGTCAAGCTCAAGATTTAAGGCTGAACAGTGGAATTACAAAACAAAGGAGAAGCAATCGAGGACCCTGCATATCAGCTCCTCATCTCACTAGAGTGACATACACGAGCTGTCAAATGAAATGGGATTGGAAAATAATTTAGTTCTGCCACCTGCAATAAATGATCGATACAGGCTATTTTTCAGTATGGAGAGGCTTGTAGTAAAGCACAAGGCCATTGGATTACAGTAGACCCCCAGATCCATTATTCCAAGTTTTATGACCTATCAAACATCCCCCCTTATGATTGAAAGATACTGGTTGTCATCGGTGGCTTTCAGCTTAACTGGAACTCCACCCTTAGTCAATGTTGGATGACACACAATAATGGGAATGATGGGTTGAATGTTAAGCACAGGAATGGCCATGAGCGTGGATTAAGATGTCCTGCAGGGTTTGTGGCAGAGCAGAAAGAGCCACATAATTAAGAAAACAATTACAATGATTCTTTTTTTTTCAACTAAATTTCAGATTTAGGGAACTGCGGTTTGTAAAGAATGAAAGAAACGGTCAAACAGAAAATAACAAGAAAATGAAATCCATCTATTGGCTTTGCATCCCTGCTTTTCTACATTCCCTGCCTTGTTTGTTGACGAGATTGGCTTTTTGTGGCAGAGACGGAGAAACAATCCTTTGACACACATCTGTGATCTACTTTTCTAAATTGAAAGAGCTAAATTTAATCAAATAAGCTTCAGGGGGGGTATAAGCAACCACATGAGGCGATAAAATGTGCTGCCACAGCTGCAGAATCAACAGCAGAAGGCAGCAGCATCAAGATTATTATTGCTGCATAAATAAAAATGTCACCAAGGATCCAAATAATGAGCTAAAAAAGACGCATGATATATAAGTTGGTGGTTACTTGACAAAACCAAACCTGATAAAAGGTGGACATGCACAGATCAAGGGAAGGGAGTGAGAGAAAGAC
This sequence comes from Centropristis striata, assembly GCF_030273125.1. Taxonomy (NCBI): domain Eukaryota; kingdom Metazoa; phylum Chordata; class Actinopteri; order Perciformes; family Serranidae; genus Centropristis; species Centropristis striata. Next base: position 8,098,828 of record NC_081534.1, read on the forward strand.
TTTTTCTATCTTTCATTTTGATTTAATTTCCAGCCGAGAGAGCACAGTTTCTCACCGCCAGATGAACGCTGTGATATGTGGCCAGGACAATCCGATTAGAACTGGATTTAGCGACAGAAACGCAATTAAAAAGTTTAAAATGGATAGGGTATTTAAGAGGCGATAAGAGGCGGATCAGGTAGACTTCAAAGGCTGCCCAGTGAGCAGTGTTCATTTGAATGAATAATTTCAAAGGGGGAATTGAAAAACCGCTCGGTGCTTTGAGAGTGAAAGCCGCCCCCCTACAAAATAAAAAAAAAGTCAGGTTTTCTCCGGGGTGAAAAATGTGGAGCGGTGCGCTTTGTAGTGCGGTAATCTTTAACTCGATGGAACATCTAATTAACTACAAATAAATTGGCTTACTGTTTTAATTAATCTTAAAAAGTCATTGGGAATTGGTAAATTAATGTCAGCCTTTGATCGCAGGCTGCTTGAAGCGATAAGTTACACAGGTGAAAACATTTTGTTATCTGTTTTTTCAAATAGCCTATTTTAAATGTCATTGAGAATTTTTTTTTTCCGAAAAGAAGTCCATTCATATACAACTCAAGCCTGTCATTCTTCCTCTTTTCCTCTCCAACTATGTGGTGGCTTATTGAGAAACATCCACTGTACCTTTGGCGAGCCTTTATCCATTACAAAACCCGCTACCGCGTTCAACTTTTCCCCTTTCTTTGCGCCTCTGTCCTTCATGCGGTCCTGCTGTATGACCGTGCGTAAAGGTCCGTTCGGTAACGCTGGTGCGAGTCGGTTCCGAAGAGCAGCGTGAACCCGGTGAGTCTACGGAACAGCATATTTTCCTGCATGGGTCCCCCCTTCGGTTGTGGCTGTGTGTCCGTCCGCACTTTTTGTTTCAGGTTTTCCCCCAGCTCAGCTCCACCGCGGAGCTCCTCCGCTTTAACTCAACACCGTCTGCAGCGCATGAGGACCGAAGACAGAAGCGGCGGTAGGGTGATCGCAGCGCCCACCTCTCCCCCTTCCACACTGGACGCACTCGCCGAAGTGTCCGCCACGGGCCATGACGGCCAGCTGCGTCCGTCCGGTGCGCTGTTTAGTGGGGGAGCTCAAACTTGCCTTTAGTATCTGCGCAGCTCAGACCCGGACTCCCTGCGAGTTGTTTTCTTAGATGGATTCAGTTGATAGTGCGACGTGTGTGCTCTGCTCACCTCTCTCTCTCTCTCTCTCTCTCTCTCTCTCTCTCTCTCTCTCTCTCTCTCTCACCCCTCCTGTCCCTCCTCCCTCCTCAGAATAAAGAATGCATCTCCTCCAGCAGCTCCGTGATGGCTTTAAGCCACAGATCCTCCCTGCTGCCCTCACACTGCAGAAAATAGTTTGTCTCTCAACACACTTTATCCCTACATGCTATTTGCCTGACCTACCTTACACCGCGTTCACGTCTGAGCTTTCATTTGCATTTTAATCACAAAATCCCGGAATTCGGCTTGAAGTCACATCCTCAATGAAAAATCACAACAGGACACAGCTATTTCATTCTTATTTAAAATGTGACGACAGCCTTGAGGTCACAAAGTGCCTCTGTGGGGCTGTAATAGGTATAGTTTTGTTAATGTAATAAATGTAGACCGACTGTAAGATTTTTTTTTAAAGGCACACTAACCCCAGTTCTTTTTTAATTACAGCTCGATAATTAGCCCCGAGTGAAAAGCACAGTCTCATCTTGACTTCCCGTACTTTCTTTCAGTGATTTGAAGCATTTAGACACAGCCAAAGTAATTTCATCTGACTGCTTCTTCGCGCTAATACTGATTCAGCAGTGCACTGCTGCTCTGCCCACACTCTTCAAGTCGCATACGTGCACGCACCGTGCATGCACACAGACACATTTGCCTGCATCTTGTTGTACCCACAATGTCAATGCATATTCTTTTACACGTCGAAAAACTCACCCATAAACAGGAGATTACAGGTAAAATATTTAAACACAGAGACGTGTACCAGAATAACTTTTAAAGTTTAATTCAAATGAAAGTGAGACTATGTACCTTTAAAAAGAACAAATAACTTTCTTACAAATTAAAGCTTGAAATCATAAGTGATAAAAACACAATTTACTGCCATTTGAGGTTTGAAAAACTTGCTTCGGGTGGCTCAAACTTAGAACAAGGCTACTGCTGTGTAACTGATATGATCAAATCAATTTCCTGAATACTAAATTCCTCTTTTACTTGTGCTTCTTTTACACTGCTTTTTAGCTTTTCACCAGTCTCCTGCAATTACGGCAACAGTTGCTGCTCTTCAGTAAAAGTAGTTCTACTTTAAAATTCACTTTAAAAAATGTGTATATATTTAGTGGCTGTTTTGACTTGTGTACATTGTGCAAAATTAGGCAATCAAAGTGAACACGCTTTAGTTATTTCATGTAGTCATTGTAGAGATAGGACCTCCTACTTTAATATTTTCCAAGGACGCACATTTATGATACCAGCTGATAATGTCATGTGGCAAAAAGTCAGATTGTATAGAAGTCTATAAGAAAATGACCCTCCTTTTTTAATGAATTATAACCTCAGTAAACACTTTCCTAATGAGATTATGTTCTCAATGTAGTTTGAAATCTTTTTAAACACAGCATGATGTTTTTCTAAGTTGTAGCCCCATTCATAAACGTAAAATAGACGATAGAGGATGGTTTGCTTTCAGATGTTTTTTAGTTCATTAAAGTAAACATTTGGTGGCTTAAACATTTTGGTGGCTTAAAAAATGTCTTGTTTTTTTCAGTTGTACCAACATTTCCCAGACTTCTTTTTTACTGGAGTATCACTCATCCTGCATATTTTAGATCTCTCCATGCTCCAGCACAGCTGATCTAAATGCTTGTAATCGAGCAGCTTTAGGAGTTTATAACGAGTTGATCATTTGAATCAGCTGTGGTGAAGCAGGAAAAGATAAAAACATGTAGGACAAAGTGATACTCCAGAAGTGGTTTGGGAAACACTGTGTTGTATTATTGTTAAAGACCTTCTGGAGTTGGCTGTTAATTTTAATCCAGTATGTGCATTTGGGTAATTAGCATCCCAATAAATAACAAAGTTAACCCAAATTACAGATGCATCTTGCTAACCAAGCTAGGGAGTTTATGCTATTGTTAGCTGGTAAATTAGTATTTGCTATGTGGTATCTGGCCACCCATAGAGGTAACCAGGTCATCGTCCAAATATGGTCACTTCTGGCTAAAAAAAAAAAGGAGAAAAAGAAAGATGGTGATGCCAGAAGGCCAAACTTGAGGATTCATAATGGTTGGCCAAAAACCAAAGGTGACATCACAGCAGCTACGTCTACTTTTTCACAGACTGTGGGCTAATATTAAACAGCCTGACTAATTAGCTTGCTAGTTTACACTTTTCGAGTATAATAGTCTACAAACTTAACACCACAGCAGTCCCTTAAAAGTCTTGAATGTTTTAAAGGGGCAGACAGCTGATAGTCAACATGGGCATGTCTCCTAGCAATGCTGCCTATCAAATGTCAGTCACAGTTGCCCTGTGAAATGCCCACCCAGATGCTTGAGGCTTCAGTGCTGTTTCTACAAATAACAGTTCTATCCTCTGGGAATAAAAAAATATATACAAAAGTGACAGTATCATCATAATTTATATTCCCTTACACAGGAAAAGGAATATAAATTTCTTCCAAAGCGAGGAGGATTTAAATTTCAGTTTGCCTTAAAAATAATAAAGCTGTCATGTTCTTTGTTTTCCATGTTTATAGCCAACGCTCGGGTCAGAAAGGCACACAGCGGTCACATGATCCCCACGGGTCAGCAGGTACACGTTTGTCTTTGATCTCCTCCTTCAGTTGCCAAATACTATTAATGTAGCTCTTTGACTCCTAGTGACCCACTTCAGCATAGATAACTCATGAAGATTTTCCGGACAAATTATGTGGCTCCCACTCAAATCGCCAATGTCATTTTGTCCAATCAGGCCGGCCGGCGCGCGTGCCATTGAAGTCTTCTAATACGTCAACTCTCTGTGAGATGATGTGGTTGTTCTCAGTGTTTGCCTTTCATGTTTAATTTCGGCTGCCACATCCCCGGGATGGACGGCCGTTTCGAGGCCCAGTCCACAACATTTAATTCCTTCATAAATCAAGCTTCTGTGCGCGTCATGAATTATTGATTGAGTGAATTTAGAGGAAACAGCCTATTTTTATTTTCTCCTTGATGGACATGTTTTGCAGTAGTGCGCTCTGTTCCTAGCCGGTGCAGCATTATGGAATGTCTCTTTCTGGCACACAAATGGGGATAAAATGACAGACACTTAAATGGGCGAAACAGGGGCCTATAGGCAAATATGCTCAAGCCATTATCCAGCATGTTAATTTGACTTTGTTCATTGTTGTCAAGCAAAATAACTGAGGAGGAGCAGGAGTTGGATGTAAAATAGGCTGATTACATAACATAAAATAAAGACCTTAAAAAATGCGAATTAAGCTTGGAATTTCATTTCAGCTAAAGAAGTGAAAAGTCTATATTGTGCTAGCTTCTGGTAGCATTGCTCTCCAGTTGGGTAGGATATGCTGTATATATAAGGTCTGTATTGCACAGTTGCAGAGAAATATTTCAGTCTACACCCTCTCCGGAATCTGGAAGTGGAAATTCCCCTTCTCTGCCTTGCCTAGAGACCTTCCCAGAGTTTTGGCGTGGCATATTTACTCTGCATGCTTGTGTACCTTGATAAAAGTGCAGATACACATGACCCCAGAGCACATCAAAGGCCGCTCTGTCCATCTGCTCCAGTTCAGGCCCCAAACAGTGTTAAAGGAAGGTAGAGGGGGAAAAAGTCCACTCAGATATGCAGATATGTTTATCCCTTGGTTATATTCATTCCAGTCCCCTGAGACATCATTAGCTTATCACATTTCTCCCTGCATGAATTTACATCTGGACACTGAAAGGCACTTCAAAGGTGCCAACAACATCAGTGTTTAAATCCTCCCCACAAGTATTGGCAGGATCTTTGAAAGAACTTAGTGTGGCAAAGCACAGTAATATTGCAAATCGCAGAAGCTGTGATATAATCAGGTCCTTCCCTTGAGATTTTCAGTGGCTTAAAGAAAAATATGCTGATAATGTTTAGAGTGGGCGATCAATGCGTTCATTAATTTCTAAGGCGATGTAATTATGTTTACCCCCCGTCGATTATCAATCTACATTCAACTAATGTCACAGCATGTCTCCCAGAAGAGAGGGGCACATTTTCACAGCCCAGGAAACTAATCAGCCAACAACATAGTATATGTTTTACTGAAGGAGTGAGCAGAGAGGAGGCGAGGGAGTCAGAGGATTGCACTAAGCCCTCTATACCAAATTCATTCTTTCTTTTTTTTTATTGATCTGTTTCTGTGCAAAAAGGATTGACAAGCACTGTAAAATACAATGTACAGTACATACAGTACACACACACACACACACACACACACACATGCTGAAATGTAGGCCCCGCATTATGTCAGAGTTAGACTGAACAACATTTACCTCCCACCCTCCTTCCTTATTAAAGGCAAACAAATCAAATGAGTCATGTAAAAAAAAAAAAGTACCACACAACATATTTTCATGAATGAGTTCTTACGATTTCTTATGAAAACATATGCAATGCAGTTTGTTTAATATCCCAGAAATACCACTGTTTTTAACATGTTGAAGTCACTCTAAGGAGTGATGTAGGTAATGTTGTGTATGGAACTACTTTGCCAAAACTACTTGGTTTAGTTTTGGCAACAAAACCACTTGAAGGTTAGGAAAAAAAGACCAGGGCTAGGCTTAAAAAATGCTACAATTTCACAGGATAGCTATGAATTTTAGTGCATTACTTTTTGTAGAAATAACTACAAACTCTTCATAAAAAAACAGCCTGCACCATAGTACCCCTCCATCTGAGCCTTTCTTATGTCACATTATGTGTGATGGGTCCATGATTTGTATCGAAAGTTTCCCAGTTTGAACATTAAATATAAATTGAATGTATGTCTCCAACTTGAAAATCATTGTTTGTATTGTGATTTTCTCAGCACCCCGTTTTTGGAATTGGGGTTATATTTGTTAGGCTTAAAGTTCCTTTAAAATGTAATGTCTGGCTGTCAAAAGGCCGGCGATGCTCAATCAGGGTCATTTCATAAGTAGAAGCTAAAGCAGCACGCTCTCACATGAGCATGTGAATTATAGGGGAGGCAAAGTGAATGCAGTGTCCTGACTGAATGCTGCCCTGTGCTAATGCCAGGCTGTAAAAACACTGACTTGACAACAAGCAAGCCCCTGTAGTTCTGCTGAGGGAGGGATGGGGGAGAAAGAAGCAGAGTGAGAGGAGTGGAGAAGGGGGAAAGAGTGAGAGAGGGGAAGGTAGAGGGGGAAAGGGGCATTAGAAAAGGACTGGTGAGAATTAAAATTGCTCAAAAAAGAGGACAGGAAGAGAGGATTGTGGATTACTGCTGTTTCTGCCATGTCATCCTTGATTTAATACCTTTAACAACTGCTTAGTAATGTATAATTGTTAAGATAAGTGTAGGCCATTTTGTTCTGACATGTGCTGCTCTCCGCTAAGAAAAATAATAGAGCTTAGGGGAGCAATCCACCCTTGGAAAGTCTTGCTTTATTTTAGATTTCCAGTTTTTGATGTTGACTCTATGCATAGCAGTATACTGCATCATGGTAGCCCCAGTTTGTGTCTTCTATATATTTTCTTCTGCATCTGATGTTCCAAAATATATAAAAAAAACAGAAATCCAGAAGATTGCTCACTGCTGTATTCCCCAAATCACCAGAGGCTCTTGTTGAGAAAATATTATTTTGTTTCATCATAAACAAGATATAACCACTTCCTGAAGTTTTCCACTTTGGAACCAAATTACATGAGGAGTTTTATTAAGATAATTTAATTTGAAAATTCATCATCCCCAGAGGATGGACCGTACAAATTTTAGTGATCACCTGACTTTTTCTCCAGCAGCACTGGCAGTTTGACATTTTTGTTTTTCCTGACAACTAAACAGGCCCGACAACTAGAGGATACCTCACACAAAGAAACGCCTCTAGGTTGTCTATGCTAGCAGCTTACTATGCCTAGTATTTCCCTCAGGCAACCCCGAGTGGCTGAAGCAATTATGAATACAGGAGAGTGCAGTGAGGTGACCGAGCATAAATACCATGAATGTCTAAGGCGATGGCTAAGGTCAAAGGGGGGATAGGTCAAACGACACAGAGCTTTGTCCCAGGAGATCTGTGTTCGTGTCCTGGTTGAACCGTGAACATTTTACATTTTAACGTAATTGTTTGTTCTGTCACGTGATGTCATGTAGCGTAATGTCCCATAATCTCACGTAGCGTACTGTCATGTAGCGCTATGTCACGTAGCATAATGTCACGTAGCATACTGTCACGTAGCATACTGTCATGTAGCGTACTGTCACGTAGCGTACTGTCACGTAGCGTAATGTCATGTAGCGTAATGTCATGTAGCGTAATACCACGTAATGTAATGTCACGTAGCGTAATGTCATGTAGCGTAATACCACATAATGTAATGTCACGTAGCGTACTGTCACGTAGCGTACTGTAACGTAGCATACTGTCACGTAGCATACTGTCACGTAGCATACTGTCATGTAGCATACTGTTACGTGGCGTACTGTCACGTACCGTACTGTCACGTAGCGTAATGTCACGTAGCATACTGTCACGTAGCATACTGTCACGTAGCGTAATGTCACGTAGCGTACTGTCACGTAGCATAATGTCATGTAGCGTAATACCACATAATGTAATGTCACATAGGGTACTGTCACGTAGCGTAATGTCACGTAGCGTAATGTCATGTAGCGTACTGTCACGTAGCGTACTGTCACGTAGTGTACTGTCACGTAGCGTTATGTCACGTAGCGTAATGTCATGTAGCGTAATACCACATAACGTAATGTCACGTAACATTATGTCATGTAGCGTAATACCACATAACGTAATGTCACATATCGTCATGTCACTTAATGTAATATTACATAATGTAATGTCAAGTAACGTCATATAATGTAATATGTTGAGACGTAACGTAATATCACACAATGTAACATCACGTAACACAGCATCAAACAACATAACGTAACGTCATGCAGCATAACAGATGGTAAATATGGTGAACAGTATAGCTGCTAAACATCAGCATGTTAGCATTTAGCTCAAAGCAGTGTTTTGCCCAGGTGCAGCCTCCCAGAGCACTTAGCATGACTGCACCCTCTTAATCTCATATGTAGTGGTAAAGCATTAGAGACACCGACTGGGGCCCTGCAAGTGCTGTCATTTATACTTTCAATCAAAATGTATACTTCCACTTCATTTCAGTCATTTCCTCCTTTGCCCAGCGTGACTCCACACAGTTACTTGGGAATAGACCTTTGTGCTGTAAAAGGGTTAATGGAGTTGAGAAGTGGTGAGTTCACATGATAAAAATTTGTATTCCAAATACAAAAAATGTTTCTCACTTTGTAATTTAATTGGAAAGTAGCACTTGATTTTTTCATTATGCTGCGTTATCTCCTGTTGTTTAATTACCACTTGTGTTTAATAGCCAAACAGTTTTAAGCTTAATCCTTACTGGAGCTTTTACTGGAAATACTGATGTCACCGTGTTGTCTACATTTGGTCAGATATTTATGAGAAAAAGATAAAACACAAGGTTAAAATATGTGAAGTACTTCACACAGTTGTTTTTAGCATTAAAAGGCTTAAGTGTGGGAGTTCTGAGAACTCTACAAACCCCTGAATTTCACCTTATTTGGTGAAAAAGTGCTGCTACATAGGAATTCTTAACATTATATACATGATGTTGGGAGACTACACAGCCAAAATACGAATGGCGCAGCAATGGATTGGACTGTTTAGGAGTAAAAGTAAAAGGACCCGAGAGACAGCAACTTACTAGAGATCGTCAGAGAAAGAACAGAAGAGGAGAAAACAAGACAGATGCCAGGAAGGAGCAGGTCTCAGGGTCACGCCAAAGATGGGCCTGATCCCACCTCCAATCCCTGCAGCTTTTCTTTTGTTTGAAGTCACATCTGGGCTAAATTTCCCCTTCTGACTTGAGCAAAGAGGAAGTCTTCTGGGTGGGTGGAAAGGGGCTCAGGGCCGCTCCTGCCTCCCAGGCTTAACTGTACAAATACTGTAGGTCCATGATTCACTAAACCAGAGACTGAGAAAACCCATATCCAGACCCTGATTCAGTACTCATCATGGTGGAGGCGTGATGACTACTGAATGACACACACGTCCTATCAGGTAAATTAAAAAACGTTTTATTTTATATATATATAAAAAGAAGAAAAAAAGTTAACCCTGCACCTCACTCCAACTGTATTTATATACTATAGTCCTCAGCATTGTGGAGTTTTCCCAACAGCACATTATTCTGCTGACTGAGCAAAATGTTAAAATTTACTACTGACCGAGCTTTAGTCCAGAGGTTCCCAACCTGGGGGTCGGGACCCCCCGTGAGACAATTGAAGCGGAAGGAAATAAGAAAGAAAATCCAATTTAGCCTCACAAAATCACATTTATTTCTCTGAGGTTTTTTTTTTTTCACCCTTTCAGGTTGGAAAATTCTTCCAATGAAACAGGCGGAAACAAAATCTATCTTATAGGCATATACTATAGGGTTGGGTTACATTTTTGTTAAAACCAATTAATTGTTATGAGTTACATTTTACAATAGAGATTTTTCATAAAGACCTATACAAGCATTTAATATGAATTGTTTATTAAGACTGTATATTAAATAGGTTTTATGATAATTTTGCCAATTAACCAACTGAAAAATGTTGATGTTGATAAATGGCTACTGAACTTAGAAAATATGAAAGAGACATTGAATTTAATGAAAGTGCCACTCAACTCATGTCCAATGTTCTACATCTATAGAATATAACTGAATTGATGTCAAAAGTATATGTATTTTAGCAGCATTAATATTTTTATACATGTTCTGGTTAAAAAATGTTTGAATTAGTGCTGCCAAAATAAATAAATACATTTTTGCAATAAATTCGAACTATTTAACATGTTGAAAATGTGATACAAAATAAAAGTTCTGGGCTGTTTAAAGATACTGTCAGGATATGACTATTGTCTGAAACTAGAAGAACAATTCCAATATTACCAACTATGTCATGGCATTTTTTTTTATAAAGGGGGCTAAATAATGCGGTAACACTTTACAATAACCATCATTTATAAATGGTATATAGGCAATTTATAATGGTAAACAGAAAATGTATTAATGTTGAACTATAATTCATAAATGCCAAATCGATGGTATATTAATGTCAGTTGATAGTTACTTTACCATTAACAAACAATGACATTATAATTATTAGTTTATTAATAGTTTTGCACTCATAACATTTTTAACACCATATTAAGTATGTTAATGATTTTGAAATCATTCATATACCTTGAAGAAATTGGTTTAAAAAACGATTAAATATGTATGTAAATGGTTAATAATTGGTTTATAAACAATCTATAAACATCACTTAGATGGTTATTGTAAAGTGTTACCAATAATGCTTGTAAATTTGGCTAAATTGTGGTTGGGTATTGATTGCTTTCTAAGAATGGTAAAACTTTACAATAACCATCATTTATAAATGATAAACAGATAGTTTATTAATGTTTAATCATCATTTATAAACCGTATATAGGCCATCTAGAATGATAAATACATAATTTATTAATGTTTAACTAACTAAATAATTTATAAATGGCAAATAGATGGTATATTAATGTAAGTTTATAGTTACTTTACCATTAACAAAGGATTACATTATAATGAATAGTTTATTAATAGTTTTAGTTGCACTCATTTTAACATTTTTAACACCATAATAAGTATGTTAATGATTTTTGAAATGATTCGTATACCTTTGAGAAATTGGTTGAACATTTTTTAAAGATTAAATATGTATAGCACTTTGTAAATGTTTATTATTGGTTTATAAACCATCTATAAACATTATTTAGTTGGTTATTGTAAAGTGTGACCCTAAGAATTTCCAAGATTTAACTTGAGGGATTTGAGCCTTCATTTATTTCTTACAGTATTTCATACAGGCTGGTGCTTTACAGCTGAAAACACACAGATGAAGACACATAAGAGAGAACAGATGACTTTTAACAAACAATTGAAAAGCATATTAATTTGTTTACAAAGAACAGATAAATGGGTAATTTAATATAGCATTTAAAAGAAAAATCAATTACTTCTTTTCAGAGAACCCACAGACATGCCAAACTAAAAAAGTATGTCCCACTCTGCACAGTTCTGAGAGAACAGCACCTTGATTTGATCAGGACCTTACAGCTGCGGACAGCTGTTTAAAGGCTCAGCCTGTGCTTGGATGACAATCTGTGTTTATCTTCGGCTTTCCCCTCCAACTAATTAACTAAGCCCTGAAACACCAAAACACCACGCTCCCCTGAACCTCTTTCTTTCTGACAGCTTCTCCCTGCAGCTGATTTATTATTGCGCGATTTCAAATTAGTGCTGAGTGGAGAATGTCTCACAACAATTTACACTCACATGACCTGAGACTTATTAATTACTGTATTTTAATTAGAGGTAATTACAATATATAATGCATATAATATTGTGATGTGCAGAAATATTCCTTGCTTATTTACTTAATGCTGAATAAAATAAAGAGAAGGTAATTATTGTTATCATTATTATTATCATTCTTTAATTTAGTGAGTAAGATTATCCGAAACAGACAGCGAGGATGAAGCAGGGAGGTTGTTCGTTTTCTTTTTCTATACTCCTGTGTTTTCATTTTTAGATTAAACACCATGCCAATCTTTATTCCTCATGGAAAGTTTTAATTGCCTGGGAAGCAAAGAGACATTTTAGCTTGCAGTAAGGCCAACAGCATACAACCAACCCACACTTGAAAACTGTACAGACATTAGATATAATGCTCAAACTGACACACTTTATTGTTTATAGCACACTAATTCTGAATTTGATGCATGCAACACATTCTAAAAAAGTTGAGACAGGGCACATTACCTACTGTGTTACTGCTTTTCTTTTAACACTTGCAGTCCTTAGTAACTGAAGTAGGGCTGGGTATCATTTAAAAATGTTCAATACCAGCACCGATACCAGTACCGATACCAGGACCCTTAACACGATACCAATACCAATTGAGTACTTCATTCGATACTTTTTTTCAACTTTAAAAAAAAAAAATTGGCTGCGTAAATGTCACCCCTCCTCCCCATTCAAAATATTTTTAATCAATTTTTATCAAATAGCGCATTTCTCGAATAACACTTGTGGTGATTGGCTGCAGGCAAAACTATAGAAACAGTAATTTTTTTCTCTCGATCTTGGTAGTGGGTACAAAAGAAGTGATTGCAGGTATCGTTTGACAGCCGCAGTTTCCATACTACTTGGTACTGGGTTGTTTCGGTCGATACCTGAACCTTTGGTAACGCTTTATAATAAGGTCCTTAATAACCATTTATTAACAAGTAATAAGGCATTGTTCTCGCTTTAGATCTGGTAGTTGCAAGAAGCATAATTAACTTATAGTTAACTTATAATAGATGAGCAATAAAGTATAAGAAGATTACTTTACTTTATTAATCCCACAATGGGGAAATTCAACCTCTGCATTTAACCCATCCTTTTTTACACACAAGTGAAGACACCATGCAAGGAGCAGTGGGCAGTACATTACTGCGCCCGGTATATTTTAATATCAATAAGCAAACAAAATAAGATTAATAAAGGCATGGCAAAGACATAAAGGGTGGGTCATGGGTGTTTGTAATGCCATCATTAACACTTATATAAGCTTATAAACACACAATAATGTTAATAAGCATCTTGTAAGGACTTACAAGGGCCTTATTACTTGTTAATTAATGGTTATTACAAGGACCTTAATATAAAGCGTTACCGATAAACGCTTTACTAAACTGAAGACACAAATTGTCCAAGTTCTGCAATCAAAATTGTCTCACATTCTTGCTCGATATACACACACACACACACACACACACATATATATATATATATATATATATATATATATTTGACTAAATTTGCTCAGCAGTCCATGGTCTCCACTGTTATATTGTGTGCTTCATAATGCGCCACACATTTTCAATGGGAGACAGGTCTGGACTGCAGGCAGGCCAGTCTAGTACCTGCACTCAACATTAGCGGGGCCTTCACAGATGTGACAGCTACCCATGATGCCATGGGCACTAACACCCCCACATGCTGGTTTTTCAACTTTTTGCTTCTAACAATCTCGATGGTCATGTTCCTCCACCCCGAGGACACGACGTCCAGGATTCATTCATTCATTATCCTTAACCACTTATCCAACATGATTATCGCAGGGCTCACACATAGAGACAGACAATCACACACTCATTCACAACTACGGGCAATTTAGAGTCACCAATTAAACCTAAGTGCATGATTTTGGACTGTGGGAGTAATCTGGAGGACCAGGAGAGAGCCCACGCTGACACAGGGAGAACATGTAAATTCCACACAGAAGAGCCGGAGTCGAACCGGCGACACCACCAGAAATAGTTTTCAATCTCAACTCATCAGCACACTTTTACACTTTGCATAACTTTAACTCAGAGAAGCTTGGGCCCAGAGAAGTTTGCAGCGTTTCTGGATGTTTTTGATATATGGCTTTAACTAATTTGTAGATGCAGCAACAAACTGTGTTTACCAATAATAATAATAATAATTTTCGAAGTGTTCCTAAGCCCATGTAGCCCATGTTGTCCCTACAATTATGTTGTTTTTTAATGCAGTGCTGCCTTAGGGATCAAAGGTCACCGGCATCCAATGTTAATTTTCAGCCTTCCTAATAATATGCAGAGATGGATTATTGATGGTGAAATCCCTAAAGTCCTTGCAATTGTGCATTGAGTAACGTTCTTAAAGTGTCGGATTATTTACCCACGCAGTTTCATACAAGTGGTGAACCTCGCCCTGTCCTTGTCTATGAATAATGATGAAATCACGATACTATGATCTGTTCTAATTAAGCTGTTTACTTGTGAAATATTCCAAACAGGTGTTTTGAGCGTTCCAATTTTTTGTTACCCTTACTTTTTTCAAATGTGTTATTGGCATCAAATTTACAGTGAGTATATATTTACAAAAATGTTGATTCGGGAAAACATTAAATGTATTGTCTTTGTACAGTTTTAAATTGAATCTCTTAATATATTAGTATGGCTGCAGGATCAAAACATTTTTTATGTTCTGTTTTATTTACATTTTACAGGGCGTCCTAACTTTTTTGGAATCGGGGTTGTACATTGTAATGTGTGTTTGAAAGGGTTGCATTGTCTATTTCAGTGTCCCCTTGTCTTTCAATGTGAAAAATCCCCCTGATGCATGAGGCAGGAATTTGGATAAATCCAGATTACATCAGAAGGCAGGTGAAACAGCTTACAAAACAGACAGCTAAAAATATAATTACACTGTCAGACGCTGCTCCGCTATGCTGTTTAATCCTTCGCCATACTGATGCCATTGCTTGTCTTTTCCTATCAAGTGTTGTAATTTAATATTCCTATCCCGTGTCTTGAAATACATTTCTTTCCTCTGGTTAATTCATCATCATCAATTTTTTTCGCCTTATTTATTCTAGTAACAATCACAGTATTAGCCTTGGCAAGCTCTACTGTAACCTAATGCTTTACGGTATTAAAGCCTGGCAAGTGTTCATTTGCTCTTTTTTTGGAATATTGCTCACAAGTTGAAACAAAACTCCTCACGGTAACATGCCTCAGAGACACACAGATGCAGATGAGGCTGCTGGTGTTTTTTTTTTTTTTTTTTTTTTTGCATCACATGTTGACAGCGTTAGTACTTTATCTTTTGTTTACTAGCTCCTCCAGTGCTGCTCACCATGTCATGAAAAACATAAATGAGATTTTGCTAAATAGCATTTTTGCCCCATATGGTTTTGCTGAGGCAGTAGCCCCTTTTAAACAATCTGCGGTTCCATCTGGTCACTGTGGTTTTTGCCCCTCGCCAGTTTGTCCCCCACCGCCCCCCTTTGCTTTCACTTACTGCCGCAGCATGCCGCCCCAGTTTGAGAACCGTCTCACAAAACATCCCGAGGGTGTCTCTAGGTGGACGCCTACGTGAGAACACCGCTCTTCTCAGGGTGCTTCTGGGACGCCTGATGAATCAGAGCGCCTCGTTCAGCCTTCGTTGGCCTCGTCTTCGAGTCCCGTGAAGGAGGAGAACAAAGAGGCTCAGGAGGAAAAGAGCCAGGCGGGGAGGAAGAGAGGGGATGAGTTTTGGTGTGAGCGATAATGTAAGGCGTATTGATTCGGAGGGATCTGTTTTCATTGCTCATCCCTCACCGAGCAGCAGATCACTCTTCCTCTCTCGCTCAGGTGGCATGGGGCCCAACCCTGGCGCCTGCCACCCTGCCCAGATTAATTGAAGCATGCTGTTGTAAATGAATCACATATGGCTAATATCTCCCCACTTTCCCCTCTCCCCACACGCTAGCATTACCTATCCTCGTTTGTATTCTATTTCGGGAACAGACCTCACTCTTTCCACTTATTTTTAAGGAAGTGCAGCTCAACACAAAAAAAAAAGTGAGGAAGAAGAGAGTGTAAAGGTAGCCAAGGTCAGTTGCTCATCGCTTTGAGTTCACTGTAAAATTCATGACTTTCCCTTTTGGTTTTTCATTTGTCTCTTTCCACGGTCCACTCTCTGCTCTTAACTTGGCACAAAGCAGATTAATTGCGCTGTCGTACAAAAGGTAGGAATAAGCCAGCGCACCTGTCCCTGATGCCACCTAGCATTAAGATGAATGCGTCATAGCTTTGGTCTTTATTAGTTATTTATAAGACCCACTGCCCAGAATAACAGCACTAAAGGCAGGGGACAGAGTGAGCAGTCGCTAACGGCGTTTTTGGCACTAACGCTCACAAGGAAGTAAAATGAAAGAGTGATAAATGTTAACTAAAGTGACATTAACAACAATGTCCTGCCAGGCGTCACCATGGGGCTGTCATGTCAGCACAGCATGGTTGTCATGTTAACATCATGCATTGTGGAAGCAGTGGAAGCAACACACAGGAGGAGGATTTGTTTGTCTTAATGGATCTTGACATAAGTGGTTGTAATCCTGTACTGGTCCCACACAGAAAAAAAGGCCATGGAAAAATTGTGTTTTTGCATTTCTTAGTTCCTCAAGGCAGCAACACTGAAAAATCAATTACTGTTCTTTGAACTGACCACACAGTGGTACTGTAATTATAAGCCTCCTACAAACATTTCAGAGTAAAATTACACCTCCAACAGCCTGCGCACATTTTTCAGAATTAAAATGAATATGCTGAATAAAGTGAATATATATATATATATATATATATATATATATATATATATATATATAATAACTGCACTAAAGGAAGGAGACACAGTGACTAGTCACTAATGGAGTTTTTGGCACTATAGACATATACATTCACACACACACACACACACACACACACACACACACACACACACACACATATTATACATAGATAGATAGACCGCCTGTAGTTAAAAGTATAAGGTGGTTTTGTTTCTTTGTTTTTTTGCTTAGTAGTATCAGTAGTTATTTTTTTGGTTTACCTCATAAATCAATCAATTTCAATAAAAAAAAATTCCATTTTCTTATCAGAAAAATAATCATAAAAACATAAAATGGTGAATGAATAAATGAAAACGTACACAATTCTGATCACTAATTCGTTAAACTTTAAAGTAGCATTGTTTTAAGCTAAATGCTAAGATCAGCATGCTAACATGTTCACAGTGAGAATGCTGGAGCAGGAATAATGTTTACTATGAAAACAGAGTACTGTTTGGGATGATGGGAATGTCATTAGGCTTGCAGGTATTTGGTCATAAAAGAAAGTAGAGGACAAACCGACATTTTGACCTGATGACAGTGCTAGGGGAAAGTAATTATAATTTATCCTGAGGGGACCATGAATGTGTCCATCTAATTTTGTTAGTTCCTCCAATAACTGACCTCCCAAAGCAACATGGTAGCTGTTGAGAAATTTCAATCTGGACCAAAGTGGTAGATGAACCCACAGACTGACATTGCAAGTCATAGAGCCTTATGTCTCCATAAAATTATGATTATTTATAACAACTGCTCCATAGGGCACAGGAATGATTTCTTAAGCCAGGAAGTAAGTTAGCATTTTATCACCCTGGGGTGTAACCTCTCAAACTCAATGAGGATTTTGAATGGGTTTTTGATTAGATGTCTAAAATAAGTTCTGTGATTAACACAAGCTGAAGAGATGTTCGTGTTTTGTTGTACGACATAAAATAGGTTAGTAAATATCCCCACTTGTGAATTTTGGAGTTTTATTTGTCCTTAAAAAGGCGGTTGCTGGCTTCCGGTTATGACGGCGATCTGGTCGGTAGTGTAGTTCGAGAGCTCCCGGACGGTCCGACATTTCCCCTGCTTTAGAGTAAATGTTGCGATTATATCTGTGAAATTCAATAAGTAATATGCATGCTAAGATGGACGCCATGCGAGCTAGCATGGATGCTATCCGCGCTGACATCAAAGCAGGGCATTTGGACATGAAAAAAGAACTGAGCGGATTCTGCGAGATAATCAAAAAAGACATGAAGGAAGAACTCGGAAAGTTTAAAGAAGAAGTTAACCAGAAACTGAACGAGATTGGGGCAGAACTAAAAAAAAAGGCGGTCGCTAACAAGTGGCTAAATAAGACTGCAGTGGTTGTCGTGGACATTAAACGTCATCAACACAGACAGGAACTCTCTCACTAGTCCGCCTCATAGCCTCTAGTCGTGTTTTTCAGTGCTCTTGCAAACTGTTGTAGATTGTAAATTATGTTAATAAACAATTTATCAGGCCACAGATTCCCTAGTTTGTCAAAACCACTGAAGCAACCATCTGAAGTAAAACGGTACAAAGAAGTTATGCAGTGATGCAGTTTACTAACATGAGCTTATTTTCTGTCATGATCCAAAATCCAATGCAAAAATCCCATAGGCGTATTCTCAATAGACACCATGGTGATGCTACTTCCAGGTTGGCCTACAGAAGTACATCATTTTGTTTGCTCTCTATAAACATGCTAAGCTAAGAGCAAATTCTCTGTAACCAACTTCCTTGAAGTAAGCCACCTAACAAGGTCATTATTTACACAAGATTCCACAACTGAAAATGTGCTTCACCAGATAGATTAGAAGACCATTTAATCAAGAGCAGAGTGGACTTTGCACCACTCACTGTCAAATGAGATTTTGGAGCTCTTCAACACAGGAGGCGTCTGCATACTATGAACTAATATCTGAACCGACTCAAGATGTCTGATAGCTAACAAGAACATGGCCTTTCACAAAGCACACAGTACCCTCTTATCATCAGACTGATCAGGGTGTATTCACTCACTTGGCAGAGCCCTTGATTGCATGGTTAGAAATCCAAGTGGTAGATGTATCAGGTTTGATATGAATATTATGTGGTTTACCCATGGGGACAATTCCATTTGTAAGACCTACCCCCTTCTTTGTCTGAACCCTTTTTGGATTTGTCACTTTGCATTTACTTTAAGAGGTAAAGCTTTAAACAATCGTAATAATGGAAAGCATGCTTTGGTGGTGACACCGCTATGATCTATATCAAAGCCATCTGGAAAATAAAAGTCCCAGCTTGAAAAAGGGCATTTGTGCTGTTAAATTCTTGAATTTCCACTTACATCCTGTGTCGAGTTAGTTTGCACTTCATGCAAATGTTCTATACGATTGCACTTTGAGAATGGTGGCGTTAAATTTAGACGCAGCAGACTAAAGCCTTGTCTATCATTGTGGTTGTGTTCATCCCCAAACGCCCTCACGTTTCCTGATCTATGTACAAAAACAGATGTGAACAACACGCTCCTATTGAGCCTTAAATGCAGTGACCTTTATTTTGTATTGAATACAATCTTGATGTATGTAATTGTCACACTTAATGCTGTCCCAGCATGTAGTGTACCAGGATTTGTCACGGAGAAACACTTGTTCAACCCACCGTTGTGATTAATTGTGTGGTTCTTCACGGATTTCCTGTGATATTGGGACCGGCTCCACAACGCCA
The DNA here is from genome assembly GCF_030273125.1 of Centropristis striata. Classification (NCBI taxonomy): domain Eukaryota; kingdom Metazoa; phylum Chordata; class Actinopteri; order Perciformes; family Serranidae; genus Centropristis; species Centropristis striata. Next base: position 8,118,058 of record NC_081534.1, read on the forward strand.
ACTGTGGTCTGCAACGGTCGAACAAACAGAGGAGCAGCGGAGCGTGCACACATCGGAACGGTGGGGTTTGTAGGTGCTCATTTCACACACTGAACCTCTTTGTTCCCCCCACCGACCTTCATCCAGACACTTTTATTTGACAACGAGGTGTGCCCCGCAACAGCCGATTGCAGCTGATGTCCCTATGCAGCGGCCAGGGGTGGTGATTATGACTGTCATAAAACAGCCTTGGCTCCATCTCCCTAGTGTAAAGAGGGGGAAAAACAATAGCTGGCACATGTGCAAAACAGAAGACCAAGAAGGATGGCAGAAAAGAAATTCCTGTTATTTAAAACTGTTAAGAGCTAGCAGGTATTTCTCATGACTATCTGCTTTCCCCTGGGTATCGGGTATCTTTGGGGAGAGTCTTGAAATGCCTCAGAAAGGTAGTTGGAATGCAGAGACTGCACATGGAAGCATTTTAGACGACTGCAGAGCAGGCGGCCGCTGGAGAGATGTAAGACGAAACATTGCTCAATGTCCTCTTCAATGTATCTCTTGGAAAGAGAGTGTTAACACATGTTATGTTCCCGGGCTATCTGGCCCTGCGTGTGTGTGTGTGTGTGTGTGTGCGTGTGTGTGTGTGTGTGTGTCTGGCCTCGCAGAATAGTAACTGCCGTGTCATAGCGGGGGTTGTGTAGAAATACGCCCCTGGGACTTTAGCTTTGGCTCAGGTCCAGCTCTACTGATACGTTAACAAGAAGAACTTGTTCTTATCAATGGGGTGCTTTATTCCTGCTGTACACACACACACACACACACACGGAAACATCAACAGACTAGAGACAGACACAGAAATGCAAACACCACAGATTTTAATAAACTCACAGACAGACACACGTCTACACAAAGTTGACAGACAGACAAACACACACAATGTGCTCACAGACAGACAAGCACATAAACCAGTCTCAGAGACCAATAAATACACATACACACACACACACACACACACACACACACACACACACACCCACACACAGCCTACGGTTACAAAAGCAGTGCTGACATCAGGAATGCTCCTCCAGATCCTCATCGAGGCACCTCACACACACACACACACACACACACACACTCTCTGCCCGCTTGTTATTATTTCTAGTAACAGGAAACTGAATCTTTCAACCTGGAGGAATTACGCAAAAAAAAAAAAACAGGTCAGGAGAGAGAAATGTGTGTGTGCTCATGTAGGTATGGGAGTGCAACAGTGTATAATGGTGTCTTGTTAGCTTGGTACACTGTGTAATCGTAAATCGGATTCGAATGCTTACGGTGTACCTTCTCTGAACTAACAAGTTGGAGCTGCTTGCAAGCACAACAGCACAAAGGTACTAAGAACTAAGTGTCTATGTGCACAGAACAAAATCTTACATAAGACCGATCCATTTTTTTGGTTTTGATCCTAGGGCTGTTACCGATACTAAAACAAGACTCTGGTAGCATAGATACTTTAGGTATTGATCTGTCCGCCTCTGCTTTTAACAGACAAAAACACAGAGAATTGACTTGCTTGTTAGGAGAGGTTGAATCCCCCCACCTGTTGAGATAAACAGGGGTCTGAGTGACATTGATCCGCGACACTAGTGAACCTCAACCCTGACCAACTGACAAATCTGCCTTCTAATCTTCTGCTTGTGGAGATGCTTTTCCCTTTAGTGCTTCAGTGTGTTTGCTTCAAACTTACTACCTCTGCCAAGAAGATAATGATTTCGGTGCGGTTTAGCAAGGGCCAAGGAAGAACCCATAACATTTTGGAGTGAATCCGAATCACAAGGTGGAAACACAAATAACATTTTACATTTATTAACATTGCAATGTAGGGCATTTGGGAAAATGAACAAGAATGCTCCCTTGAGATGAATGAAAAAAAATTATGAGATGGAGGAAAAAATATTATCATCAGACATGAAATGTATCCTGAATTAAAGAATGACTCAAAAGCAAGTTCAACACTGCATTTCACAGTCCACATAATCTGTTTCTCTATAGTTAATATATAAATATTTTTGAGTACAGTTTTTAGACAGTGCTTCTCAAAAGGGTTTTAGGATGGTACTTGGGTTTCCTGAAGTGGTGTGTTGTTCTTGAACGTTTCGTTCACTTTGAACTAATCTTTCATATGACTTGGGAGTAATGAATAGTCTCAGTGAGTGATTTGTTCATTTTCATGCAGTACGTTCCCTCGTCACATGGCAGCTGCATGAAGGGGAAAAGAAATGATAGTTTGCGACTCAACTATGCATCCTCAAGTTTGAGTCTCTAGTTCATTTGTCATGTGACAAATGTGAGGCTCAGCCGCATGGCTGTGGACTGAGCAGCAGAAATTAATCGAGTCGTTCGTGTCTCATAATAGATTTCTCACGTGACAGGCAGCTCTGCTACAGGGCTGTGGGCACCGCACTAGTTAAAATGAACGAAATTACTTTAAAAAAAAAAGATTTGTTCAATGTACCGTCCGAGAGTCAATGATCCAAGTCAGTAAAAAGACACAAACTTCCCCAACACTAGTTTCCTGGGAAGAAGTGCTGCACTAGAGCAGTAGTTCTCAACCTTTTTGAGTCGCGACCCCCAATTTAACATGCATGTTGTTTGCGACCCCCGCTCACTGAACACAATTTCACACGCACAGTTCAGATCACCCAAAAAAGAAACAAAATGACCTAAAAAAGGAAACAAAATGACCCAAAAAAGAAACAAAATGACCAAAAAAAGACACAAAATGACAAAAAAAAGGAAACACAATTACCAAAAAAGACACAAATTGACCACAAAATGATCAAAAAAAGACACAAAATGATCAAAAAAAGAAACAAAATGACCAAAAAAACCCACAAAATGACCAAAAAAAGGAAACAAAATGACCAAAAAAGGCACAAATTGACCACAAAATGATCAAAAAAAGGGACAAAATGATCAAAAAAGACACAAAATGACCAAAAAAGACACAAAATGACTAAAAAAAGACACAAAATGACCAAAAAAAGAAACAAAATGACCAAAAAAAGACACAAAATGACAGAAAAAAGGAAACAAAATGACCAAAAAAGACACAAATTGACCACAAAATGATCAAAAAAAGACACAAAATTATCAAAAAAGACAAAAAAATGACCAAAAAAGGAAACAAAATGACCAAAAAAGAAACAAATTACCAAAAAAGACACAAAATGACTAAAAAAAGACACAAAATGACCAAAAAAGAAAACAAAATGACCAAAAAAGACACATCATCTCGCGACCCCAAGATTGAGAATAGCTGCACTAGAGGCTAAAGTCTGGTAATAAAAGTGAAGATCTTAACATGATTGGCTGCTGCCCTGATATGAATATCTGGCTGCTTTTAGGAAAACCCCAGAGGTATACAGCATATACCTGTGTAGCCTACGAGGCAAATGTAGGAGAAAGAAAAAGAGGTGAAAAAACAGAAGGTGAGATCACTGATCGTGATGGTTGATAGGAGAAATAGGAGTAAAAGCAGGAGGAGAGGGGAGCTCTGTCACCCACTTGGCTGCTGCTCCTGCCAACTTTGGGGGGGTGAAGCAGAGCAAACACAGTGCAGTGGCCAGCCTTCCTCTGCCCTGCTAATCTCTCAACATGACCTACCTGAATGAAAAGGCTTTTTGGGAGAATTTAATTACAAACAGCGTTAGGTACATGTCTCTCTCTCATCTATTTCTGTCTTTCTCTCTCGCTTTCTCCACTGCAGACCTCTCACACTTCTCTTCCACTGCAATTAGCCTCCTTCACTCATGCCAACAAAAAGCCTTGGGGTTTTTTTTCCCTCTACCTCGGACTGCTGCACACTCATAGCACAAACACATATAAAGTATGTGTAAAATACAGCTCCCACTCTTGAGTAGTACCAAGGCCAAGTGGTGCATTGCTCGCCCCCTGTGTCACGTCACTAAACAAAGAGTATAGGTCTGTGTGGAAGAAAGGTGTTAATGCTTTTTATTCCAACATGCTATTATTGCTGGGGAAGTCTAAAAGCTCTACCATGTGTTCGCGACAGCCAGAAGCTTTAGCTTTCTGTTCTGCTGCTGCTTTTTTCCTTCAATTCCGGAAGTCACAAGATCCTGTTGTTTTCAGAAATCCATTAAAAACAGCTTGAAGAATATAAAGCATGTGGCTGCCTTGACTAACACGATCCATCATTTTTAAACAACACATGTATTGTATTTTTTCCCCCCATGTGACTTAATCATGCAGCTCATTATCGTGTTTAATAAAAAAAAAAAAAATACTATTTTCGCTTCTGCTATTACGGGCGCTTTTACGACACTTTTGGTTCTTCTAGTGAAAAGTCCAACCAAACATTAAGTAGAAGGCAATTACACTCAATGTCTGCATATTATAGTTTCAGCTCTATTGTTGCAGCATGGATGTGGGTTTGATGATTGTAAGCACAGTATTTGTGGTATTATAAAGTCACGTAAGGACATAATACGCGTGTTACTATTAATGACGGGTTAAATTAGACTTTCAATGTAACAATAACAGTTTTTAAGCAGGAGCCTGGTTTCTGGGAGGCCTTAGAACTGATTGGTGGTGTGCTCCTCTAGCTTTACACTCTAGACAACATATATTTTTCATAATACATTTATTCATCCAAGACATGAAATAGGAAAGCAGAGAATTAACTGTATTGATCACACAAATAACCTCTTCCACTCCTGCCAAGGCTGAAGTTTTTTCAGTAACGGCAGAGAATAACAATACGTGCAAATGAAAATGGACAGTTTCACATTAATGTTTACCAGTTATTCAGGTGACAATTCTGCTTCTTTTCAGTATTCAACCAAGGTGAACAACTGTATCATTATTACACAGTCGGGGGAATAGGCTAAAATTGTGTACAACAATGGCACATTAGCTATGTGACAAAAGTCTTTTTTGTACCAGTTGTGCTTTCTGCTGCCTTGCTAATCTTAGCCACTGGCCATTTTATGCTTGTTTGCTCACAATACTGCCCTACCAAGTCTAACTGCAGTAACCATGCAAAGGGTCAAACTGAGCAAACGTTTTTTTTAACTGGCAATCCAAATTAGTTATAGGTAGGTAAGTGATATGACACATTTATTGATGATGTAATATTTATGCTAAAAAAACCTGACGATTCATTTGACCTTTGACCTCAAAAATGTAGTTACTGCACTCTGGTTTTGCTGTAAAAATGTTCTAATAGTAATGTTGTTGTCTTCTTTCAGCTTTTATATTTTGTTTTTAGTGAATTAAAATTTTCAAATTGATTTTATTAGAAGCTCTATTCAAAGATTTGCGTATTTTAGACTTAATATTATAATGTATTGTTATATTTTAGTCTTAATATATTTTATCTCACTTTTTTACTTCATCACTATCTTGATGATAATTTCCCTATCAAATAAACATATGATTTATATTTTTCTTGTCTTCACTATTCAACATAATGAAGAAATAGAAGATACACTATATCACTGTCACAGGTTTTATGTTTAAATGTGTATCTCCAAAGCAGGCTGTAGAAAGTGAACTTACTGTGGTCTGCTTTGGTTTTGAGTTAGATTTTGTAGTTACTGCAATTTTCACATCATTATTTCTCTGAAATAAAGCAAAATTGAAATCTAAAGCTTTGGCACAAGATAAAAACGACATCAAGGAATTCAGTTTTAGTTATAACTCAATTTCGACTAAAAATTAAGTTACTGCAGTTAGGCTTTGTAGGGCAGAATTGCCACTTGCACTTTCAACTACAGTTTTGCTGTCTATGCTATTTTCTGTTCCTTTTTTGTTTACTCTTTTTCATCTGTCCTCATATCTGTAAAGCACCCATAAAATGCAGTCTATTTTTATTGTTGTTAGCCACTGTTAGCTTGTTTGCTAACGGTAACCACAAGCTGCTTTCATCTGGTCTGATAATGTTATCTACTGGCCACTTTTGGCTGCCTTGCTAATATTAGCCACATTAGCTTACATTAGCCACATTTAAGGAATCAGTTGGGGTTTGTTTACAGTTGGAGGGTGTGAAAACTTCACAACAGTTATGACTACAGCAGTGCTGTCACTGGGGCTAAGCTAACGTTAGCTGACAATAGTCAGTAAGTACCTGGAAACATAGGCTAACTGCCTGTTGAAGAGTATCATGTCTCCTTAAACTTCAAACGTTGTTCAAAGGCACCTTTGACAGATCAAAATTCATGTAACAAGTAGCCTAATGTAACACATTTGCTGTTTAATAAAGTGATTACAATTACTCAATGAGGAGGCTAAGTATGTAACAAGTTATTCAGTAATAAGTAACATTTTCAATTAACTTGCCCAATCCTAGTCAAACTGTAAAATTGATTTAAGTGTCAAGCTACCGAGGTTGAACAAAGATAAATTATTTCTGCAGAGCTGCTGAATATTTCTCATTCCTTATTTTTAAAGCAAATACGCCTGTAGATTGGTTTCTATCTGCCTTTTCCTCTGAATAAGGTGTATCTTGTTTCAGCTGCCTTCTTTTGAAGTACTGTAGAATTGACTTGAGGAATATTACATAATATATTCCTAATTTTTCTTTAATCATTTGGGTGTATTTAAAGACTGAAGAGAGAAACTGAAGTGGGTTAATACAGCTCAAATAATCATGTTTGTTATGGTTTAATATCTCTGTAAAAATATGTCCCAAAACTATTATTGTGAATATACCGTACAGCATAATTTCATGTTCAGAGTGCATTTGCTTCAGCTGATATTAAGTTGAATTTCTTCTGCAGATGTTGCAGGTGGTGATTCGTCTTCGTTCTTTTGGGTTTTCTTTTTTTTAAATACACTTAAGAAAACATTATTCCAACAGTATGGATTCATTACAGTTGTGTTCAGGGACCTACTGTGCTGGGATTAAATTCTACTATGTAAGGCAAAATAAAACAAACAAAAAATAAATAGTCCACCTGATGTGGGTTTAAGTACATTTCCAATGGAGCTCTCTTTTCCTTAGTCATTTAAGGCTTTTATGAAGGCAACTTGTCACTCCCCTCATGCCCGCAGTGCTTATGGGAAAACCTCCCCAAACTTTATTCTCCCTAGAAACAGTTTAGTGATCTCCGCAGCCCAGTCAATAAATAGGAACACATAACTTTTTCCCCCCTGCTCAGCTCCCACAGCTCCCCTCCTCTGTACACGATCCAATTTCAGCCCAGCGGAGGTGATCCTTCCTCCGGGCCCGTTCAGACGGAGGCCGCCGGGCCGTTTACACAGCGGAGTGAGAATGAGGGATTTCTAATGACTCTGCACTCTGATAGTCTTCCAGTGGTGCCCAAGGCTTCTTGCCAAGGACCTTCCAACTCGACACAACTACTCATCAAGCAGTCACATAATTCTAGAGTATAGGCAGAGCGTGGGGGGGCCTCTGAGTCCAGGAAGCCCGGCCACGGCGAGTGTTAGCAGATGGAGTCCATGCTGATTTCATGTTTTTTCTTTTCTCCTCTTACACTCAACTCATCTCTCTCAAACATTCTTAGGCAAGTGAGGCTTTTCAATGTTTAGAAATTGTAATGTAAAGATGTATTTATTATTCCTGATTCTCATTATTATTGGAAAAGTTCGAACTAAAACCTATAATATCGTTTTTTTTAACTGGCAATCCAAATTAATTATAGGTAGGTAAGTGATATGCGACTTATTTATACATATATTGATGATGTAATATTTATGCTAAAAAAAACTGACGATTCATTTGACCTTTGACCTCAAAAATGTAGTTACTGCACTCTGAAAACAAAATATAAAAGCTGAAAGAAGACAACAACATTACTATTAGAACATTTTTACAACAAAACCAGTGAATAAACATTTTCAAATTGATTTGTTAGAAGCTCTATTCAAAGATTTGCGTATTTTAGACTTAATATTATAAAGTATTGTTATATTTTAGTCTTAATATATTTACTTTTTTACTTAATCACTATCTAGATGATAATTTCCCAATGAAATAAACATATAATTCGATGTTTTTTCTTTTCTCCTTTTACACTCAACTCATCCCTCTCAAACATTCTTAGGCAAGTGAGACTTTTCAATGTTTAGAAATTGTAATGTAAAGATGAGTTCGTGTATTTATTATTTCTGATTATCATTATTATTGGAACAGTTTGAACTAAAACCTATAATATCCTGAGGGAGGGATTCAAATGAAAACTCCTTTCAGTCCAACAAGTTTTTATCTTGTTAATGCAAATGTAATCCATGAATAATAATAAGTTCTGTGTCAAAAAAAATTAATGATCGCCTATAACTGAGTAATTAGTGGTGAAGCTGTCCGGCGGTATTAAGTCACCTTAAAGCTTTATAATTGTTTTCAGTAATGTAAAGCAAGGCGTGATTGCCTGTGTAGAAGTGAAGGAGTGGACATTTTTCAAAGCATTTATCAGCCGCATAAATAATAAAAAATTCACTGTAAATTGGACCTTCTTTCTGTTTATAAATTGAATAATTTCCATTCTTTTAGAAAGTGTTTATGTCGTTTTCCCTCTGCCTTTTTCTGTTCTTTAAACTGCCAGGGGGTAACAGAGCAGAAGGTTTCAGTGAATTATGTTGCACACTGTTTTGAAAGTTTACTTTGATTTAAGTTTGATTTGGTTTAGAAGTAACAACCATCAAATATGGTCACTTTTAAATGATGGACTGTGGTTTTGCATTGACAACACTGCCTGTCAATTAGATGTTTGATGGATTTTGATGGATTTTTAAAAATAATAATCCTCTGTGTTTTTATTTTAGTAATAGCTTTGAAGACAGGCTGCTGTTTTTACCTTGCGATACCTTTGAGATCACTTGTCAATCTATCAAATGTGTCTTTTTCTTCTCTGTCCCTGAGATTGGAGTTTTTTGTATGATTTCTTCTGTTATTTGTCTTTTCAATCATAGATGTCATAGTTATAAATGTTTTCACTACACCTTTGGTTTATCTGACTACTGTAGTGTTGTACAGTACACCTTAGAAAATGGCATTTTAGCACCGGTTGGTTATTGAACTGAACTATTTGCTGAGGTTTTTTTTTAAATTCTCTTTCTACTTTCTACTCTTTCTTTCCACTTCACATACCCAATTTATCGCTTACACTTTCATAATGTAACTCTGTTCAGTGCTTGAATTTCAGTTATAACTTCGATTATTTTCAGCGCTTTTACTTTTCTGATACTTGAACTTGTATTTCAATGGAGACTTCAACTTCATTCAGTGATGGCTCTTAAACTGAAACCTCAGCCTTACATTTTACCAGTTTCACTTATGTTAACATTGTGATAGAGCATTTGTGCTGCATTCATGTGATTCAAGTGTGATTTCCACTTAAGTGGAAAAGGCAACTCTGAAAGTCAAACTCTGTGTTCGTATACACACCAAAGTCGGAAGAACGATTTCTCAAATTGGGAAATGGGAAAATCCAAAGATCATGTAAATGCACCATTGGCCTTGATGGACGCCTGCTCTCTCTGACTGCTACTCTACTTCTATAAAATGCCAGAAAATAGCAAAAAGTGCAAATTCAAATTTCTCAAAGCCAAATGTGATTTATTCATGAAGCTTATATTGATTGGCAGCACAAAACACAAAATGGTACTTTTTGAACAAAAACAAAGCAAAGCAGCGTTTTTGACACCAACATCTTGCAGACGTAGTAGTAATGATCGACGGCGATGCAGAGTTTAAATGGCGGATATCACAGTCAGGGCGGGAGGGAGGGGAGGTGGATTGGTAAAACAAAAGGTAGACTTTCACCCAAGAGAAAAGGGTTTGTGTCCCACGTGAAAACAAAAGAAAATTAATTTTACCTAACTTCTGTTTCTTCTGTAACTTCCGTCGATCACGGTTTGTGAATCACATTTTTGAACGTAACTCACTTTTTTTTTTAACCCTAGGGGTAAAAAATGGCCCTCCACTGTGTTTTTCCAACTAGAAATTAGATGACTTTTCCCAGAATGACCCCAACATGAGAAACTAAATCATTGCGGTAACACTTTAGATTAGGGAACACATATTCAACATTAACTAGTTGCTTATTAGCATGCAAATAAGTAACATATTGGCTCTTAATTCATCATTATTAAGTAGTTATTAATGCCTTATTCTGCATGACGTTATTATACAACCAGTAAGACATTAACTAAGAGTGTTCCCTCAATAACCTCAGAATAATTGCTAATTAGTAGTAAGTAAGGAAGTTGTTGTCCATGAGTTATGATCTTAATATGCTTTACTTTGTATGGACTTTATAATCTCTACATAGCGGTGAACGAAGCCATGGAAACAGCAAATAGCAAACACCTTCTCCAGACCTTTGACGTGACTGGTGGCTCTTATTGGATGAGGATTGGTAGATTGTAACGTCAATCATCCCTCTACAAAGTGGGTCACTTTGTGCCAATGTTAGTCTACCAGTGACCCGTGAGGCCATGCAGAATAAGGCATTAATAACTACTTAATTATGACTAATTAAGAGCCAATATGTTACTTATTTGCATGCTAATAAGCAACTAATTAATGTTGAATATGTGCTCCCTAATCTAAAGTGTTACCAATCATGTTCATACCACAAAAAATGTAAAAACAATGCATGCATGCCTGCACGTATGCAGGCATAAATCCAGTTTTCCTGCACTGTGAGAGGGAAAACCCATATAATATGCTGATAACAACAAAAACAAATGATAACAACAAAAATAGCTCATAAGACTTGAATTTAAGAGCTGATATCTAGACCTTTTAAAGTTTTCTTGATCCTGATTTTGGTTATCATCAAGAAAACCATGGTAAATGTCTAGATATCAGCTCTTAAATTAAACTCTTATGAGGTATTTTTGTTGTTATCAATATATATATATTTGTCCAAGCAATGTACCTTTAGTTGTTCCAGGCATTAAATGAACAAGAAATGGAAGAAAAAGGGTGTTTGAATAGTTTTTTCCATGACTGTATATATATAAAAGTTTGTGATGAATGACAGGTTAATCCTTCATGCAAAATAGATTAGATAGATCTATTCTGTCGTTTAGATTGGAGATCTTGTTGCAATTTGTTGTTATTGTTTGTTTGCCGTTTAAATTCCAACCTGCTGCTGCTCAGCAAGGCACAGTTATAAGTGTAACTGTAACAGATTTAATAGGAAGTAAAATGAACATGTATCACCAGATACAAGGCCTTCTGTCTCACTGTGTTTACATCAGAAAATGCAGCAAAAGCTCATATGCTATTGAAAAAAAACAGCATATTACCGGCAAATGTCAAGGATCGTTACTTAATCATTAATTAAACACCGCTAGACTGAAAGGGCGCGGTAAGGCCACTTTGAGCCATATGTCTGATGGTGTCTGTAGACCTGAAGCAGCAGAAAAATGAGAGAGATTAAGAAAAAGGTCAGTCCCACCATTCGTTTCCTTTAACCTGCATCAATTCTGAGACTGGTTACACTTGCAGACTTATTACTGTCTGCCGCAGGGGAAATGGGTGTAAAGTGGCACCGCAAGGCCGCAGGCCCCATCCATGTGTCCCTGAATAAGTGTTAGGTATTAGGATGCAGGGGGGGAAAGGAGAGCACTTGACCCCTATTGTCTCTGTGTTGGTCATATTTCCCTGTCACAGTCATGGGCCCGAGCTGATCTCCCACTTCCTTTAGCATATCGGTGTGTCAAAGACAAAACATAACACCACAGGCACCAGAAACACACACTGAATGTCACTGCAACGTGGGTTCATCACCTCCATCAAGAATGCTTTCAGGAAGGGAGTGAACACACAAACACACACACTCACACACACACACACACACACATACACACACTCCCACGTAGCTTTATTTCAGTTTTCATCTGGGCATACAGAGATGTGCGGCGTTCTTCCCTTGACAGTGTGCCTCCTTTGACATTTAACCAAATCAAAACAAATTCCACTCATGAGTGCATTTCCAATACACAAAAAAAACTGTGTAAAACTATACCACTCTGAGTAATCAGAGTGTAAAAAGTCCCCTGATGATGAATGCGGGGAGAATAAAAAGGAGCAGAACAATACTCAACTCACTGACTGGCTGCTGATATTTTTTTGCCAGTAAATGAGGCCATTTTGTTGGGAATAATGATGCGGCTTTAAAGAGTTTATTGGCTAATTTAAAAGGGGACCCATTCTGAAAGCATGACCCAGTAGGAATTGAATGTTTTTATTCCTCGCCTGAGCTCTGGTTTTAAAGAAATGGCCCCACTAAACCGCTGTTACTTTCACACGTCTGGGCCCATTTATGTGAACGGTCCCTGTTGTATCATTTCTCCCCTGTGTTCTCCGAGCACTCCACCAGCTCCCCGTTCAGCCTCCTCTTTGTCCCTCATCTCTTTCTTTCCTCGACACCATATGGGAGAATGGAAAATTGATTATAAATAGACGATGTGAGGGATCCACAGTAATGATGGCGGAGAGTGCTCTGTCCCACAGCACAATGTCACCACAAGCTATCGGCTACCCTGTCGCTGCGCTTTGATGCTGCCCAGTGCATATTCTCATGCTTTGACGCTGGTAAGCCTATATGCCTCCAGAGAGCTCGCCTGGGGGTCAACTAATGGGACCACTGCCATCCCTGCTCTTTGCTTTTTGGAAAAGCGGCGATTCCTTTTTTCTCTCTCTTTCTCTTCCTCGATTCCTGAGGACTTGGTTACAATAACTACAGCTCTCACAAACCCAGATGGGGCACAAGCCGGAGCTCTGGCCATGTAAAGAGACGGAGAAAAGCAGTGTAAGTAACCAGCCTGCACATTCACAGCCAAAACAAACTGACTCACACCTTGGAATCTTTCAATTTGCCTGTAATAAATTGCAGTAGGAAGCAATTGCGTCGCTGATGTGCTGAGGGGGTTGAAATTGAAACCCATGCAGGGACAGTGGCATGCTCTCAAAGAGAACAGCGCCATATAGTCTTGCCTTTGACTGGTTGAAGAAATGGAAACAATTCCTGAATCTCTCTCGCGCACACACATCCTCAGGCCACAGAAAATGTTTTGTAAGGCTGAGCACGCCAACCAGCAGATATGCCTCTACGTTAACGTGTCAAGTCGCTACCTTGGCTCGCATATTTTCCCACAATAAAAAGTAAAAATACAATTGACAACAGCAGCAGCACCAGCAGTGGCAGCATCTAGTCTGGCAATTATGGAGGCAACAAAACAGCTTTCACAGAGATATGGAAGTCTAACTGCAGCATAAAACAGCCGCAGGAAGTCTTTACAATGTTTGAAATATATACTATATATACATAGGCGGATTAGGAGACAATGGGCCCCTGGGAACAGATGTATAAAGTCTGTGTGTTTTATTACCATGTTGGAGAGGTGCTGGGGCCTTTTCTACTTGTTTAGCATCTTTTGTTGTTGTTTCGTGTATCTTTGTAGTCGTTATGCATCGTTATGCAGCTCTTGTGTGTCTTTGTGGTCATTATGTGTCTCTTTATGCATCACTCTGTCATTGATTTGATCATTTGTTACTTTTAATCTGTGCTTGTTTGCCCCTTTTTGTAGTCGTTTTATGGTCTCTTTGAAGTTGCAGCAGTTTTATCTCTGAGTTGTTTTGGTTTTTTTGTAATCTTTCTGTGTTTCTACGAGGTCATTATGTGTCTCTTTGTTGTTATTTTGCATCACTGTGTCTTTGTTTTGTTGTTTTGCTCTTTTCTGTAGTTATTTTGTGTCTCTTTGTAGCCGTTTTATGCCCCAGTTAGGTAATTTTGTCTCTTTGAAGTTGTTTCATGTCTCTTTGTGGTCATTTTCTGTCTCTTTGTGGTTGTTTTGCCCGTTTTTGTAGTTATTTTGTGTCTCATTGTAGCTGTTTTATGCCCCAGTTAGGTAATCTTGTCTCTCTTTGTGGCTAATTCTGTGTCTCTTTGTAGTTATTTTATGTCACTTTGTAACAGTTTGCTCTTCTTTTGTAACCAGTTTGTGTCTCTTTGAAGTTGTTTCATGTCTCTTTGTGGTCATTTTCTGTCTCTTCGTGGTTGTTTCGCCCCTTTCTGTAGTTATTTTGTCTCTCATTGTAGTTGTTTTCTAACTCAATGAGGTAATTTTGTCTCTTTGTGGCAAATTTTGCCTCTATTTTAGTTATTTTGTATCTCTTTGAAGCTATTTTGTGTCACCTTTTTGTCGCTTTGTGGTCTCTTGGCAGCAGTTTGCATCTTGTTGTAGTTGATTTAGTCTCCTTGTAAGCTTTTTGTGGTCATTTTGAGTCTCTGTTACTTTACACCACTTGGCCTGTGTCCAGTATTTGTATTTATTTATTAGCACCATGAGAAAAGACAATTACAAAAAACAGAAATGAAACATGAATAGTAAGTGTGGGAGAGGTTAAAAAACCCTATATGGGCTTATAAAAAGCACCTCCCCAAGAAATATACAAAAATGAAAAAATAAATCAACAACAGTGACAGAAAGCGACAACAAATAACAACAAAAAGAAAGCAATACAAGTGCCATTTTACAGCACACACAAAAAAGTCAGAAATAAAAACATGGGTGTGTATAAACATAAAATAACTGTATTTGAGTGTATGAGCATGTTTAAGAGATAATCCAATGACAACTATACTGGCAAAGAAACTATTACGAGTCTTGATTTAACAGGTAAGCTTTCAGTCTTAACTTAAAATTATTGAGGGATGAAGATAATTTAACTACATGAATATGAGAATTCCAAAGTATGGAGCCCCTGTAGGGAAAAGAAAACTGAGTAGTAGGCATGTTAAGTAATCCATTCATGTACATCTACATGTATACACCGTATATCCCTCAGTGAAGTGACCTGGGTTAGTCGATGCAATAATCCTAATGTTCTAACCTCCACTCTCTTCCTGCTGTATTTGTGCCCAGCTGAGTGGCGGTCAGCTCTGTTTATTCTGACTGCAGGTGGCATCGGTGACATGCATTAGTCCAGAACGGAGGAGCAAATGTGCGCTCCCCCGGAGCGCTGAGGCCCAGACCAAACTGGATAAAGGCTGTCGGAGGGTTCTTGTCTGAGCCACAAGTGGAAATGCAGCCCGAATCTAATAAGAGTCCAACCCGCAGCAATGTAGACTGTATCAAAACAAGGTCTCTGAATACGCACTTCTTTTTGCAGGTAATTTGGTCTCAGCTGGGCCTAAACTCGTGTTATTCTGTTACATTCCCTCACGCTCCCTGTTCTGCTCTCTGGTACGAGAGAGAAAACAGACATATGCTGACCTTACAAATTACATTCTCCTTCAATGATGTGTAGTCGGTGCATACAGCTGATTTGAAATTAATATCGCCGATGACATCTTATTTTTCCGAGGCTTTGCTTTCTTACATGATAAAAACATCTTATGTGAAAATCCCCAATAAAGGCTTGTTTTTAAAAAAAAAAAGAGGCAGAGAAAGAGAATGAGATTGGCAGAAGCTTGTTTGCTCTGCAAGCGTGCGGGTATCAGATAACGCCGTGCGTGTTTTATTGGGTGACAGACAAATAAAGAATAGCAGAACAACGTGTGGGAAGACAGACACTGGTCTAAAAGCCTCCATTCATCCCTGAGTCATGTTTCACTGGGGCTGCAGTGTCAGGTTGGACCCTAATCTCCTCCAGATGCCCTCGCAGGAAAACAACATCCCCTCCTGCACCACCACAGAACACGAACAGAACGCCAAGCCTTGATAACGTAATTGATTTGCAAATTTCTCTCACAGTTATTTTGACTGTATCTTTGTATTTACTCAAATATTCTCTCTGTTTGGTTTTTACTCGCCTCTCTTTCTAGTCTTGATCAAAACAGTATCTCCTTCTCCTCATCAGCTCTCCCTGTACGCCTGCCTGTTCCTGTTGGATGCAAAGAACAAGGGAAATATATGCATAACCCTCCGCTGACATGCCGTCTCGTTTGATGTGGGATTCTCAAACAGATGCCCCGTCTCTCCAGCGTTATTGGGGATATTAAAGTGCTGCCTGGCTCTGTCTCTCTGACTCCTTAACGCAAACATACACACCAACATTTTCAAAAGCCAATTCCATTTCCTGTTTTAGAAGCCAGCTTCAGAGCTCTCCTCTGTTATTCAGAAAGCAAACAAAAACTCTGTCCGGGAACTTGAGAACAGACGGAGGGTTGCTGGTGCAGTGGATTGTGAGGTTGCAAATAACGATCCTTTTCAAGATCATTATACAGCAATCTATTAATGCTGTTTCTGCTAAATTAATCTTTAAAGTGTCAAGTTCCCAAGCGAAAAGGTGACAACTTCAGATCCCACAAAAAAAGACATTTAATTTAGAAAAATAAAGAGAAAAGCTGCTAGTCCTATTTGTGGATCTGAAATCAGTTAAAGCTTTGTATTTTTGCTTGATAAATGCCTGAAAGAATAGTTCCCTCATTTGCTTTCTTGCAGAGTTAGACAAAAAGATCGATACAACCCTTGAATCTAGATACATTTGCCTCACTTATCTTGTGTCTGAGAAAAAAGGTCTAGCTCTAGGGTTGTTTGTATTTCTTTAAACCCAGGGCTTTAACCTTAGGAGACCTTCGCTTAAGTAGACAGTCACACAAGATTACCAACATGTTTAAAAAAACAATCGTCACCTGTTCAACAAGTTTGTTTAAGTTTTCTCTCAAAACCCTGAGAAGCCGTTCATGAGAATATCATGTCCTACATCACATCTTTACATCAGACCTACCATAACTACCTCACATCCAGAAGAAGTATTAACATAAAACTCTCTTTTCCTAAGCCTAACCATGTCGTTTTCCTGCCTAAATCTAACCAAGATTAAGATGCTAAAACGTGTTCACTGCAAAAAAAAAGTGTTGTCTAAAAACAAGATAAAAACACTAAATCTGAGGGAAATGATCTTGCTGCATGGACAGATAATTTCACTTCACAAGATTTCTTAAATTAAGATTATAAAATCTAAAAATAAGCATGTTGTATGCTTAAAATAGGAAATGAACAAGATGAATTCACTCTTGAAACAAGAAAAAATTAAAGTTGCAAGCAGCAATGAACTGGCCCGAGCAGAGTGCACTGCAAATTATTTGTTTCTTACCAAGATTTAAAAAAAACTTTAGATTTAGAAGTGTTACATAATTTATCTTGTTTTAAGAGTTAATTTCTTATTTTAAGCGTTCAACATGATTATTTCAAGATTAAACAATCTTAATTTAAGAAATCTTGTCAAGTGAAATTATCTGTCCATGCAGAGAGATAATTTCCTCAGATTTAGTGTCTTATCTGGTTTTTAGCCACACCTTTTTTGCAGTGTTGATCTCCTGATACCTGAATTACTAATATTATTAATATACTGAATTAGAGAGTAGGAACCATGGATGGGAATTTAGTCGATTACGAGGAATTTTTAATCGATCTGTGTATTTTTTTAAAATTTTAATTTAACCTATGATTGCGTATTAGTACTCACTGAACTGAAACACAGTATTAATTAATTGGAGCAAAACTATCTTTCTGTATCAAACCTTGATAGGCTATTAATTACTACGTTTATTTTATCCAAAATTCATTTAAACATAAAAAACACTGAAATATGCAAGATGACTGTGAAAACTAACCTCATGCCTCTTCGGGGGCAAAAACATAAATCATTGAACTCCTGGACGTTATCTTTACAGTATCACCTCACTTGAGTTAAAATCACGATCGACAGGAAGTCTGTTTTCGTCAATTCAAAATAAAAGCATCTGTTATCAAAACAGGCTTTTGCATAGTCCTGTATATATATCTTTTATTTCGCCCATTTATGCAGGTTTTTCTACATACTGGAGTATGTAGAAAAGCATAGTGATTAAGCAATAATTGATTGTTAACGTTATAGATGCTCCAGTTGGCAGGTTTGTTCCAAACGCCCATCCTTAGTAGGAACCAACAGCACAGATGGTCTCGTGGTTTGGACTTGTTGCATGGGAAACAACTAGTCTGGTTTTTTCCAAAGGTATAAAAAAAATCAGCCTACCAGCACCTGAAAAGCTCAATAATTGAAACATTATATCTCCTTTGTTTAATACCTTGTCTGTAACGTCACTTACATGCGTTTATTTTACGTTTTAAACCATCTTTATAACACCTAACCAGTAAGTCTTTAGCCCTAACCTTAGAGAAGTAGATTTGCAGTAGATAAGTAGTAGCAAAACAGCAACTGGCCATTGAAAGGGCTGATAACAGCCTACTGGAACGTATTGTAGGCCCCAATGGTCCATGCTAATGGGATAACAAGCACTGATAAATGCTCATTTAGTCGTGTGATACAACCAGATCCGGTGCATTATACTATGTCTACATAACACTCTTCTCATCTCACCCTCAGCAAAAAAAATTATTTCCTAAAATGTCAAGGTAATCCTTTAAGCAACTAATCAATTCAAAAATCCACTAGTGGGTTCAGCAGAAGTTGACTGATTGCGAACATTAAAACTTTCTAAACACAACATCAATATGTGCTGCAGACAGACTGAAAAACACCTGACACGGCCCCGACACTGTGATGAATTTGAAAGGCTTCCAGCGTTTCAGCGGGAATGTATCTGTCCTTGTAAAACAAAACTGTAAATACACATAAAGGAAATTTACAAGCCAATTGCATCTCTGGAATTGAGTCAAACTTGTAAACACTGAGGAGAAGGAGGCAGAAGAAGAAGCGATAAGCATGCCTTGAATTATCTCGGCCAGTCAAACAGAGGTGTGGTCAGACACGGACGGCTCTGTGAGAAGGTCGTGTGAAAGTGGAATGTGGCTGAGCTGGATACTTGCCAGAGGCTGTTATAAGTCAAGAAAGTTTATTTTTCTTAAAACAAAGTGAAAACTGTATGCCACCTGGGGGAGATTATCCCTCCCTGTTTCACTACAGACCAGGTTATTTGAATAATTGGGTTTTGGAAACATTTGACAAAATCTTGCCACAAGGCAGAAATCTCCTTTTTGACATTGTATTGTTTTGACAAAAACTCAACACACGTAATGAGAGAACGCACGCAGCATTACTGGACAAACAATTACCCGGCAATTACTGAGAAGCTTTTTAGATAGAGGCGAATGGATCACTCAGCAGGCAGCTGACAGCGTGAGCTAACTCAGCAAGCGACATGCAAAATAGGAAAATAATGGTGTTGAGTGCCAGAAGAGAAGATCATCCATACAACACAGGACATCCAATAAACAAGAAGAAGGCAATACATGGAGGGGGGGACCAATTTATGTAGACAGGCGAAGGGAACATACACACAAAAAGACAAGTGAGCGTGCACACTCATACTCTCCTGTGAGTGCTGTCAAAGCCCGGCCATCAACACAGTGTCTGAGTGAAAAGAGGAGAGGCAGGGAAGCCTGGATGAGCATGTGTTACTGAGAATGAATCATGTATCAGCTGGTATTAAAGCCATACATATAAAAATAATGATTACACTGGTTCCCATATGAAAGGATTATTTCATTTCATCATATCAGGCTGTGAGAAAGTTTAATAAAGACAAACTTTAAGGTGAGCAATAACAGGAAGTCGAGGGAGTTGCATAATGTCTATGTGGTGTTTAGTTTGGACGTGTCGCTGGTGTTTTGTGTTGACTAGACCTTTGATCACAAGTTTAGGTATTGCAACAATGAAACTAAAGGATGATGTCACACTGTCTGGTGAGAGCCAGAGCGAAAAGAAAAAATAGAAGATATGTTCAGACTGGCAGCCTAAATCTGATTTTTGGCATATCCAGATTGGAATCAGATTGCTTTTATAAAGCGTGGATGGCAAGAAACACGTACAAGTCATACTGTAGGTGGTTTGAAATCTGACTCAAATCAAATTTTGAATGACTTAGCCGAGCCACTCAAATCAGATTTCGGACTGCTCTTAACGTCACTCGCAAAGCGTAACTCAGAACATATGATGGTGACATCACATGTGGTGTTTTACTGTTGGAAGCTCCGTGAGGTGGAGCACCTCTTAACTGCTTCACATACAGTCAGGTATGAAAAAATACAAAAAAATACAAAAAAATCAGTGGTTTAAAAGTGGACTCACTTAGAGGCGATCTAACACAACCTGATCTCAAAAGTCATGTGCCACCAGCACAGCCCAGCTGTGAATTTAGGCTTCTAAACCACTGACCCAGGTTTAAAACTTCCTGGTTAGGTGTAGGGCTGGGCGATATGGACCAAATGTCATATCCCGATATATTTCGGCTGAATATGTTATATATCCCAATATTTTTAGCACAAAGTGAGAGCAAATGTTCAGTCAAAGTCAAAGCCAAATATGACATGTTACAAGTAGTTTTATTGAAACCGTTTATTTAAGTGAACATAAACACTGTATAACAGGAGTACTTTAAAAAAAAAAATCAAAACTCCATAAAGTTCACATTTAAATAATAATAATTAAAAAAAACGCTGAATAAAAATAGCCTATGAAATAAAATAGTCCAATCTTTTTCTGAAAAAAATAAATAAATAATGAAAATAAAAGAATAATGACCTTTACAAAAGAAATAAATATGACAAACCCTAGTAAGGGCAGCATTTATATGTAAAGAAAGAAAAAAAATGAACCATATCGATATATGCACTATGGTCTAATTCCATATCTCATTTTAAAATATGTATCAATACATTTTTTATATTAATATATTGCCCAGCCCTAGTTAGGCGTCATAAAAAACTGTTTAAATACATGCACATAAATGACGTAGTTATGAGGGTGAAGTGAGCCACGGAAAAAAAACCTAAGTTAAGTAAAAAGTCGTTTAATTTTGTTTTCACACAGGACACCAACATATTACATTACATTTTTTGGTCAAATACATAAATAAAAGTGAATACCCACCAGAGGGTAATGAAATGGTTGGACGTAGTTTTTTTTTTAATTGATGTAGTTTTGATTTTTACATTTTGGTACGACAACGTGTTGATCTGCCAGCGATATGTTTAGATTTATTGATGTGGTTGAATGGTAGAAAAAGAATGTGTTTTTTGACCATTGAAGCATGTAAACATGTTCTAGTAGACACAAAATACAAGTATGGACTTAATGATGAGCATAATATGTCCCCTTTAACCCACCTCGGCCTGCAACTGAAGCTTTATAATGTGAAGTGTTCTCTTGGCTTCTTTCAGGCCAAAATTTTCAAACATGGTCAAAATGTTCGAATAAAAAGTGAATTTTCTTGTCATTATGTATCCAGTCTTTGGGCATATAAAGTAATTTATAAAGCAGTATTGCCATTTGCCCACACACTTGTATTAGTTGAATATCAAATAATGCACACATATGCAGTGTTTAAAAAAAAGTAATATGAGAAACCCCCCCGCCCCCATTTTTCAAGGTTATGGATTTTGACAGTGTGGTTTTTCATGTGATCTAAAAAAGTCAAAGTGGCATTGTAAGATACTAGCCCAATGTACGTCTGTACCAAATTAAGTTAATTTGTCTCTCTCTCCCTATTAATACTGAATAAAGTCTTTACACATAAATGGTCAAAGAGATCAGTGTTTGCTGAAACTGCTAAAAAACACAGTAATCTGTCACACAATAAGAAGCCTCTTTAAGACACTGCTGTTTTGTAAGATCACAGGTCAAAAAGATTATTATCTTAATCCGAAAAACGAAACCTGTCAAATAAATGTCACTTATTTCACTCTGTAATGTAGTGGACACTAGTAGCATACAGTACAGTACAACTGATTAAAAGTAGTTACTTTCCACCTCTGGTGCCACATCAACTGCACATATTAACATATTCCATGTCCGTGACGCCGTCTGCACGCCGCAATTAAATATGAGAGCATGCATCTCAGTTCTTCATCTCATCTGCAGCTTGCTGTTCTGGTGTCACTCTAGAAAAATGCTCCATGAGTCACAGTATGTGCTGCAGTGTCATTACCACAAAAACTAATCTTGATAGTTTTACGATGCCTGAACACAAACTGCAACGCCGCTTGTAAACGACAAAAAGGAGTTCCATCCTAAGGATCAGACTAAGGAGACAGATTGAGTTTTTATGGGGTGTGAACATGAAATATAAGATAAAGGGGGAAAGATGAGGGAAGAGGTGAAGGTTGGTTGGGCCCAAAATGCGTCAGCAGCATGAAGCCTCCTTAAAGTTCAGTGTGGTTGGAGCAGAAAATAAGGGAGCGGGGCTGTGTGTTGTGTGCTGTACGCCTGCTGGCAGACGCTCTGGCTGGCATTCGCCGTTGCTTTTTTGGCTGCTTTCAGAAGGTTCCAAAGCAAACAGAAATGGTCCTGCTTGCAAGCCGTAAAACTAGTGTCAGCCCACTCAGTCTTACACAGCACCGGACTGCACAAAAAGACAGGGAGTGTTTACATTTGCTCATCAAGCTGATGCAAAATATTAAAGCAATTTTGAATGATGAAGTTACATTTTTGAATTAAGTAGGAACATTTAAAGGGGACTTACAGGTGCATCTCAATACATTAGAATATCATAGAAAAGTCCATTTCCAGTAGTTCAAGTCAAACAGCCCCAACCAAGTATTGAGTCATATAGATGGACATACTTTTTAGAGGCCAATATTTACATATTGAACATACTTTTTAAAATTGGTCTTTTGTAAAAAAAATAAAAAATGAATTAAATGCAAGCCATAGTCATTGTAATTAGAAGACATGAAATACAATAGGCCATGAGATGTTTCATTCTGTGTTATTTACACTTTTTGAATTGAATTACTGACATTAATACACTTTTCTATGATATTCTAATTTATTGAGATGCACCTGTATTATGCTAATTTTCAGATTCAAACTTGAATATTGGATTTCTATTAGAACATGCTTTATTATACAAAAATGTTCACATACAGTCACCCTTAAAGTTGGAATAAAATATTTATATAGTCATATAGATGGACATACTTTTCAGAGGAAACATTTCCATATTAAACAGACTTTTTAAAATTGGTCTTTTGTAATTTTATTTTTTTTAATTCATTAAATGTAAGCCCTAGTCATTATAATTACAAGACATGAAATACAATAAGCCATATAATGTTTTATTCTGTGTGTAATGGATCTATATAATGTGTTATTTACACTTTTTGAATTGAATTACTGACATTAATACATTTTTCTATGATATTCTAATTTATTGAGATGCACCTGTATTATGCTAATTTTCAGGTTCAAACTTGAATATTGGATTCTATTAGAACATGCTTTGTAATTCAAATAAAATCACTTTAATTTTCACATACAGTTGCCCTTAAAGTTGGAATAAAATATTTTTTTTATCTTTTCCCATGAAATGTGACAATGTGATTTATTCTTGACAGATAAAGTGTATATCTTCTCAAAACTTTATTATTCAATCTCTTCCAAACATATCACAATGAAAATGAAACCACAATAAACAGAGGATTGTGTCTGAAAACAACATTATTCCAACTTTATGGGTGACCGTGAAGTTCCCATGGAGAAAAACAGAATTTCTTACCATGAAAAATTCCCAATAAAAGCTTCTTTTAAACGTTTACCACATTATTTGAGACTTCTGCCATGTTTAATACGGACATCTGACATTGATGTAACATTATAAGACAGAAAATAAAAAACCCCATAATAGGTCCCCTTTAACTCTTATCCACAAGCCCTACTCGACAGAAGAAAAGCCTCCGTTATGGTAAAACTATTTATTTTCTCATTCCAGAGTAAATGGAGATAGAGTGAAGGAAAAATCTGATTTCCATCCTTGCCTAGTATAAAATCTCAATTTCAAAGGCAAGATAAAACACTATCCCAGTTCTTAGGATCACAAGTTGTTCCATTAGTTAAGAAGTTTATATTTGTATTATTTAATTGTTTTAAACATCCATAAATCTGGATTAACTGTCTGTATTAAGAGGTTAAACTACATGTCTACATATAGTGTACAATTTTCATGAAAAAAAGAATATCATATATTTTATTTGATTTATTTTTGGAAACTGTGTCATAGTCCTGTATAGCCTGTATCAAGATTGATACAAAACAAGTTCCTCCCTTTTGGTCACTGTTGGTGATTTAAGACATCTGTTCCTGTATAACATTAAAATATTCGGAAAGAAACATTGCAAAATAAAAGTTCCAGCTGTGGGCTTAGTTTTAAAGATAACACTCCAAATCTTGCTGAGGAAAAACTGGCATTCCCATTTTTAAAAGGGTCCCTCTCCCCTCAAGATAACTGAATATAAATGAGTTTCCCTTTACAGACACATCCATTATTACAAGCTATGGTCTTAAAACAGAAAAAAATCACAGCAAATTGTGCAATTAATTAGTGAATTATTTTTAAGCAATTGACAGCCCTACCATTTATAAATCATTTAGAATAAAAACATGTGTTTCCTGGACAAACAATAATACTAAAAAAAATAGTGATTGCTTTCTAGTATGGCTGGGCGGTAATACCACCATACCGATATATAATATATTTTGATGTTGCCTTAATTTATGATCGCTATTTGGTTGGTTAAAGCGCAAGAGCTAGTTCCTTAGAACAATTCTGTAATTTGGCGGTATTTCGTATTGCAGATGAAGAGCAAAAGGACGCTGTTAGCTAAATATGCTGCAAGCAAATTGCTTCAAAAGGTGGAAGGTTTTAAATTTAATAAAGTCCATAAATAAAACAAGATGATGATGATTACTTGTGGCATTGAGTTAAAACTCAACACTTTGCACTTTTTGTTTAAAATTCCAATATATATCGTATATATCGCCATTCTTCCTAAAAATACCAGGATATGAGTTTTGGTCCATAACGCCCAGCCCTACTTTCTAGGTATGCACATTCACAGCTCACTCATGTTCACTGAGTAAAACCTAAAACTCGCCAAATCTAGCAAAAAAAAACCCAAAATGACACCCTTGGTCATAGAGTGCTTTAGAGTGCTCAGCTTACAGATGGAACTAATCAATGGCTAACAACACCGGCCCCCAGCTGGTTGACTGCCTGTGTGTCAATTTGAAATGAAAGTGATATGATGAAAAAAGTAATTACTGACCGCCCACACAGATACTGCACCAATCAAATGACTGTTCCCACATTGTCAGTCATAAGCAGTCTGATTTCTTGGCAGGCGAAGCACATTTAAAAGGCTGTTTTGAATGTTTATGTCCCATCTTTGTCCCTAAGTGGTCTGTATTACGGGTCTTTTTCAGAACATTGTTACTGCGGCAATCAAAGCTGTAATTTTAGTTTTATACTGCTCTGTAAAAAACAATCCAGGTGCTGGTAAATGACGAGAGGTTCATTTAAGGAAAAGAAAAAAGAAAACATTTGTCACCTCTGATGTTGAGCACTGTGAATGTCAATGCACTTGTAAGAAAAATGGCGTGCTGGCAGCTGTAGAACAGCAAAGGTAAGAGTGTTTTTCCTCCCATATTTAGCTGAGGTTGTCTTTTAGAGGTCAAGGTTGGACTCTGAGGTTTACCTTTCTGAAGGTAGTCTGTCTCTCTGAATGACAGCTCCCACATAAACAGGGTGCAATGTGGAGAGTGGGCGATTATGAGTGTTTGTTGGGAACAGCCATTGCTGGGATTTATCTTGGCTGAATCGCTTCATTCGACCTCCAGGCACGTGTCAGATACTTGTAGCAAGGTGGCTGCATGTTTTTCACATTGGTCTTTATGTTATTCTATCACATGTCTAAGCCATTGACTATAATCTGATAATGATTGCTCTCCAAATGTCCAGGTATTATCCTCAGAAAATATACACTCACAACATTCCTTCTGAACTATTGACTGTTTATTTTAAAAGAGGCAGTAAGAATTCAAGCCCTATTGGCAGACTATAGGTTGACATGCACATGTATATATATAGGGTCGTTTTTTATAGACACTTAACTCCAATTAACCTCCATTCTCCTATTTGCCTGTAATCACATTATCCTCTGGTATTTGGCTCTATTTTTCTTTCATCCAAGAGAGAGGCCGTGTCCTCCTGCTACATGCCCAGAGAACGGTGAAGCAGCGAAAGAACAAGCTTCTCCTTGTGCTGGATCTCCCAGTTGGCCAGAGATGCCGTCTATGTTCTCCTCTCTCTCTCTTTCTCTCTCTGCGTCTCCCCCTCCTCACCCTCGGAGCGTTCTCAATGCTCTCCTCACGCTCCTGCTCCTTCTGCTCCCTCATTGCATATCTCAGCTCTGCCCTGGGGCTATGTCCAGCGTCAGACAACGTCTGATTCATGCCCTCAGTTGGCTGCGGTCAGTTGACTCTATAGTACTATAGGATTGGGCTTGTTGGAGGGTTGATTCAATATCCTGCCAGGATGCTGACTGATTCCAGTGTGTATAAATAAGAACCATTTAATAATTAAAAGACTAAATTTTTACCAAAACAAAAAAAAAAAATCTTTTTTTCCCTACAACTGTCCATTTGAAGACATTTAACAGTGAGAAGTAAAATGAGAAAATGAGAATGACTTAAATAAATGATATTTCAGTCTCCTTCTCATTTTACCTCTCGCTGTTAAATGTCTTCAAATGGACAGTAGGAACAGAGGCTTGAATCTGTGCTCTGCGCCGTACAAAAACACATTCCAGCTGTCAAATACGTTCATTCATGTGCTTCTATATAAAACCATTTTTGACTACCTGCCTGTCCCCTAAAGCAATTATAGGTGAAAGAGCCCACTTTCAGCACTTGAATCCCTACGCTCTAAAAAGGTACGTGTTGAGCTGTCACCCTCACTGACACATTAGTGGCATATTTTCAGAATTGATTTATGAATGAAATCTGAAGTGTTTTTCAAAAATTTAGAAATGCAACCTTCATCTCACTATTTACACCTCTATTTGGCTACATTTAAATCAATATTGTACTAAATAACGTGTATTTCAGTATGTTATAAATTCTGCTTCCAACCAATTTATTTCCTACAATTCTTCAATTATTTTCTTATTGAATCTATTAAAGCAATGGTTCCCAACTCATTTTGTCAGCCTTTCAGACAAACCCTTTCATTACCATTTCTACTGTTATTCAAATTTAATAAACACATGCATGTTATTTAATAAATACATATAAAAGTGGATATTATTACAATACAAAGTGGCAAATTAAGTTGGAAGTTGTCATTCATCCATTACTTTTAGCCAACTGTTTCAACCATATATCCAAAACTTGCTATTTCAGACATTAAGTGAAATGTTGTTTTTTAACTATATGATTAGCCATTAATCTATTACTTTTATTTACATTGACCATTCTCCCATTACTTTTATTTTTCTTTGATCATTTAGCCATAACTTTTAGCTAACTATTTCAACCATTTCTTCATTACTTTTAGCTAGTTCTGATATTGCAAACTATTTAAGCTATCTAGCTAGCTGTTACGTTTTAGCCTGAAATTTGTATTCATTATTTTTAACTGTCAACAATTTATAAAATGTTTTTAGCTATTTCACTCTAACACAGTTATTTCAAATATCATTACAAAGCTAACTTATTCACCCATTTATCATTTACCCTACTGTTAGCTGTTAGCGACACTAACCGTTTAGCCGATACGTTTAGCAATTTCAACCATTTAGCAGTTATTTTAAGGTAAATGTTTACATTTTTCTGCTTGCTTGATAAAGTTTGCACAAACTCATACATTAGGTGGCCAAATGTAATAGCTGACTTTTTTAAATTATTATTATTATTATTTATTTATATATATATATCTTTTTTTTTAATTAGATGACCCACTCCCAATTTCTCCATGTACCCCCTTTGCAATTGTAAATGTTGGCTACCCCTTGGGATACAAGTACCCCTGGATATATCAGTGTATGTAAATATATGAGAAAAGTGAAAAATGTTAAGACAATTTCCTTGAGCCAACAGTGATGTCTTTACATGTCTTATTATTTTAGGCAAGAGGTCCAAAACCAAAAGCTATTCACTTAGCAATGATATCAGTTTTTACTTGATAATACTCTCTCTCAAGTTCACTTTGTATGAAGCAGTTTTACTTTTGTAAAATATTTTTACATTGTCATATTTCTTCTTTTAAGTAAGAAAAGGATTTGAACTGATTTGAGTGTTGCTCATCTGAATGCACAGTTACAGTCACCAGTAAGCTACCAGCTACAACTGGCTGACTACAGGACACACCACACAATGCAGTCATTTCTAACGCATGAAAGTTATGTTTGTCATGTTGCCTTAGAGATTGTGTAACCAAAGCAACCAAAGAGAGAAGCTAAAATAGCTGGGGTAGCTAAAATATTAACAGTAATTGATACATTATTTGAACACTTAGCTTAGAGGGTATAAATATTCAAAATAATATGCCAAAGCCATGGACAAACCTTTGAAATAAATACTTGAAATTATTAGATTAGACTTCATTATAATTAGCTTGTGGATCAACTTTAAAATCGACTGAAATGAAGACATGAGAAATGATCAGTGGTTTGCCAGTTATGACCCTTGACATCCTCATTATTGGATGTAATCACTATACAAGTAACATTCTGAACATTTTGGATTAGAAATCAATTCTGTAATCATGCAAGTAGTTGTGGAAAAACAGCAACTAGAAGAGCTCAGAAAATACTGAA
Organism: Centropristis striata; assembly: GCF_030273125.1. NCBI lineage: Eukaryota > Metazoa > Chordata > Actinopteri > Perciformes > Serranidae > Centropristis > Centropristis striata. Next base: position 8,146,630 of record NC_081534.1, read on the forward strand.
TTATGAATTTATTAAGAAAATTAAATGTTAAAGGTTATATGTTAATGCTGACGGGATATGTGCTGTTATTCTCTGTACGTTGTAATGTTTACTCATTAATCACCATTGGCAGTCATGGTCTGGGATTTGGCTTGCTGGCAGTTTGTTAAACCTACGGATGAAACAGCTTTGTAAATTAAGTGCATGCAGGGCAGTGCTCCCTGGCAATTTTTGCTTTTTAAAAAAGCTTTTGATCATAGAGATGTCATTATTTCCCAAGAAGCATGGTGTGTTTACCTGTGGGGAGCAATGGAGCACTTCACACCATTAAATAATGAGGCCATTGCAAAAGATGTTAGAGATAATTGTTACTGTTTCACCTCAGACGTTTTTAAAGGTATTGCTGGAAACACTCACAATTATTTTAAATTGCTTTCTGCTCGAAAAGAAAGTGCAGGTGGCAGAAATCACAATGTAAACTGTCCCTACCACTGCTCAGAATTTTTAAAACAACCCCTAAGAGAGCATGTGAACACATGCTTTTATGATGCCTTTTTTTTTTTTTTTTTAATATAATAATATGTACTCAACCTTCTATTTAATGTCTCCTGTAGGGCACCCATTAAAATCCTCACCTTGTTTAAAACTTTGCTTCAGAGGGATTTGTCACCCCAAAGGTTGACAAGACAAGTGCACAAGGTCAGAGAGAGACACGGCGAACAACAGGCAGTGAACTAGAAAGAAACATGGCGGCCATGAATAATGCATGGATAAAAAGGTTTATTTAATGGCACTCTTAAAAGTTTTAAAAGTTGATCTTTGCTTTCAGCTGTAGATGCTCTTGGCTAAAAAGCCCATTTCTGCTAACTGACTGCAGTCATCCTCCAAACTCAGCTTGAGAGAGACACTGATTGGTTTAATTATGTTTGCAGTGATTAAGCATCTTAATGGTACTCCTCACAATATGAGATGTGAATCATAATGATTGTGAGGCGTTTGGGCTTTGGAGAAGATTTTTTTTTTTCCTCTCTCTCTCTGAGACTGTTTTTAACTAACACTTCTTAACTCACACTCCCTAGAAATACACACACAGACACACACTGGCAGACACTTTAAAGGGGGACACTTACCGTCTCTGGGCGCTCGGTGGTCATGGCAGGGTCAGAGAACAACAGAGACACAGGAAGAGCCGAGAGCGCGACCTCACGGCATTACACTCACATCCCGGCCCGGCTCCCAGACACAAGGACCAGACCGACGGGGCTCGTTAACTTGAAAGCGCGGATGGAGCGTCGGCGGGCTCGCTGGAGTGTGTCAAGAGGAAACTGCAGGCAGCAGTCAGTCAGGCCACTGAGAGGCAGCGTGAGGAGGGAAAGGAGACAGACAAAGGCAGAGAGAATTCAAAGACGCCAGCAGTTTCTTCTTCCTCTTCCTCCTCGCTTTCTCTGCTGTAACTTAACCCCCGAGGAGCTCCGGCGAGCAGACACACAGAACCAGTTCCAGACCTGTCCTGCCTGCCTCTCTCCCCCCTTCCTTCCCCTCTCTCCGTTTTCTCTTCTCTCTCTGTTTTTTGGTATCATTTAACTCTTGATTCCGTGGCCCGGGCGATGAGCTCACCACGGGCTCAGGTTTCAGCCCTTTTACTGGAATGTGAGGGCAGCCGCGCAGAGAGGCAGAGGTGGCGGCTAGGTCAAAGGCTACTGGGCTAGTGTGGAGGAACTGAGAGGGGAGAAGGGTGTCTGTCATCTGGGGGAGTTCCAGTGGAGGATATCTGAGGGGCCTGGAGTGCCGAGAACAAAACAGGAGTTACAGGGGTCACGGGTTGCGGATGTTGCAGGGCCAGGCAACATTTGACAGCTCTGGAGGGTACGGACTTGGAGACGCTGAGTACATTTACACGCTCAGAGAGACACAGAGACAACCTCTCCTAAGTGCCAGATTTATTGCTCACTTAGAGAGCGGGTTGTCCTCAGGGAGAAAGGTTTTTTTTTTTTTTTTTTTTTTTTTTACATTTTTAGCAGTACTGGGTAAAAGATACAATTATACAATTCAAGCACACAATCACAGACATAATACTATTTGCATAAGACACATTAAGTAGTCTACAGAGTCTTACAAGGTACTTTAATCACAATAAAATTGCAGTAAAAATGGAAATGGTAAAATTAAATGCAATTATAGAAAATAAACAAATATGTTCTTAATATAACTATGTTGTGGTAGAGGTAGAAATTCATGACAGTCATGAATTACACGCAGTTGATCACATCCTGCTACTGGTTGCAAAAATAAGTCTTATTCCATAGAAGTCTATGGGAAAATTACATTACTTCTCACTTTATTTACAACCCAAATTTGCCAAAACTTGGGACGCTCTGTAAAGGTTAAAAAAAATGTGTATTTACAAAAACAAAAGTTGATCAGTTTGAACATTAATTATACTGTCTTTGTACAGTTTTCAATTTAATGTATGGCAAAGAAGGTGAGCAAATCTTATCTTCATAATCAGGGTTGTATAACCTCTGTAAACATTTCCTTCATGAGTGTTTGCTGTTTTTGCAAATTATCTTTTGGGGGGGGGGGGGGGGGGGGCTATAGAGAAGATATTGATGTCATATGAAACAAGAAAACTGAAGGAATCTATTGGTAACCATGCCATGATTATTGTTGCTGGTAAGGGAAAAACTGAAATGACAATTTTCAAAGTGGCCCTCTGACCTCTGAAATAAAGATGTATTAATGAAATGGGCTCTATGGGTACGTTAATGTGAATACCATAGTTTAAGGCAAAAACACAGTGTTTCTCATGCATTAAAATGCACCTATATGTTAAAATATTTATGCATACTCAGATCCCTTAACAGTCTTGGAATTCAATACATTTGATATCTCTTGTGGATTTAATGAGCTCAGTTTATTCATGTGTCATGATGTTAGCCATTTCATTGTAGTGAGACCATTTTTTCAAACTGCTGTGACCTCGAGGATAATCACAGCCTCATGAAACTTTACAACCACAAACTAGATACAGAGATACATTTCCTAGTAACAATAATGGGGTTACTCATCAGTTTCCCTAAAATAAATGCTTGCCATCCAATCTTAATCTTAATAATGTACAGGTTCCCAGCTTTCATATCATGAAACAGACCTGATCAACTCTAGCTATGATACCTTGCATGGCCGCCTGGCAATACCTAGTGCTTGAATGCTATTCAGGGTTGGTCTTCCAAAGAAATACAATGGGATCCCTCATAACACGTAAATTAGCATTTGCTATGCAAACTTGGTAGTTAGCCAGCTAGGCAAATAACATCAAAACTTCTGTAGTGTTTTTGAAGTGCATTATACTGAGAAATATGTCCAAAATAATTGCAATAGAAGAGATAAAATACTATAGCCTACAATTCAACAGCAATACAACCCTGCAAAATGACCTTCTAGTAAATCAACATATTTCTGAAAACAAAAAATACAACCTTTATCAAGATAGAAATAATTGCAGGGTTTTGTTTCATACTGTATTCATTTTATGTCAGCGGAAATAAACTTGCAAGAGACCGTATGTTGTGACTGTCAAAACAAAGTGTGGCACTGTTAACAGTTTTTTATTAGGAACATTTATTTGACAGAATCTCGATGGAAACTGTTGACCATGTGTTCTGTGGGTTATGCAGGTTAACAGAGGCATTGTTTCTTTTAAGTGGTGTTCCTGTCAATTTTTTAAAAATATATATGTTTTTTTAATGCTGCAAGCACCATGAAGCAAATTAAATTTCATTGTAATACTTGGTTGGAGACAGAAATCTCATAGACCAGACCAGTTAGCGGAAATATGTCCTTTTGTTGTTTAGATGAATTGTTCCTTTCATTTAGCTCTTTCAGGCTATTTGATTTTGCTTTTTGTATGGGGATGTGTCATATTGTAATGCGTTCCTGTTTTACTGTATATGTGAACACTCAACATACACAATATGTATTTATTTTCAGCAGCTAGAGCAGGGGTGGGCAACCTTCACTAACTAAAGAGCCACTGTTTGCCAAAAAAAGAGAGAAAATCGCGGAATGGAGCCACAAACCTTATATTGACCCTAAAATGAAAATTAAACAGCCTAATAAGTCTAAATTAGCCTACCAACATTATTAATAGTCATATTGAGCATTTATTAATATGATTTTGAAAACTAGTCGATCTCTGGGAACTCAAAACTAAACTCATAATTGGCAAAACTTGAAAGTTAAGGCGCGGGCCGGAGACTTTCGTAAGCTATAAAACACATTTTAGTTGACTTAAATGTCTTTTTTAATATGCTGTAAAAAGACTATACAATTTTACAATTGAGGAATACAAATAGCTTTTGGTCTATACCATTGATAAATGAACATTTTAATGTAAAAATATGTATATCATTTTTTTGTTTCAATCACGGGGAGCCCCTGCAGGCGGCCTAAAGAGCCACATGAGGCTCTGGAGCCACAGGTTGGCCACCCCTGAGCATCACATTCTCAAGCTGACAACCACCTTTTTTTACCCTTAGTCCATCTTGTCGAACCAATCATAGCTTTTAGTTTCAGCATGTGTAATTATGACCGCATAGTTTAGAGCTTAATAAGTACAGTAAATGCATAACTGTTATCTGTTTTTTTTTTCTTCCATAAAGCAATGCAGGTACACTCTCGACTAATTATATGGTGTTTATGCCACCTGTGGCGGTGCCGTAGAAGTGTGAGGAGAGGTGCTAAATCCCACTGATGGCTAACTTGACAACACAAGCCAATTAAAAAAAAGGCAGAAGGCAAAGTGATGCCTTTAAAATACCATCCTCAAACTGACTCTGTCGTACTGCAGTGTAACTGGCAGGGTAAAAAAAAACTGTGGCTGATTGAAACAGCCTGGCATTTGTTTGTTTATTGTTTAGCCAGTCGACTTCCTGCTGTTTACCTCTCTCCGTCTCTTCTGCTGCTCCAGCTAGCTTTGAACTGCAGCTCTGCCGGCCCAGCGCTGCTCCAGCCGCTGGGAGTGTGTGGTCTTTATTAAGAAGAGGAAGTGTGCGAATGAGCACTGCAGGCCCAACATCTCAGGAATCTTGATCCTTTTTCCCCTTGTGGCACTTTTCACAAGCGGGGCCTGCTAATCGCTTACACTGATAGCGGGGTTCTGTATGAGGCCCCGGGTTTTTGGAGAAAGAGGCTATGCAGCCCCCTTCCTCTTCCCCACCTCCTGGTTTGTGTAGCATGCTGGGGAGTAGGCTTGCACACTGTTTGTGCAGATGAGTGTCGAAGCGGGCACACCCTCTGCGGGCCTGTTCCCATGGGAACGGCAGTGATAGCGAACAGCTTGTTTTTGTGTTTTTTGGCAATGTTGCCAGTGCTGGAATACTGACAGGCACTGGGGAGGTCTGATATGCAAAAACGTTGCCAGGTAGACTTTATGTGAAAAGAATGTTTTTCCTTCCTCTGTGTTGTTTCATCCACGCCGAGCTATTTGGTCATACAGGTTTGTGGATTTCACCTATCTGCGGGCGATGTTGATCAAATAGAGTTCAGGTTTCAGAGCTCGCTCCATGCCACAAGCTGACAGGCTGAACTTGTTCTTGAGGGTTCACAATCCTCAGGTGAAATCATGAGATCCGTTTTAGTCAAATGACTTCAGGTTAGTGTTACACATCTCCACACGCTCGGCCGACAGACACTTGGCTTTGGTTTTGACCTCTTTGTGTCTCAGAGGGAATTCCACACTACATAAACAGGAAAATCGTTTTTTAAAACCTCCTCTTCCCATAAAATTTAAAATGATAACATCACTCCACGGGTTAGCTGACTTCATTAGCATATCTGTAACTATAAACCTCTCGTCCTTGACTTAAAAATAACGCTTCCACAAGGGTGAACAGCAGTGAAGTTTCAAACATATTTGCATTGGCTCTGGATTGGCTAGTGAAGTTGTGAACAAGCAACGTGTGGCAGCACGAATGAAAGCGAAAATGTTTAAAAGCAACGACTTATGCTTTTAAAGGAGTCGATCTCAAACTGTGACAAAAACAAAAAATGTGCTCCAGCAGCTTTATGAAAACCCAGATTATTGCTGGAAAAACAAAATCAATCGCCATCTGTGTCCAGGAACAAAGAACAAGCGTCCCCTGCTGCCCTTCTTACATCAAAGAGAACCTATATATATTTTTTTGTTTTCATAAATATTAGACACACACAGAGCGGGGTGGGGTGGGGGGAGGGCTTGAAATGAAATTAAAGCGTACGTTTATTGTGCGAACGACTACCTCACTTTATGGTGTTTGGATTCCTAAATGAAAACATACTCCAGGAAAGCCTTCAGCAGGCTGCTTGCTGAGAGAGAGAGCTGCATGGAGAGCAAAAGCCTCTCCTCTCTCGCCGCCCTCTCGCCTGGGACGCCGGGGTAATTACATCATTTGGAGATGGAATGAAAGCACTTTACAAGCGAAAGTAAGTGAAATGCTTTATTGCTCGCGGAATTGCCAATTAAAAAGCAACACCTGGAACGCAGAGGCTCGGCTAAACCAGCCGTCTCCCCTGTGGCAGGCCTGAAACCAGTCGGTCCCCTGCTCCAGAGGCCCCTAGAGAATGTTTTTCTTTCCATCATTTTTTTCCACCTTTTACCCTCTCTTTATTTGTGAAAGTTGCCGACAATGCACCTTCACATTGGCTCACATAGCCCATAAGTCACTAGTGCCTGACGAGCTCTTAAACGTATTAATAAAGCCCATTTCCTTGGTAGAGCACATGGCACGGCTACAATGTAAACCCGCTCAGGGCACGCTACTGAAAAGAAAACAGAAATGATTCTCTCCAGCACCCAGTCTACACTCCAGTGGGTACCCCTCATCCAACACACACATATGTTCAGACCAGTCCAGACCTGTCCAGTCCCAGATGTGTCCCATGCTCGGGTCTGTTTCCCCCACGAGACAGAAACAGACCGAACTGAACAAACAGAAAGGTGGAGAAAAGAAAGATGGCTTTCATGTTCTTACACGGCTCTGACAGAACTCCAGCTCACCAGTGTCAATGCTTTACAAGGGACGCTTGTTTTACAATACCATGTTACCTCCCGGGATGAATAACATTAGCTCACGGCTCCTGCAGGACTCCGTCGACAGCCATGCTAGCAGCTCTGAGAGGCTGTAATAAATGCTAACATCAGACATGCTGATGTTAATGATTCCCATGCTCACCATCTAAGTTTAGGGTATTAGCTTGGGAGCATTTGCTAATTGTGATGGCTTCAACACAGCAGTGTTTTGAGCTAAATGCTAATATCAGCATGCTAACATCTAGGGTTGAGCCAAGTACTGGATGAAACACGAACAGATAATGTGCTGTTCATGTGTACGAATATCATCATTTGTTAAGTTCTCTTACTCTTGTGATCAAAAATGTTGATCTGAAGCTTAATTCTGAGGCTCTTTCAATAATAGCTTTCTGATAAATAATAAATATAGCCACTTCTGATCAACCCATATCAATTTCAGGTTTAAAATATCAACTTCTGGCTTTAGCCCGATTTTAGGTTCAGGTCCCTTTATCATGATCTCGCATTTTCTTGTAGCCGTTTAGTCATTTTATGCCCCTGTTCATAGTCGTTGTGAGTCTCATGGCGTCTCTTTGCAGCTGTTTTGTTTCTCTTTGCAACTGCTTCGGTCTTAGTAGATTTTTTGTGTCTTGAGTGGGATTTTGCAGGTTCCTGAGCTTGTGCCCAGTTGGCCTGTTCTGTAATCCATAGAAGCTTACTCTTAAAGTGCAGACCACCATCGTTGCCATGCCTTATCTTGTTAACATAAGTGTTAAAGAAAGTGAAAATGAATGTGTGTTTCCACCAGGTGATCCGGATCTGCTCCAAAATGTAATCGCTTCTCCCTTTTCCCATGCAACACCCTTCTATCAAGATTCATGAAAATGGATCCAGTAGTGGTTTCCATAATCCTGCCGACCGACCCCCCAAAAAACAACCTTCCTGGTGGAAGCAACAAATAGAAATTCTGACATATTGATGGTGCTAGATGAAGCGTTAAGGGATTAAACAGGGAAAACAAGACAGGAATATGAAAGGGATACAATTCATCCTGAGGGGAACATGAATGCCAAATTTCATGGCTATCTGTCCAATAGTTGAAGAAATATTTCACTAGAAGACACTAAAGTCATACTCATGGTGCTGCTGGGAATCATAAATGTCTGGACAAAGATTTGTGCCAATCCATCTTGTAGATTTTGAGCAATTTTACTGAATAACTGAAAAGCTGCTGGTAATGTTAGAAGAAATGTCAGACAATCACCAAAGTCATTGTTTTTCATCCTCTGGGGACCATGAATGTCTGCACAAAATGTCGGGAAAGTCCATCCAGAAGTTGTTGTATTTGTTGATATTTCAGTCTGGACCAAAGCAGTGAACCAAGCAACCAACCCACATTGCCATCCAAAGCCATGTCGCTAGCAATGCTAAAAATGGAAAAAGTACTTGGAGTAAAAGTGAATAAAATGACCGAAGTACACATTTCTGAGCCTGTGTTTTGAAAAGAGTTGAAAAGCCTTCATCTTTGGAAATATCCATTCTCTGTCCTCTAACTTTGTCCCGGTGCTTCGTCTCAACAGTAGCTGACTGACAGTCACCACACCCCTGCTGGAGCTCCCACTCCGCCCCAGCACAAACTGTCACACCCGCAGAAAAGATTAACATCAGCCCACACTGCCATGACGACACCGGTGACAATGATGCTGACAGGCGATACCATGGCGACAGCAGTCATAGGCACACATTTGTGGTGTTAGAAAGGAGGCCTTATTTACTTTGCAAATGTCTTTACCAGAGGCGCTGACTTATTACTTTTGAGCCTGACTGACACAGTCTTATGGAAAATAAATTGGCAGAACCACACTTGATGCATGGCATAATACTTATGATACTGGTTTGGTCCCTGAGGAGAGACATGAAAGCTGATGGATACCCGACGATAAGATGTATTGTCATGAATGAGAGTGGAAAGGAACAGGAAAACCCTGAACAGGGCTTGTAGTCCCTTTGTAGCTGCAGTCAAAGTGCCTTTTGCAAATGCAGAGAAGCCAAGGATAATGTGCTCCTCATATCCAAATAATGGCTGCTGTGCTTTGCACATCCTTAGAAGATCCTGGCTATACAGTTAACCAAGGTCCAATGTTATCTCTTGTTAAGCCTGCATTGATTTCAGGGGTTTATATAAAAGCACAGTGTCACGTTTCCTCTTTCATTAAATACTGCTGGAGGATGGAGTAAGCTCTTTCATGCGTGGTTTACGTACAAGTATTTGTACAGTGACTGGTTGAAGGCAATTCTTGTGCTCGGCTTTATAATTATGGAGAGTTCTCAGCTGAAATACAAGAATTGAAAGAGGAGCTTATCTTCTGATGAGCAATGTGAGGACTCTTTTGCCTAAAACCTTCTGGATGACACTCAAGCAGCTGGAGCAAGAATCAGAGTAACCTGCAGTCTAGCTTCAAGTCCGTGTTAGCATGCTCACTACACCATAGTTTAATTATACATAAGCAGGTGGGTGAATGGATGGGATTTTGAGTGCTTAGTGAAACGAGGATAACCTACATTAACATAAAGTAATTGAGGTCTGCATAGTCCTTAAGAGGGAAACATACATAGTGGTAAATGCAAAGCAATATAACGTTATGCTAAAGGTAGCAGAGAGCAGTGTTGGCCCCAGAACAAATCTGACGTGAGGGCAATAGGTTTCCATGGAGCGGAACATAATAAATTGCATGAGAGCTACAGGTATAATAAATAGATATTTAAACTACATACAGAATAAGTATAAACAGACTGCTGTTCTAGGTTACCAGTGGGTGATTAATGGAATATTAAAGCACAAGCAGCATAAAATAAATTATTCTGGAGTCAACCTGTGTAATTACGTTCAGTAGCTGAGTGTGGAAGTAGTTGTTTTGAAGACCAAACCTGTTCATTTACCCTAAACTTGGTCAAGTGGCTTTTCTGCCAACAGTTGAGAGAAGTAAAAGACGCTTTGCATTTAAGTAGCGGAAAGTGACTGACCATCACTGACCGGATCAAATGGGTGTGATGTGTATCAGAGACTGAAGGTCCATGACAAAAAATTGGTATCTGAAGAGTTTGAATGAATTGTATTGGCTAAACAGTGCACGGCTGAGTCAGAACGACATTACATTGGACATTTTTCAGCTTTATTAGACAGCAACAGAGAAAATGGAAGGGGGAGACAGAAGGAAAGACATGTGGCAAAGGGACTTAGGGCCCGATTCGAACCTCGGCTGTGGCAAGGAGCATGGCGGTATGCGCTCCACCAGTGAGCCACCTGGACACCCAGCAGTGAAACTATGCGTACACTCACACATGCAATACATGGACTGTGCATAACCCAAACAGAGGACTCATCAAATGCACGGGCAAAAGACAACCTGACAATGACATGGAAAAAAGGACAAATTCTCCAACAGAAACGAGAGAATAGGTCGTGTGTCAGTACCATAAATTACGGCACGTAGGCACGCATCACGGCTGGCGGCTCGCATTTCACGGTACATATGAACATATCACGGCTCGCGTTCGGAAAATAGCACACACGTACAGCCCGTGGTTGTAAAAAAAAAGGCTGCAGTTTCTGTGGATTTATGTTGTAAAACGACTGACCATAGGGTAAAAACCCCTTTTTTTTGTATTGGTTAAATGACGTAACAAACAAGGTGACATGAGAGACAAATACACTACACCATGTGGACCACAAGTAGAGACAATAGACATACAGCGCAAACAACAACAAAGAAAAACATAAATGATAAACGATTTTCACAGAGGCATCACAGGTGTATGTGTGAGTGTGTGTGTGTGTGTGTGTGTGTGTGTGTGTGTGTGTATGTGGATGAGGGCCAGATGCTATGACATATATATAAATATATATAACATGGCTCATTTATATGTATAACACAATGAAAATAAATAGGCAAACAAAGCAAGAAGCGCTAACGAGAGAAAACAAATAAACAAGAATAAATAAAATAACTAATTATATACATTTAAAAAATAATAATAATAATAATAAAATAATAATAATAATAATAATAATTATATATATACCCCCAGGGCCAAAAACTTCTAATAAATAAATCTACGGAAATGCTGGAAATGAAGTAGTAACAAGCAGGCCAGCTGACAGTCTTGCCTGGGCCCAGGACGAGATTATCTTAGATGGGCCCCCCCGCGCCCAGATCTCTCCTTTTCTCTCCTGTTCCTCTCCTCTGCTCTTCCTCTCCTCGGATCTTTCTCTCCTGTTCCTCTCCTCTGCTCTTCCTCTCCTCTGATCTTTCTCTCCTGTTCCTCTCCTCTGCTCTTCCTCTCCTCTGATCTTTCTCTCCTGTTCCTCTCCTCTGCTCTTCCTCTCCTCTGATCTTTCTCTCCTGTTCCTCTCCTCTCCTGTTCCTCTCCTCTCCTCTCCTTTCCTCTCCTCTCCTCTCCTTTCCTCTCCTCTCCTCACATCTCTCTCTGCAAAAGAAAAGTGACAGGCATTGACAATAATGGTTAAGATTAACAAACTACACATACGCTGTTGCTAAATACACTCTTCATATGTATTGGAATTCTGACACTAGCAGGAAATAAATTAATATTTACCATTGTATTTTAGGCTACTGCTCATGTGACATGTTTAGATTTGAACTCCAAATGCCATTCGCCGAACTTTCCTTGTGGCAAAATCATCTATGATGTCTTTAAAGTCCAGTTTCTTGGCAAGTTGGCGCTCTATGGAGAGCATTGCCAAACCGTTGAGCCTCTCCTGGGACATGTTAGAGCGCAAGTAGTTTTTTATTATCTTCATTTTACTGAAGGCCCGCTCACCTCCAGCCACAGTCACAGGCAGAGACAGGAAAATACGCAGCAGGACACACAAGTCTCCATAAATGCTCTCTAGTCCCATTGTGTATATGGCATTAAGTAGGTCCAGAGGTCCAAGACTGTCTTCAAAAGTTGCACTATATATTTTCTTTAAGTGCTTAATTTGGTCTTCAAGGGACTCTGTGAGATCATTCTTATATTTCTCAGAGAGCTTTGAGCAGGATGCACTGATGCTGTCCTGTGGCATATCTCTGAATTTCCACAGGACGCCGAACTCGTCACATATCTGCTGCATTGATGAGAACCGTACATGTAGTTGAGAGATTATGCTGTCCATTGCCACATGAAACACTTCATCTCTGAATATGGTCTCTGGGCTGCGCTCCTCTGTTCCTTGCTTTTCTGACTCATCAAAGAAACACTTCCTCTTTCTCTGTCTCATTTCTAACTGGGATTTGAGGCCCATGGACGTGGCAACAGCAGTCGCCTCTGTCAGAAAACTGTCCCATGATGCACGCATGCAGGCAATCTCCTCCTCCAGTTCCTTTATATTGACAGCTTGCACATCAAGTGAGATGGTTGAGGACTGGCTGGTAAGGTTTCTATCCTCTATGCATTGCAACACCTTGACCCAAAAAGTGAGGAGCAAAATTGCGTTAAAGGACTGAAAGTAGGTCTTTAGACCCTGTGCTTCAGCTTTGGCTTCACTGGTGAGGTTACCTGTAGTGATAAAGGTGTCTAATGCCTGGATCACACCGGGCAAATGTTTCGCCACTGGGCGCACTGCCTCTATCCGCGCACTCCATCGTGTGTCAGACAAGCTGTGCAGAGAACAACCCAAAACTCTTTGTAAGATTTCCCATCGGTGAGGGCTGCCACTGAATAGTTTGTACAGCTGATTGATGAAGCCAAAGAATATGTCTATTTCTGGGCAGGCCCGGGCTGCATGGACACCAACTAGGTTTAACGTGTGAGATGCACATGGTGAGTATGTGGCCAAGGGATTTTTATTCAGTATGCGAGCTTGCACTCCTCTCACTTTTCCTGCCATGTTAGCTCCATTATCATAGCACTGACCCCTGCAATCAGCTATATCTATCCCAAGTTCGCCTAGTGATTGTTCCACCATTGTTGCGATTTCCTCTCCTGTCTTTCTTGAAAAGTCCTTAAATTCAAGGAAACGTTCATTTATTTCCCACCCACCGTTAGAGGAAGTTTGACTGACATACCTCAGCAACAGTACATTTTGCTCCAAGTTTGACACATCTGGGGTTGCATCACACATTATGGAATAGAATGTTGTGTCTTGCCTTTCCCTCAAAATAGTGTTTAGGACGCGCTGAGCACAAAGTTCAATAAATTCGTTTTGGCTGTCAGGTGAAAGGTAATGAGCTTGGAGTCTCTTTCCCTGTTGCCGGTGCTCTCTAATGTTTTGTAAATGGTCATTTAGGATACTGTCATACTTTGCCAACAGCTCAATTATGCCAAGAAAATTCCCATTGTCTGGCTCATCTAGTGTATTTGTGCTGCCCCTGAATGGCAGATTCCTGAAGGCTAAGTACAGTGTTACATCCAGCAGCCGCTTCAGTAGTGCTTTGTTTTTTTCAATTTCTGTCTCCGTCAATTTTTGTTGTTGGCTGTCAATTCCAGAAGTCTGTAGGACAGAATGTTGTAGGTTCTTCCATTTCCAATAACAATGTTTGTGTGCACAGTTTCTTTCATGTTCTGGAAATCTCTCATAAAGCTTTCTGTATTTTATATTTGATATTTTCATCCCATCTGTGGAATTTAGTGCACTAGTTGACTTCTTGTCTACTTCAAAGGAGAACAGCAAGCATGGTAGGCAAAATAAGGCCTTTTTTGAGCTGCTATATACTACCCAGTCCCTATCGATTTTTTCCCTTCCATTGTGGGATGTGGAATATGTCAAATAGTTTGGAAATTCCCTGCCCTCTCCATCTGCTGGCAATTCCTTTGACCTCTCTGAGAAAGGCGTTCGTTTTGACATCACACGTACGATGTTCACTCTATCAGAGTCGGTCATTCGAGTTGGCCATAATGCAGGATCGCTGAAATTAAGTGTGTGATCGGACTGCTCAGACTCTCCGACGGGGCAGCGGACCCCTCCCGCTCCACTGTGACTCTCTCTCTCTATCTCACCGGTAGCCTGTCTCTCCGCTCCGGGACAGCGGGCCCCTCCCGCTCCACTGTGACTCTCTCTCTCTATCTCACCGGTAGCCTGTCTCTCCGCTCCGGGACAGCGGGCCGCTCCCGCATCACTCTCTCTGTCACCTGACAGGTGCTGGATCTCTCCCCTCTCTGTCTCATCCTCTCTGACGGAGTTACCAAACTCAACTGTTTCTGTCAAAGATAACGTTTTGTGTCAGGCTTTCATACAAGGTAATGGACGTTAACATTAGAGCGAGCTTGTTAGGTTACGTTACAAGGCTGTAAACATTGGCTGCGCTGTTTCTTACCTCGCTCTATGTTCAGTTTACTATTCCCAGCTTCACCGTCACCACCTTTTTTTAAATATTTATTCATAAAATCTTTAAGGCCTCTATTTTCATCTTCTCTTCTTCTCTTTTCTTTACGTTTCTGAGCACCGGACTTATGTTGACCGGACATTTTGAGCGTACTGAACTTCAAATCAAACGGCAACATTAAAGTTTGATCAGTGGCCAAACCATTTTTGTGTTGGGGGGGTGGGGGGTGGGGGGTTCTTGTCCACTAGTTCAAGGACAATTAGGAAGAAAACAAATAAAAAGCGTTTAACTCAAATAAATATTACATATTTTTTCCACAAATAGTATAGTAAAAATAATTTCATTTTTTTTTTTTAATTATTCCATAATTTAATGAGGGCCCAGTTCTGGGCCCCCCCCCTACCCTGGGCCCGGGACAGCAGACCCGTTTGTCCCCCCCTATCGGCGGGCGTGGTAACAAGGGTCACGTGACTGCTGCAAGTTTGCTTAAAAAAAAACGAAATTACGTTCAAAAACGTGATGAACGTAACTTATGTAAAGAACGTAACTTAAGTTAAAAATGGTTTACTTTTGTTTCCACGCAGGACGCACAAGACTGCACTCCTGGGTGGAAGTCCGCCAGCTGTTCGACCCATCCACCAACCCAACCTCCAACTGAACGCAGGAATCTGCCCTTTTAAACTTTGCTTGGCTGTCAATCACTACTACATCAGCAAGATGACGGCGGGCGCATTACAGAGGACGGTAAAATTTGGAAATAAAGCTTGTTTTTCGCTGCCTGTAAACCTGACCTATATGACATTTTGAACAGACTGACAATAACATATACATATATAAACATAGGACAAAATTCTCTGTCAACCAATACGCCCATAATACAGACACTGGCAGAGAGTCCACATCTGAAGCCATTAAAATCTTTAGCAAAATCTTTTAGAAACAATTGATGGTGATGGAGTTAAAGGTACTTGTGGTTGCTTAGTAAAAGCTGCCATAATCCTTCTGAAGTCCTCTTTAACTGCAGCTATATCTTCCACATGCGACCTTCTCTTATCTGAACAGAAAACTGAAGTGACCCGAGCCCATAATGTTTCGATACATTACCCCTGTGCTCGGAGCGTGCCTGGCACTAATGCCCCACCTGTAGCACTGCAGCCTGTGCCAGCACGTCTGACTCAGGAGTAATATCCATTTTGACTTGCTGAAATATTCATTGGCACACCTTGGGTGCACCAGAGGAGGTGGATAGTGTGTCAAATAAGGATATGGCAGCAGTGTCCGTGGAAATGCAGGCTAATCGGAGTGTGCCATCGTAAAACTGAGCCTCGGCTGTGTTATCAAGCTAAATGAAGAAAACAGAGAAGATTTGTTCAAGCTGTATATTTAAAAAAAGGCTCTTTTTAAAAAAAATCTTTTTACAGCATGTGTGATTCAATGCTTTGAGGGAGTTTGATGATTCATACAAATACACACCCTGCAACAGCAAGGTTTCTATTTTTTACGTTTACTGATTAGAGAAATGGGCAGCAGACCTTCGCTCCAACTTGCTTTTACCACACTCATTATTCCTATATCTACTGTATAGATCTTATCTTTTTTTAATTTAGGGTTCATTTGAAAAGGGGCTATTATAAAACCCATTCAATGTACAATAATGTATGGGTGGATATTACTCATTATGCGGGGGTTTATAATTACAATGATTATGTTTTACACCTCAACCATGACACATTCAGACGTCTATCTCTCATGCAAAGTTCAGTTAGTTTTATATTCTTAGATAGTTGGTGTTTCATGCATTTCTCTGGGCAAGGATGTATGAATTGCCATTGAAGAACATATTAACTAAATACATTAAAAAATAGTAATAATAAATTCAGCGGGCTTCTGTTTTATAATATCACATTTATATCAGAAGACTGCTATTTCATAACGCCTCATTTATTTATTTTTTAATCCACATTTATTTCCCTGCTCCTTGCATTTCCATTTCTTATAATCAAATAAATGGGGCCTGGTTATCACACAGATACAGACCAAATTATTTTATTCTATATTTCTGCCTATTCTCCCAAAGCATATTTATTCTTGTATGTATTTATTTGATATCGACTTAAATGGTATTCCATAAGGATGAGCAGTGCTGTTCTTCACAGGTATTGTGCAGAATCATGATTTTTATTTTATTTTAAAGTGAAGGTTTAGTTTCATATGATCCTGTAATTTGTGTTCTTATGCTGGCTCTGTGGCTGAAACATCTCAACAACTATTAGATCATCAGTGGGACCATGAATGCCTCATCTATGTTCAAAGAGAAGATGTATCTCACATGCAATGACAGTGAGGCATTATTACCAGTAATTAGATGTGCTTTCTTGATGATCTGACTGTTTATGTTTCTTGGCTTGTTAGACTTTAACATAGAGAAATCACTATGTACCCAGATCTACATTCACCTTAGTGAGGATGGTTAACATGAAAACAGGGAGTAGATAAGACACCAACAAGATCTCCAACCGAAACGTCAGAATAGGTCGATCCCAACCATCACGACACATATGAGCATTTCGCGGCTCACGGTACTGCATGTTGGAAGTGAAGTAGTTACGAAGGTGACATGAGCCACGGAAGTTAATCCTTAGAAGTCTAAGCATTCAAATGACTTTACTCTTTGGAGTTTGGGGATTTTGTCAGTTTTTTACTCTTTTTCATTCTGCCTGTATATAAACCACTTAGAAATCTTTACCATGTTGGTGTCATTGGTTTCAGCACAACCTCACCTATATCACCTGATTCTTTTTTCATTTTGACTTACGGGATCAACATTTTGAACACAAAAAAACACACAACAAAATTACGAAAAACACACGTAAAACACATAAAATATGAAAAACCAACCAAAAACATACAAAATAACACAAAACACATACAAACACACATTACCTGATTAATTTTCATTTTGACTTACTGGATCAACATTTGAACACAAAAAATGACTAAAAACACACTAAAAATACAAAAAACACACAAAAATTACAAAAAACCCCACATAAAAAACACAAAGAAATGACAAAAAACAGATAAAAACATAAAGACATTATAAAAAAATAAAAAACAGTAAACAGAAAAGATTGCATTACAAATGCTACATGCACAAAGCTAAATTAGAAAAATCTCTGCAAAAAAAAGGAAAATCATGTCGATACACTTCCAGGTGTTTTTTTTACCTTTGCTAAAAAAAGGGTTGATGCATTAAATTGGACATGGGAACTTCTGGAAAAGCCAAAAAAAAGCCTTTATAGAAAAGCTGACAGCAGGGCTCCATGCTGCTTCGTTTTTACGTCGTGACGTCATGAAGAAGTCATGCTCCGGCACTTTCATGGACTCCAGAGGGTTAAGTAAAAAACGTAAGTTATGTAAAGAAAATAATTTGCTTGTGTTTTCACATGGGACACAAACTCCATTCCCCTGGGTGAAAGTCCATCATTTAAACCGTGCATCGGTCGATCATTACTACATCTGCAAGTTGGTGGTAGAGGACAGTCTAAACTGTCAATGTGTGTTGTATTTTGCTGCATGTACAAATGCCTTATATTGACAATTTGAGGAGGGAGCCTCAAGACACTGTTGCACACATATAAGAACTTATGCAATGCATGTTTACTGTATACACTGAGAAGAAGCTGATTTGCAGAATGTAATTACTCACTTTGCACAACATATTTAAGATGAAAACATGACCCAAAGCATACCCTGCTTTATCATCTAGTTTGCTCTTAATAGGACCATAATTTAGAAAATTAACATCATGTTGTATTGAAGAAGACTTGAAACGTGCAATTGAGATCATGAACTCATTAGGAAAATGTTTACCGAGGTAATAAATCAAGTGAGAAGTAGGGTAATTTTCTCATAGAATTCTATACAACATCAACACATGTTTAAGGCACTTCTGCATTGGCTTCACTTTTTCGACCTATGTCAACTTCTTTCACACAGTCTATGGGATGTGTACAGGATATGCATGTTTATTTCTGTATGTATTGTGCTTGACTGTGTTTGCACTGTATATAAACGCATTTGTGGGAAAGGGTTAGAGCGATGTGATAAAATCATGGCATGCATATACATTTGATACTCCTGAAACACATACATCTTCTCATAAAACAAAACATTTAAAATACTTTTGATAGATTTTCCCAAGTTTTAGATTTCCTCTAAATTCTTAATTGCACACTCACAATCAGATCTGTCACATTGCCGTCTGGATGCTACTCACCATCCACCTGGTGTGTCCTGTCCAAATGTTTACCTCTTTCTTTATTTGTTCAGCTGTCTGCAAACTCTTCTTAAAACACACACAGAGACAGCGCAAGGAGCACACAGAGCGTATAATGTGCAAGAAGAGAGGGGATCTCAAACACACACAGCGGGTTGTGCGATTGAGCGAAAACATAAAGGAAGAATGAAATTCTTCCCTCAGTGTCAGTTCAGAAATGCATGCAGGATGATTTACATGTGAGAGAAACAACTTTACAGGAAACTCCACCTTCATGTGGCGTACTTCATTTTAACCAAACCGATGCTCCGTGCACGCCGCTTACACTCCAAACAGCCCCAGAAAATAGGAGGAAAAGAGCTTTGAACATCTGGCTGTGTATGAGTATCATCATTACAAAGTGAGTGAGCTGCAATAAAGTGCAGCTAGAGGTTTGAGATATTTCAAGACAAAGGTCATTGGCTAAACGATTCTCTCTCTCATATCCTCTAGTGTCTGTAAACATTGAAACCGGCAGCGAGTTTTCCATTACCTGACACGGCTAAGGTTGATTTTATGTAAACACATCCTGGGATCGTAAGAAAAGTGGGAAACCATCCACTTTTTTCTGTCTTTCACAGTTGTAAAGTGATGTCTCAAAAATCCACAAGCGGTGCATTGTCTCACCGTGTCCGCACGCACACACGCATACCTGTCCCAGAGTGGGAACGGAGCTATGAACCGAGGCCAGCTCTGGCGTCTCCTTCCTAAAACATGCAGCACATGAACGACTTACATGCAGTGTTCTCATGGCGTGCATTACACAGTCGTTTGAGTGATGGGACGCTTATAGCTGCAGTTTAAATGTGATTTTAGGTCAGCGCTGTGAAGAGCATTGCCAGTAAAGTGCTGTTCCCGTTCCTCCCGCAAACATTGTTTTGCCATTTGGCTACGTGCCTGTCGTCCGATATGCTCTGTGTCCCATGTTTCCACGGCTCGGTAGACAGACGACCTCGCGCTACCCCCCACCCCCCTTCTTCTCCTCCTCCTACGTTCACCCTGGGCTTGGCACCACCAGCTGTTGAATGCATCAGGCCCCCAAAATGGCTCCTCAGCTGCTGCTGTGGCACACGGAGAAAAGCCTGACAGACCGAGCAGCTGCCGGGCTGAAACGGGGCAAGGTCACTCTCAGAGTGAAATTTATCGCTTCTACCTGCTGAAACATTACCATAATTGTCAGATGAGGTGTTGTTGTTTAGAAAAATGTCCAAAAAGTCAATATTTGCCACCATAAAACCTCACAAACAGTGCACCTTTGGCTCTTTATGTGTCAAACAACTCTCGTAAAGCTTCTCCATTTTACTCTATTACCACACTTTTGTAATAGGATTAGCATAATTTGTAATCAGATTGATGTAATTATGCTACATGGAATTTGTCACTCTCCAACCCTGTTAACTGCGGTGGCAGTGCAGAGATAAAGAGCGGGCAGCTGATTTATTGTAGCTGTTCACACAGTAAATGCTGCCCTGTGGCAGTGTACCACTGCACCACTCCCATATTAGAGTCTTAAGAGACGGCTGTGTCTAATAAACCAATCAATGGTGTCAAGTTCATGGGACATGTGGAATGAAGCGATTTGATGTCGTTTGTTGTTCGCCGATCTTCCCAGAGGGTGAGGCAGCGAATCAGATTCAGTTTACTCAGTTGGTGAATCGATTAGTGAGAAAAGTCCCCAACCAGACGTAGGTTGGGTTCTTCTGTAGCTGCCATGGGGTATCTGGAAAGACAAGTATCTCAACAAATCTGAATAAAAAATCCATGGATGTCTATTTAAGTGAAAATATCCAAATGGGATTTCAAATTGGTATGATGTTGATTTTTGGTACAATTATTGATATAATAACCAGTAAGCTAACAGCTACAGTGAACAACAGCCTGATTGCACAGGACACAAGACACACAAAAACAACCCTTAGGTCGTTTGTACAGGAGTTTAAAACAACCAGTGTGTCACTTTGAGGTTAGAAGTGCCCTCTAGTGGAAGACGCCATGGCAAAAGTGACATTACGGAGTATAAAGACCAATAAGGTCCAATCAGGTTGGGATGGTAGTGGGGGCGGATGGGCTTTAGTAAGAAAGAAATAAACCAAGCTGCAACCTCCAGGACAGAAAATTAAAGCAAACATGCAATACAATTCTACTCCTTAAAGAATTGTCACTTGCACTTATTACTTATTGATTAGGTACGAACTCCCACATATACAGATATGCAAACATCCCCCATCCTACCCACGCCTTCGACTCTTCGTACCCCCAGCAAGACAAGCAGGTCTGTGACCAGCGCTGTGATAGCTGCAGGACCGGATGGCTGCTTGACTATGCTGGCTCCCCCCTCCCCTGTGGCATGTCATAAGTCTGTTCATGTTGTGAAGTGTATTGAGTGTGTGCTTATGTTGCTGAGGTTTTTTTTTTCATTATTTTTTCCTCCTTTCCTCTCACATTGTGCTGTAATTCTTTTCTTTCACCTCTGTGTCCCTGTCCTGTCCACTTCTGTCATATTGTTTGTGTGTTTAAAGTATACGTTTGGACGGGTTGATGGCTAATTTCGTTGTCCTAGTACTTGTTACTCTGTGCAATGACAATAAAGGAAAATCTGAATCTGCACAAATGGCTCTTATTGCACAAAACCTTGATTGTTTCCCTTTTTCTGTAAGTCAATTTAGGTAAATGCGTCTGCTAAATGACTAAATGTAAATGTAACAAAAATTGCACTTCCTCTAATGGCCACTTGAAGATCTGCCCATTTTTTGGATTAGCAATGGGGCGGAGGCAGCCACTGCCAAAATGACTATAGCCCCCACACTGAGCTACACAGTGACTCTTCAGAAACCTATAGGTGACATCACAGTCAGTCTTTTTATACAGTATGTGGGATAAACAGTTGAAACGATTGGGAAAATGGTGAAAAATAAATAAAAAATAAAATAAACCTAATAATGTACAATTCAGATGAAACAATGTCTTTCATGTAGTGTTACTTAACATCCAAAAAGCAATCGACTTTAACACATTTGTAAAATTGCTGTTTGAAGGGGTGCTTGATCTCATTTAATGGGTGGTGGGGTGTGTCAGACAAAGAAGGTTTAGAACCACTGAATTATCTGAACTGGGCATCCATAAAGCACACACAGCTTTACACTCACTGACCCACTTATTAATGAACACTAAGTAGTCCTCCTCAGAAAGGCCTAATCCTTGGCAAGGCCTTTTGATTGACTTCAACAACCCCTTCCCACCCACCCACTCCATCCCGCCAGTGCTAAAAGGGTGTTTCCTGACAAGTGAGGTCGTTTTACATTTATGCGTTAAGGTTTTAAGGCCAAGGCTTAGGTTTTAAAATTTATTGGCTATTGTATAATGTTACACGCAGGAGTCTGGGCGTCTTTGCCTTGTGTTTAGCCGTCGGGCCCACATTCAGGAAAAGCCGATGTATTTTGATAGCAGTGAGAGTTGAAGCTGTCAGAGACTTCAGCCTGAGGGAAGCTCACCTTTTGCATTTCTGACTGATTACGTAAATTTCTGTCACACAACAAAAGCAGCTCTGTGAGGTCTTCGGCACTGTAATTAACTCTGACTTAGCCCGGGCCGATTATTTTTACATGAACTCCAAGGTTGTGGTTTACAGAATATTAACCTTCTCTTGTGGCGCATGGTGCTAATTAATGAGTTTCAGGGGTAAGATGTATGTTGTTAGGGCATGTATTTGCGCAACACGCCATCCTGTGAGGGTGAAAACGTCCGTCAAGGAAAGTTCTTAAGATCCCTTTCTCTTTAAAGCATGGAGGAGCTTGAGGCTGCAACTTGGAAGGCTTTACTTTAAAGATATTTAATATCAACTTTTGATTTGGCAGCGAGGACAAGTATCAGCGTGGGTGTAAACAGCCGCTCTTAGTTATGAATAAAATCTTTTCTCTGTGCTAATCTAGTGGTCACTGAACCCACCCCACATTGTTGACAAGGATCTGTGCAGTAATGGTGTGTTTTGTTATCGCTGCCTTGACCTTATTCAACAGGTTCACGTCTGCTCTGATTATTATTTCTTCTGGATGTATTTAAATACATTACTTGTTTTTTATCGGAGCTCCTATCTTCTGTACAGTATATTTTCGTTCTGTTTGACTCCTGACAACTTCTCCCCCATTGTTCCCATCACTCTCCTCCGTCTCACTTACAGCAGTGCTCATCAGGGGAACATTGTGAATGTGCCCTGCAGGTCTTCCTGTCTACACTTTCTTGCAATAAACCTTGAACGCCAGTGTTAAAAATGCACACAAACATCCACCCATACATCAAACGCTGACAGACGCTGGCGCTCGCTCTCACAACCCCTAACCCAGTATGACACACTAATGAGTCATATGACTGGCCATGTGTGTGTGTGTGTGTGTGTGTGTCACCGCACAGATGTCAAGTCAGGAAAAACCTCTTGTTAAAGTCGGGTGAAATATGGATTCAAATTACGCCTTAACTCTCCCCTATCCTCCCATCTAGATAAACAGGAAATCAGCTTTTGCGGTTGCAGAAATGTGAAACGAAGCCAAGCTGATCTGTAATTTTGTTTATTGCAGGGCTGCATTAGGCTCTCCACAAGCCGCCTATTTTGGTTTCTTCAGGCCTTTTGCTTTGCTTTCCAATCCCCCTGTTTTATCTTTGCACTCACTTTTTTTCCTGGCTGATTTTCTTGCATTATTATCATGCTTCACTGACTCATCGCGCCGTCCCAAGTTTTGTCGAGCATTTCTGCACTTTTGTACACGGATAAACAATTTAGGAAACCTCTGATCTGCCACACACGCACAGGAGAAAATTACATAGTCCGGCGTGTGCGTGCTCCTGTGCAAGTAGTAATTATTGTACATTTTTTACATCGTAAACACAATTATGCAAATGTGTTGATTTGGATCTATTTTCTTACATTACTTTGAAAACACTGCTGTGAATATTTGACTTTACAAAACTGTTAACCTTGCATATTTTTAATAAGTTATACAACTTGAAAACAATACTGAAAAGTTTGTTTTGCTGAAAAAGCAAATGATCAAATTATATTGGACGGATAAAACACTGAAAGAATCATCAGCAGGATATGAAAAATGATAGGACAATTATTATTAAATAACCAAGAACCATTCGGTTTTTTGGATGTGTTTATTTGTTAAATTATTAAAATGCACATACTTCTGTTTTTTAATGTTGCATCTATTACTAGAGAGAAGTGTTGGAATAGTTATGTGAAGCCAAACAGTTCAAACTGTGAGCAGGCTGTGCAGCTTCGAGAGAGTGCGTTTGCTTAAAATATCCACAGGTTTTCAAAGCTGTCAGCCTGCTTGTAGAACAACACTGTGTGCAGCTAGAAAGCTTGAGTTCTGACGCAGAATAGGCCTGTATTATTTCTGAATTTTGCATCAGGGATCATACTTTACCAGAGAAAATGAAAGGAGCCAGCTGTTCCTTTTGGAAAATACATGACATTTTATGGTCCAAGACAATCCTGTCTATACCAATTAAAGTAAACCACTCTTCACTTAAAGCCAAGAGTCAGAGAAGTTCTTGTTCTGTGAGAGTATATACCCTTTCACATATGCAGTCTATTTCTGAAATGCTCAGGAAAATTTACTGCATTATTCCCACCTCAAGGAAAGCAGTAACATTGCAGGGACACACATGTAAAAGGTGGTGGTGTACACCATGTGAAAGCTGGGGAACTGGAGATTTACTTAAGATGCAGCTGAGCACTGTGTGTCAAGTTGTTCCAGATATAAATCTGTAATAAAAGTTCATTAATCAATTAATTAAAAGTGATTGAAGTGTATTAAGAGTTTAGAACATTAAGATATGAATATATGAAGGCCATTCCCATTCTCAATCATGTCTAATTTTGCAGCAGTTTTGGGTTGATACCATTTGGTGCGAAATTTTGCCAGTCAAGAATAGATATAAATCCCTCAAGAATACTGTATCAAGACACAGAGAACTTCCGTAGAAATATCCACGCTGTGATATAGTTGAAAAGACTTCGGCGATGTGATGCCGATCACTGTCTAGAAACTGCTGAGAAACCTCTTATTGTCAAAATACATAGGGAAGCCATGCATCTAAATGTTTGAGGTCTAGTTTGTGGCTGCGTTTCATTATGCAGATTATCCTAGAGGCCAAAACAGGTCATTTTATGCATTGAGGTCAAGAAATAACATCATCACACATAAGTAAAATTGGATTCATTGAATTCACAAGACTCTCAGCTTTTCAGTCAATGTATGCAAATCCAAGACGCAATATGCATAAATATCCAAGTACAATAGAAGAAAACAGCAGTTTTTACTGCAAGAAAAAAAAGCTGTGGTTTTTGCCTCAAACTGCATGAGATTAGCATAAAGTGGATACCCACAGAGTCCATTTATAGATATCTTCAAGCCAGAGTTCAAGAGACCCCTTTGAATTTTGCCATGCTGGTTTTCAAATTTAAAGCGTTATTTCACCCCCTTCCCAACAAAATAGGACACCAGACCATTGGTTGGTACTATGGATACCTCAATCTTATATGACACCATACCTCCTAGCCTTATAACTAAGTCTACTACAGCCTCTGAAAGAACATTGTAAGGGATTAAAACACAATTCAAAACACTGTTACAGCCTTACTTACTCTGGTATGACAAGTAGCTTTTGGCTTTTAGCCAGCTTTTTTAGGTCGCTCACTGAGATATAACTTAACTGTACTGTACTAGAAAAGCACTGATGTGTGTAAAAGGTTAGGATCTTCACAAAAACTTATGTTTTCTTCAGCCATCTTCCAACTTTGGACATACATATTTCTTCCTTTCTTAATGCTTGTCTCCTGACCTTATTCCTTGGCTCTTCCCAGCCAACTCACTCTGACTCGGCAGGTCGCACCGCCTCCCACAGATGGAGAAGAAATGCTGAGACAGGCCGGAGCAGCTGGGGGGCTCAAGCTGCACACAGAGCGTTTCCAAAAGCAGCATCATTATGTTCGGTCACCCACCGTTTAGCAGACACACCCTGTGTCTCCTGTACCTGCTGATGAACAAAGTTGTGAGGCTGAATCACCCCGTTCACTGCCACGGAGCCAGGTGGAGAGCAGTTTCACCATCGCTGCAGTGGTGGACAGTAACACGAGTTTGTGGAAAATGTGAAAGGCACAAAGTTGAAGGGCAACAGCTCTACTGTGCAGGGCGTCCCTGTTGATGCACTTCAGTCGGGCAAAGTCATACCCTGTAATAGCCTTCGGGCAGTTCACGGTTCTTTAGTACTCTGGCTTTTCCCTAGCCAGCACAGTTAGAAAAAAGTAAAAAAGGAAAGATTCTGGTGTGCTGGGGTCTCTCGGTGTAGAAGCTGCTATGCTCACAACTAAACCCCTCCAGTAATGCTTTGTGTATAGTGCTAATAACACAGTGTTGGCTGATAACACACCAACATAACAAGATGAACCTGGGAAACAATATACCTGCTTAACAACAGCATGTTAATGAATACTTAACTTGCTGATGTTAGCATTTAGCTAGCACTCAATACACCACGGTGTATAAATACAGCCAAAGATGCTAGATAGATGGCTCATCACAAGCTTTGCCAATGCTATGAACTGGTATACACTTCCTGTATATCATATGGCGTGTCAGAAAAGTTGTGAAAGTCAACTGTAGTTAATTAACACAGCTGAACATAACATTAGCTTAAACATTAGCAGTTTGGCTTACGCTTATACTGTTGCCAGATCTTGTTTGGCGATGCTAGCGCTTCTGTACTGCCAAATCTCGCAAGAGGTTGTTGCTGAGACGGAGGCGAGGCTCAAGCAAAGTTAATTTTCTCCAGCCCGTCTGAAAAATGTCGTTGTAGTGTCCAAATATTGAGAGGACACGTGGCTTGTGAAAAATGATAAATTGTAAATGGCGTGCACTTATAAAGCGCTTTTCTAGTTGTTTTGAGACCACTCAAAGTGCTTTACACTACAGACTGTGCTCAATCACCCATTCACACACATTTATACTGGTGGCAGAGGCTGCCCTAAACGGTGCCACCTGCCACCATTGGGAATTCATTCATACACCAATGAACGCAGCATCGGGAGCAATTTTGGGGTTCAGTATCATTCCCAAGGACATTTCGACATGTAGGCTGCTGTAGCCAGGGATTGAACCACTCAATGGACTTTATTCTAATTTCTTCCTAATTAAAGACAGACATTAGGAAGAGCAAATTGTAATGAGGACCTGATGAAAAAAAGCACCAGATGGCTCGAACACTACATCATAGCTTTAGCAATGACCCTGTTTGAACTTCTTGAGGGCACAAGGATAAAATCCACTGAAACACAACATAGCTGAGCAGCATCAAAGCATAATTTTTCCAAACACATGAAAATTACACTTGTAACACTCTAAAAATACATTTCGAGTAAGACGTGTTTGATGTGACTCCAGCTACTTTTACATGAAAAAAATGATCCACTCTAAATATTCCCACGGTAATATCTTAATCAGACACTTTACGTATCTCACAAGTCCAAAGTAATAGCAGCAAGGAGACCTTGATTCTCTGCACTTTTCCCCCCTACTTTGAATAGACCTTCATGAGAACATTATTATTAATTCATCAATCTGCCAGACTGGATTTTAACTTTAATATATTTTGAGATTGAGGTATCTTTCCTGGCAAGATTCTGAGTGATTAATGATTGAGGAAAGGTGAGAGCATTGGCTTGATCCACTACAGTTGGTTCCGTCTGGGGGAAAAAAGAAAAAATATGAACTGATGGAAAGCCTGGTTCAGAATTTCAAATGATCCCAACATTATGTTACTCTGTCTGGCTGAACTTCAAAGTGCTCAGATAGAGTCATAAGACAGTATCAGGGAAGGCAGAGGTGAGAACAGCAGCATTGCTCAGGCCGCTGTGTAAAGTAGAGCATCTCCGACAATGCTGAAGGATCAAATCTGGTTACACACAGCTCTAAGCTTATCCTGTCTGTGTGATGGCTGCTTTTGTCTGGTCTCAAAGGCTTCTGAGCTGTAGAGTCACCTTAAACAGCAGGAGAGAGAGGGGAAAGCCTTTGAGATGAGGCACAAGAGAGCAAAAGGTATCAACATATGCACAAACAGTGAGCAAGAGCAGACGCGGATTATTCAAAAGGAACACACATACACCGCAAGCTCAGATTTTTCTCTTCTACTCTATTGTTTCATCTGCACAAACTCACATGCACCACACAAGCCAACATATTCCTGAGAAGGGGTGGTATGATTTCCGACTAAACTTTTGCAGCATGATAACTATGATATCCTACAAAATGTGACATGACATGTGCTGTTTAAAAATGTTAATGTTGTGAAACAGATTTGTTCAGAAAACGAAAATCATTTCCATAAGGTTAGGCATCAGAACTACTATCCTAAGGTTAGGGGGGGAAAAAGAGTAAGAACAGGCTTAAAAAACATTTTCAACACATAGCTGGCACTTGACTGTGACACATTGTTGATACTAGATTGAACAATTTCTCCAATATAAACGGCAGAAGAGGTCGTGTGTCAGTACCACAAATTATGGCACATAGGTGCATCACGGCTCGCGTTTCACAGCACATATTAAAGTATCGTGGCTCACTGCGGCTCGCGGTACAAAAGTGCATTCTACAAATAGCACACACGTACGGTCCGTGGATTTAAAAAAGGCTGCTGTTTCTGTGGATTTATGTTGTAAAACCACTGACCTTAGGTTTAGGGCAAAAAAAATCTGGTAAGGCGTTATAAAGGACAGTTTAAACAGTAAATAAATGTATGTTGCTGGAAATTAAGTAGTTACAAGGGTCACGTGACTGCCGCAACTTTCGTAAAAAACGTACCACACACCACAGCTGTGTTCAAAAACGTGATTTACGTAACTGACGTAAAGAACGTAACTTAGATTAAAAATGGTTTACTTTTGTTCTCACACATGACGCGAACCCAGCTCTCCTGGGTGAAAGTCCGCCGCTTGTTCAAATGCAGGAATCCACCATTTTAATCTCTGCTTGGCTGTCAATCTGCTGTACATGCGACATATATTGATATTTTTGACGGGAGAACAGGCTGGTTTGAAACATCATAATTGCAGTTTTAAACAAGTTGTTAATGCTGCCAAACTGTTAGTTTTAGTAGTGATGTCCAAATAAAGCTTCATGAACTATTAGTTGTATTGTTGACTCCACCATGTGGCATCCTTGTTTTCAAGAAAAATGCTCAAGGAATGGCATACTCTGCTTTCAGCCCTTTGTTAAACAGATAATACCATCTAGTGGACTAAGAAAAAAAAAAAAAATGGTTCATGAAGCTTCATTTGGCCATCACTAAGGTTGAGCCACTAAAACCGCTTAAAAGGTCAGGCACCAAAACCACTATCCTAGGGTTCGGGAAAATGAACAGGGTTATGCCAAAACAAATCGCCAGACTAATTCCCAACTGCATTTTAGCCTGGAACCTCTCAGTTCATTCTGGATTTCCACAGACAAAATGCCTCTGAATAGACCTTCAACCAATCAGAGCAAGGAGGCGTGTGACATAGCGTTGAGTGACACAGGCAAGTTGCGGTGTTGCTTGGTCCATTCTCAAGCCGGACAAACATAGTGGTCTGGTCACATTTTTAAAGTTACAGCTAAATAGTTACTAAAATGTGTTTCTGAAAACATTTAAGTCAAGAAATAATCATCGCAGTAACTGAATCTTGATACATATTTGATCTGGTCTTCCTTGTTGGCCAGCTTGTTCTGGGTTGGATGTCAGTGATCAACGATCAAACCCGCCTTATATGAGATAAACAGTTGTGATTGGCCCATTAAGGATCAGGCCAGCTGATATTCTATCTGAATGGGAGAGTGACCAGACACATCAGCCAGAGCAAATAAAACAGCAGACTTGTCTAAAAAAAAACCCCACTACTTTACTTCATATAATTTTCAACAAATGGACAAGAAAAGTGGTCTCATGGTTGACCCATCCTCCACCGCTCCCAACCGGCCACCATTCCACCTAAAGCCTGATTTCCACCGGGCGCGTTACTGCAGCGTCACGTCAGCATCGCGTATGACGTTGCAAATAGGTAACACTCTAATCAATGAGAGCATTTCCACCGGGCGCGTAGCGTAACGTTACTGCAGCGTCACTTCAGCGTCTCTACGCGAGCATTAGGTAGGACTTCTATTTCTCCGCGAGACGCTGCCAAATCGCGTGAATCTCAACAGAGCAGATCGCACCAGACAGGAAGTCCGACTCAGAATCAGCGTAAAACACTTCCGCCCCTTTCAAAATAAAACACAATACGCAGTTCATGCAGCCTAAAACTACTTAACATCAACATTATGTTATGACCGGGGCACCAGATCAGCAATCAATCAATCAAAGGGTCTCAGGATCGGCGACACGGACGACAAGAGACTGATTGTTGAAGTGGAACATCATACAATCATTTATGACATAACATATTGTTTTTATAAGGATAGATGGTCCGATCAACATATCTTTCACCTCTGAGAAGCAAAGTAAGTTGGTTTTTGTTGTTGTTGTTTACTTTATACACACAGTTTATCCATAGACTGTATAAATAGAGTTTAAAGTTTATCACGGGATATTGCGGTCTCCCGTATGGTCAGGATTATCGCTTGATCTCGTTATCTCGCGTGTATACGGCCGGCTCGCTAAGCTGACGTGCTGCTGCTGTAACGCGCCCGGTGGAAATCCCCAGTAAGGCTACGTTCAGACAGCAGGGCCTAATGCTCAATTCAGATTTTTTGTGAAATCCGATTTTTTTGCAAGGTCGTTAACATTTCCAATTAAATGTGACTTGTATGTGATCTCCAGTGTGAACTTTAAACGTACCAAAAGTGTCCCGCATGCCCATTGGAGGACACGACGACGTCACACGCAGCAAGCATGCTCAGTGTATGCGGAAGTATCGGAAAACATGGCCGCGAGCAGTAAGCTCTTTACATTACTCACATACAGTATGTAATGTATGATGAATGCGACCTGGCCGTTCAGACTGGAGTCGCATGTCAAAAGATCAGATATGTATCGGTTTTAGGACCACATATCCAAGTGGCCTGGATCGCATTTGAAAAAATCGGATCTGTGTCGTTCAGACTGTCATTAAAAGATCAGATGCAGGTCACTTCAGGCTGCAGTCTGACCCTAGCCTAAGTGGCTTTTAACATTACATCACTTCATCATTTTTATGTAAACCGTTCATTAGGACAGCTTGATCAAGCACGCACACTTGAAGGAAGCACACATTCCGCCTCACTCGAACTGCCAGACACTACGTAGACAAAAGATAAAACAAAACCTTTTGAAGGTCGCCGTGTAGCAGGTGAGAGATCTTGGGGCCTTGGTGGTCTTGTTTTGGTGAGTGTGTGATGACTGGCCTTTTATCTCAGGTGATGTGATCCCTTCATCCTGCTCAGCCCCTATGTTACTAACTCTCCACCTGCGCTTTGATGTCCTCGCCTCTGTTTGTAATAGCGGAGGAGCTGTCACTGTGCTGTCAGCAAAGAACACAGGAAGCCGTGTTCATAGCTCTGTTTGTGATTCACCTGTAAAAATTATACAAGCTTTCAGTAAGTTCAACTTCTTTTTTTTGTAATTTCATGACATTTACCAGCACACCTGAGGAAGAGCCTGTCAGTAGATTCATATGAAATGTCAAAGCTGATGGCAGATTGAGTTTAGTCATCAACAAGCAGAGACTCGCACTCTGGTTTTATTTTCCCAGAAAACCCAGTGTTTGGAAGTTTTAAAGTGCCCACAGGATAGAGTTGCAGTAAAGTACACGTTCAAACTGAATATCTGTTGTCATCTTTGACAAGGGATGATAGTTTTACTGCACACAGAGCCTGAGATGTGTTGAAACTCGACATAGCCCTGCCAGCCACAGATCACTTTAACTCTTAACCTTTGCTTGAACTCAGCATCACTGTAATGCAAGATTTCTCAACTGTTGTTGGCCCTTGACCTTGTTTTCTTTAGGTCCCACCGTTCTCAGGCCCTTAGCAATTACTGAGTCGTCAAGTTGTCAAGTTAATTTTAGGTTTTTGTCTTCTTTTTTAAGAACTTGGACAAAGCTTCTCCTGTTGTGAAATTTTTGGTGGAAGAGAAATTTCTGATATTTATGACAATGATACATTTTCAGTTTTCATTGAGCCTGTCAAGTAGCCAGTGGCTCCTTTTAGAATGTAAGGCACTTCATCTGTTTCGAAAGTCGTTTCTTGGCAAGACCAGGGCCCTCATTTATTAAACGAGTGTACGACAGAAAGTGAGCTCAAAGTCGGCGCACAATCGTTTCTACACAAGACTCGTCATTGACCAATTTAGACATGAGCAGAGGGTACGACCAGATCTCACGTCTGCTCTCAGCTCGTATACGCAAAGTGGAGTCGGCGTAAAGTCCTCATGTCTGAGTCGGATAATTGCTCTTTGACTATTTGATCGATGTCTGGAGCTGATCAAACTCTTTTTTGTTTTTTTTGTTTTTTGTTTAGGCTACATCATGTATCATCAAAACATTATTTAAAATGAATACACCCTGCGACCGTGAAATTCTTAAAACAGAATACTAGCCGAGGCTATTAAATGTTGTTGTTTTCTGCTATTAAATGTTTACTGTTATCCAGCTCTGACACCGGAGCGTCAGCATCTCCTTCACCAGCGGTGGTGCCCGAATAGAAACATTTCCAATCAGCGCTGTCACACGCTCCTCTGACTGGGACAGAATTCTTAGTAAATGTAAAGAACTGAATAATGTGTCACCATCATAATAATAATAATAACAATATTTGCATATTATACATATATGCTATTAGGCTTTTTATGTCACGATGTGTAAATGAAATAGGATATTCCAACCTCACTATGAGTTTGATCGTCTACTGCTACTCTGCTGACAGCAGCACTGATTTCCTTCCTTTTCACTTTTTATGCTGCCAAATAAAACCAGTTTGTTCTGTTGCACCTGTTGAACGTCAGTGTTTCACTTTCTGCCTCTGAGAAATTCCTCTTCTTTTGGGATTAAAACTTACTTTAAAACATTATTTACCTCCTGGCTGCAACCAAAAAGCTGTGGAAACTTTTAAGTCTGTGCTCCAAATGTAAAATATTCACCAAACTGGTTTCAGTATAGAACTAGCCTATAAGTACTTTTTTTTCATAAATCTCCATTGCTGCGTATTTCTGTAAAATGTCTTTTTCGCTGCTGCTGTTATTTGTAACGGTGTGCTTTGCTAATAAAGTTGATTTTTTGGGGGGGGGGTCCTCTTTTTGGACGTATTGCGCCTTTCGGTGTCGTAAACTCTTGAAACTCTCTGTTTCGAGACGCCACATTTATCAACAGCCGATCATTCTTACACTGTGATTGGCGAGATACGATTGTTTGATAAATCACACGTGAACCCTGTCATAACATGAAATATACGCTCAGATCTCCGGTCGTTTGATAAATGAGGGCCCAGGTGTCCATGCTCATACAAAGTCTTAGTACTTATTTTTTTCAGGGCCTATACCCTGACCAATGGACTTCCCCAACCTTAAGTACTCAAGGTCAATACATAACATTAACCAATTGGGATAATATGCAGGGTGGTTCTTGCAACAACAAAAAAAATGACTGAAATTCATAATCAGGACTTTTGAAATGAGGAAAGAGAGAATCACCTGGGCGTAAGTTAGCCAACATGCAAAAAAAAAGCAGAAGGGGTGCTAATCATTATTAGAATTAGCTTCTAACCAAAGCCGTTGGACAGCTTCACATTTTCGATCATCGTTTTTTGTTTTCCACTGTTTCATCCCCAGTAGAAATGCAACTGTAACTGCAAGTATCTCACAATCCGTCTCCTCATTCATATTTTAAAATGCTTCAGATTATATCCAGCCAGAACGGAAGTACAGAGAGTCTTTGCAATGGAGACAATACACTGTCTCATCTGGACCCATTGGTATGAAACAGCAGGTTTCAGAGTGCTGCAGACCAATGCATTGCAAGAAGTTGCAAGTTTCAATCGTCTGTTCTAGGATCTTTGGTCTGAACTGGGCTTAACGGACACGACTGAGTAAATTTACTGATTTTCTGACTCTTTGTGGATAAACAATTCACAGCCTTTATCACAAAAGTAAAACAGTAAGTAAAGACGCCATAAGAAAATCGCTCCCTATAGTGCAACATTATTCTTCCTCCATTCTATTTGTGTGTCCAAATGTGTGCTACAAGTCTTGTCTAAAGTTATTGCGAAAAATAAACCATTTGCATCAACCAGATCCAGTAAAGAACATTACATTATGTGCTCCTCAACCTAACTCGGAAACCATAAATGACCCAGCTGACCAACAGTCATGTGATAAAAAAAATCAGTGAAACCTGGACTGTACTGCAGGCTGGACAGAGAGGTTGTAAAACTGTAAATAGCTCCATATCTGTAGCATGTGGTGCCCCTATTGTTTTTACAGTAGTGGTAACACTTGTGGGCAAAAAAACCCCTGTACAAATAACATCAAGATCTCCAACCTAAACAACAGAATAGACCATTTGTCAATACCACCCATAACGGCACATATGAACATTTTTCAAAATGAGCGTCTCGCTGTACCACGGAGTGTTCTAAAAATGCCACACACGTAATTATACATACGCATACGGTTCATGGTTGTAAAAAAGGCTGCAATTTATTTGAATTTAGGTTACAAAACCACTGACCTAGGTTTAGGGTAAAACACTTCTTGGTAAGGCATTATGAAAGACAGTTTAAACAGTTAATAAATATATGTACATACCTGAAGTGAAGTAGTTATGAGGGTGACGTGAGTCACAAAAGTTACGTAAAAAATGTAAGTTACGAAAACAAACGTGATTCACAAATCTTGAGCCATGGAAAGTACTTAAGTTATGTAAACGTATATGTATAGCATTGTTGCCATCATATCATCAGTATAATTATAATTACCATCATCTTGCCAACCTACTAACTGATCTTCTTTTTTTAACTTCTTAAGTTTCCTTGTTCTATTCTGTTTTTTTTTTCTATTGTTGTTTTTATTTATGTTACCACAGTATTTTATTCTATTGTATTTTATCGTACTTGAATACCGGACTGCTGTGACAACCAAATTTCCCTTCAGGGATGAATCAATCAATCAATCAATCAATCAATCAATCAATCAATCAATCAATCAATCAATCAATCTATCTATCTATCTATCTATCTATCTATCTATCTATCTATCTATCTATCTATCTATCTATCTATCTATCTATCTATCTATCTATCTATCTATCTATCTATCTATCTATCTATATAAAATTAGGTTAAAATAAACAAAACATAATTCACAAACCGTGAGCCATGGAAAGTACGTAAGTTATCTAAACTGCATAAGTTATGTGAACAACGTAAATTACATAAAAAAAAAACAGAATTCACAAACCGTGAGCTACTAAAGTTAGGTAAAAAATATATATTACATAAAAAGTAACTTTTGTTTTTTCGCAAGGGACACGAACCCTGTTCTCCTGGGTGAAAGTCCGCCGTTAAACTTTAAACCATGCATCACCGTCGATAATTATTACTACGTCAGCAAGATGGCAGCGGAGACAGTCTAAAATGTAAATGTGAGTCGTATTTTGCTGACTGTACAAATGCCTTATATTGATGTTTTTCAGGGAATCCAGTCTGACATATAAAATCCATTATTTTCCTATTTTTGTGAAATAAATTTTTATTTTATCATCATTGATGTTTTAGCTTTTTTTTTATGATTTATGTCATTACCACTGTGTTATACTGCACAAGAGACATTTTGGAGTTCTCCCTACTTCTAGCAATGATTGTGCTGTTTCCAAAGAGGTGCAGAACTATATATTGCAGTGAAAAATGAGGCCACAGTGAGTAAAATGTGACAGGAGCAAAAAAAGCCCTGGGACTGCTTGGGGTTCAGAGAGTTGAAGATGTGAACATTACAATTCTGCTATTCTACACCTTACAACATAAAATAACAATAATTTAAGTGTGTAAACTCTGAAATGTCAGGTTTTATAACAATGATGTATTCAAAGAAACAAACTTAAAAGAATCCTGGGAAATCAAAGGAAATTCAATGTAATATTATACCATAACTGCAACTTTCCCTAACTTCAGTAAACTACTGTAGATGCTTTTCAATTCTTGAGTTTATACCAAACATCCTGCTATACACTCCACTGTGATTAGTCTAAATGAAGCCGCAACCAGATGGCTGTCACTAATTACTTGCACAGAGGATGCTAAATGTTGTAGAAAAATATCTCAGCGTTTTAGAATAATGACAAACTTGTCTTCTTTGGAACAGTCGCATGAGTTATGAGAGCGAGCATGAATAGAAAATGAGCCATTGCAGCCGAGCTCAGAAAGGTAAATGCACCAAGTTGTCATGCTTTCAGTGCAATACCAGGACAACATGAACATTACCATTAATACTTAAAACAATAATCCACTGCATGGCTCTTCTTCCTGGTTTTTGGTGACTTTCAGTTGTCACAGTGGCAACAGAGAGTAGCAAAACATTTAAATGTAGTTGTATTTATGGTAATATATTGTAATTGTACTATTTCTGGAGATAATGTGTCACTTGTACAATCGTCCCCACCCTCGCTTTAGCAGACAAAACCCTCTAAAGATGAGGGACCACTTCAGTGGCATCTTGGGTAACTTCATCTAAAGAATGCATCCTTCGGTGTACTGCAACTTCAGTCAGCGTGCCAACCAAGGAATCCTCTTGACAACTAATTAAGACACTACTGCATGTACTCCACCACATATAGTCCAATCCGGTGCTTTTCCAATGCCCTCAACTGCCACTGAGTTTATTATTTTCTCAGTGGTAATTAGCTGTTTAGTGTACTTGAATCCTTCTGCAGATGCAACCAGGGTATATGTGGGAGGAACTGTCTCGCTTCGTCGCAACAGGAGGTCCGACCCCAACAACACATTGTCTAGCTGTTTTATCTATTATGCTAAAAGGCCAAAATATAAGGTTTATAAGGGAACAATCTAAAGGATTTTCATATTGTTTTAAGCGTTCTATTCTGGGCTTTTCTGAGACATATATTTTCACACCACCTCCAAGATAAAATGACAATGACCTGCAGATAATGAAGCACCATCAAAAGGAGGCAAGTGAGAACTGAAATCAACACATAAAGCATCTAAACGCCAAAATGTACTAACTTTTTATGTCACTCTTTTAGACATTTGTTTAGTTCGGTACTACTTCTAGAAGTTCTGTTTTTATTGCAGTTACTGCAGTCAGGAGGCATGAAGAAGTAGTGGCGGTAGGACAGGGCAAGTCTTTCCTGTCTCCTAAACAACACCAGTGATTAAAGAGCAAGCTTCCCTGCTTAATAAGCGACTAATCCTCTTGCCCTTTTTGGCTGACAGGCTAAACAGATGAGCTAGCGGGTCAGGGAGATTCATCAAGGCAGGATCTCAGGTCATTGCTATTGTACTGGTCCAACTGAACTTGTCCTCAACCAAAGAGGACAACCAGTGTGTGTGTGTGTGTTCTTGTATTTCTTACATAGTGAGGACCAGAACACGTTTTTAACCAACAGAGTGAGGACATTTTTACAAAGTGAGGACATTTCGGCCAGTCCTCACTTCTTTAAAGGCTTTTTTTGAGATTTCAACTTTCAACTTTGTTTCAAGGGTTAAAGGTTACAATAAGGTATGTTTAAAAAAATGATAATTAACTGAAACTGTATTGTGTGGTTACAAAACTAACTAAAATTATAGTGAAAATGTCCTTCGTTTTGCGTCTTTGTCAACTTTTTTTTTATACATAATGAAGATGGATCAGACAAAGGAAAAAAAGACAAAATTTACTGTGACCTCTTTTAATCTCCCACCCAACAAATACCCCATTACAAAAAACTAAAACTAATAAAAACTAAACTAAAACTAGTAAACTCATTCTAAAACTCATTAAAACGAACTGAATTTGAAAACAAAAAAGGGAATTCACTGTTCCAATGAGGGTCCTCACAAAGATAGAAGTACAAGAATGTGTGTGTGTGTGTGTTTGTGTTTGTGTACTTACTGAACTATCTTACAGTGGACTTTGGCTTCATTATATATTAACCAGCAGTGGACCTTGGTTAGTGTAGTGTTATCGTCCACTGTTTGTAATATAACAATGTGTGTGTGTGTGTGTGTGTGTGTGTGTGTGTGTGTGTTCCGCTATTTAAAAAAAAAGTAAATATTAAAGCTGTCCTTATCAGTATTTACAATGGGAAACGTATCACTTGTAGTTCTGAACTCACAGGTAAATATCACCTGACTCTGCAGTGTCTGCCATCTCTACAGAGCTTTAACTCGTTGTTTTGGTTTCACATCCCCAAAGCTGTACAACCTGTTTTTTTTTTAGCCTCAACAAGCAGCTGATTTTTAGAAAAGTAAATGCTACCTGTCCACCACCAAAAAGACAAAGTTTGCCACAAGCTAGTGAACATAACAGAGCCTTAAGCAGATAAAAAGTCAGATACAGTCATGGAAAAAATTGTTAGACTGCCCTTGTTTTCTTCAATTTCTTGTTCATTTTAATGCCTGGTAACTAAAGGTACATTTGTTTGCACAAGAGTTTAGTTTAAGAGCAGATATCTAGCCATTTTCCATGGTTTTCTTGATAATAAACAAAATAATTTTGCATTCAATTGAAGAATCTGTTTACCCAGATTAGGTCTTCAGAAACATAATTCCAAACTAATGCTAATTTTGTGTCTGCTGGATGTATAAAAAGGCCACTGTTTGGTAAGACATTAACTGCTACATATGCCATATCAAATAGCCCCAAGTGGTAATGCAGCTTTAGTGTCGTTTCACTCCAATTACAAACACTTACTTAAAGTGCTGTCAACAGTTAATATGGGGTCATAATATTTTAAGAAGTGAAGGAAATGTTGTGCAGTGAAACATGATACAGCCCAAAATCCCACTCTACCTTTGATTAAATGCATTCAGTCTTAAAACTGAGGGTCAATTCAGAAAAAGTTGAATGCATTTCTTTATTAGATCTATTTTTTAAATAAAAAAACATATCAAAGAACTAATTCACTATTAAATCAAAGGGACACGTCATCAGTGTTACACAAGTGCATTGATATGACTTGTGTGTAATTTTATCTAGGCGCATAAAGTGTTGACTGTGGTGGAAAAGAATCAACAGAAATTACTCCAAATAATCAATGGACTTTGTTGAAAG
Source organism: Centropristis striata (assembly GCF_030273125.1). NCBI lineage: Eukaryota > Metazoa > Chordata > Actinopteri > Perciformes > Serranidae > Centropristis > Centropristis striata. Next base: position 8,185,565 of record NC_081534.1, read on the forward strand.
TGTAAACAGTTTCATTGTTCATAACTAGGTCTGGGGGTTATGGGCGGATAATTAGACAACGGGCCCCTGTAAAAGCCCCACTAAGTGTCTTTGTGCTCATTTTAAATGTCTCTTTGTGACTTTTTTGTCCTTTTCCATAGTCATCATGAGTCTCTTTCAGGTATATTTGCAGCTGTTTCACATCTTTTTCGTAGATATTTTGTTTTTTTACGAGTCTCTTCCTAGTTGGAACATGTGTATTTGAGTGACATTTTCTAAGTGAAGGCCAAAGGGGCCCCTGACACCATGGGCCCCTGGGCCTATGCCCAGTAGGCCTGTTCAGTAATCCACCCATGCTGGGGATTATCCAAAGTAACCCACGATATTTGCACTGTTTTGCGAAAATATTCTTTCATGTTCTAAGCATTTACCTTCATGGTTTTGGGCTGAAATGTCACACATGGATAACTTAAATCATCACGTCTAGATCGCACTAAAGAATAGTCATAATATGTGTTTATCCTAATTTGGGTGAGCAGATCCTGTATTATATTGTCATTTTTTGGCTGTGTTTGACAAGCCTCTCTACTCTCTATGTGCTTGTCAGCTCTTCGGAATATACTCAGCCTACATAAATCACCAGCCAAGCTAAAAGGAACCATTACTCGCCCGGGAAGATGACAGACAATGGCAATTGGTTGAAAAGGCAACTTAAGTAGGGTTTGATTGTCACGGAGGATAATGTTTCATTTCTTTTGTTGCAGGGCGGTGAGTGACCTCTCACCCCTTCAAACCCCTCTCCTAAATCAGTTGCTGTGATGTGGATCACATTCCTGGCTGTTTACATTATCCCCCTATGCCAGACGCTGCCACCAGCCTTTCACACCTGTCCTGTCACGTCCTCGGAAGGGAAACTGTGATACATTTTGGGAACAGAAAGGCCTTTGTGTCTGTGTGTGTGTGTGTGTGTGTGTGTGTGTGTGGTGAGAGGGGAGCTTAATGCACAGACATTCACACACATTTAGAATTGCCCACATGCCAAGACTTACACACAGCTGAGAGATGGCCCACACAAATTCACTCAGAAACACAGCGAGACACATATTCGCACACACACACTCATCGGGCTGTCAAACCGTCAGAAGAGTGAGTTATGGAGCTGGTGGATGTGTCTGAACACGGAGGGGAAGATTCCATTGCTGTAAGGAGTGATAAATGAGGAAGAAGTGAGAAGTAGAAGCTCCTCACTCCGACAGAGACGCCACAGTTGCTCACCGGAGGGACCAGAAAGGCAGATATGTGCCGTCACCTCAGTGCCATCCCTTCCCAGTTCATACATATAGACCTACAGTCACTAAAGAAATCTGAATATATTCCTATCAGGAAAGTTTTCTTTTGCTATAACTAGATTTTTCAAGTTTGACATAACCTGGAAACCCAGTTTTCAACTTAAATATTTATCCATAACATTAAAGGTGCCATGTGAAATTTTCTTGTAAACAGTCAAATGTTATGTTTACATTCAGTGTTGCGCACCAAAAATCACACCATTGGGTTGTTGAGGGCTAATGGCTTGACAGGAGTCATTTAAGGCAAGTCTGTCTGACACATGTCTGATGGAACAGATGTGCTTCTATTAAATCAACACAGCTGCCTTCACACGCCAAGTAACGACTTGTTTTACTAGCATGTAGCACGTGTAATGCCAACCCAAAGCATGGTTTTACCATTTAAATCTATTTACCACCGTTTTATATGTGTAACTACAGTGCACTAGACTCAATACTTTGCCAGAACAATGGCTTGTATATAAAGATGGTCATCTAGTCTCCACTTTCACCCCGTGTACGGAAATGAAGACAAAATATCCTGGATACGGGTGCTGCCATCTTGCTTTGGCAATGTCATTTGGAGCCAGAGTCTGCACAGTAGTAACAAAAAGTGGAGCCCACAGTATCAAGTTTTCGGACCAAACAACCATCTGACTCAAAGTCGAGTCAATAAAAGCTGTCTGTCACGACATTACACTTTTTATAGGATCAAATAATGATTAATTGATTGATTGATTGGTTTTCATAAAATAAAACCAAACGTCAACAAACATCACTGTGATAAGAACTAATGAAAATGACAGAAATGTATTTTACATGTACTTTGATCTTTTAGTTTGGCTCATGTCCCATTCACTAATTAATACTGGAGGATGTGGGGTTTATTACCTACATTGCAGCCAACCACCAGGGGGCGATAAAGATGTTTTGGCTTCACTTTTGGGGCGCTCTCATGTCAGCCATCTTTATATTCAGTCCATGGCTTGATTACATCCTGTGTAGACACAGATGGAGGTGTTGTTATGGATCCTACTACTCTTTTTGACAAGACCTGATCCGCACAGGATTGAAGTCCTAGGATTGAAGTCCTAGGATTGGAGTCCTAGGATTGGCCAGGCATCCCTGTTCATGTGAATCACTGGTACCTGACTTGTTCAGGTCCAATCCCCTGACCAATCAGCGATCCTAACCTAAATGAATCGTGGGCATGCCTATGCTTTACCAATCAGGCTGCTATGTCTTGGTCTTGCCAAGAACCAGTAGTGGGATTCATAATCAGGCCAGATGGAGGACTGATCTCTTTCCAAATAAAATATTTACAAAGCTGATTTTTCAGAGACTTTAAATCCTGCATTGTTTACATCCATGTTGGTTTGCTAGCAGTCCTTTTCTCTTCTTTGTTGGAGCATTGCTATGTTTACCCCCACCAACTGATGGTAGCAGTATAAAACCAACAGCAAAATGTGTAAAGAATGCTTGAAAGAGAGAACAAAATAGGGAACTACTTGTGAAAACAGGGCTCCACAGCGCTACCAGTGGTCAAACAATCCACAGGATACCTTTAAACATTCAGAAATAATAAGCAGCAATCAAGCATGTTATTTATTCAGATTTGATGAGAAGCCAGCTAATTTACTCCAGCATGTCTATGTAGATGTGATTTGATTAGATTAGATTTGACAAACTCCCCACTGCCAACCAATTCTTACATCACCTTTTGCTAATGCTGTCTCACCCACTTAAAACCACTGACAAAAACTCAGAGAAAGCAACATGTATGTAATTTAGCAACTTATTTTGTTTCTGTGTGATTTCTTTTCCTGGTAAAACAACACATGTTCTTTTCTTAATCAATATTTGTTTGTGCTAAAAAGATAATCCTGAAAGTGTTGAATTTATATTTATTATTTTGTCTCTACACTAATTGTAAAACCACTTTTGCTCAGAAAGTATTTCCCTCGTGATTATTGCCAAATGAGTTATTTTCTACCTTGTTAGGGTTGATGATTGCACATCCAAAGTCTTCACAAGCATTATTACTGTTATTGTAGAGAATGCATTTTTACATATCAGCAAAACTGCACTCGACTTCAAACAAGACAGAAGCTGCTTGTATTGTTGCTCATATTCTTCAGTCTTATCTCATCATTTAATTCTGTTCTTCTGGAAAATGCTGATTCTTCACTTTAGTCTTCACTGAAGATACTGTCTTTTTAAGCACAATTGACTTCCTTTTAGTGAAAAATATTCTTCTTTTCTGTAATTTGTTTGTTGATACTGTTTCCGTCTGTACTTGGCTTCACTTTGTGTATTTACTCAAGGTGGCTGTTACTACTGCATATGGTGCTTTTATTTGTTCCTAACAAACAGTTTTTTTTATTGCAGCGGTGTTAAAATTCACCACTTTCAGTTCTTTTGAGAATCAGAGGATTTTTAGCGACCATGCTAGGCTTGGCACTAGCGATTGCAGTGCAGGTCATATCTCATTTTTAACACTATGGTTTATGGCTGAAGGTGTATAAAACTAATAACATTCCATCTGCTTCAGCTGTAGTTGACTGTTGGGGAAGTTAGGCTTCAACGCTTTGTTTTGTTGACCAATCCTAAAAAGATTAGTCAACAAAACAACTTGGCTAGGTTTAGCAGAAGATCACAATAGGGGCGGAGCCAGACGTTGTAAACATTCAGGGTTTAGCCCAAACCTTGGGAGATTAGTTCCTATACATACTTATGAACTATATTTCAAACCGTTTTGATATAAAATTCCAAAAATCATTTGAGCAAAACATGACAGTTGCCAAGAAACAAAATAATACTGTAGAGCCTACGTCTTATTTTGTATCTGATTCCTATCCAACTGTCTTCATCATTTTGAAACCAGAACACAACAAATGTTGGGGATGTGTCACAAATGACCCATTCAAGGACCTTTAGAAAGTTGAAAAAGCTGATGATAATGTCTGTTTTTACAGTTTCTGATTTTTAAATGAAAACATACTCTTCAAACTTCAGTGGGTTAATTAAATAGGATCCAGGCTTCTGAGAAAACATTCGGATGCATTGGTAAATGGACCTGCACTTATATAGCGATTTTCTTGTTGCTTTGCAGCCAATATAAGCGATTTACACTACAGACTGCGTTCATTCACCCATTCGCACTCACATTCATACTGGTGGCAGAGGCTACCCTAAACAGTGCCACCTGCCACCATTTGGAATTCATTCACACACCGATGAACGCAGCATCGGGAGCAATTTGGGATTCAGTATCTTGCTCAAGGATACTTCGACATGTAGGCTGCCATGGTCTGGGATCAAACCACGGCAAGCATCTCCTAGGTAAGAGGCAAAAAATAAATAAAAAATAAATATATATATGAGTTTGTAGTGAACTGTCCTTTTAAGCCTGACAAAGAACCGGTTTCATGAGCTGGATTTAGGCTGATATAGTTAAATATGAATCCGATAAAGAGTAGATACGTTTTAAACATAAAAATAAAAAAGGACTACCTCATGCCTCCTTCACATGTACAACCACTGGCAAATGTATCCTCCTGGTCCCGCTAAAATACATACCTGTTACTTTATGTTGCGTACCCATTACCCTGATCTGTTATCTTGTTCTTTCTTACTCTTTGTCCCTCTCTACTACTCACACTTCACTGCCATCCATTAAACCACATACTCATCACATTCATCGCTGCCCACACACACACACACACACACACCTCACAGCAGTGCACGCAGCCCGCATCACCGCCAATCCATTTCTCATCGTCCCCACTCAACACCGGGATATTGGACTAATGGGTCTGATAGCACGCCCACTGCTATTGCAAGAATCACTGGGTGTACTGGAATAAAGGATGATCTGTGTGTGAGCAGGAAGGTACTAAGAGAGCGAGAGAAAAGAGCTGGAGAAAAAAGAGGGGAAAACAGATGGTGAGAGAAGGAGAAGACTGATGAAACTGACATGCTGAGAGATTCAGAGATGACAAGGCCAGACTGACAGGAAGCACTAGGAGGAGGGAAATGCGAAAGTGCATTTCACTGTAGACACAAGGCGCAGCTTAGCTGTCAGCACCCCTGGTGTACAATCTAAACATCACGATCCTTTGATTGTGACATTTTTGTTTCTTTTCGCCTTTTGTCTGAGCTCAAAGTAAGTGCTGTCGTACGAAATGAAAGCGGCAGAGAGGAGCTCAGGGAAAAAACATTGTCTCGCCGGCTGCACAGAACAGAAAACACTTGTCTGGTTGGACTCCAGTGTTCAAAAATGTGTATCCCAGAGCTTGAGTGATTTAAGCGCCTTCTCCCCACATGCTGTTATTACCGGTCCGACACTGAAATATTGCCTTCAAGATGGCAACAGTTTCACCACCTGACTTTTATTTTCTAAGACTTGGATGAGTTGATAGATTTTTGTGTGCCGGAGGAAAAAACTATGTTCCACTCAAGCTCCTGAAAATTCTTCTGCACACATACCTGTATGCATTATTGGATTATGGGAAAATTACATTACAGCAAACACACTTATTACTGAATATATTAGCACAGCTACAATTTCCTTATGTCTGTAATAGTCCTGATTTAATAGATGGTAATTATCTCCAGGCATATGTAATGAAAACATGAAAAACAATAGTGCTGATGGGTATATGGACGGACATTTGAGTCCAACCCAGTTGCCAGAATAAATGTTAAAAGTGTATGTTTCTGCCAACCATAGATACTTTGAATCTCTATGTTTTACACTTTGTAAAAATGTGTTTAAAAGATGTGATGACAGCTATTTTAATCACTTTGATAGGTGGGGCACCAAAGCCACTTGGTGAGGCTTTAAAAAATGACACATAATTCCCAACAATGGACACTTTCTGACAAGATTCCCAACCAGGGAACTCAAACAACGGTCTCCTAGTCTAAAATCAAGTGGAAACCTCCAGGTCTGAAAAGTGAAGCCAATGCTGAAGTGCCTTAAACCTGAATTATTTCTAATGGCCAGTAGGGGGCGACTCCACCGGTTGCAAAAAGAAGTCAATTTGCGAGTCAGTAGAAAATGATAAGATTATGGTCTCAATTGTGCGTTTCAAGTCTTATTAAATACAGCATGAGAATACCATATTCAGGTTCTTATTGTTATATACTATTTTTATTTTCATTTATTTACTTGTTTATTTCATATTTTATTTTATTATTTTATTTATTTATTGGTATCTATTTTTGCTTTATTTTCATCTTGTGTTTATAGTTTCAATATGTTTTTTTTAAATGTTTTTTTCCTTATACTTATTTGGTGGGGGAATAGGGAGAAAAAGTTTGCTCTGTTCCATGTAAAAAATGTCTTGCTGTTTGATCTTCTGTAATTTGCAAACAAAAACTAATACACACATTCATAAAAAATATATATAATAAAGCAGGGTATGCTTTAGGGTGGGGCTATTCTGATTGACAGGTTGCTACTACAGTCCACTGTGTGTTTCATCTTAGAACTTTGAGCCTTTCAAAGTGTGTTTTCAGTTCATTGAAACATTTTGGTTGCTTAAAAATGTCTTGGTCAGTGAATGTCAACGATTGCTTATTGCTGACCAAGTTAGTCAGCTAGCGATAGCGTCAGCTGATGACATGGTGTCATTCCAGCTCCTGATTTGTTCTCGGCAAAATATCACTATGGGGCTGGCCATGAAGTAACATGGTGATGGCCAAAATGCTGAACTTGAGGCTTAAAAACCGATTCCACAAACCAAAATAGACCAGATGCTAAAACAATCGCTGCAGATCATGAGCTGGCAGCAGAGCTTAGAGTCATGGCGTCTTCCAGAAGAACCCAAAGAATGATGCCTACACTGCAAAAAAGCCAACTTGTATTTTTTGGCCTAAAACAGTGATTTCATTTGGTAAAACTTGGAAATATAAATTACTGACATTTAGGGCAATAATGTAAGTTAGCACAACAAAGCAAGCCAGTTGTATGCTCAAAAACAAGTTTGTGAGTTGTTGTTACTTATCTTTAAGTTGGGGTTCACTACAAGGGACAATAGTTCTGCTAACTCTTATTTCTTTGTTGTGAAATTCGGTCATTAGCGAAAGCTAGCGGCTAACTGATGCTAGCGGCGCTGCTTGTTAAAGACAAGTAAGTCTATTTCACAAAATGTCACAAACTATTTCTTTGAAGTCAACATACCTTTGAATTGAAAAGTGCCCCAAACACTAAAATGAAGAAACCCTGGGAGAAGAAACATTTCATGGGTGACATCACGGTGGTTATATCCACTATTTTTATACAGTCCATGTTATAGTTAGTTGGTACCATCCACCTCCCCCATGTGGCTTTTAATGTCATATTGTTTCGCCACCAGACAAAAAAACCCAAGTATTGCAGAACAGCGTATGTGTGGTTTGCAGAAACATACAATTCTAACTCCTTTGCTGGCAACTGAGCAATTGCTTCTGGGAAGTAAAATTATAGAACAATTTTTGTCCTTTAATGAATGAAGCTTTCAGACTGGGAGAAATTGGAATCACAGAGCTTTGTCTCTGCTGATGAAAAATATTCTTCCTCCACTCGTCTATAACAGAAATAGATTTGTTTATCTGGTGAACCTGCGACTATGCCATTTCCCCCCTCTCCTTAAAACAGCATCTTCCTGCTATTTTTAAATGTGTCAGCGCAAACTTACAATTAGAATGCAAATTGTCTCGTTCTGTCACCCGGTCTTATTCATTAAAGCTTATTTTGCTTAAATCCCTGCAAAAAAAAAAAAAAGGCAAACAGGATTCAAGCTAATGCAAACAGAAAACATCTGCAGCTGCTTGTGATCTTTTTTAACTAAGGAGAAGAAGAAGAAACAGAGAGAGCACAAAAAGCACAACAACAGTTAAATGCCTTAAATCTTCCAACTGACTCACAAACAAATGCCCTGTTTATGGATGAATTATTCATGTTCGACTTACTTGATTGCTACAAGGGGCAAACACAGCACTCTTTAAAAAAAAAATCTAATTTGGGCATGTTTTCGCTTTATTTTTTTTTGCACCACTGAAGCTTCTAGATAAGGTTTTAGCTTTGCCCCTAATCAGCTAATGTTAGATTCCTTTAATTAGCCAGGACTCCCCCGTTTGATTTCTATCACTTTCAAACTTTATGTGTGTTGGCCTATTTACCATTCCTCCATAGTAATGAACATATAAGCATTTTGTAATTATGCAGAAAGGTTCACAGATGGGAGTAATTAATTAACTATATCTAATTAAAATGTGTTTTCTGTGCTGCAGTTAGAAGAAAGAGAGGGGGCTCGAGATGTTTCCAGGGGTTCGATGGTTTGATTCTGCACGAGTGCTCGCAAATATGACGCTTGTGTATAATTGGATTCTTGGTTGTCTTTGATTTTTAAATGTTTTTCCACTACTGCTTCTCTAACCTTTTATTTTTATTTTGTTGCTGATGCGTTCGGGTAGATATTCAGCAGTTGTCGTATCGGTCCATTCACCGTTAAGTCTGGGGAGACACGTGGCATAATAGACTGAAAGGTTAGCTAGTGGAGCAGCGAGAGGCATGTTCCACTTGAGTCTCTACTTTAAATTGCTGGTATTCATCAACTTAAGTGATGAGTCTGCATGATGAATGGTCTCTCATTAATATCATTATGCTATTAGGCTGCGTCTCTCTCACTCCGCTCTACCTAGAATATGCATATGTACCCACTCGCTTGTGCATTTTGTGGCTCCGTTTTCTTCTTCTTCTTCCTCTCTGCAGTATTCTGTTTACCATCTACACATCCATCGTTCTCTCTTTGTTTTCTCTTCGTTCTTTGCCAACAGTAATAGATCTATAAGTTTGTGGGCCAAAACCCTACACAGTGATTCATAATACTCAGGATTTTACAACTCTGCAAAGTTATCGTGCCAGCAATCTTTTGTCGGCGTGTGAGGTTAACAGAAGCGTCATGGTGTCCGTGTTCAGAAGTAATCCAACAGGACTTCTGGGCTGAGTGATGTTTTTGTGAAACTGAAAGCTTTTAAGTCATTCTGTGGAGATCAACATTCAACATTCACCCATCTTTGGGTGTGGGGCAAGATTATTAAAGTTAACGAAAAGTAACGAAATAACAAAAACTACAAATGAAAAAACATTTTAGTTTACTGAAATAAAAATAAAAACAAGAGTTTTAAAAAAAGAAAACAATAACTAACTGAAACTGTATTGTGTAGTTACAAACTAACTAAAACTAAAACTAAAATGATAGTGAAAATGTCCTAAGTTTTCATCTTTGTCAACTTTTTTCATATGTAAACCTTTTTGGTTGATATTAAATCTATTTCATCTATCTGGTTTTATGACTTAATAAACTTATTGGGGCTGAGATGGATAAGACAAAGGAAATAAAGGAAACATTTATTGTGACTTTTTTTAACCTTGCACCTGACAAAAAAACTAAAAAAAAACACTAAAACTAATAAAAACTAAACTACAACGAAGCATTAAAAAAATTACCTAGGCCTAATTAAAACTAGCAAACTCACTCTAAAAACAAATTAAAACTAACTGAATTTGAAAACAAAAAATCACAATGAAATTTAAAGTAAAACTACTGAAAAATCCAAAACTATTATAACCTTGTTGTGGGGTTATAAATAAGAGTTTACCAGACCTCTGTAGTGCTCTCCTAATCACTATTTGACCACGTTGAAAGCTGCTTTAGGTTCCATCACCACCCTGGAAGAAGAGACACCAGCTAAGAAAAGAGAAGGCAATACTGAAAGCACACTGTAGAGCAGGGGTGGGCAATTCATTTTCCCAAGGGGCCACATGACCAATACCACGAAGGTTGCAGGGGCCGGACCAAAACTCTGAACTAAATTCTGCTCAATATTAATTTAATCGCTTTATAAAATACAGTAAATTATCTGGTTTTGAGCTGCTACTGATAGGAATACATGTTATGATAAGGCTGTTAATATGGAGTAATTCAAATATAGCAGTAAAACGTAGTAAATACTCCAATCACTATATCACTATTCCATTTATTTTTAACACAACTGTAAATGTCTTTTAGTAAGCTTCCTATTTGTGTTTTTGTATTATATAGCTTGTTTTTCATGTTTGTACATTTTCAAGGTGTTTAACAATGTTGTGATGCTTTTATTTTGAAACGGTGGCGTCCAGTGTGAAACGGGTGCTTTCATTTTGAAAGGTAGTGACAGGAAATAACCGGTAGAACGGTTAAATGAAAAAACGAATGGTAAATAATAACGAGTACGTAGTAATTCATATAAAGTTGATATAAAGTATCAAAAAGGCTTAACTATAGTGGCTGACTGACAGGAAACAAGGTTTGTTGAAGTTTATTTTCTTCTGTCATATATATTAGTGGCTATATTTGTTGTCTTAACTATAGTAAAAGTGCTTGTTAGCTCTAGTGCTAATGCTAATGTTTGCTATTTTTTTCAAAATAAAAGCACTGCCGTTATATTGATTTCTAATTTCTGGGTAACTTCACACCCAATGCCCAGGTCTGCTGTAGAGTCTTGGTGGTAACAAAACACCACTGCCATTTTTGCATCACTGGGCTGAAACAATAGGTTTTTGAAAAAGAGAAAAAGACAACTCAATTTGTTGCCAACCTTCCAGAAGAAACATTAAACCACAGGAAGGCTCAGGTCTCTCAGTCCACTCAGATAGAAACATGCATTCTTCCTCTCAGCCCGTTTGACCCTTCACACACAAACACACCTAATATACCTACTGCAGTAGAATTATTCCCACCAGATAAATAACCCATAGACCTCTCCAGCTACAGTCGTCCTCCTGCCGGATCGCTCCAAGCAGATGTTCTTGAACTCTCGCAGGTTGATGCCTTATAATTATGGATATAAACAGATTGTGCACATGGTTTAACCTGCCATGGGTGATAAATAGCAGCCCAGTCCGGCTGCATAAACTGCCAGTGCCAGAATAGAGTCCTCTTGGCCACACAGGGTCAACTGCACGAGGAGGATTTAATGAGGGGGGCCATCCAAACAGCCTGGGTGTCCATCTGTCCGCTAGCTCTGCTTCTACATGTCACACATTTGTGAAGATGGTAGCAGCGCATGACCAGTGGGGATGCTCAGTGAGGTGTATAAATGTATCACCAAACAGCTCACTTTACCTGAGCAAGTCAAGGACTAAACAAGAAGACAGAAGACTTGTAGAGCAGGGCTTATCAACTGTTTTTGTACTGTGGATTGCTGCTATAGTAACATATTTGATTATAGGGGGACATAAGTGTTCTTCAAATGGACACAAAACCCTCAACTTATTAAAAATAAAAATAAGATTGGGCTATTTTATGACAAATGGGAGGGAAGGAGCCTCGTGTTATGTTACTGAAAATGAGAGAAATAATAAAAATGCGCTTCATGAGCACAATTAGGCAAACCCAAAACCACAGTTACAATAACTAAAAGCCCTCTCCACTGTGTCGTCTTGGTAACGTTACGTTTAATGCTATGACACTACAGATGGAAGTTTTTACAAGTCTTGTCAGAGCTATGAATGAATAATAATTTGGATAAACAGTTTAAACCTAGTTGTAATAAAATTAAATGACTTTTTTAAACTGTTTATCTCTATGGGGTTTTTATCATTACGTTTGGGTAGAGCCTACTGAAAATTGCCCTGTTTATTTAAACCATAGTACTGGGAGGAGGTGAAGGGCAGATTTATTGGATTTCAGCCTAATGTTTCTTTGGGGGTCTCCCCCTATGAGGCAGCACTGTCACACTGTAAAGTTTAAGTAACAGTTCCATGATATGGATGCCAAAACACAACAGTTTATAATACTCTGAGACAGAATTTCAAAAAACAATTATTTTATTTTTTGTCATGACAGTTGAAAGCTAAATAGTAGGGCTAAAGTGCTCACATTACAGAGTAATCTACCATGAATGTGCATTCTTATACATTTGACTGACCGGCTGTGGTTGACAAGGTATTAGGCCGTCTGTTCTCATTCCCAGGTCATCAAATACCAATGTTTTGTCCCTACGACCCGTTAATTGTCCGTATGAGACAAACCAGGCTTTAACACACTCCAATGTATATCCAGCCACAGCAGATTTTTTTTTTTTTTTGGTGAAATGACGTAACAAATAAGGTGACATGAGAGACAAATACACTACACCATGTGGACCACAAGTAGAGACAGTAGACATACAGCGCAAACAACAACAAAGAAAAAACATAAATGATAAACAATTTGCACAGAGGCATCACAGGTGTATGTGTGCGTGTGTGTATGTGGATGAGGGGCAGGTGCTACGACATATATATAAATATATATAACATGGCTCACTTATATGTATAACACAATGAAAATAAATAGGCAAACAAAGCAAGAAGCGCTAACGAGAGAAAACAAATAAACAAGAATAAATAAAATAACTAATTAAATAAATAAAATAATAATAATATTAAAAATAATAATAATGATTATATATATATATATATATATATATATACACACACATACATACGTACAAAAAATAAATAAAAATAAAAATAAACAACATATAGCCACAGCAAAGGCCGTGTAAGGACGAGGAGAGGTCAAACAATCTTGATTTGCACCCAGGAGAACCATCATCTTTTAATCCTAAATGCAACCATGTCATTTTGTTTGAATTCATAACCTTAACCATGTGTTCCACATGTTTAAAACTGTATCATAGTGCAGCATCATAGTTTGATTCCCAGTGCATTAAAAGGTGACGGACAAAAAAGTGTTTATGCTAAACAAGAACATTTTGAGAAACTATGAATACGAATACTTTATTTTTAGATAGGGACAGTGCACATTAATGAACGATCGATAAACATCTTTGTAAATATGCTGGATTATAGCAAAGCTGCTAGTTTGCATCCGTAGTCCCTAAAAAATTTGAAATAAATACAAATATAAAAGACAGCAAGTACATAGGTAAGATACAAATAGAGGAGACAACACACACACACACACACACACACACAACACAACACATAGCAGACCCAGACAGGATATAACTATGCAATAAAAAGTAATATTCAAGTCGTCTCAAGTCCAGTTAGTGGTCACACTTTTGATGTGATTTGAGCCATTGTTTCAGATTTCCTTTAAAAGAAGAGTAAGTGGGACATTCCCTTATTGTGGAACAACAGATAACACATTCCTCCCAAACGTAGTGCGCCTGTGGGGAATCTCACAGTCTCCTCTAACACAGGCCCTGGTGCTAATACCTCCCAGAGTCCTTTTCTTTATAAATTCATTCAGCGGCGGTGGAGATGTTACCTTTTAAATGAAGCCTTGTCCATGCATTTTGGCTTCATATTTTTTGTTATAAGCCTTGGCTCCCAAAGTTTTTGGTTTTTGGTCGAACTCCAACCCTACTCCTATCCACAGAGCAATAATTATTCAGCCTTTTTTTTTTGTCAAGTCACATTGTTTCCCTGCAGTCTGGAAGCAAATGTTCCAAACCAAGCCTGGAACATTTTGACAGCCATGAATGCAATAATAATCAGGGGATAATCAAATATAAACCACAATGACACATTCATTTTCTAACAGTAATTAATACATTTTGTATTGTACCCACAGAAATGTCACGTAAACAGGTTGCGGGAATCAGAAACATTTATAGTCAACATATTTGTGCTTATAGAGAATCAATGTTCTCTGTGGTTTTAAAAATCTATTCTGGAAACAGGGTTGGTATTCACTACATGACTCAATCACTCTCTGGTGTAATCACTAGAATTGTCTCGCTTCCTTCAGAAATCATTGTGGAACTGGAAATGCTCTTAAAACCATTTGCACGAAACCTTCATTACATACAATTGCACCTTTACTTTAGCGCTGTTATGGTATTATGAGGCTCTATGTGTGTTTTCTGAAAATTGGAGGTTGCTACCGTGAAAACACTCACAGCATACAAACCCATATACAGCACTCAGGTGAACCCTCCATCACAAGGAATGACCATTAAGACAGGAAGGAAACATTGTGCTATCAGACATGATCAATATGTCTGGTGATGTGGATTGGCAGGAGGAATAAAGTAAAAGCGAATGATATATGGAGGTGTAATGGAGGTAATGCTGTTAGTAATAATGGCTGGAAATATTATTGCCTGTCTGCTCTGTCTGAGCATGCCGGCTTTGTGTGTGGCCTGAGAGCTGCTACGACATGGGCGAGAAAAGCTCCAGGAATAAAAAATGCAGAAGGCAATGATACCACAACAAACACATGTAATGGCAAAATTGATCTGCCGTGTTCCTGAAAACAGAAATGGAAGTTGTTCATGATTTAGGGGCTGCTGCGGTTTGTCCAACAATTCTTTTGCTGTAATCTCCACTGGCAGCGCGCTGAAAACATTCAGTTTGAATCCAACAGCTGATATCATTGTCTGGTCTTTATTAGCAGTCTGAGGATAGCCTGTATGGTCAGACCAATGCTCTCCTACTCATCTAATATTCGGCCAGAGGTTGTATGACATTCCTCGGGGGGATGTGCCTGACATTTGGAAGAAGATAGAGTAATAATGTCACTGGGGCTGTGGGTGTATTTTGGTCTGAAAAACACAGAGAAATGGCAGACAGACAGGCATTGTCTAACACGGAGAATGATTTAATCTGCTGAGACAGACAGTCCAGAGATGGAAATAACCTCAGAGAATATTGAGTTTTCTGTTTTCTTTCACCACAAACGACTGTCCATATATTACAGTAAAGAGATCATCGAAGGAATGTGCACAGAAGTCATTATGAAAATAAAGTCCACTGCTGTTGTGCCTCAGAAAAGATTCAGCAGTCCTGATCCACTATTCACTGGAAGCCTACCAAATAGTTTACTGTAATACTATACTGCATTCATTAAATACAAACTAGAATTACAGCTTCCAAGATTTTATCCCTCCACCAACCAGTCAAGTTGTAGTTTCCATCCAGAGCCGGCCCAAGGCATAAGCGAACTAAGCGACTGCTTAGGGCCCCGTGGCCGCTAGGGGGCCCCCCCAAGAGCAATTAACAAAAACATATATTTTTATTTTTTGCATGTGTGAGTGATGAATGACATATGATCAAATATATAGTATTGTACAAAAACACAATTTTATGTCAACAGAGTGTTGCTGCTGATGTAGGCCTAGTGATTCCCATTGCCTCTCTTTAAGCACCGGTAACGTGCAAGCTCTGCCGTGCAGTGCACACTGCTCATCCAAAGTGCAGGTAGTTGGAGGCAAAACAATGTCTAACCCTAACCCTTCAGTGGCAGAGAAAAGGAAGAGGGAGAGGAGAAAAAACGCCAAGGCAAAGGTAGGTATGTTTGCTTGTCTTGGTAATGGAATGTTTATCAAAGCGATTTGTGTAGCTGTTGATAGCAAATTAGCTTGTTAAAAATCAGAGAAATGCATCTTTTAACTGGCCGGTTGGTTAAATAGCTTAACATTCATGCTAACATGTTTGTATTTGAATAATACTGAGCTTAACTTTGCCTTGATTCTGGGGGTTGGCCCGATATATTTCGGCCTTTTCTTTGGGCTTCAAAATAAAGTTTTTCTTAACGTTTGATAGCAAACATGACTTAAAAAGTCACTTTGTTTGCTAGTAAGTTCAGTGCTAGCAGTCTGCTTTTGCATCAGGCTACTAGTTATAGTTTGAAATATGTTGTTTGCACCGATTGTTAGCTACAGAGCATGGCCATTTTGTGGGTAAAAATAAACTTTATTTCTTTATTACATCAACTCATAAGTTATGTGTGTGTGTGTGTGTGTGTGTGTGTGTGTGTGTGTGTGTGTGTGTGTGTGTGTGTTTGTGTGAATGATCAACAATCAATATTATTGGCAGAAATAGAGGGCCCGAAAATTGAATTTTGCTTAGGGCCCCATGGAGGCTTGGGCTCTGTTTCAATCTATGTGTCTGGATTCATATGCGTCCATGACAGTGTGACAGTGTTTCACATATGGATGTTGCTGCAAGAAATCTACAAATTCACATGCATCTTCAACCTGGCAGCACAGAAGATTTATAGAATCACCACAGTTTTAAGGTGGATACCCAATACTAGTGTCACCAAATGTGAAATATGGTCACTATATCCCTTTCTGTTCCTGAGGTATGGCCTGGTTGGACTCAAGGATGAACTGATTACATTTAGACATCATGCAGACATTTGTGCCAAATATAAAGAAATTCCCTCCAGACAAGACTAATTAGAGAGGTCAAAGCTGGGACGGACATGAGGTCAAAGTCACCTTGACTTTTGACCTCTCAAAATCTAAGCAGGTCATCCTTGAGTCCAAGTAGATAGTTGTGCCAAATGTGAAGCAATTCCCTCCAAGTGTTCCTCAGATATCAAGTTCACATTAATGGGATAGAACTGAGGTCACAGAGAACTTGACTGAATCAAACAATCAATCAAATTTTATTCAAGACTCAGGGTCCATAGGAGACAAATATTACTGTTCGCCACCAAAATGTAATCCGTTTATCATTGAGTCCAATTGGACGCTTGTGCCGTATTTGAAGAAATTCCCTCCAGGAATTCCAGAGATATCGTCTTCACGAGAATCGGATGGATGGGCAGACGGACGCGGCGCAGAAAAGAATGCAAATACAGCGAGGCGAAGTGCCAAGTTGATAAAGCTTGTTCCAAAAAGACAGTGAATCTTTAGTTGGCTTTCAGCCAGTGGTAAGCATTGAAGGAGGGAATGGGAGCTGGGGAAGAAGAGCCAACTTTGATTGTTGTGTCTACAAACAACATCGGACAAATCAAACTCATTAATATGCTACTTCCAGCACGTCTTGTGTCAATGATGAGGTGATTGTATTTTGTGCTATCTAGTTTCAGAAAAATAAGTACGGAACATACTGATCAAGAGCGAAGCAGCAGACTATATTATTGGAGTAGATGAGGGAGTTTATACAGATGTTTTTAATACATTTTGACACATTTTTTTAGTCTCCTCTTGCATGCATTGTAACTATTGTGAATCAAAGCTGACTACAGGTGTCATCCACCATAAATGAGCAAACTATCAACAAGCATGTGATATGCTCAGAAAACAGATTATTATTGTATACCTGTAATTGTAAATGAGTTAACAATAACTAAATGATTTGCCATCACAGAAAAGCTTGAGACAGTATTGGCAGCAGAGGAGTACTTTCACTTCAGTGTTGAAACTAGAGAAAAAGTCCAAACTTGGGGAAAACCCACAAACTACTTGCACAAAGTTGATTTTCATGAGACCCAAAGCTGTAAAGGTGCAGTAGTCCCTCACTGCTGAAACCATAAGAACAGGCAACATGGAGAAAACTCAATACCTTCATGCTCTGTTGGACCAGATTTATTTCTCACTGCTGTATTTTCCCTCATAAGTAACAGTAAGACTGTTGCAAAGCTGTGCAGCACAGTGCAACTGTGTAGTGGAGGTGGATGTGTGTGCTGCATCTGGCTGTGTATAGACTGACTGCTCTGTGTGGGTGTTCCATACTGTAGAGGTACTGTAAGTGGGTTTGTGTGGATGCAGGGTTGCTTGTGCAAGCTGACGTGTCCTTGTGTGTGTGTGTGTGTGTGTGTGTGTATTGTATGCACAAAGTGTAACGGATAAAAATGCGCACATGTTCCTGTCAGTGGCAATTGATGGATGGGGTGGAACATCGTTTATTGACACAACACCTTCATGTTTCACAAGGCCATCAGTCATACAGAATGCCCATCTGCTACTCCAGGCATGACCAGTAATTCACACACTTACACACACACACACACACACACACACACACACACAGAGCTGCTGAATGTTTTCATACATTTCCTCCCAGTAGTCATGACCTTCACCCATGGCCCCGTTCACTCTGAGAAGGTACGTCTCACAATAGAAGCCTTTCAGATTAAAAGAATACATATAGGAATTTCAAAAGGACACTTACTGTTAACATCACCATATCTGGGTCTGGCAACACTTTTAAATGCCAAGAGAATGTCTTAACAAAAGGTACCATTCCTGGAATACCGAGTAAGGTCACAGACTCTCATGTGGCTTTCTATGCTACTAAATACCTCAATTCTTGCTTTTTTAGACTATCCTTTTCATTTTAAGCTGCACTCATCAACAATGGTTCAAATCACTGTGTGCAATGTGAAAATTGTCCCACTGTTCAATTCAAGTTCAAGATTCAAGAGATGTATTGTCATATGCATAGAAAAACACAAAGCTAAAACAACAATGAATCACTTTCTTTGCTTGCCTCCCTTCACAATAGTACAATAATAAGACAAGACACACACACACACACACACACACACACACACACACGCACACACTCTCTCTCTGTCTCTAAAAAAGGTAGTTAAGTTAAAAAAGTAAAATAATAATTAATATGATTTACTGCAATTAAAAAGTTAGAAGTGCATATTGTTCTGGAACTGCTGTTATTGTTCCACAGCCTTCAACCTTACTGTTGATTCAGCCTTTAAAGAAAACAACTAATAAACCCACTGTACCCAGCATACCTAGCACCAAACAGCAGTTGTCGCCGACTTGGTTTTGTGGAGCCAGAAATGACCATATTTGGACAAGAGGTTGGAGCTAAATTATAAGCTAGCTAGCTTGATTAGCAATGTGCTAAAATCAAAGACAAAATAAACATTTTTAGCCAAACAAAAAAGGTAACAATTGACTTCCATGTACTTCAATCTCAATCTCTAATGTCAATCTCAAGGTAGCCTGCCCAAAAGCATACTCTGCTTTATCGTTTATACCATAATTTACAAAATGGACATCATGCTGTGTTAAAGAAGACTTGAAACTAGCGAATGAGGCCATGACCTCATCAGGAAAATGTTTAGTTATGTAATAAATACAGTCAGAATTATGGTCTTGGTCCCATAGGCTTCTATACGATCTGATTTATGACAATCTCAGTAACTTTTTGTAACCATTGGAGTCAGCCCCTGCTGGCCATTAGAAAGAATGCAGATTTGTTGCACTTCCACATTGGCTTCACCTTGAGGCCTGAAGGTTGCTGAAGCAGCTAGAGTCAAATACATATTTTGCTCAGGAGTTTGCAAAGACCAAAACAAAGCCCTGAGAAGACTATGAATATTGTCTAGCTAGAAGAAACACAACTCCCAATGAATGCTAGTGTTGCTACATATTTATGTGTAAATAGATCATGACTGACCCTTGCCATATCCACTTTGTAAGGTACAAAAATGTTGTACAGATAACACCTGCTAGCCCAAAAATAAATTAATATTGCTTTAACCCTTTATCAGGCGAAGAACTATATTTGGTAACTTCAGTGGATATCATCAATATTTCAAGAAAAAAGTTGCAGATTTACTAGATTAAAGTGGCAAATCTACAAGAAAAAAGTCACAGATTTAAGAGATTTAAACTGGCAAATCTGCACGAAAAAATTTGCAGATTTACAAGAAAAAAGTGTGAAAAAACAACTTTTTTCTCGCAGATTCACCACTTTAAATCTCATAAATCTGCACATTTTTTTCTCGTAAATTTGCTACTTTAACCTCGTAAACTTTTTTCTCAAAATATTACCCCCCTCCCCCTGGTCAGTATGGTTTTTTTTTTACACATTCCGGCTGTATGTAATATCCTCCAATATTCTCAAGTGTTGAAATTTGGAATTTGCAAGTATTAAGGGTTAAAACAAGACTATGCAACTTAGGGCAAACTACTTACTACTTGTTTTAAAGGGTTGCAACTAATTATATCATAAATTAAAAAAAAAAAATCACAATCAATGATTTTTTTTGTTTGTTTATAAATTAAGAAAGTAATGGGGGAAATATATGCTGTAGAAACAAAATTGATGTCTTTGAGTGTCTTGTGTATCTGAACAACAGTCTAGTAACATAAAGGGATACTTTTAAAGTTTTGCATTGAAAAATAACCTAAATGGTCTTTCAATTTTCAAAATAATTTCCAATGTATTTGTGTCGACCAGCTAATAAAGTAATCAGACAATTAGTCATCAATCATTTGAGCAAGTTATATATTCTTGCATTAATGCCCGTTTTTATACATTCCTTTAATTCCATAACTTTTCACCTGGGGAAGAAATAAAATAACATAATATATTATGTTTGCTTATCGGGCCCCTCTGCTATAACTACTTACTTGACATATGTGACTCAGCTGGTTTAATCATTTGATCCAGCATACTTGAGGTTATAAGCTACTTTATAATAGATCAAAAGATCTGATAAGAAAAAATAACAACACAGTAAATGCTTCAAATGCTTTTGGATACATATTTCTTTTACGTGGTGCAATGGAGAAGCAAGCAACCATTTCCTTTCCCATTTCTCACAAATGCTACGTCAATAGAAAAAAGATAAGATCAGTCATAACCGTTTTCTCTCTACAGCTGTGCTCTCATTATTTTCCTTTGCTCCCTTAAACCTCTCCATCTTCTTTCTCTGACTCAAATATTTGGAAATAATGGCGAGGGATGCTTTCTCAATGTCAAACCAGCAAATCTAACATGAAAAAGATTTTATGCCTGTGCCTAGGCGACAGCTGAGGCTGGTGTATTTTCCAGTTGTCCACACGTCCATCCTTTTCTCATGAACGCCTTGACGGATCTTCATTAAATTTGGCACAAACATCCCCTTGGACTCAAGGATGAACTGATTAGATTTCGGTGGTCAAATGTGAAGGTCACTGTGGTCATGGCCAATCTCTTGGATGTGATTTCTCCGGAACTCCTTGATGTAATTTCATCAAAATTGGCACAAACATCCACTTGGACTCAAGGATGAACTGATTAGATTGGGTTTGGTTGGCGAAAACATACGACTAGAGAAATCCACCAAACACTATCTGTCAAAGAGATTTCCACCCTTACTGGGCCTGGATGGGCTGATCAAATACAAATCAAGATTCTGTGAGTGCATTGCATACACTGTAACAAATTATTCTGTAGTCATTTCATTTTACTTCATATATTTGATAAAATGTATTAAATACAAATACGTCCTTGATTTTGAGGCAGTTGTTTAAGTAACTTTAATATAAAAATGTTTGAGATAGAATCTACTTATTTTGATCAGATTAAATATAATCTTTATGTGTTTGTAATTCTAATTCAAGAGAATTTTGAATGAATCCAACACAATAGAATTAGTCAGTTTGTAATTGACAGGCACTTCCTGTTAAGTTGTTATTAACTCAACTTGTAACGTAGTTAGATTTAATTAATAATATTGCGTGCAATCTGTTGCCTCAATTTTATTGAGTAGCTATTGTTTATCTTTTTTTACAGTGTATGTCCCACCTCAAATGTTTTTAGAAATGCACTTCAGTACACTGTAACTCAGTGTACGTTACACATTTTGTTGCTCTGATTGGTTGTAGATTAGTCTGACTCGCCAGATGAAGACTATTGAGAATGGCCTTCGACCACCTATTTCAGATGGAATTCTCCTCTATTCTCCTCTGTCTATTCTGCAGGGGCACCATCACTGCATACTTAGATTGGTTGAAAGAAATATAAGCAAGCCAGAACATTTGTTTCCTTATCCCATTATGACAATGGGTGCAACCAGACCATTCTCCACTGCTGACACAGCACTGTGGAGATCAGTTTGGCTATTAAAAACCAGATAGGCTTTATACTAATATGTGGACTAATATGCATTTGAGAATCAGTCTGGCGATGCCAGGCTAGGTAATTCTAGCTTTTTTTCCTTTTTCCCTTTTGCCTTACAGCCTGATTTATTCTGCTTGTAAGTACACATGTGCCCTTGTACCTGGAAACCAATTCATTTGGAGTAAAAAAAAAAGAAAGTGTATTATCACAGTGGTGTGGCATCCAGATTAAAAATGGGCTATAGTTTGATTTTACAGCAGCCAGGTTGTCTCATCTCTCCCTCCCTTATTCTCAACAGCTTGTCCTGATGATCTGAAAATCATGTGCTTGGGACAGATGCTACAGCAACATGATGGACTGCGTTCCTCTGCCTGCGCTGCTCCGTGCCCCTGTCGGAGAAAAATAGAGGCACGAGGCAAGGAAATAAGGAAAGTACGGGACGGATGAGGAGGGCAGGGGGAGAGGGGGGGAGCGCTGTCGAGTTTTTCAAGGGAGCGAGAGTCGCCTTCCTCTGCAGTGACACATACTCAGGCTCTTCCTCTTCCCTTCGCCACGGTGTCCTCATTACGGTTAATATGAGGCTTATGGCAGGGGGCTGTGGCGCTGCTGGGGATCTCGAGGGAGTAATGATGGGGGCCAGTGGCCAAGGGCCCCAGGAGGGAGGTTTGTTGGTGGTGATTCCCTCCTACTTATGTAGAGGCCACATAGGTCAACTTCACCCGCTCACACACACGCTCAGACAGCTGCAGCTCGCTCGATTCTCTGTTTGCCCTTGGGAGAAATATGGGAAGAGAGAAGCAAACAGCGGGGAGTGTTTGCCCAGGCGCACACCACACCCCATCCATCTCCCAGCTCCCTCTCCCTCTCTCCTTACTTGCTGAGAGGACACAATCATTTCTCCCTCTCCTCTCTCTCCCTCAGTCCTTCCCTCCATCCCCTCGGGTGTATTGGTTCCGTCTCGGTTCAGCGCAGATATAATCCTTTAACGCCTCTAAATGATCCAGAGGTTGAGTGCTCCTCCTGGATGCCAATGGGACCTGCTGGGCTCACACCTGCTGGAGCAGGTTAAGATAAATGCCAGCGGCCAGTCGGGCATCTGGCCCCGCATTAATATTTAACAGGCCGACTCTCATCTCCTCCACACTGAAGGTGTGAAGGTGCCAAACCCCAAAGACATATCGCAGCTTAATATGGATTTGTGCAAACCGGGGAAATGGAAGAGTGGCGATAACGTAGCGAGATTCAGACTGCATGTTAAGTTTGTGGCTGCCCACACGTACTAAGGTGAACTTTATTTCTGGGGACAGGGAGAGTAAACCTGCATGTGCGACTCTTGGGGCAATTATTCAAGCATTATGTGGTTTTAAATCTTAGATAATTTCTTCTCTTCGTCTCTGTCGAGCTTTTTGAAAAGATCCTCAGCTTTCATTTTATTAGCTTGTCGACAACAAAAGCAGGGGCGCTTTGTCAGAATATCCCACCTTTGTCAGAGCCGTCTCGGCTTCAAAACCAAAATCTTGGGTTCTTCCTTTGAGCTGAGGTTAAGTGCGTGACAGTCAGCCTCTTAAGAAGTACAAAACAGTTGCCAAGCGAGAACCAGCAGAATGTGGACCTCGTTAAGAATCCAATTTGACAGTTTCAACTTCACTCAGGTCAGCTTGTCTCTCTGAATCACCTCCTTGCTGGATGTACCTAATTGCCACTAGAGCAAAGAACATTTTTCACCTTTTCTAACAGTGTTAAATGGTTCACATATTTCCCTTAGAAGTTCCCTGAGAAACAGCTGTAAGGGCCGGGTGCTGTTGACCTGTAAACTTAACCCTTGTTAAGTTACAAATGCAGCTTAACCACCAGAAAGAACTTGTTCCTTCTGTTGTCTGCAAGCACATCTGAAATCTGCTCATTTACTCTAAGACTGTGCATTCAAAGCACCATCACAATATTTCTCAGCCTGCATGTGATTTTGATACTTTCTTACTGTGTTATTTTCACGATTCCACTTGTGTTTAACATAGACTCAACAATGACAACAGGAAGCATCAAAGCCTTCCAACAGACTGAAATATAATTATTTTAATTCAACAACACGAACCCTCTTCTTATGATCACTTAATTTGCATGCCCACAAGTTAGAAAGTGAGCAAAATGACCACACTAACCTAAACAAATATGAATATGAATGAATATGGCATGCACAGAATACAAATAATGAAGCCATTCTTTAGCTTATCTCAGCTTTAACATTACCATCATCAGCCTTTCTTTTCCTTACCACCCACACTCATCAGAAAAATTCAAATATATACAATGTGACTCACAAGCTAAGTTTAAAGAGATACAAGGTGATCACAATTTGGTGAAAAAAATGGTCTGCAAACATTTGCCTGGGCGCCTATATGAACCTGGTGGAGATTATTTGTGTCCCTGTTGTTAGTTAATTGCAAAAAAAGTGAACAGTTGCCCGGGGGGGGTCTTTAGAGCTGGGCACCCCGAGGCTACAGCCCCAGAAGTTTTATGAAAACAAAACAAACACAAGAGAGAGAGAGAAATAGAAAAAGAGAGAGAGGTAGAGAACCACTCTTCACAGGGCTTGTCATTGGAGGAGAAGGAGGGAGAGTTAAATCCTGTTGCTGGAGCAGCAGAGGAGTCCAAGTAC
Source organism: Centropristis striata (assembly GCF_030273125.1). Taxonomy (NCBI): domain Eukaryota; kingdom Metazoa; phylum Chordata; class Actinopteri; order Perciformes; family Serranidae; genus Centropristis; species Centropristis striata. The sequence continues at coordinate 8,210,166 of NC_081534.1, forward strand.
AGGAAGAGGATGTGAGAGTGTGTCCTCCAAGCTCAGGGTGGTGAAGAAGAGGGTCCTTTAGCCAGAAGCCATTAAAAGCAATGCTACAGTGCAAAAATACAAGTAAAAGTCTTGCATTCAAAATCTCCTCAAGTAAAAGTACTAAAGGTAGAATGAGGTTGTTTACCAACTGGCCAGCTTGGGCTCTTCTGTGAAGTGTTTGCTTGTTCTCACTATAACATTATATTGGGATTAACATGGAGATTGGTCTACCTTCAAAAACGTCAATACAGTAGTGTTCAAAATAATACACTGTAATAAATTATTCTGTAGTCATTTCATTTTACTTAATATATTTGATAAAAATGTATTAAATATAAAAGTGTCCTTTATTTTGAGGCAGTTGTTTAAGTAACTTTAATATAAAAATGTTTGAGATAGGATCTACTTATTTTGATCACATTAAATATAATCTTTATGTGTATGTAATTCTAAATCAAGAGAATTTTGAATAAATCCAACACAATATAATTAGTCTGTTTTTAATTGACAGGCACTTCCTGTGAAGTTGTTATTAACTCAACTTGTAAGGCAAGGCAAGGCAAGTTTATTTGTAGAACAATTGAGCACAAGGTAATTCAAAGTGCTTTACATAAACATTAAAAACAGCAAGACACAATTGAAAACAGTCAAAACAGTCAATTAAAACAGGGAAATTGCAATAAAAAACACAAATAAGATAAAATAAGATACAGCAGGATAAAAAATAGATAAAATAATAAAAAGCACAAGTCAAACATTGCGTGGTTAAAAAGTAAAGGCAGTAGGACCTACTGGTACTAAACCACATCATGTAGTTAGATTTAATTAATAATATTGCGTGCAATCTGTTGCCTCAATTTTATTGAGTAGCTATTGTTTATCTTTTTTTTACAGTGTAGCAGACCAATGTGACTAACCAGATTAATCCAGGTTTTTAGTATATCTTTTATTGCTACATGCCAACAAGGTACCAGTAGGTGCAGTAGATTCTCAGAAAACCAACCAGACCCAGCATAGGTGACATGCAGCTCTTAAGGCTGTGACATTGGACAATTAGTTGAAAGGGGTGTGTTAAAAAAAAAAAAATAGCAGTGTGGCATTCAATCAGTGAGGTCATCAATTTTGGGAAAAACCAGGTGTGAATCAGGTGGCCCCTATTTAAGGGTGAAGTAGCACTTGTTGAACATGCATTTGTCTTTGAAAGCCTGAGGAAAATGGGTCGTTAAGACATTGTTCAGAAGAACAGCGTACTTTGATTAAAAAGTTGATTGGAGAGTGGAAAACTTATAAAGAGGTGCAAACAATTGCTGTTCAGCTAAAATGACTTCTGGGTTTTTTTTTAACGTAACTTAGGTTTATTTACCCAACTTAGGGTTTTTTAATGTAAATTATGTTTTGTTTTTTTTGTTTTTTTACAAAACTTACTTTTTTAAACGTAACTTGCATTTTTTTTAACTTATCTTGTGTTTTTTCATATCGCTTTCGTGGCTCACTTCTCCTTCATAACTACTTCACTTCTGGCATTTACGATTAACGCCTCACCTGAAATTTCTTTGCCCCAAACCTAGGTCAGTGGTTCTGCAGCCTTAATTCAAGCAACTGCAGCCATTTTTACAACTGAGAACCGTACGTGTATGTAAAATAATGTGTGTGCTATTTTTAGATATATATATGTGTCTTTATGGATGGTATTGACAAACGGTTTATCCTGTTGTCTAGGTTGTTGATGGAACATGTATGCATCATTTTGACCCTTGCCGTTGTGGCTCAGTTGGTAGAGAGGGTTGCCCCCCAACCGAAGGGTTGGTGGTTCGATCCCTGACCGTAAGTACATGTCGAATTATCCTTGAGCACCAAATTGCTCCCCAAATTGCTCCCAATGCTGCGTTCATTGGTGTGTGAATGAATTCCCAATGGTGGCAGGTGGGACCATTTAGGGTAGCCTCTGCCACCAGTATGAATGTGTGTGTGAAACGGTGGATGAGCGCAGTCTGTAGTGTAAAGCGCTTTGAGTGGTCGCAAGAAAAGAGCTATATAAGTGCAGGTCCATTTACCATTTACCATTTACCCTTAAAAAGGTATATACCTTGAGGTTAAGCCCTATATGAAACAGGGGTACAGTAGGAGTCAATTTCTGTCCCTAATCTACTACATTATTGTATCCGAAAGGTACATACAGTATATGTTTCTAAGCCAATGTTAAGGGTACAACAGCTGTACCATAGGGTGCTGCTCCAGTGACAAGCTGTTCTCCCAAAGGTACAAAATTATCACATTATTTCTGACAGTGTAGGTAACAGATGGATGAATATAAATCTATCATTGTCCCTAGTTTGTACTGATCTGTAGCAACCTTAAAATGAAAATATTTAGTTTTAAGGTTCTACAGATCCAACTTAAATGTTTTAACATCCTGGATTGGCCAAGTTTTTATTTCATTCTTTTGTCTTGGTGTGTTTTGTACATCCATAAATAAATAAATTTAAAAGTTCAACAGCTATGATGTGATATTTACTACAACAGTTGCAAGGATTTCTGGGGGACTACTTTCTGTGTTTACTTCTGGACTGAAAGACAAGTGTTTGAGATGATATCTGTTACACTGTGGCTGTTCTTGCTGGGCTGCATGTGTCAATAAAGGTGGAGAGTAAAACATTGCCATGGCGGCTATAATGGGCTGACAGGATGACACTGACAAACACTGTCAAAGACAATAAGCTGTAAATTTGATAACAGCTTGATGCGTCTCGGCTTCGGGGATTTGTGAGCAGCGTGATGTCACATGATAGCTGCTATCATGTGACATCACCTGGATAGATGAAGGTAGTTCATGCACCAGCAGGGTAAAAGCAGATGCATCAGGCTAGCAGTGTGAGTTAGATTAGACATCATCCCGCATCACTGCAGGGATTGGAAAACCTTAACACGAGGCATTTCACGTAGAGCTTTTTTGTTTGTCGCTGTGCATTAACTTCACCTGGAGCTCAGGAAATTAAGAAAAATAGAGCAAAACAACGGCAAGTAAATGGATGTTTTTTAGGCTGCACAGCCAGCCTCAAATCAGATTTGTATCACTTTCAGGGCTTAAAATAAAGATATAAGTAAGACATCAGTGTTTTGTATTCACATTTAGCTTCCTTTAAGAGACAGCTTTCTTTATGCACATCCAGGTCCAAGGAGGGTGGATTTTTCTTGTGTCTTTGTCTGCCCTCTCAATACATTCCTTTCAGCCCAGTTGAGCTGATAGCAGACACCTCAGGGGTGCCTTTTAGTGGCGCATCACAGTTTTCCTCCCCTGCCTTTCTCGCCTGTTGGTGGCCTTTCATGCAACAGCAATATCAGCTCATCCTAGGGTAATGGGTAACAGCCTCACAGGCAGCCTGAGATTGAGATCACTTTGAATTATTAATATTCATTCTCCACAAAAAGGGGGCAGGCGGGGCGGGACTCCCACTCGTCAACACAGCCGAGTGTTCTGACTGTCACTGAGCCAGTGTCAACAGTCGGAGTCAAGCTGTGCTCTCCCACACAGACACGCGCAAATTAGGCACATGCATGGATGACCTTCCATACCTAAATACAGACTGTGACAAATGCACAGAGATCGCTGCACACACAAAAACACACACACACACACATACACGTAGCATTTCACTGTCGGAGGCGGGGCTGTGTGGGCTCCCATCTGTGCACACAGCTCCATTTCCTCAACACTGTGCTACCAATCCACAGACACTATGGAGGACAATTCACACTGCAGGAGCAGGAAATAGTCTCTATAATGGTTTTATGTGCTTTCATGTAAAAGCTTCCTGGCGTATTAATCAGAAAGCGTGGGGAGGTTCATCAACAGCCCTTGATTTAGAGCAAACACTTCTCTTCTTTACAGCCTCTGTTGTTGTAAACATTGGAAAAGTTACACCGTTTATTCTCTTCGTCCTTAAAGTTTAAAGCTGTGAGTGCAGGAATGACATTTATATTAGTTTGGAGCATTTTCTCTCCACTTTCACTGTCTCTCTGCTTATTTAACTGTGGTAGCCCTGGTTCTCATTGCCTTTAAAGGGGACATATATTGGAAAAACTCACTTTCTCAGTGCTTGTGTATATATCTGGGTATCTCAAGTGTCTACCAGCCCACATACTGTGAAATGAAATAACCCAGTCAGTTTTTATGAGCTGCCTACATGAGAAAACATGGCCCCTAACAAGCCATTCAGATCTGTAAAGGTGCACAATACTTTTTTGGTAAGCCAATAAGAGCAGTCTGGACTTTTTCAGGAGGGGGGCTTAAAGAGACGGATACTAAAACGGAGCATTTTAGACTGAAAGTTAATACAGATATATTAAGACGGACAGTATACGTTTTTTTTTAAATATCAAAGCAAGTAAGTACAATATACAAGTATGAACCATGAAATACTCGTATGTAAACTCAGGTTAGGGTCTGTCGATTTTGAGCAACTTTGGGCGGAGCCAGCCCAGCTCAATATCTGATTGGCTTACCCAGTTTTCCCAAAACCAACCTTAGACTCACTACGTATGACTAACGATTAAATCTTTGCACTCAAGTCCCAAGTCAAGACATGCAAGTCCCGAGTCAAGTCAACTTTGAGTTTAAACAAGTCATAATGATCTCTTCACCAAATGTTATTTAAGCTACCAGTATATACACCCACCAGCCACTTTATAGCCAGCAAGGTGTACCTAATAAAGTGGCAGTGAGGTCTTCTGCTCCTGTAGCCCATCTGCTTCTGTTGTTGAACGTGTTGTGTGTTCAGAGATGGTCTTCTGCAGACCTCAATGAGTGCTTATGTGAGTTACTCAGTACGTTTACATGACACTTGAAAAAACTAATTATTGACTTAATCCGACTATAACTGGACAACTGAAGTGCATGTAAACGTGTTGGTCCGACTAATGTCCCAGTTCTCAAACTCCGATTCAGACACCAAGGTAATGCGACTGGAATGTATGCCTGCATGTATGACAAGACAACGCATGTGCGCATACTCCACCCATGACAACAACAACAACAACAAAAACATCCAAGAAAACCGGTCGCAGAAGAAGAATACAATCAAAAGGAGAAGAACCACCAGAACAGTAACATGGAAGCTACTGTTGTAGACCTCCAACAGCATCCGGCGCTCTTGTCAGGGATATAGTGTGCACCTTGTCTGCACGAGTAACGTGTACATTACGTATGAAATGAACAGAGCCGTACGATTATCCATCTTGTTGTTCTTGTTGTTCGAAAATGCCGGTTTCCCGCCTTTCTCCACTTGTTTATTATGACGTAATAGGTCCACCAGAAAGGAGGCTGTATTAACCTGCTGAAATTAAGCATATCACCACCTGGTGTTGAGGAGGAGGACACGTTACCGTCAGTTATTCGATTTTCTCAGTTGCATGTAAACTGGGACAAGGACAGAAGTCAGCTAAGATGCCAAAATTGGATTTTAAGCATAATTTAAGCGATTAAACTGTGCATGTAAACACACTGACTGTTGAACCAGTCTGGCCATTCTCCTCTGACCTCCAGCATCAACCAGGCATCAAGGCTCACTGGATATTTCCTCTTTTTCGGACCATTCTCTGTAAGCCCTAGAGATTGTTGTGTGTGAAAATCAGTAGATCAGCAGATTGTGAATCACATGCCATTGCTGCCATGTGATTGGCTGATTAGATATTAGCGTTATCTTTTTTGACATTTTTGTCAAATCAAATCAAAAGTAATCAAATTTGTGACCTGAATATGACTCGAGTCTAAGCCATGTGACTGAGCTCCACACCTCTGTGTAACAGCAACTGTGTGGCTTCAAATCCCAAAGCATGAATGCTGTATGTTGTTCTAAACAGACTGTGTGAATACAGTTTAATATAAATGTTTAAGATTCATGACTATTTCAGGCTTCAGATGGGACAATTTACTCAAACCAGACCCACCGTCTACTTCATACAGCTCCATATTCCTCCATGATTTAATTTATACTGCTGGAAGTATTGGACAGTGTACTGGGAGCTGTGGAAATGTGATAGCTGTAGAGGTGGACAGGCAGCTGATTGTGTGTGTATCATTGTATAGAGGGGACTGACTTCAATGGGAGGATAAAGGTGCGGTCAGTGAGAGTTGAACGCTTGCCCGGTCAGGATGTGTGTTTGTGTGTCTGTCTTTCAGTGTGATTGCACAAACAGATGGGAGCTGACATCCTAATATCAACAGGAAACACTCTCGGTTTATCCTCTGCAGGGATATGACATCAACAGGCAACAGGAAAAACCCGGCTTCATCCCTGTGGGGACGCTGGCTGTCGGCGTGCCACGGGCTAAAGGAATGTAAATGAAGCCTGTCCCTAACCTGCACAGATGTGAGAATACAATAGACCTAATCCATCACTTATCCCTGTACACGAGCCGGACCTGAATCATGTGTAAATGTGCTGTTTAGATTTGTTTTGCACTGTGTTTTGTCTTTTATGAGCAATTGTTTAAATGAAGTGTTCAGAGGATTCCAGCCTAAATTGAGTTTTTGCTCATTTCCTGCATTCCTTTACTGCTTTACGTCACTATAATTGTTTTCCATTGAGTTTATCATATAAGGAGATATTTGCCATTTTCCTTTGTCCTTGTTTTACATGATATATGTTCTGGACGGGGAAACGCTGCCAAACTACCTCCAAATAAAGGCAGCGTGATTCTGTAAAATCTATTTTTAATTTCCGTTTTCACTTTATGTACTACAGCTGGCTGCAGTGGCTCGCCTTTGGTTTGTCTGTTGGTTTGGACAGGCCGTAAAGGGAAGGCAGCTCGTAATCTAACCACAGAGACTGAATTTCTGAGAGCAGGCATGGAACTGCTTTCCAAATGTAATATGAGCCTGAAAAATAATGAAAAATTGAGCTCTGTGGCCCATGCATGTTAAAACAAACAGTAAAAGATAAGTCTGGTGATATTCTGTATTTTTCTTACTGAATGGAGTGTCCAAAGCCTGATATATGCATTTGTGCCATGGAGCTACCAAAAAAATATTTTTTGAAATATTTGCTAGTGTTGACCTGCACCTGAAAATAGTCCAAAACAAATGCACTATGTACTCTTGCTTCAGTAACATTTGTTAAAAACCAGGGTGCACAGGGGCATAAAGCTTCCTGCACTCTATGAAAAACGGTTCTTTGTAGGAATAAATGCAAAATATGTGTGTTAATAAGTCTGCAGAACTTTCAACTTTGAAGAACCTTATAATGTTTAATAATCTTTTTTTCTTGTGCTGAATACACAAATAGCTCTGAATTAAATTAAGATCCAAATTATAGACTGTACAAAAATAATGAACATAGTCACTGTGACCTCACCCATTGGTTTGTGGACTGTTGGAAGCATCGAGTTGCCATCTTGTTTCCGATACAGGAAGCAGACCATATTTGGACTGTGGAGGAGGAGAGGGATCTGATCACTGACTACAGCCTCTCTACACCTCAACCTGACTGAGAGAAGCTGCTGCTAATTCATGTTAGCATTAACTGGAGCATTAACTGGGAAGTTAGTTTTGGCTAGCAAAAAACAAAAACAAAATGTATGTTACTTACCTCATAAAAATGAAAAGCGACTCCTTGAAGCATCTGTTAGTCCAACCAAATGCTGAACAAGACATTTTTACTGAACAAAACATTTAAATAAACTGTCATTAAGTGAAAATACAGTGAAAGGGTCAAAGTTATGAGACCAAACCGTCAAACGTCCTCTTTTCTATCTATATAACGTTATGTATAACTTTAATGACACATTGGCGTGGATACGCATTGTTCTGCTTCTCTCCTGATGACGGCTCGCCTTGTTAGTGACCTGTCAATCAAAGGTAGCCACGCCCCAAATCATACTATTCTCTATCTTCTGTTTTCTTCTAAATGGGGCCCTTATTTAAACTATTAACATTAAATTGTCTTAAAGAAGATTTTTTACTAGCGATTGAGACCATAGTGTTGTCCTAAAAAAAAATTCTGAGGTAATAAATCAAGTGAGAAGTTTTCCAATTTTGCATTGAAATGAATGGACAATTTTTTTCTGGTATTTTCGGTAGAATGCAGGTTTAACCCATTGACGCCGGGAAAGCATTACCGCATTTCTACCATTAAAGCCGGGATCGCTGTTGCGTCACTCTACCATTAAGGCCGGGACAGCGGATATGTCATTTTGTAGTATTTGTATTTTTTTCCACCTATTTTCGGTCCCCTGGCCAATGAAATGCATCAGAACATGATCAGAATACATGTGGGAGTGTCGCAATGCAACATCGGACTTTTCCAGAACTTATAAATCATGGAGGAAGACGACTATAGCGGAGGAGCTCAGCAGTAAGTGACGGAAGAGATCTGATGAAAACAGCGGCGATCATTTAATTGCTGATCCGGACTTTGAACCCTCGGAACCAATCGACCGGCATTTATGGATGAGGAATATGTTTTTAGACGACATATTTTCACCAAAGAACAGACAGATTTGTGGCCATCTGGAGATAATAATATTATTAATAATATATTAATATTAATAATAATAATAATAATAATAATAGGCTAATTGATTGTGATGATGATATAAGAAATCATGACTGTTTATGTCTTATATTACTTTATGCGTCGTTGAGTACCCTGAAAAGTGCAATATATAAAATGTATTATTATTATTATTTATTATTATTATTATTATGATACATTTTTTTTTATTAGAGTAGGCTAATGAGAACTATGTCTTGTTCTTCCAGTGGTCATATCATGTTTGCATCTTGCTAATGGGCATGTATTAGTATTTTTTTTTGTATTAGTATTTGCTGAGTTTGTTGATTTTTAAAAAAAATGTATTGAAGGTTTGGACAAATAAACTCAACTTCGTATGAAAGCCACGGGTATAAGCTCTCAAATACTTTTTGAATTTCATTTTTATCTGCTACAGAGGCTGAAAAATCGATTATTTAGTAGGTGTTGAATTTCCAGAAAAACTTCAGGTTTTAGGGGGTCATTTGAAAATCGCCCATAGGTTTTCCAGGCATTTTTTCCAGGCGCTTTAGGCCTTAATGGGTTAAGGCACTCCCTGGTTTGCCTCCTTGCTCAGACCCGGAGGTTGCCGCCTGATCAAAAATAAAAATAAAGGTTTACGTTAGAACCAACAGTGGTTCTTCATGGGAATGCCACAAGGGAACCTTTTAGGTTCTGCAAAGAACCTTTTACCTATTGGTTCCCTAAAGAACCATTTATTATCAAGTGCTAAAAAAAACATTTTTAGGTCCTAAGTCTTGAGTCTAGGGATTTTCTTTTATATATGTGTATGTGTGTGTGTGTGTGTGTGTGTGTGTGTGTGTGTGTGTGTGTGTGTGTGTGTGTGTGTGTGTGTGTTTATTAGTTTTCAACAGGTAGGACAAGAACACAAAACAAACAAGGAAACAAACAAACATTTGGCTCACATGCATATGCAAATACATACATACAGGCAGAAGATTCAGGGGTCACATCCTATACAAGTAGGAATACATTCAAAACAAATAAGTAAAAATAAAGGTATACAGAAATAAAAGAAAATCAAATAAATGGTTAAGCAGAGTGTCCCAACTGAGGCAGAGCATTCTGAGCTATGATACAAACCCTTGTTTTGCGAAAGGCATCATCGTTGCTGTGAAGTTTACATGTCAAATAGTCCAACACAACATATTCAAGTATAACCCTTTGCCACTGAGCCTTACGTGCAGTTTTATCTGTGATCCAATTCAAAAGAATACTCTTTCTAGTACAGAAAGGAAGCGTCTGATAAAGTTTTAAGTCTAGGGGTTTTCTGGAGTTCCCATAGGTAAAAGGTTCCTTGCATTACATAAAACGTTCCCTTATGACATCCGCATGAAAAAAACAGTTGGTACAAACTTGAACCATTATTTTTTTTTAAAGTATAGTACAAAGATAAAACAAAATTCAGACATTTCTTAGAATTATGACATTTTCAGAGAATTTTCCCCTAACAGATAAGACTAGATCCTGGTAATGATAAGTTGTTCACAAAGCATCCCTTAAGAAAGCTCCCATGGTGAAAAACTGTTGTAAGGGGAAGGAATTTTAAAAGACCTTGAGAACTTCTGAAGCAGAAGAGAAAATAACATATTCTATACAGCTATAGTGTTAACAATAAGACGTAACTTCTGTTGTTTTGATAACAAGAAAAACATTTGTAAAAGCAGGTCATTCACGTGTAAAGGATTTTTTCATTGAGGTGTAAACGCTTTAACCAAAGAAAATAATCTCAATATTTCTGTCACTACTGGTAAACAGACAATAACAGGAATCTCTGGACTAGTCCTTTGCATTTATAATAGCTGTGTTGAATTCACAAATTTAAGACTTACCGAATCATGATAGTTCATGTACCATTAAATCACACTAAAAATAACTTTAGGAGCATGTGAAATGTTGTTGTAACATTGTAACCTTATGCATTAGTTTAATGGCTAGCTTTGGGCCCTTATAGCAGCACATTACAGTAACATATCAGCACTTTCGAAGCAAAAAAAATGCACTGTACACTGTAAAAAATGTCTGTAGATTTTACGGTGAAAAACTGCTAAACCATGACAGTAAAAGACCATAAGATGATCAATGGGTTAATTCAGTTTCAGTCACAATGAAACACCATAAATGTATATATCAGCCAAAACAGTATTTTTGCAGTTGTTGTTTTTTTAAAATTCCTTACTTCACTGTAAAATTCATTGGCACCATGTTTGTAACAAAAATATACTGTAATATATACATACAAGCTATCACTGTAATTTATCTTTTGTAAAAAATATTTTTTTCTAACTGTTAAATGTACTAAACACCATATCTCTAACAAAAATATGCTGTAATATTTAACGGTAAAATCTTTAATTTATGCAGCATTTATAAAGTATTTACTGTCAATTATATGGCAAAACAGCGTTTATTTTGATGGAAAAACGTTTTATTTATATGGTAAAAAATGGAAAAAAATGGCAATCTTAAACGTGAAATCAATAGTGCCAATATCTTTTTACCATAATATTACAAAAGTTATACAGTATTAATCATGGTAAAGTTGTTTTTTTACAGTGTACTGTAAGTGTTGAACAAATACTAATGTCCAAAATAAGTACTCAATAAATCAGTCAATCAATCAATCAAACTTTATTTGTATAGCACTTTTCATACAAAAGGAAAAAAAAAAAATAATAATCATGAAAATAATAATAATAAAAACAAGCAAACAACCTCCACCCCTGACCGTCCATCCACCATCCCATTAAAAACAAAGCACAAACTGAGGAAGCTCCATCTCAACATGGAGCAGTGAGAAAACACTGGAGGCAGGTTAGACATTAATTAGATAAAATAAATAAAAAATAAAGTAAGGTAAGATAAAATAAAAACAGAAGTAAATAGTAATAATAATAATAACAATAAAAAGTAATAATGCTAGATAAAAAATGAAAATAATAAATAATTAAAAAGTCAAGTCAAGTCAAGTCAAGTCAAAGTTTATTTATAGAGCACATTTAAAAACAACCTCAGTTGACCAAAGTGCTGTACAGTTATTCAAATAGAATAAATCATACACAAACAGGTATAAATAAAAACAATAAAATACTAAAAACGGTAAAACAATAAAATAAAATAGTAATAAAAACTCTATCCAAAACAGAGTTAGAGATAAAAAAAAAAAGACAAATAAAAGGGTAAAAAAAGTTAAAAGAAAGCCAAGGATTCTAGTTGGGACTGAACGCAAAGGAGAATAAAGCACGATGTTAAAGCATGATAAAATATGTATAAAAAATAGACTAGGATATAAAAGAGAAGATGTTGTAACACTAAGATGCATGAGCAGAAAAATATTTAAAAATGGTTCAAGTAAAAGCCAAATTAAAAACATAAGTCTTAAGTTTGCTCTTAAAAATATGAACAGTCTCTGATGCCCTTTAACCTTCTGAGACCCAAGCTTTGGTTTGGTAAGTATTGTCATTTTCTCCTAAATATTTAGGATTAGTAGGACATGATAAGTACAAAAACTAAGCATTATTAAAAACTAAGCATTATTAAAAACAAAGCATTATTAAAAACTAAGCGTTATTTTACTGTAGAACACAATTAATTCACCAGTGTGTGAATCTGTTTATTTCCATACATTTACAGCCTTGATAGTAAAATGTATTCGTTGTCAAATGAGAACGTCCTGATTAGCAGTCCTAGCTTGTTGCTATTGCTAAAAATAGTCGAATATGTACAGAATCTCAAACTACAAGTATTATTAAGCACAAATAAACAAGTTTTAACCATAAAATCTGATCAGGTTTTGTACCTGGTCCACTTTTTTCTGGGGATAAGCTGTTGATTGACTTTACCAAGATGCTGCCATCTGATTTTTTCACTCATTGATGTATTTTCTAGAGTGTGTACTACTGAGGACAACATGTCATAGTTAAGCAGAATGAAGTATAAAGGTCCAGCAAACCTAAAATGTAATGTCCACATATGAGGACACAGGTTCTCAGGAGGTTAAAAAACATAAGAGAAAGAAAATGTGTTAGTGTGATTGTGCCCCTCGTAACACACATCTACACACCCACTAAAGGCCACACTATTGGTCAATTTATCTCCCCAGCCAGTCTCTTAAAGAGCCTGTTGTGCATCGTCTGCATGTTATCTCCACAGTACCACCCAGTGCAACTACTTCATGATGCCAGCGTGCATGTGTCATAACTCAATAACTCATTGTCCTCCCCATAAGAGCCTTGTTATTGTCTCCCAGAGACGCCATGCTGTGTCTATATCATGTATGACAGCATGTTTTCCCACAGCAGCTCTCTTGTCCCTACATATAGGTGACAACGTGACGCCTGCTTCGGGAATGATGCATGCTCGACTGGAGCGTCCTGAGGATGTCAGAGGGAGAGTGTTCAGCACGCCTGCCACTGCCGACTCTCCCGGGACGCCATTAATGCATCCACCTGCCAGGCGGCGGCGTGCCATACACTCAGCAGTCATTCAATCACTCGCCCCGGCACGCCAGATGGTATCACCTATGATAAGGCCTGATCCACTGCCTGGAACGGTGGAAAGTTTGGAGCTTTGGGATGATATGTAAACAAAGTCAAAGCAGTATTTTCAAGCTGAAATAAAGATCTCACTGTGCTTTTTCGCATATTTCATCGCCATTGTTTGCGTGCCAGCACCCCGTGTTGGTTTCAAGTCGAGCCAAAGCAACAGTAAGAATCCCCCATGTCGGTGTGCAGCGCCTAAACGCAGCCCCACTGAACAGATGCCCATTGTCGTGCTGTGGGCGGTAATGAATTGAAACACCGTGTTCTCTCCTGCAGGTTAATTGTGCTGATTTGAGCGAATAGGGGGAACGTTTTTTGGCGGTGCGCGAGAGCTCGCAACACTTTTTATTACGACTATATTTTCCAGAACATTAATTCTGTGGATTTTCTTTTTTTACAGTTTGAAGTGAAGGCAGAGAGGATACACTATACTGGCCTGTGTGAAAGTCATTTACTAATGAGAGCTCGTAAATAACCTGGATGGCAAGGGCCAAAGTGATTTTGGCTGTGGATACATTTACATAGCTCGGTGGCTGGCTTTAATTTTTTTTTCTCACAAATTCATTTAGATCCGACGACTTCGACTGCTGCCTGTGTGTTTATATTATTAGTTTTTAGAGGTTAAATTTCATCATGTCCTGTAGCTGTAACTCATAAGCTGAATGAATAAGTGGTCCCAATGCACTTGGGTACTACCTGGGCGAGAGCTGCGTTTTTACAGTATAAATGTGTGATTTATTTTCAAGAGGAAAAAAAAAGACACATGTTACATGGTGGAAACATTAAAGCGCAGTCGGAGTAAGCACTGTTTGTCTCCGTGTTTCTTATAAACACTTCACTGAAGGGCACACTTGATGAATGTTCTCCCTGCTATCTGTCATGTTATGGCATAACCATTGAGTAGAAGAAGAGGAAGCCTTGGAAACAAACTGCTTACATGATCTGACAGCGAGCTAGCGGGAGTATCTGCAAATCCAATTCTTCCCAGAGAAAAAAGGGGGAATTTTTACAGACATCCGGAATCAAAACATATTCTGTCGATGCTAAAGACACCTCACAAATCCAATGTCAATACCATTACAGCCTTTCATTTGCTATATATTATGCAGGAGGAGTCATATTTCCTTTCCGCTGGACCCGGGCCAAGCACATATTTGCGATGTACCAATGTACACCTTGGGTCATTTAGTATTCATGGTTGAGATGACTTCCTTTAGCACCCCTGCTGGAAGCGCTAAAACACTTTCCGTTCAGCGAGACAGTTCCCTGTGAACAGTAAGGCCACACCTGCACGGGTCGTGTTGTCTTTGGCATCAAGGAGGCTTTGAAAGTGGTGATCACCGGAAAGGTAATCCCCGGAGAGGTAATTAAATTCTCACATTTGCAGTAGTATTTACAAGGAGCTGCCTGAACCACTGAAAAGTATCCAAGACATAAGAAGAGTAGAAATGCCTTGTTTTGGACAACAAATCTCAGCTGTCAGAAATACCTTTGTGTTTCTGAGTTCTTGTGTTCCTTCTTTGGAGACATCAAGTGTCAGACTTGCAACATGTACATTAAATCCATTTCTGTTTCACTTGTTTCAACGCTGCTGACACAGGTTGTCACAGCTGGTTATATATGGACACATTTACTGGGATGCAAGCACAACCTCCAGGTGTTGTTGTGGAAATCAGTTAGATGGATAAAGAACTGACTTGCATCTTGTTGCATAAATTAAAACAAGATCTATGGTGTCCCTGAGCTCTCAATGAAATCCAATTAAAGAAAACACATGCAAAAAAGTAAAGTAGGAAATGTGCATTTTAGACATAGGAAGACAAATACAAAGTGGTGCTAGAGATGTCTCGTTTCCTAACTGAAGTGTCCTCTGTCATCTACACCTAATTCTCATGTCTTATGAAGGCCAGAGTGTGAGGAAGACACACAAGTGAAGGAAATAAGGATTCAAAATAAGGTAATGGGAACTAATGAAGTTACTAACTCTATAATCTCTATAAACAAGTGTCTGCATATGATTGCAGAATCAGTAGGCAATGAGAGAATACGATATTTCAGGGTATTTTTGTGATAATGATGATTGACGATATTACAAAATACTGAAAAATATACAGAAAATATGATTTTTTAGTCTGTATGAATAAATAAAAAACGTATAACAAAATAAAAATCAATCATAAATCTAAAATGTAGTGTAAAGTGCAAATCTCAACAGTTGCCAAATACAAAAAAATTGACTCTTGACTCTTGAGTAGTAGCAAATACAAAAAAATAACCATCCAGGCAGTCCGGGGAACCCCTGGGAGAAAATCTTGTACATTTTTCAGTAAAATGCATCAATTTCGTCCACTTTGAGAGCTAAATGTGAGCAAACACCTCACATAACATTTTTCACAGTCAACAGGGCTTTCCACTAGGATATGGAGTAGCCAGACAGTGATGAAAAATAGCTGGCTAGGGGGGTCTGGGGGCATGCCCCCCAGGAGAATTTTTTTTCATAAAAGCCCAAATTTGGTGTGTCTCACACATTCTAATACCACTATCCCATCATATACACTGATCTTAATCACTGGATTTTTTAATGAAATATTGTAAAGTGTATTGTGGTGGATTCTGTTAACAGACTGTGCTCTTATTTTGAAAGCTACATGTGTTTAGCTACAGGAAGTAATAGTAGCCATTTGTGATTAACACAACTTTAATTGTTAGCTAATGTTAGCTTGTGGCTAACGAATGGCTTAATGCAACAGTGTGTTTGGATCTCTGAAGGCCCGGACAGGTAGATTTATTTAGCTATTAGGTATTTATTTTGGCTCGCACACGCACACAGAGATGATGTGGGGGCGGGACTGATACAGACAAGTAGGCACATTTCTCTATCATGCTGTAATTGTTTTAAAGTGGAGAAGTGGGGAGGGCAGCTCGGTACACTCAGTGTGTGTGTGTGTGTAAGTGTGTGAATGCGCATGCATGTCTCCGAGGAGGATGGAGCGGTGGGGGTCGGGGTTTAGACTGACTGATAGGTGACAGACACTGCTGAACAACGGCAACGTAACACAAAATAACTTTTTATTATGAATAGTGTAGATATACTTTCAGTAGCTTGAAATGTGACATGAGTGCCACCACAGTCTAGGTCATTAATGGGAAATCCTTACACCACTACGTCAAGAAGTAGGAATATTGCCAATATTGTGATATGCATTTTTTTTCCTCATAAAAACCAATATACCAGTATTATCGTGAATGATACGATATGGCACACCCCTAATCTAGATATCCATTTGTAGAGATTACCCAAAATGTCGTCTGGACCTAAAACATCTACATAAATGATCAATGAAGTTGCTAATCAGACTGTACACAATGATGGAAAAAATCCTGGAAGAACAGAAGTGGAAGTCTTGGCCTTCATATCCATCATTCGTGCCTGCTGATTGCACTGGAACACTTTGTTGTACAGCAGGTACAAACTGAAATAAACTAAATCATTTGCACTTTTTTCCACAACAAATTTAGTGTACAACAATCTGTATTTGTGGTGTCTTGTCAAGTTTCTGAACATGTCTCTTAATCTTCCCATGTTTTCCTTCTTAGCTGTGTTTTTCCTGTCAATGTTGCGAATGTGGACGGATCTTTTCTTCTACTGGCTTGTGTTCTGTTTGTTGGCATGTGTGTGTTAGTTTGCAGTGCATTAAGCTGTCAGGGTCACTGTAAACAGCAGATATATGGTATGTGGAAACAGGGAGCTTCTCTTCTCTACATAGAAATTGATTGATGCCAACACAGGAAACGTGTTCAAATGACAAAACCATCGAGTCCCATCTTCTTTATCCACTTATGTTTCAAGGTCATGACATAAGATCGAGCAACCTGAGTGAAGCCTATAGAAATACATCATGTCTCCCTTATAGATGTACACTGAGGTGGCTGGGTATGTAACCTTGCGGAAGTGATGGATATGTAGGTGCAAGATAATTCATAGAGACGCGCATGACGAACCGACATTTACCACTAACTGTATGATATGCACGCTCTCTATGAGGCCATAAGCCGGTCCTCAGGGGGACACATTTAGAAATGAGGAAAAAGTCAAAGTCATAAATCCCAAAATTAATAAGACACACCTGGCTGAGTCACGTGCCATGGTGGCAGGCTGTTCATGCCTTTAAGTGACAGAGAATTGAGGTCTCTGTGGGATATGCTATTGGATGTGCTGCAATAAGCCAGCGAGGCATTGACTTATTATCTACACCCAGACAGTGTTTCTCCCCATGGTTGCCCCCAATGACCATGGCTGTTTGTCTGTCACCCTCACTGTTTGCCTCATATCTCGTCTGTTCAGCCGCCTCGGTGATACCGCTCTCCGTCCCTCGCTGTCCGTCTCTGCTGTTGCACATCTTTGTAAGAGGCGGGGGAGACAGCTCTCCGTCCCAGCGAGCTATATCACACTTTAAGTGGCATTTTAGCTTGATACTTGATCAGCCAAATATCAGTATGAGCTTTTCATCTCATCCATAATTCACCTGCGGGGGAGTCAGCTAAGAATAGCTGGCTTTCTGTGCTTATGGCAGAGGAGTGAAAGACACAGAAAGACAGCGAGATGAGATGACATGACGTGGATATGAAGCGGGTACAGCACATATTCTATGGTGCACTATATTAGGGTGTTGTGTGGTAGCCTGAATTTCTCATTAGTATGATTCATCATATAAAGGCAGCCTGCTGGTCATGTTTCCCTTTTTAAAGGCCGACTCTCCATCTACATTGTTGTCGGAATGCACTCAGACTCAGTGAGGTAGGTCACGACAGGAAGCTAATCAACATGATTAGGAAAAGATGTGGGCATGTTAAGTGATTTTCATATTTAAGTACTCGCATTAAATTATTATACAATATATACGACTGTGCAAAAGTTTTAGGCAGGTGTGAAAAAATGCTGTAAAATAATGCTTCCAAAATTAGAAATGTTAATAGTATGCAAAGAGAGTGAACAGAAGAAAAATCTGAATCAAATCAATATTTGGTTTTTGGTTTTAAACACCACCAATTCTTCTGTGCAACTATAATGCAACTCAACAAGTAGCTCTAATGAAATAGCTGACGTAACGTAAGCTAATGTTTCCATGCTGACTTGCTAATTTTCCATTACATGAATCAACTATCCGAATGATATTGTAGCGTTATGTGGCACATTCAATCAGCAAAGCACTATTATCAAAGGTCAGAGCAATCATACTTAAAATCACTATATGAGCTTGTAAAATGTGTTGTAACATTGTAGTAGTTTAGCTTTAGCTAGCTTGGGACACACATAGCAGCACATTACAGTAACATATCATCAATTTCAAAGCAAAAAATAAATGCAGGTAGTCTATATGTTGAACAAATATTAATGTCCAAAACAAGTAAAATAATGTGAAGCATTGGTGAGTCAACATTAGCTGTGCTAATATAGGAAGTGCAGAATATACTGTTGTGATGATGTTTGTTAGGATTTGCAAGTCAGATAGCAACGCAAACAAAATAACCAAATATGGCAGACCAGCAACTTACGTGTTGTCAGGAACCTGGTGGCATTCAAAACACCATAGATAACAGCTTCAGTTCCTCATCAGAAAAGGCTGCCTGACGACATGATGTATATATATATATATATATATATATATATATATATATATATTGTACACTAAAACAATTATTATTGTTTAATTTTTTGTTGGTTCATTTTCATTTTTATTCAAGTGACTAAACTACATTTTCTTTGGTCCATCTGTTAGTTTCTATGTGTTACCGTATGACCTTTGATCTGAACAAATGTGGTCACATGAATATTTGAATTTGAATACATTAGGTACTTGCAAGTTATATAATGACATAAATAAGAAAAACACTCAAAATAATGGGCCTACCCTTTAGGTGTGTTCCAAAATGAACCCATGGTCACCCTCTTTCCTGCTCCATTGTGTCATTTCTTGGCTTTATCACTCAGGAAACAAACAATTAGATAGATATAGATGAGTCAAATTCATTTTTTGTCTCATGACATTGTTCTGCCCTTCCTCTCTCGCCGCTCTGTCCAAAAGTCCCATCGCTCAGCTCAGCCAATTTCATATCTCGCTCACGCATTCTTCTGCAGGATGTGACTTTTGTGAACTCTGAAGTATACAGAGGGATTGTTTGTCTACCAAAAAGAGTCTACTTCATCAGCAGCCAAGTCTGCATACATGAGGGCACACACAGGCTGTAACGATGAGACGGAGAGAGACAGCTTAGTCCCTGAGGGCCATTCTGCTTTTGTCCACTCAGACAGTCCCTTCCCAGGGTGACGATATGGACGCATCTTACCATTAATCTGTTTGGACGAGATGTCAGTCTAAGCATGACACATGGCTCCACTTCAAGGCTTGGGAAAGTCCGACAAGACAAGAGCTCTTAGACTTGCCAGTGGGAGAGAAATCCAACTCCCAAATGTCTTTGGCCTTTTTCTGTTCCAGCCAGGGGGCACGGTGACCTTTTTTTGAGCCACACGCGCTCTATTCTTGGATGACATTTGACCTGAATAAAAATGCATATCTGTTCTTAGTGCTGCAGTGTTGGCTGAAAAGTCACTCTCACTGTAGAACCCTCTCATCATCTTGCAATGTCTGAATCAGCACCAAAAGGCCATCGACTAACCACACTCCTCTCCCAGCGCAATTCTCACATTCCAACAGCTGAGCAGTGAAAGTGTCAGATTGTCCCTCATGCAAATAAAATGGAAAGAGGAAGAAAAAGTCTGTGAATGGGCTTGTATCTACTCCCTGATGGAAAAGAAATAATAAGAAAATAGAGGAAGGTTTTAGGAGGAAGTTAGTCAGGGAGGGCTGAGAGTTACCCAGTCAGTGCTTAATTCATGCATACCAGGGACATAATGTGACAGTAATGCAATTTGTTCTGGGCCAAAAGCCCAGTCGCACTTATCTAACAGTTACAGGCTTGATTTGTCTTTTTTACCCCTCCTCTCAGGCCACTGTGCATTAAAGAGGCCTTTTTATGCTCCTCGCCAGGTTGGAGGACGGTGCCCTTATTAGATGTGACTGCATGATAATGAAACTGCGTAATGCAATGTCAGAGCAGTTGACACGACACAAAAGGCTA
Source organism: Centropristis striata (assembly GCF_030273125.1). Classification (NCBI taxonomy): domain Eukaryota; kingdom Metazoa; phylum Chordata; class Actinopteri; order Perciformes; family Serranidae; genus Centropristis; species Centropristis striata. The sequence continues at coordinate 8,230,417 of NC_081534.1, forward strand.
AGGCTGGTGAAATTCCTAATCAGCTCAAAATGTCACAGGGCTCACCTTGGGTCTGAATCACAGCCGCGGGCAGATTAGTTCTCCACATCGATGTCAACCTCAAGGATGCCTCCCCTCTTTGGTCTGTCTCACAAAGTCACTCTGACTCTTGACTTACTCCCCTCTTTTCTCCTCTCTCTATCCTTGACATTATTAGTACATGAGCTGCAAAGACAAAGGACATTTAATAGGTGAAATAGTTTCTGAAAAAAAGCATACATTTGCCTAATTCCCTTTTAAGCTAATTGACCGTTCGCTAATACCCCTTTTCAGTCATCGCAAACCTAGTTCTTTTTCTGGGCTGGTGCTGGTTCACAGTTGATTCAACTTGCAAACCGTCTCAGAACCTATTTGCTTTTCCACAGGCTCGAGAGCCATGTCATTACATCAGTGGATATGTCTGTATACGTCTCCGCTCTCTCAGCAAGTATAATAACTCCTAAAGCTAATAATAGCAATAGCTCCTGGCTTTGTGAGCCTACATTTGAATCCAAACACAACATGTACAACACATTTGTTCTGTTCGTCTTGATCGCTACGATACAATGGTGTCTTTATTTTAGACAGTGATAAAAGCAGGATTCTTATTTCTAGCTGGCAATTCTGCCATCTGAAATGACAACTGTTAATAGAGATGTGACCGATCTGGCATCCAGTGTTGCCAACTCCTCACTAAGCAAAGTAGCTATTGGCTGTCCTAAAAGCCGCTAGAAATCGCTAAATGACGCCATCGCCTAATTTGCATAATTTGCCATGTTTATGCACTTGTAACGGATGCTTTAGGAGAGAGGAATAACATAGTGGGAAAGACAAAAACTGAGTAAAACACACCCTAAATATGTTTAGAACCGCAAATGCACTGTCTTCTGTCACAATTCCAACCCTCCTCCTTTTTCCGGCCTCGGCACCGGCTAAAGTGACCCAAAAGAGACACTGACTGTAAACCAGTCAGCGCCGACTTTGCGCATGCACAATTTGCAGACTGGATGCTGAGGGGTTAACATCCCCTGCTCTAACTGCAGCTGGGAGAGACTGCTGCAGGAGGACTGTGCTGCTAGTGAATGCTTTGGGACGAGGGAAGGGCCGCTGGCTCGTTAAGAAGAGAAAGAACGAGTCTCCAAAAGTCTCCAATAACACCAGAAAATGTTGCTAGATTTGTTTTGCTTTTTTGAAAAATAGTTGCTAGGGGGATCTGAAAAGTCGCTAAGTTGGCAACACCGCCGGCATCAGGCTCCGATACTGGCATACCTTACTCATCAGACACTGGACTGACATTATGGATCCATGTACTGCACTGTAATGTTTTTAACTGACTACGGAGGTAACCTGGCTTCTACGAGAGAGCAGTGCTCATAAAGCGGTTGCCCTGGCGAGTGTTTGCTATCCTAGCATAACCTATGTCTGTTGCAGTTGTTCATACTTTCTTCCTCCCCTTTGTCATTGTGTTCTACTGGCTAGCTAATTACTGTCGCTCTGCCCTGCTCACATGGTGATTACCACTGGAAATGGCAGCATCCTATCGCAGTGTTTATTGCTGATGAGAACCGCTCTCTCATAGAACTTTCAAACCAGTTTGATATGAAGCCAAACAGAATTTTAGCACCTGACTCAGCACAAAGGCCACAGAAAATGTTGAGTCTACTGGCGCAGCTAGCCAGTGAGAGCACTATTGCTGTTGTTAGCTCTGCTAGCCAGCGCCATTTCAGCTCAGGCACATCCATGTTTGCTTGTGACATTAGAGATGAAAGCTGTTTGTCGCCATTCCAAGTCCAGACTCTGATTTGAGGCAACCCCAGCCCAGCATATTTCGATTGCATTACAGCATCTTAAGTTACAGCTGGTTAACACACTGGTGAATCAATTCTTTACACAAAAGCTTAAAAAAGGGAAGGGCATTTTGGTCAATTCTATTCTTGATCAGTCTCTAAAATTGAGGAAGCTCTGGATTGCCAAATACAAGCCAAATATGTATTTCAGGCAGTGTGCATTTTCATCTAAACTAATGAATAGAGGCACAAGACGCAGTGTTTCTGTAATGCAGTTAGAACTTTCTTTCTGTTCAATAGTTCAAAAGCTCCCAAAGGAGCTAGTGCAGTAAGATATGTAAGCAATTTGTAATAGTTCAACATCCCTTCAGCTGTACTACAAATATGAGTCTTCTTGCCATACAGAGTTTGCCTCAGGGATGACTTCAGCTTGAAGAGAAATATACTTTTATCAAGTGCTAATATGAGCTCTTTGGGATGATCATACTGAAGTAATAACCAAACAATTCACCATGAACACTTCTGTGCAGACCAGTTCACTTTGGACTGCTCTAATACAATAGAAGATTATGTTATTACAGCACTTGAGCATGGTCTGTTTATTTTATTTCACCCTCAGACCCAATTCCTGTCCACAGCCTCGATGCAGCGCTACATCACACCTCATTAAGTACCAAATCTGGATCTGGTTATTTGTCTGGCTACACTTGTGTGCCCGCGCTGGTCACACTGAAGCAGAACAAAAGCCAGCTCACTTTGCAAGTCTACAGAAGTGCCATTACCGGCCCACTGGTTGCTGCAGAGGTAATTTCAGGGTAAGAGTCATGACAACATATCTTTTCAGGAGAGAAAACAGCACTGACTGTTCTGCTTTTCAAAATCTGGAAGGATATTTTAGTCACATCCTGTTACCCAAAGAGACAGCAAAAAAAAAAAAAAAACATGACATAATAAAATAAAACAGCAGCTACTGTATGACTTTATCTCTTTTTTTAGCCTTTAACCATTAGTGTCAATATTGTTTGTTTTAACATACGTATATATCAGCACTTTTTTACATGTTGGTCTTGTGTATGATAAATACAAAGCCACTACGGAAAGCTTACTACTCAAGTATTATTTCTGCAAATGACTACAAAGAGATAAAAAAAACAAAATAAAGTCAACTACTTAAGTTGTGCCTAACTAGTACAAAGAGATGCAAAACAAATACACAAAGGTGAAAAATGGAAAAAAAAAAAAAAAAAGAGATGCCTAATAAGTAAAACAAATACAGTCAGGTACTTAAAAGATGCCTAACAAGTACAAAGATATGCAAATGCCTACAAAGAAATCCACAACAACCACAAAGAGATGCAAACGACAGACATGCAAAACAAATACAGAAATTAGAAAACAACTAAAAAGAGATTTCAATGACTGCAAAGAGATGCCTAATAAGTACAAAGAGATAAAATATATATATATATATATAGTCAGCTACTTTACATATGCCTAAGTACAAATATATGCAAACACCTACAAAGAAATCCACAAAAACCACAAAGAGATGCAAACGACAAAGAGATGCAAAACAAATAGAGTGATGCAACATGACTACATAAATAAAAACAACTACAAAGAGTATCAAACGAAGCTAAAAAAAAAAAGGAGATGCTTATCAATAACAAATAAATATAAACAACTACAGAGATGCAAAACAACAACGAACGGATGCAAATTAAGCAAAAACAGGATGCATGACATGCAAACAACTATACAGAGATCCAGAACAAAAGTAGAAGAAATGCATACAACAAATATATACAAAGATTTAAAAAGAAATACAAAAAACATTCAAACAAAGCAAAAAACAAAATAGATAAATAACAATTATGAAGAAACAACCACAAAGAGATGCAAATCAAACATAGAAATGTAGAACAGATGAAAAACAACAATAAAGAGATACAAACAAACCGGGAAAAATAAATGCATGACAATTAGACAGACATGCAAACAGAAATGTAAAAACAATGATAGAATGTAAAACAATATAAAAACAACTACAAAGAGCTGTCTAACAAGCACAAACAAATATGAAACAACTACAAAGAGATGCAAATGAAGCCAAAATGGAGATGCATAACAATCACAAATAAATGTCAACTACTACAGTGATGCAAAACAATAACAAAGAGAAACAAAAACAGGATGCATGACAATTAAAATAAATAAATAATGCAAACAACTAGAAAGAGAACCAGAACAAAAGTAGAAATATAAAACAAATATATACAGATATAAAAAAAACTACAGAAAAACATGCAAACAAAACAATAATTATAAAAGAAATATAAATCAGGGAAATATAAACAACCACAAAGAGATGGAAAAAAACATAGATAACATGTAGAACAAAGCAACTAAATAGAGATACAAACACACCGAAAAAAAGAAATGCATGAAAATTATCAAGACATGCAAACACGACAAAGAGATGTTCAAACAATGATAAAAATGTTAAATAATGTAAAAACAATTACAAAGAGATGCAAAACAAACAAAGAGTGATGACTACAAAAACATGTTAAACAACTATAGAGATGAAAATGAAAAAAGCTAAAAAAAAAGAGATGCAAAACAATCACAAAGAAATGTAAACAACTCCCGAGATGCAAAAGGAATGTATCGGTGCAAAACAAAGAGATGCAAATGTAGCAAAAACAGGATGCATGACAATTGAAAAAATAACGCAAACAACTACAAGGAGATACGCGAAAAAAAGTAGAAATGTAAAACAAATATATACATTTACAAAAACATGCAAACAAGCAAAACGAGGTGCATAACATCCATAAGATATAGAACAAAACTATGAAGAGATACAAACAAAACGGAAAAAAAGGAACGCATGATAATTATAAAGACATGCTAACACGACAGAGATGTAAAAACAATCATAGAAATGTAAAAAAAAAATGGAGTGATGCAAAACTACTCCAAAGAGATGCAAAACAAATATAAAGAGATACAAACAAAGGATATGCATAATAATTATTACAACTACAGAGAAATGTAAAACAACTGCAAAGAGATGCAAATGACGACAAAACTGGTTCAAAACTGGTTCTCCTTTTATTATATATATTAAATTGAATACTGTGGAAACCTAGTATATTTTAGGTTCAAATTTCGAAATTGTTTTTTGTAAATATACACAGAATTTGATGCATTTTTATTTGCATTTTCCATTGCATGCAATCTTCTTTGAAATCAGGGTAGTGAAAGACATGTGAAACAACTACAAAATAGGAAATCGTTGCATCGTTTTAAAATATAGCATTTTAAAACAGGCAGTAGAATTCTCTCCAGAGTAAATAATGACATTGAAACTTTACTAAGATTCACCAGAAGAGAAGTAGCAGTGAGCACTTCTCACCCTCAGCATGGTCCTTTAAATAGGCTTGAATGGCAAAATAAGTTTAAATCTGCCTGTGATGTAGCTTCAGAGAAAACAGGATACACTTTTCTTCCTCGGTGTCATTACACGCTTCAGCTCAGCGCTGTTATCTCGAACTGCTCCCGCTCCCTCCCGTGCACCTGGAGCCTCTTCTTGTAAATTTCCCGTCATGTCTGAATACAGATGTAAGGAACATTTATGTAAAAGTCACCTTTGCCTGAATGACTAAAAGCCATCACTTTGGCACCTCGATGAAGCCAGCCATGTCGCATATTCCATGTCTAAAAAGAGCTTTGAACACACTACTCTCAGCCCACATAAGCAGAACAATTAAACAGGCTCATTCACTCATCAGGATGTATGTAGCAGAGGAACTGAAATAGATTTTAGATTTTTTTTTTTCTTTCAACTGGTGCAGAGTCCTGAAAGCATGGCAGAGGCATAGCTAACAGAATGACTGGGATGTAATTGCAGCTCTACACTTGGGAGCTGTGCAGTCAGGAGCAGAGTCTTAATTCCACAAAGCAATGGCCTTGCAGCAGTTTCCTCCCTGATTGATACTGCTATTGGACCGGTCTGGTTAGCCAGTGGAAACCACCATAAATTCCAGGCCCACTTTATCGTTAAGCTTAGTAGCCCGGCAAATAAAATTAGCTGTGTCCAATTTTGGAAAGGCTGCATAACACTGTAAATAACAATTAATAGCGGGTGATAAACGGACAAAAATTGGATTAAAAAAAAAGAATTACAACTTCGCCGATTTTATTTACGTGCCTTTTTTTTGCGTATTTATTGAGCAGCTTTTCCTCATACAATCCACCATTGTGATATAATAATTAAACTGTTATTGCTTGTGCATTATTCAGGCAATTTACTTTTGTTGTCAGCACATAAAGCCTGCATGTAAGCACCGTCTTAACTCTGTTACACATGCCAAAGGGCCCATCACAGGGGAAATGACTGATGACCGGGCCTTTTTGCAATGTTTCTCCTGCCTGTATATATAGCACAGGCCCTGCGGTTTGTTGAGGGCGAGGATGGCTGAAGCTGCGGCTACATGGAGGGAGAAACAGCTACTATTCTTAATGTCAAATGAACATGTAAGTGTACTTTATCATTTTTGACTGCTCCTTATTGCTAAATCTTGAGCAGGCCGGCCGTGCTCCCCTTTCTGCCTTCAGACTTCAGTTTGAACTGAAATCCTGCTGAGGAGGGAGCAGCAGCGAGGCGTAATAAATGGCATGTCCCACATCTCCCTGTTTAGGTATGTTTTTACAAAGACCTTTGTGTGTACCGGAGTTTGTGTCCAAGTGTAGAGCTAAGTTTGTCTCTTGGTATCCTCCCCTCAACAGACAGGGCCGTCTCACTCACCAGCATGTGTTTCTGATTACCATCCTGCATTCCTCTCTCCCTCCCCGATTGGCTGCCGGAGCGTCACGTCCCTGCAACTGCTGCCGATGGTGCGGTATCCCATGAAGCCACAACCTCGCGGCGTATGATGAAGCTTCCCATGCCCGCCGAACCCGTATGTCTATTTGTCTGTCGGAGGAAGCTCCATTGTTAAAAGATGGTAATGTAATAAGCTGACCTCTTGACCCCAAAGTAGCTGCCATGCAACCTCCTTTTCATGCTGGATGATATGTTAAGTGTGTCCCGGACAGCTTGTCAACAAACACATAGGGGAAGCCAATAAACGGCGCGCGCTGCGGTTGTTTTAACCCCAGCAGGGCAAAGCACATTAATCACAGTTAAGGCAGCGACGATGATGAGGTGTTTGGTGGTTGACTCCAAATAGCTGGTAATGGAGCTTCAGTGTGAGGAGGTGTCTTGCTATTGGTTCCATTTTGAATGCAAATAGTTGTCTGGCAGATGCAGCAGAGGCCAAATCGCAACCAGACTAAGGGCCTGCTGCCATACTAAAGTACAGCAGTGCTTTGAGCTAAATGCTATTGTGAATGGCAGTTAAATTATTCTGATGTTGAAGGGGCACTCAACAAATTTTTGTGGAAAGAGTAGCAGAGTAGTATGTCTACGAGGGCTAGGTATTGGTGGCGGACCTTTAAGGTATTGATCAAAATAACCCAGTAGTATTGAAACTTCTCCAGTCGAACGATACCTACATTTGATTCTTTTTGTCCCCTGACCTAGGAAACAAAAATACTATTTCCATTGTTTTGATTGCAGCCAATTAGAGACTTTTGTCATGTTAATATCTTGTATAAATAGAGAACCAGCCCAGAGCTCAAGCTCAACTGTCATTTGTACACAACATGTACATAGTTGTTAAACCAAATTATAGTAAAACATGAATAGTATATGTTGTATAACTTCAATTCATGCATCAAATGAATTGATCTCATATGGCACCACGGGAATGAGTTCTTAAACCAGGAAGTAAGTTAGCATTTTAGCACCATGGGGTCTAACCTCTCAAACTCAATCAGGATTTTGAATGGGTTTGCAGTTAACACACGCTTAAGAGATATCTCCGTTTTGTTTTATGATATAAGATACATTAACAAATAGCCCAACTTGTGAATTTTGGAGTATTTACGTGTCTTTAAAAAGGTGGTTGCTAACAAGTGACCAAATGAGACTACAGTGGCTGTCGGGGGACATTAAACATCATCACGCTGGACACGGATGGGAACTCTCTCACTAGTCCACCTTAAAGCCTTTAGTTGTGGGTTTTTTTTTCAGAGCTCTTGCAAACTCCTGTAGATTGTAAATTATGTAAATAAAAAATGTATAAGGCTTGGGAATTGCTAGCCTGTCAAAACTAGCTTGTCGGCGAGCGTCTGAAGGATAATTGCTGTGACATTCAAGTCATGCACCCGTGGTGTAGTTCACTATAGCATAACATTAGCTTTTTACTTTCATCTGCTGCATTAACGCTTCAAACATAATAAAAATTGTGTTAATTTGATAAGATTATCCTGCTGAACAAAATTTGTAAGCATCAGAAACGTGAGTTTTTTCTGCCATGATCCTAAATCCAATAGACAAATTCTCAATAGACCCATGCAAATGTTCCTTCCAGGTCTACAATAATATTGTATATAATAATAAAATTTTGTTTGCTCTCTATTGTATGCATGTCCTATTAAGCAAGTTAATAGTTTTAATTTGACCTTTTAGCTCCATGAGGCAAAAATGACTAAGCACTCACTTGTTAAAAGAAAACCTATTAACGTAATGTTAGCTCATTACTGTAAAAGTTAGCCAAGTTAACATGACCAGATAGTGAAAAATAAAAGTATTACATTATTTGTACAGTTCGCTTGATGTGGTGGAAAACTGAACATGCACTCAGAATATGGGCTGACGGCTGCAGAGCTAGCTAAAGCATGCACTAAGACTACGGCCATCTGGTTGAAACGCCAAAAGTTCCTTTTACCAACGTTTATTAAGAGGCACAAAACACTAAGTGCAGCTGAAGTTAGAGCAGAGTTATTACAATTCATCCCGAGTGGAAAACGAATGTCTGTATTACAATATTTCAAGGCAATTCCTCAATATTTGTTTACTCCAAAATACCTCATGTTGGCATAAATAGGGAGCAATAGGATCACATAGTCATTAGGATTCATCCTTTTGGGACCATACATAGCTTCAATGAATATTTATGGAAATCAAACCAATAGTTATAGCGGGTTAGTATAATATAATAGCATAGTGAGAAATGTAGTCCCTAGAGCAACAAGACAAGACAGAGATGTTAGCAGCTCTGTTAGCTTGTACTAAGGCACAGCAGTGCTTTGAGCTAAATGCTACCAAACACATGCTATCCTGCTATGCTATGTTAAGCTGCTGGAATGTTTCCCAGGCACCGAAAATCAAGCCAATCCATTCCGAGAGCCATGCTGCGAGCAATGCTAATAAAATAAAACAATGTATGGAGTAATTTCATGTGTGCACAGAGATTAACCATGTTGTATTCACTGGTCTTGAAGAATCCTTGGAGTGTTATTGACCCATTATATCACTCAGCACACTGTGACACCATGGCAAGTGCATATTTTCATGCTGTAGAATTTCATATCCGATTATTTATATTGAATTGAGGAATAGGTTACCTAGTTCATTCAATTCTGATACGACAACTGCAGTGACATTTAGGCGAGCAATTATTTTCAGATCTGCTGTTACCGACTGCGGCTGCGATGCAAATAAGCTGATCGAAATCCCAGCGCTGTCCAAAATGTAATATTTAAGTCGGGCCAAAATGATGAACTGTGGCGAACAGTTCAATGGCAGAGGCACTTGGGGGGCACACACACAAAAACATGCAGATAATATTTAGCTTTCCTCTAAAACAACAACCTCCCAGGGTCACACGTTGCCTGCAGCGTTTGGCATTCCAGGCGAGGCCAGACTGCCTTACCAGGCAGAGCAGGTCTGCTGCAAGGTCGGCACACGTGGGCGATCAGTTTCACGGTGAATACCAAATGTAAGAGCGCATCCAAACCCTGAGAGATGAGACAGGACATTAAAGCTACAGTCCCCCGAGGACGGTGGAGGATGAGGACGACGGGGAGGGAAGAGCAGCACCGGGGGAGAAGAAAACAGGTGGCAGCACTTCAAAGCAGGAGAGTTTTATGAATTATGGGAGATAATGTGACTGCTGACTCCAGCAGGGGGTCCCACTGGTGCCGGGTATCATTCTTTATGGACAGTAGAACACACTTCTTTTATTCTCCTCCTTATTTTTTTTACACAGCAATAAATAATATACACTTCCATGCTATGTGAAGAGTAAAAAATATCAGCTCTGTCTTCCTAGAATTATTCCTTCAATGATCACAGTTCATGTGCCCTGCCATTTCTTTAGATAATGAAATAATTTCCTCTTTCCGCAGAGTGAATTAAGTGACCAGCAGCCAAAGAGAATTAAGTGACTCATTCCTCACAAAAGAAATATAATGCCATCCTTGTGCGCGTAATTCAATTGCAATATCTATTCATTAATGCTACTGTAGGACCAATCATTTTCCTTGGATGGGCTATTATTATATAGGTTATTAGAATTCATAATTGAAAGGTTGAAATACAAGGACATTCAAGATGTGCGCAAATGCAGAGCTGTGTCTGTGAAGAGTAATTATTGTGCTGAAGTGAATATACCATGTGGATGTCAGTGATATGATATGTGATTCCATGTGACTTACCATATACAGCTGTCACAGTCGGTTTGGCAACAATTACTTACTGTGAAAACCGCAAACTTGCTTCCAGCATCCCAGCCTCCACCTTTCTAGTTCAGAGTCCTCATGGCTTAAAACTTGCTTTCATGAGACTTACTGAGTTGATATCTTTACTTGAAATATTTGTAATTTTTTGTTTATTTTTGTACACTTACTTCGGCTTATGTACTATGTGATGTATGCTGTATGTAATGTAGAAAATCTTTTTGGGATATCGAGGGAGGGGGGATGTCGCTAACCTGGGAGGGTATTTCGGGAGGGGTGGTTGGGTAAAGCGAAGTGAATTCTACTTGTTGTATTACTGTATTTGACTTGTTTCATGTCCTTTCATGTGATCTGTTTCATTCTGAAGAGTCAGCTTTTTCAAAACCAACATGGCTCAGTTTTAAAATTTTGTTTCAAAACAAAACTTCTCATCTCTTCTCTGACATGATTTTGAACTGTCCCTTTAATAAGGACATTCTTTGGCTATTTTAGTGTTGTCGCCTCTGACACAGGGGCATAAAACACACGAGTGAAGAAACACACGAAAGAATAAATTATCTAAAATCTCAACTTTGTATAGAGAGAGAGCAAAAACTGCTCAGTGTTGACCAATTATTCCTAAACATTTAATCCAAATGGCTATAATTTAATGGTTTGATTCTGCAAACTGTCTTTTTAATTTAGAATTTCCTGTAAAAAAACAACAACTTGCTGTCATGCCTTGTTTAAGGCCCACTGATGGTAGAGGGTTTCTGCATTGCACTCCCTGTTTTGGCTTGCTATAAATGGTTAAATCTACGATGAGTGTTCCTTACTGAAATACTTGTTCCTAAGTGCTTTTTTTGGTGGACATTTTCTGTATTTCTCTAGTACTCACCAAAAGAAATGACAGTGAAGTAGCGTGGGACCAATCTATCTTGCATGACTCATGCAGGTCTAATGTTCTCAAGCTAATGTATTGTAGCTGAAGGTTATGAGTCATAGTTTAACAGAAAGGTAACAGAATAACATAATGGAGGCGCAGTAGTGTGAAGCAACATGATAAACATTTTTACAAAGAAAGCCCAAGGTATATACGCTGCATCAGTGTTTACCAGTGAGAAGAAGGCCATGGCCACAAGTACACAGGTCATTTAGAAAAAAGGATTTGTATAACCTTTTTTTTTTTTTTAAAGAAGGTTATACAAATCCTTTTTGCAGTGCTTTGCAGTGGCATTAAGTGCTTAAAAAGTAACAAATCTTATTATTTAATGTTGCACGGACTAGTGATGTGCGGATCGATACTAAAATATCGATACTTCCGATACCAGATCTGTATGCTCTAAAATCGATTCTCAAATGAAAATATTGATACTTTTGATACTTCAGTCATTTGTGTTAATGTATATCATTAAGAGGAATACGGTGGAAAGTAACTAAACTATTCAAATCTTGTCTAAATGACACACTGCTGGTAGGAACTACTTTTTCTTCCGCCTGGGTAAGTGCCTAAAGCCTGATTTCCACCAGGCGCGTTACTGCAGCGTCACGTCAGCGTCGCGTATGCCGTTGCAAATAGGTAACACTCTAATCAATGAGAGCATTTCCACTGGGCGTGTAGCGTAACGTTACAGCAGCGTCACGTCAGCGTCTCTACGCGAGCATTAGGTAGGACTTCTATTTCTCCGCGAGACGCTGCCAAAACGCGTGAATCTCAACAGAGCAGATCGCACCAGACAGGAAGTCCGACTCAGAATCAGCGTAAAACACTTCCGCCCATTTCAAAATAAAACACAATACGCAGTTCATGTAGCCTAAAACTACTTCACATCAACATTATGTTATGACCGGGGCAACAGATCAGCAATCAATCAATCAAAGGGTCTCAGAGGATCGGCGACACGGACGACAAGACACTGATGAAGTGGAACATCATACAATCATTTATATATTTAACATATTGTTTTTATAAGGATAGATGGTCAGATCAACATATCTTTCACATCAGAGAAGCAAAGTAAGTTGGTTGTTGTTGTTGTTTACTTTATACACACAGTTTATCCATAGACTGTATAAATAGAGTTTGGAGTTTATCACGGGATCTCGCGGTCTCCCGTATGGTCAGGATTATCACGTGATCTCGTTTTCTCGCGTGTATACGACACGCACATAAGGTGTATTTGCATAAAGTATTGGTATCGGATGGGTATCGCCGATACCAGCCTGAATTTTACTCAGTATCGGATCAGAAAGGAAATCGGTAGTATCGAACATCACTAGCACGGACTGATTTCACAGGTGCAACCAACAGTGCAAATTAGTGCTGTGACATCAACAATTCTACAGTAGAAGGGAATTTAATCAAACTAATCAAACACACTTGTTCACAGTCTATGTTATGCACTGATTTCTAGTGATCTTTATACGATTGGAGAAGTTTGTGGTGACAGTATCATCGTCCATCGTGATGTTTCACTGTGGACATCACCGTATGCCAAATTTGGTAGACATTGCCCAACCCTAATGTCAGCACGCTAACATGCTCAGAATGACAAAACGTTGATATTTAGCAATTTAGCATCACCAATGTGATTGGCATCAGCCTAAATAGTGAGTTCCAATGATTCTAGCAATGCATGATTATATTTGGATTTTACTGGGTTATGACAAAGAAAAAGTGAGGTGCAGAGTTGTGTCATTAATGTGACAGGTTTTTAAAAAATGACTCTGGGTGCAGATTGCATCCATTCCCATTGCATTTTCTGTTCACATCTGAATAATGGATTTGTACCCATTTACATCTCTAATGTATTATCAGGTTGTTTATAAACAGTGAAATCATTAGCAGTTGTTATTAGTCTATCATTAACAAATTCTGCTTAATGCTGAGGGAGTTATTAATGCATTCTCTGCTCTGAACCATACTCCTTAACCATGATGTATTGATTTGCTGGTGTATTTGTTTACCATGCCATGTACGGTTGTTTATGATTTCACAGCCTCTGCTCTAAAGTGGAAACTCTCCATCATGCACAAACATCCATTATGCTTTTCCAAACCAGCTTTGAGCTTTAGCTTTGAAGAATATTTATAATATTCTGTGAATGTGCTGTAAATGTATTCATAAATTGTCCGCTCACACTTGAGGCCAAACTCTTAAGGTTGCAACAAATAAAAGTCTTAAAATATTTACAAAGGCTAGTGAGCCATTTATTCCAATAAGGATGAAGAGAAATTTAAGTGATTACGCAGCGAGAGCTTTTGGTTTAGTTCCTTCTTGGATATTCTAATATCCACCTCTGCTTGTCTCCTGATGATACCTGAGGAGAATAGATGAGGGTAATGGATGATTAATGACAATAATGGATAATGATATACACAGTACAGCACACTACGGTATATGGATTCCATTTTTCCCCATTGGTCAGCTGAGTTTGCTTCTAATTGTATATAAACAATTCATGGGTATATTGACGGGTTTGGGATTTACCACATAAATCATGGAAAACAAATATGGCAACCATTTAGTGAAACAAGTAGCCGTCAGTGTAATGTTTCCCCGCAGCTTAATATCACCTAAGGGCTTACTAAGTCTGATTTAAACATGGTTATTTTATACACAAACAAATGTATGCAGTAACTACATAGCTACTGAATTTGTATTTGTCTGTATGAGTGTGTGTATTTTTTAATAACTGTGTGCACTGTACTTCCAATAAAAAGCTATTTATATTAAGCTAACATCTATTTTTTTAGTCTTATTTGATCTTTGCTCAAACAGAAGATTGAGCTCATCCCCTGCATATTTACTTCTGTCTCTAAGGGTAAATGTCAAAATAAAAAATTCCTGACTAAATAAAAAGGTGCAAAAAATACAACCTGTGTTTCCAGCATTCAACGTCCTTGACTTTTCTGGATTTTGTGGTATTTGCGTTTTCATTCAAAACAACTAAAGATAGTTTTTCATAGTGTTCCAACAAGGCTGCCACACTGTAGTACCTCTGTATCATTGTAAAGAAAACCAACAGTTACATGGATTAACCAAGGTATTTCAAAATATTTTACCTGATGATGGCATTAGATAAAGATTTTACTACAGACTACATACGTGTGCACCATATTGCATGGTAATACAAAGATATCTTGTGGAGACATGTCATAATGTGTTGATGCAGTTCGCTCTGAACCACAGATGGAAACCTGCTGGCGGCAGAAAAAGTCAGCAAGTAATCAGGCGACATTGACTGAGAATCATAAATGCCTGTTTAGGTTGGGTAATTTCTACTAAACTCTCATATGACATGTTCACAGTAAAAACACGAAGACAGACGATGATATCATTGTTGTTTATAGGGCTGAACAATTTGGGAAAATAATCTAGTTGCAATTTCTTTCACCAATATTGCTAATGCGATTTAATCTGCAGTTGTTTTTTTGATTTCTCATCTTCTGTTTCATTCACAAGCAAAAAAACCTTCAGTATTATTACCAACACAACACTATAGAATCAACATATAAACGGTTATTTCCTTTTGGCAACATCTATAGGTATAATAAAATGAGATAAACATGCATGAATTTATATGCCATGTTTATTTACCAACTTTACAGTATTGACTGATTTAACTTCCAGCCTTATAAATTTGTAATAATTACATGATAAACGCTCCAGAATAGGCATATTCAGTGTAAACAATATGTAAATTTTACTAATCCTAATTGGCAACAAATCACACAAAATTAAGAGCAAAAACATAAAAATAATAAATCTGTGGCTCAACCTCTAAAAAATATATTTTTTTAAATGTACAAGATTTTGTGATAAAAATTGGGATTGAACTTTAGCACTGTCTTTGAATTCTACTTGAGTCAGTATTTTTGAAAAATAAAAAAATACAAATCTTACTGATCCAGTCAGTTACAAATCACACACTTAAGTGCAGAAATAAAAAAGAAGAAATCTCAGCTGCCGCGGGACTTGACCGTGTCCGTAGTAGTAGCAAAAAACTCTTGCTCAGTGACTCTCTGCTTGCATGTTTTATATTGCTCCAGTATGGCAACCTGACTGAAATATGTGCAGGAAGGCTTGCTGTAGCGCTTACAAAGCTTATTTAGCAATGCCGTGAAGACAGCTTCTCAGTATTAAGGGCCATCATCAACTTACTTATTGCCAGAGTAATCTTGGGGTGTCATTTTGAATCACCTACATATGGAGTTATACTTTCAAACATTTCCATCAGTGATCCCCATCGGATAGCACTGGGCTAACTTGACACTGTGGTGGTCGGATTTTTTTTGCTGAGGCGTCGTCATAGCAGCAGCGCATCAAGTTGTAGCTTCTTCTTCATTTAAGCAGACTGTGCTGCTCTTGTTCTTCTGGTCTTGGTTTAATGGCAGATCGCAAATAGCTATGAGCTGAATTCCGCCATCTACTATCCCACTGCTCGGCTCCCATTCGCATGTCACGTGACCAGATTATAATCTCAGCGTTTTTGATTAGAAAATTGTGTTCTATCATGTCGCGATATAATTGCAAATGCAATTAATCATTCAGCCCTAGTGTATATACTTTCCACTTTTAATATGTATAAATGTTAGATATAAAAGTCCTTTTGCACATTTGGGTGCATTCACAGCCCACCTTCACCTACCTTCCTTAGGCCACTTTTCCTTCCTATTGCTGGTCAGGATTTTTTAATACAGACCCACTGAACCCATTATGATAGCGAATCTGCACAAATATGCGTCAATCAACCACCAGACCAGAAACACCAACTTTCAGGAGCGAGGACTGAAATTGGGCTTTTGAAACACAATGCTGGGATCAGTTGTCAATGATGGTCAACCTCCATCCAGCATCATCCATCTCCCCAACCCTAAAGTCTGTACCATATTTCATGGCAATCAATCCAACTCTATAAAACAAAACAGTGACCTTTCATCCTTAAAGTGGCACTTGGGACCATGAATGTCTGAACAAAATTATAGTGCTGATCAGATCCGAGTAGGTAGTGACATCTTACTCGATAAAACATTTGACCTGCTGGTAGCTTTACAGGAAAAGCCACCAAAGACCAAAAGCAGTAGGTATCATCGTCTGGCACCATGGATACCTGTACCAAATTTCATGGCAATCCATCCAATAGTTGTGGCGACATTTCACTCAAACCAAAAATGAAGAGCTCATAATGGCTCTAGAGGAAAAGTAAAGGGATCAATGGAGTCAGTTGGCCTAACCTCCTGGATTCATTAATGTTGTGCAATATTTCACTTGCAAGTGGTGCACTGATCAACCATCCAACAGACCGACTGGAAGAAAGACATTTAAATCTCATGGGCATTCCGATCTAACCAAACACTCTTTGAGAACCATCGACATTTGGAGTCCCCTCAAATTTCCCAGTAGAAAGCTTGGACCACAGTCACATTGTCAGGTCATCACGCAAAATTTCAATGGATTTCAATTCTGTCCTTCACTGGGTTGCTACAAGACTTTGGCAGCCCCTTTCTGAAGCAATTCCAGCACCGATTTGGCTGTCAGAACATAAGTGGCTCATCTACGGTTTTTGGCACTCTGAGGCAAGTTCTCAGTTCTCTGAGAAATTTGTTCATTTGGTTCCATTGATTGTTCCCATCATCCTAACAAGTCTCCCAGTCCCTTCTGCTCCCCTCCTCAGCATGACGCTGCCACCACCATGCTTCGCGGTAGGGGTGCTATTAGACGGGTAATGAGCTGTGCCCAGTTTCTGCCTGACAGAGAGCTTTGTTTTATGGCTGAGAGTACAGTTTCCATTTCATCATAAAAGACTCTTCTGCCTCTTGCTCTCCTCAAGAGTCTCTTATGTGCCTTTTTGCCAAGTCAAGGTAATGTGCAGGTCCTTTACCACCGCATCATGAGGAAGTAGTTTCCTTCTGGCTACTCTGCAGTACAGCCGAGATTCATAAAGTGATACAGTCGCTGTGGTTCTTCCAGCTCCCATGACAGCCAAGCAGCTCTGTAGTCCTGTCAGTAAGCCTCTTGAATACTTGGGTTACTTCCCTTGCTGAGGTCTTTCTTGGCTGGCTGCTCAGGCTGGATGGACTACCAGGAAGAGCCTGGGTAGTTCCGTGTTTTTCTTTGCGATTTCCAACTCTCTAATACTGCTGTGTTCATCTGAAATATTGACACAAAATCTGCTAGACGCCAATCCCTAGGTGGTCTAAACCTCTTCGCAGTTCTGTCCCTGAACTCTACTATCATTTCTCATGATAGAATTTCTCCTTTGACATCCATTTATTGGATCTAATGCCAGTGCAGAAACTGTTTTATGGTCATGACCACTGGGGTATACCACACAGCTAACGTACTGACAATAGATTAAATATATTTTAATTTCCGGTGTAAAGCTTCAAAAAGGGAAAAATAAAGGTGTTGTATAGCCGACACAGGTGTGGGGCTTTTTCCTGGCAAGGTTTAGAAACACCACACCTCGGAGCAGAAGGTCAGCACCAGCTCATTCTAAAGTATTCTGAGCCATCAATTAAATTCAATGGCCCTATTAACAGGGCAGGAGCTGCCACTGACGGATGTTATTGGCACCGATTATAGTAACCACATCATTCCGAATGGAGAAATTGCCCACTGAAGTGGCCGTGCTAGAAAATACTGACCTAGCACCCAATTAACACTCAATGCTAGAATTTCATTTTTCTGGTGTTTCGACAGCTAAGTGTCAACACAATGAAACTCCTTTAAACCCTAGAATGCATGTAAATATTTGCTCTAGATGAACTGCAATATGGTAATTAAAAAGCTCTGTGATTATGCAACTTTGATCAGTAGCTTTACAGTAATCATATAATAAGCTGATGGCTTCGTTGTTAATTGGCTGCCATCCATATGGTATAGTGCCGCCGCATGGAGCTACTGTGTGTTACCAGTTTCTGTCGATTTGAAATGGCATACGATAAGAATGCAAACTGTTTCCCTCACCACTGATGTGAAATGCTAATCTACATTACAATAGTGTTCACTCAAGCCTACAGGTGTTCTGGTATGTATACGGTATGTATATATGTTGCTGTATATTAATGTGTTGGCCGTACATAGTGGATGGCCGTGCCGGAGGCCTCAGCTGCACTTTCTTTCCTATTTTATGTTACTTTAGAGACCTCAGACATACACTTCCTCCCTCCCTGAGGAGTGATGGTAATTCAAATTAATTACAAAAGCCAGAAGACCATGAACACCAGAAGACATGTGCATATGGTGTCTAATGTGTGTTTGTGTGAATGTGCAAGTGAATGTGCGAGACGTTCGGCAAGTGTACTTTGACTACTGGGGTGTACTTTTTAATTGTGTTAAAAACATCTGTGTGTGTGTGTGTGTGTGTGTGTGTGTGAGGGCCTGACCAGTAGGCGGGCTGTGCCAGGTGTGATTTCATTCTCCCTGCAGTCACGGGTCTGTGAGATCGCTTTAGACACAGCTTTTACCACCCACTGGCAGACGATGGTGCACTCCCATCCAGACAAAGTGTGTGTGTATGTGTTGGTGTATAGTACATCATCTGAGTGTGTCATTGTCACCTTGTAGCCCACCCATGTGATTTAGGTTTGTATTTCAACCTGTGTTCGATCTGTAGCTGGTTGTGTGTGTTTGTTCATATGTGGGCAAAAACGCATGGTTGTGGCCGTCTGTATCACCGTCGTTGTAGAAGAACGAAAGTGTTTGTGCACATGTGTGTGTCTGTCCTTTATTGTGAGGGGAACCAGAGGGAGGCCCTGAGGCTTTTACGAGGTCAGCTTCCTGTAGAGTGGAACGCTTAGAGAGAGATAATAATAGCCAGGTCAAGATTCAATTATTTGCCTGGGGATTAACCTTATGGGGTCTTTCAGGAAGGTCAGCGGGTGGTGAGGGGTTTTAGTCTTCTGAAACAGGAGCCACTTGCAAAGCTCTTTTATTATTGTTAAGTCCCCTGATCGTAAAGATCTGGGAGCTGCCACTACAGGGCAGAACTACAGGGCAGAGCTACAGGTCAGTCAGATTTGGTGTAGCTTAAATTAACCAGTAGCTGTGGAACCATACCTAAACATTTTTGTCCAGGGAAAAAATAGACAAATAAAAAAAAGAGGAATGATAAAACAAGATATCATATCTTTCGTGTCATTTGGGGCATGTGTGTCTTGTATTGATGGTTCATTTTTAAAAATGACTTCCAACAAAAGCTATCAACAAAAGACACATTTTAACTCACACTGACACCCAGATAATCAGAGAAATCAATGTGTTGGAAATGCTACATCTTTGCCACTGATATTTAGTACGGTGAGGCAATATAACTATCCCAAGGTAGCAGTGTTGTTCTTTATTATAATGGACTCAATGACATGTTGAGGGTTATGCTATGAGTCATTGGCTTTAGAGATGTTAGTTAAACTCTAGAGCTAAGGATAAACAGAGTGTTTAAATGCAGCTACTGAGAGTTCCAAAGTGTGTCAGCATAGATGCTGTGAGGCCTGTCAGTCATGTTGCTCCCCATGACTTTATTTAGACAGCATACCTGTGATTGACAGAGAAATGGAAAGGAATGGGCTTTGTATTTCCTGCTTGTTTTGGAGGTCGGAATTAGGCTACAAATCAGGGGTCATCCAGCTATACTAGTGAACCTTGCTCACCTTTAGCTGACTGCATTGCAACGTCATCCATCAAGCCGATGTGTAACAATTATGTGAACCGTCATTGTGTGTGGTTGTGTCATTGCCAACCGTGTGATTGTCACATATAAAAGAAGGGGACGTAGCCACTGTGATGTCAACCATTGGTTTCTGAACTACAGTTCTGAAGGCTTGAGTTTGGCACTTTGACTGTCGCCATCTTGGTTTTTTGGAGCCAAAAGTGACCCTATTTGAGCGAAGGGACCTGGAAGAGTTTTTTAGATCCAATTTGACATAGTGGCCAAACAGTGGATTTTCAATTTCAGGGTTCATGCCTGGGACCCCAAAAGATTCCCAGAGCCTTACATTGGGAAAGAGAAGTCTGTGAATCAATGGATTATTTTTATTAAGTCACAACACCTGTGAAATGACATGCAACTAGCGATTGAGACCATAAACTCATCAGAAAAACATTTCCTGAGATAATAAATCAAGTGAGAAGAAGGGTCATTTTCAAAATTGGACTTTTTTATGCAGCCAGTGAAGTCGCCCCCTGCTGGCCATTGGCAAGAATACAGGATCAAGGCATTGTCTTCCCTTTTCAGACCCACAGGATCATCATGAAAAAAATGTGTGATTAACAAAGTGATAACTTTCTAAAGTTGTCCAATCCTTTCCAATAGCTTTATAAACTCCCAACAATGTTTTTGCATATGGTAAGAAACCATTGACTCGACTGCCTTTAAATTGGACTTCTTTCGTCTGCAAGAATCCTGCATCAACACAGCACATTACATTGTTATGTGTGTTTAGTATAAAATCCTAGCCTGTTCACCTCTCATTAGTCTAAGTTATGAGATTTGCACATACAATGGGCACATTCAAGTCACTTCGAACAAACATTCAATTTACATCACTCAAATCTGTCAGCAGAGTGATACAAAAACAGACTGCGAAAAGGGAGTCTCTAGCTGCAGATTCAGACCATGCCAAAGTAAAACTAATGCTAGAGAGTGTTTATAGCTACATGTATGCGACCACACTTGTGTACTTGTTTCAGAACCATCGGGGGATATCGGTACGAATCACGGATCAACTATAGGCCGAAACACCTCAAGCTTTCAACGTGTTATTTAAATGCTCTTTATAATAAATGACAAAACATCTTTGTTTTAGCGTCCATGTTGTTTTAACATTACGACTTAAAGCTCATAAGCACGCCAATGTTGGAGGGATCACTTTCCAACTGGGACCATCTGAGGTGCACTTGAACGCACCATTGGCCTGCATTCCCTGAGTGCCATTCTAGTCTATTAATAATCTTATTTAGAACGATAGCCGTCTATATCAAAATATATGCAGACAACATACCGTCTTTTTACTTAACATCATTTTCTGCAGTAACCGGGCAGATATCAATAGAGCCACACTGAAACCGAAAGCGTTGCTGTTACATACATTAATATGTACTGAGCCAGCAGGAGCTTCACAAAAACACACACACATATACAGTATGCACACAATCACACACTAGCACTTACACTCTGTATCCATCACAGTACAGTGCTGCGAGATGAAAGATGAGACAGAAATGTGAACTTCACAAGAGAGAACACTCATACCGTCAGAGGCGGCCAATTGATGTGAGTGAATTAATCATCTGCAAGTCGCTATCCAAAATACTTATGTATGAGCTAATGGAAGAACTCCTCCTGCATGAGAGGAGAAATTAATGTGTTGATGAGCAATGTCCCAGATATTTACAGGGCACATCCAGGACTGCAGGCTGTTCCACTACCTGCCTGTCAGCCACCCTGTCATCCGCTCTATTTTTCTATTGCTGTCTCACTGTCTGTCTTCCTCTCTTGCTCGCTCAATGAAGTCTTGGCTGAAAGTATGAGAGATGAAAAGAAAACAAAATGCCTTTTGATCCAGCAGCCTTGTGTTACAGCTCTGTCAAAGAGCATTACCATGATAACCCAACCAAAAAATCAGCCAAAGGGGTATCAAAGCCAAGTATGCAGACCTTAAATGCACACACTATTAATGCACAGACACAAAGTATGGACAGGCCGACTGAATAGGAATGCAGTGCAAAATGCCAAGTGCCTTTTTCATTTCATTTTCCGTGGGTCATTTTCTTTCTTCGTGTTTCCTATTGCCGGCAGTACAAAGCCATCTCTATTCAGCCCACAGTTGAGTTTGCTCTGATCAAATAACTGTGAACCGCACGCAATGTTGCATTGTTGGGAGTTATACTGTTTCATGTTTGATATATTCACTGCGAGGCAGAGCGATATTACCCTTCTGTTATGTGGAGAAGTGAAGAAAATAACGCAGGGACCTTTGAAACTGCCAGGAAGATGAATTTACTTCACTCCTGTGAGAAACACGCCTTCCATATAACCTTCTTTAAAAATCTGATACATTTGAATTTCCTCTACACACGCCACCACCCTGACCTATACATGGGTCAAAAAGGTGAGGGCACCTTTTAAACAATTGACAAACAACGGCCGATTGTGTGTGATGGTAACACTGCAGGCTTGAGTGTTTCGATATTTTTGTTTCCTCAAGTGTGTGCTCATCCTTTTTGCATAAAAAGTCCTTCAGCAACCAGATGATTTTGAAAACTATTCAATGATGGCTGTCCGTTGGCGTCAGTGTCTATTCTTCTCCGGAACGGTACTATTTTGTTGCAGTGCACAAAAGCTTGTTCACAGAGCATGAAAAAAAGAAATGCCCACAAATTATTCTCAAATACACTTCATCCAAGGCCACACTTTATCCATACTTGAATGAATGAACTGCTGAAGAGTTTTGCAGAGCAGGCAACAACAAGAGAGTGAAGGGTCAAGCAGTTTCAGGGAAAGAAAAAACCGGGGTGGAACGAGGAGTTGGAGAGCACAAACTAGTGCTACATGAGCAATAACTTTGAGTATGTAGCAAATAATATAGTGCTGATTGTTTTAATCTATTGCTGATACTTCTGATTAGGCATCTGAGCCATGATTTGCTTCTGGGGGCCCTAAAGGCACAATTTCAAATATGCTATTTAAGTTTCCATATGCTCTTATAGTGGCCATAGACAAGTCATAACGTTTGCCTTAACTTTTCATTGAGAAGTAAAAGTTGACTGCACAATGTAATCGCTATAGAATGATGACATCATCAGGAAAGAAAATAAACGAATGGCTTGATTTACGGCAGAGGAATTTACACCTACAATAAGGTAAATAATAACGCAGCGGATCCTCAGTCCGAACCAGGACGGCAGCTCTTTAATGCTTCACACATTCAACAATGCATTAACACCTTCACTCCTGAAGTTCATACCTTTCAGAATAATGGTTCTAGACGTATACACTGCATTGCTGCTTACCAGAAACATTTAGCTAAGAGACAACCATAGACTGTGTAAATAATGGACATGGTAACCATGACGTCACCCATTGGTTTGTGGACTGCCCATTTGAGGCATTGAGTTCAGCGTTACACTTGTTGCCATCTTGTGTCGCCATCTTGTTTCCGATACGGCGAGAAGACCATATTTGAGGAGCGAGAGGACTTCTGATGACGGCTCGCCTTGTTAGTGACCTGTCAATCGAAGGTAGCCACACTTTTTTTGCTAACCACTGGATTCCACTGGGGGCAGCTGTGCCGTATTCTGACTTAACCGTTGCCACTCACTGTTACTGCTTGCTAACAGTTGTAGCCAATAAACAAACTAGGACCAGCAAGAAACTATGTTCTGACAAAATAACAAAGCTATACCACTTGAAGACACTAGGGGGGCAAAAGTTGAAAATTTTCCACTTTTTAGGCCATTGACTTGCTTTGCTCGATATTTTTGTGCTCAATTTTTCATACATTCATTAGGTGAGTAAAGATGAAGTCATATGGACTGAAAGATAACTTACTGATTGGACTGTTTTGGTGAAGTCATCCTGCATCGTCAGGGTTACCTGGACCTTTGGGGAAGTCAAATTCTCGTGACTGACAGCAAGACATACAGCACTTTTCTGGTGTTAACTGAGTCCATTAAGAAATATCTGTTTATTAGAATGATTAGCCAAGATGACAACTATAACTTGCTAACTAATTCAACAAATAATGTGTAAATCATAATGGAGATCATAACGTACTTTGTATGTGTGTTGTACCGTGACTGGAGTGGCTAAGAAGAAACTTGCACAAGTGGTTTGCTTATATATTTATTAAAATAAAAAGTTAACTTAGCTGAACTGATCAAAACTTAACTCATAAGAAAGCAACTTAAATGATCTAAACTACCACCTCCCTTTAGCAGTAATTAATCTTGGCTTGGACTCTACCAATCCTACAGGTCATTTACAAAGTTAGTCTTTACTGCTATTGCATAGAAACACTTTTTTTTTTTTTTTTTTTAATTAAGGCGACATTACAACATATATTTACAACCATAATCCACTGATTGCAAACAACATAAATCATCTACTTCACAACCTCCCCCCTATACTTGGTTTACCCCAGTGACATCACTGATTAGATCACTCTGTGTGTAAATGCAGGAAATGGTTAGGTGCCGCCTCCTTTTGTCTCTGGAAACATGCAGGGTATGATAAGTAAGAAAGAGTTTAACGTATTAACTTCAGCAATGTAGAAATAAACCAATAAACAATAATTAAATTCAACTGTTAATAATGTGTGGATGTTAATAATATGTCAACTGTAACCAAATTGAAACATTGAAAAAATGGAAAACACAAACAAACCTTGAATTTGTTACAAATCAATGATGACAAGCAAGGTTAAATTAGTTATTAATATGGCATAATTGGGAAAAAAGAAAAACACAAATAGAGTGTCACAGTATGACTCCTAAGAAATGTTGGCTAATTAACTTTAACAGCTCTTCTGTGAGCTCATAAATAGACAGAAAGTGGGCTTTTATTTTCAGGATAACCTGAAGGCCTTCGGACTATAGGCTTCTAGTCCAGTAGGACATTGTTTCAACTATACCAGTTTCAGAATAATGGGTGTTTGGACCAGTGGGCAGTTCCCATTCTACACCCTTCCACCAAGTTTCATGAAAATTAGGCCAGTAGTTTTTTTCTGTAATTATGCTGAGACCCAGCTTAACCAAACAAAAAACATAACCTTTTTGGCCTAGGTAGTAATGACCAACAGGTGAAGCAGGTCTTATACTGTAATATCAAAGGTGGAGGATAGCCGCTGGTTGGATGCTGGATGCTACATGTGGACATGCTAAACTTCAGAGTAGGATACAAGTTCACCTGTTTTCCACTTTACCTGCACTCACATGGTTACCATGGTTACCTTATCATGCATTAATATATGTGCAACTTACATGGATTGATTTCAATATCACTTTCTTTACGTTTCACAATCAGCAGATAGCAGGGTTCGTACAGGTGCTTGAAATCCTTGAAAATGCTGGAGTTTAAATGTTGTATTTTCAAGGTTTAAAAACTGCTTGGATTATGGATAAATTGCTTGTAAATGCTTGAAATTCTTACTGTATTTCTCTTGCAATATGACTATATCCATCTATAGACTATAAATAATCACATGTTCAATGTAAAAAATAATGAGTAGCCTATCTGAAATGAAGAGCGTTCCTCCTAAAAGTGTAATACCATCGCTGTTGGTATGGTTAAGTGAAATCTCCCCCTTTTAGTATGTAAAACATGCAATTTACAAAAGGTGTAAGATCGGGAAAAGCTTGAAAATTTACCTTGAAAGTCCTTGAATGCTTGAATTTAACCACTGCTAAAGTGTACAAACCCTGAGATAGATTAAGTAGAAGTTTAGCTTTAGACAACTAAAACCACAAATGCTATTACATAATTCTGTGGTTGGTTTGTTTTTCTCTCACAGCACAAACAAACCACATCACAGTTGGATGCCACACCTGGCACACTACAGGCAGTCCTGGTTTGAAAAGGCTGGCATCAAAGACGAAGTGACAGTTT
This sequence comes from Centropristis striata, assembly GCF_030273125.1. NCBI lineage: Eukaryota > Metazoa > Chordata > Actinopteri > Perciformes > Serranidae > Centropristis > Centropristis striata. Next base: position 8,256,440 of record NC_081534.1, read on the forward strand.
CCAGATCAGCCTCAACAAACCCAACTAAACGGGCAAACACACCTGAGTTTGTTTGAACATAGCACCTTCATTGTTGCTATCCCGCACTCTGAACCAGGGCTGGAGTCGAGACAAGGTAAATTTAGTCCAAATCAAGCCCAAGACCATGTCCAATTGAGTCAGAAACAAGACAAAGTCCAAAGGCAGTCAAAACTATGTCAAGAGCAAAGTAAGTCCTGTTCAAGACCATAGGGACTATTGTCTTTCCAATGCTAGTACAGTGATTCAGGAGTTTGAATGGACAGAAAACAAGAATGAGCAATTCTGCGTTCATCAGGCAACAACTTGACCAACAGCCAAGAAAACTTTGACTCCAACAAAGCCAGAAACAAAGGCAAGTGGTTTCGAGACCGGACTCAAGTACTTCTTTCAACTGAATGAACCTGGGAAGACTCTTACTTTGCTCTATTTTGTAAAAACTGAACTATGATAATGGCATTGATGAGCAGTTATCACCTAATTATAGGGCTGCTGTGGGTTATTGACTGACTGACTAGTGATTCTCTCAGCTCCCATCCACTCCAGGGGTTTGGCTTTCCTGCCTGCTGTTACTGAACCTGACAACACCATGTAATAGCTCTTTGTCTCACAGGAACCCTGCAGAACTCATGCTTCTTTTGCTAGAGACAATACAAATGGGAAAGTGTTCGGCACATTTTAATTTAACAAACAGTCAATATCCAGCTTAATAAATTAAAAAATCACCTCTCACATCAATGATATCCTCCTTATCATGTTTGATTTAATCAATAAATACTGTAAACTCTTACTCTATTAGTCCCAATGAGGACTGGTGGAACAATTTAGAACTAACTGCTCATGTATAAATATGTTTAAATGACAAATCCCTGTGAAGCCATTTCATCATCTGCCCTAGTCCGTCACTGTGTGGGTAGCGATATGCGGCTGCTGCTGCTGCTGAGGAAGCAGGCTATTAGAAGTGTATCACTTTTTACTGCACCAAAACTACAGCAAATACTCAAAACCTAGCCATTTTCTACATTTTATTTTCTGCTTCCTTTTTCAAACTGTGTGTGCCAATTCGTGCCAATATGAAGACAACAATATTATATGCTCTGTCTGTCTAGTTATTTCTCCGGAGATGAAACACCTGAATCAGAACAATAATATAGTAACTCCGGGATCAATGAATAAAAATGAGATGAAGATCCAAAGAAGAAGCTAAAGGGTAAAAACAATAAATATAATGAATAACGGCAATAACAAAGGCCTAAAATCATTTGTAATATACTACTTGTCAACAAAGAAATACATTTTATGTAGAAAAGGGTGAATATAAAAACAGCAGACGGATGTGGGAACTTAATTGCTAGGACTTTCAGGGCCATCAGTATAAAAATTGTATTCAGTTTCATTCAAATTCAGTTTTAAAGGCACATTGTGTTGGATTTGAATTGCTTTAACTTAACGCTCGCTTTTGGTGCTAGTATTACAAAAAATAATAAAAAAATAATAAATTAAGTACATAACGGTGCAGGATTGTTTTGTTTAACTACCAGCAAGGTTAAGGTCACATTAGAACTGTTTATATCAGCAACGATGCTTGTACAGTATATTTTAGTGATACATAAGTCATTTGATGTAGTTCAAATGAATGAAAACAAAAGGTTAGTTAAAGTTTAATTCAGTGAAAGTTTTTTTCTCCTTTTTTTAAAGCATGTTTAATCTTTGTCCTCTTAGCATTCTGAGGCTAATGTTGCCATCTTTGTTCAGTTAATAGGGGGGGGGGGGGGGGGAGGCTTTCTTGTCTATTTTAAATGTGCATAGTCAATATGTATCTCTTTGTGGTCATTGGGTGTCTCTTTGTGGTTGTTTGGTGTTTGTTGGTGGTCATTTTGGGAGTCTTTGCGGCTTATTTGTGTCTTTGGCACGCTCTTAGATGTTTTTTTGTATTGTCTTTTTGTGTCTTACTGTTTTGCCCCTTGTGTTGTCACTTTGCAGTTGCTGTGTATCTTTTTGTTGTAGTTTTGTCTCTTTGTGGTCATTCTGCATCTCTTCTTCAAGTGACATTTTTGCAGGTGAAGGCCACTTTGGGCCCCTGGGCCTGTCTCCCTTAGGCCTGTTCAGTAATCCATCCATGGTAAATAGCATTCCCAAACTCTGGCTGTTTCGGACATAACTTCCAACATCGGAACATAAACACGGGTCTCCTCGGGACCCAGGTGGCTTTTAAAATACTGTTGCGTTCATCAACAGACAAAATTGAATTGTTAAAGCTACAAATTCCAGTGCATTACTATATACCTGATACTTTCAAGTGTGTTTGTGGATGTATGTAGTCCAGAAAAATATGACTCTGTTACTGTTACAGAAATATCTTAATTTACTTTCTAAGAAAACGTTACCTTAGCTAGCATTACCAGCAAAGCATTTTTCTTCAGTCCAACTGGTCAATGTAGGTATGTTTAGCTATTTACCAATCTCCTCTGTGGAAGTTGCCTGGTAACAAATGACCCATGATCATGTGTGGTGTTATGGATCTTCTGTCATAAAACAAAAATCTTCAGCTGTCAACATGTTCACATTCAGTAAATGTCAATCAAACTTCAATACAATCCCCCACTGCGTCTGTTATTGCCGGTATATAATTCAATCTTAAAACATTTTTTCCACCAACAGCAAGACTTGGAGTTTTCTCAGCGACTCAGGGGTCATGCTATAGGAAGTGTTGGAATAGTGTTGTGAGCAGAGATGTCATTACTGACTCTTTGCTGCTGTTCCCATTATAAAAGATCAAGTGAAACAGCAGCTGCTTTTTGCCTCTGGAAAGCTGTGATAATAATTGTGTGTGGTTTCAGTGAGTGTGTGTGTAGTTGGCGGAACTGCATAAGTCTGAGAAAGAGAAGAAAGAACCATAAAAACAGTTTTACTACTTATGTCAGTAGTACAGTATCATTTCACCTAAATGCTTTAGTCCATAAAAGGAAAGAAATGTCCTCCAATATAAGCAGAAGCGGTAAAATTTTGGACATACTATACGATCCACTGACAGATGCATACCTATCAGCCTATCCCAGATCATCTCAAGGTCAAAGGCAATTTTCAGTGTAAGGCAATACACTCCACCAAGCTGTTCCAGAGTCTGTTTAATATGGCGGTCATATCATGCTGAGTTAGCCTTTAAAGCCCACCGCCATTACTTTCTCCGAGTGAGTGATGAGAGACCACAGTCAAAAGCATATGTAATGGCGCAGTCAGCTGAAGTCAGTCTTTCCTGTTATTGCTTCATATACTATATAATATAAATTTCACATAAACAATCATTATCTCCACCCAGATAGATTTCCCTGCTTCTGGAAGCACATGTGAGCCCTAAAGGATCGAATCCCACCACAACGTTCTCTCCAATTCGTACCTCACACTGTTCTTTAGTAGTATCTAAATAAACAATCAGAAAATAATGGGATGCTTATCCCCTATAAAGAATGGTGTCGAATTGAATTTGTATCTGTTAAATCTATTTTTGAACTGCAATAACGCCAACATTTTCATGTTATTTTGCCTGGCTCTGTCCAGAGGTAACAAAATCTAACTTCCAGCAGCTCTAAAGCTCACAGATACCCATTTTAAACCAACGCCAACCTCGTTCTTTAGCTGGGCTGCTTTGCAGTTGGCTCAACTTGCAAAGCGTCTCAGAACCTGTTTGCTTTTCCATGTCATTACATTACTGTACACATCTGTATATGTCTCAGCTCTCTCAGCAAGTATAAGAACAACAATGTCGGACTGCATCGTCTCTCTACAAATGTTGCTCCTGGCTTTGTGAGCCTACATTGGCATCCAAACTCGACATGTACAACAAGTCTGTGCTGCTTGTCTTGAATGCTATGAACGGAGATTATGTTCTTCACACTGAACGTAAGATGTTAACCCTCTGGGCTCTGAGCCTATTTGCCCTCTATATACCACATAATATTGACTATACCCATGTTTGGTATTTTCTCAGCACAACTTCAATATGATCTGAGGATTATTTTTTCACTTTAACCCACTTTGTTAACACATAGAGCCCAAAATACATTTTAAAAAAAATCATGAAATCTGAAATAAAATTATACTATTTATGACAATAAAAGCCACAAATTTGCTCAATGGACTGTTTAAGACCTGAAAAATGTAAAACATGGGTTACAAATATGAACATATAAAGGCAAAATTAAAATATAATAAAAAACATAAAATACATAAAAAAAATTACCATAAAACATGTTTAATTATAGGAACAGTGTTAGATGATTAGACCCCTTTTTTCCATTTTTACAGAATACCACGCCTGCCTCGTCCCATCCTACTTTTACACTTGAATAAGTATTTTTGTACTATCAAATTAAAACAGTCATATCTTGTTACAGGGCTTTGAAAAAAGCCAAACACCAGCGTGATCATAGACCCCAGAGGGTTAATGTTAGACTTTGTTGTAAGCTAAGGCTAACTCGCTAACTTCGCTAGCCTGTATCAATAACATTGCATTTAAACATATCAAATAAAATTAGTGATGCACGTTTTATACATCTTCTTGTTGGTCACGATAATCCCACCCCAAGTGGTTGGTGCCGCTCTGGAACCAGTTTCCAGAGAGCCGGTTCTTTGGCTGTCAAAGAGCAAAGAACTGGTTCAAGATTAGGCATTGGCTCTGATCTGACCCTGGAACTGCCTTGTTCGAAAAAGTTGTATAAGGGAGCTTTCTCATCAGGTACACAGGCCTGGATCCGAGTACATTTGACCCTTTCATCCAGTCAATGTGCTGCACAAAATTTAGTTTTTAGACTTGATTTTTGTTTCCAATCAAACACATGAGCTGTAATGTGTTTAATAGTGAGGTATTGAGGTGCTGGTAGGCAAGAGGAAGGGTCAAAAGGTACAGAGGGCCAATGCAAAGGTCAATAGTACGAGAGTGGGCGTGGGTCAGAAGCCCATCGGAATATTTTGCCAAAGCTGTCCACAATACTTAAAGGTGGGCCTGGTGGTAGGTGGATTCTGTCACCCTTAGAGAGACCAGGCTAACTGGTTCTAACTGTTTTAGTCAAGCTAACTGGCTGTAGCTTCATGTTAAAGTTAAAAGAGCTGTATTTATCTTTTCATCCTCTCAACAAGAAAGTAAATAACACACATTTGCATATTTCTAGTTTAATTGTGTGATGAGGTTAGGTTGAATAATTTTCCATATGGTAAGAATGAGGTGTTGGCCATGAGAAAAAAGCGATTCCACTCTGACACAAATTCATTTTCATACAAATTTACCACAGAATACCGCAAGTAAAACAATCAAAGAACAACTGCTGTGAGAATATCAAGCTTAAGCTGCTTTCAGCTGGGGGTCCGTTCAATCTGTGGATTGGACGCCTCGGGAATAAAAGAACATTGTGTTATCTGGTTTATTGATGGCAGGGAGCAGCAGTTGGAGGTATCACAAGTCCATGTAAACGGTTTAACCCCAGTAAGACCAGAGCCTGGCCAGCATGCAGTAACCATGTTACCACGTGTACATGCAAACCCTGCTATTGACTTTTTCTCAACAGGCATTGAGGGGGTGTGCTGCTGGCAATAATACACTCAGTCAATGCTTTGCGTCAGTTTCACTCCAAACATCATTGACACATTCTATGTGTTCTGGCTCTGTACACTGGATTTGAAATTAAACACTGACTATGAGGTTAATGTGCCAGCCTACATTTTTAATTTGAAGGCGTGTCTCCCTTGAGGGAAGTTTAAAGACGTGCCGAGTGGATTGAAGTGAGGTGACTGACTTGGCGAATAAAGAACATTTTACTGACTGACCCTTAAAACCTTTAGTTGACTTGTCTGTATGTTCAAATTAACTTTTCACCCAATAATTATGTGAACAACCTCAAACACCCTTAATGTCAAGTAAGTCAGCACAAGAACTTCAAAGTTGTTCTTGCAGTTCAAATGCAATGTGCTGGAGTCAAGTCAAAACAATAAAGAAAATATGATATATATATATATATATATTTAGTACATTGTGTGTGCACTATTTATATATATACTGAATTCCGGCTCTGTATCCATGGTACATTAAATATATTCCCTCACAAATTATACATTATTATTTTCATATTAACAATAGATTAAAAGAGTACATGTATAAAAATGGGGATCGCTCATTGTTACAAACCCCAAATTATGTCTAGACTGCAAATTGCCTCAGCTCCAGTAAGTGTTCTTTCAAGTGTCTTTGAAATTATTGTTATGGTTTGACAACCTCTTGGGTCAAAATTGACCTGCTTTTGTTTGATTGTTCATAATGCATAAAGTAAAAATTTGCTCCCAGTTCTCTGTTACAGATTCTAAGCCATTATAAATATAACTCATTACCACAAGTTTACACTTCTTTTTTGAGTTGATCCATGTTATTTTGTTGCAGTTAGATGTAAGACAACGAAATTTGACAGGACATTAGCAAGGCTTGTAGAACCCTATAATGTGATAAGTTCCAGATAATGTAATAACGCATAATAATGTAATAAGGTATTACATTATTGGTAAAAATGTCATTACAATATCAGTCAGGATATTTTATTACATTATTGGTGAAGTTATTACATTATTGGGTTTTACTACATTTTCGATCCAGTTAAGTGCAGTTTGTATTACATTTTCAGGCATTATTACATTATCAGGAAATTATTACATTATATTGTGCTACAAGGCTCAACAATTTGCGCATGTTATGACAAGTTTAGGTTCAGGCACCAAAGCCACCTGGCCAAGGTTAAAAGGAACAGGTTTGGCTTAAAAAGCACTAATTCTGGATTTATTCCCAACACCAGAAAATGGACACTGGTCTTTGAACTTTATGTTGCTTTCATCAACAGACAAAATTTCTTCGAGGTGGCTACGAATTCCACTATTCATAGGAAATACTACAAACCATCCCTTAGACCAGCCTGCAGCTTTACAAGCTGATATTTATTGATTTATACCATGCTGAAACCTTCTTTTGCTGCCACTAAGTGGCCAAATAACATCAATTTTCACTGCTAGAAAAGAAAAGAAAAAATACACTCTCATTGTCCAAAAAGATTATTAAGAAGAAAGACCTTGTTGAGCAAAGTTTGAGCCTGGAATGGGTTTATAGTTATAGTAATAAGGGGTTTAAAACACAAAATATGAGCAGCTAATCCAGGCAGTTTCCTGCTCCCAGCTTGTTAATTAACCTACACAAACCTGTTTGTTGTGTTTCAGGGCAGTTAACATGGTTCAGCAACCTGTTACGTTCCTCTTCACCATTAGGCAGCAGCAGCAAGGAAGCTTTTCCTATTTATTTGTTTGCCTGGGTTGCCTGGAGGATAATTAATCCTGCTAATTCTCTAGAAGTTGAAGTGTTTAGTTTTCAAATGCAGACTTTTCTCTGCTTGGATCATTGCCAAGTGAAGGGAAGGAAGCAGAGCTGGAATAGATGGAGTTGTGTCGTTAACCTTTAGATGTAATGTGTTACAGAGTGAGGAATATTTCAGGGTTTTTTTCTGAAATTTGAAAGGTCACATTGTCAGCAGAGCAAGCTTTATGTTTTTGCTTTGCAGACAGCTTTCTGCATAAAAGGATGAAAGGTGGAAACGTAAGAAAAGCTGCTGTTGACCCGCAGAGCCAGGAACCAAACAATAAGCCCCGAAGAATACGAAACCCAACCTTGCACTTTTACAAAGCATGCAGTATTTTCATGCATGATGTTAAAATGATGTAACATATTTTGTTGAATCCCTCCGTATGCCTCACCTACTTCTAGCAACCGGCAGAGAGGAGGTGTAACCTTGTTGTGTTCAGCTACTGTGCTGTGCTGCTGGGGAGAGCGACGCAGCAGAAGAAAAACAAGAGAAAAGTCTTTCCAGTGAGAGAAAATGTTTGCACTGTTTACTGAAAATGCAAGGTAGGGAATGCCAATGAATGCATGGAAAGAGCTGTGAAACCACAATGTAACTTACCAGGCTGTGTTAAGAGTTGGATTAAGAACTTGGATAAATTCAACAAAAGAAACAAAGTTGTAATGATGTTTATTATGAAGCAGTTGCATCCCCTATATCTTGTAAAAAATTATGTCAAAAATGAAACTGCATTTCAACTAGACATTTGGAGGGAAATTTGTGTTTTAGAAGTTTGCTCCCAAAATACACACTCTAGAGTTTGTGCCCTTAATAAACTAATGTTTTTATAATAATAATAATAATAATGATAATACATTTGATTTATATAGTGCTTTTAAAGGTATGCAAAGTTGCTTAACATTACACATTGAAACAAATACAGAAAATTAATTCATTTCAATACAAAATGAGGTGGCTAACAAGGCGAGCCATCATCAGGAGAGAAGAAAAGCAATGTATCCATGGCAACGTGTGAAAAAAGTCATATATATATGTATATATATGTATGTGTATATATATATATATGTATATATATATATATAATGACAGTTTATTGGAATGTTTTGTTCATTAAAAATGTCTTGTTCAGCGTTTGGTTGGACTAATAGACACTCCAGGGAGTCGCTGTTCATTTTTCTTTCGAAATGTACATTTTGTTTTTGTTTTTTGCTAGCTTAAATGAACATCCCAGTTAATGCTAACATGAATTAGCAGCGACTTCGCTCAGTCGGGTTGCCGGTGTAGAGTGGCGTCAGATCCCTCTACGAAAACAAGATGGCGTTGAGTGAAACACTGAACTCGATGCCTCAAATTGGCAGTCCACAAACCAATGGGTGATGTCACGCTGACTACGTCCATTATTTTATACAGTCTATGGGTGTGAGTCAGGTCTTCTAAGCTATCTTGAAAAAGTGGGTTTTGAGGTGATTTTTGAAGGCGTGGATTGAGTCTGAACGTAGGGAGAGAGTTCCAGAGAGTTGAATTTACAATTGGTAAATTTAATGCAAACTACATCTTTACCTAACTTGAAGTATCCTTAACGGTTTACTACGCAGGATCTGTCGCTTAATGTTTATAAACACAACATTCAAACTTGGCCCCTCCTCCCTAGATTTGTACTTATTTGATTAGTTTTATAGAACAGTTGGAGATGGACAGGAAACGGGGGGAGACAGTGCAGTAGCAGTATGTATATTGTGCATTAATATAATATTCTGAGTACACATATATTTTCCTGTGGTGGCCATGGCTTGATTTGTTGTCAACTGAAGAAAAGAATGTTACATGCCGCTCTCGCTGTCTGCCTGGCTCAGTGGTACCAGATCTGGCTTTATGTGCGGGACTTTGTGCAGAAGCCTTTCACTGATGAAGGGCCTCACACACAGTGATGCAGAAATAAATAGGCGAGACCAATGTAGGACTGTCTGCCGATTGATTTTCAGAGGCGATCCTTGTATCATCCTTGCCTCTGATATCCTATCTGTCTCCATGTCGGCCCCCAGATACCCATCTGAGATGAAAAACCCAGACACAGTGCCATGTAATAGTGCTTTGAACCCAGGGCACTGGGGCTTTTCAATCACACCCCAGATGGAATGAATGCCCTTGCACATAGCAAAGAACCGTCAGCATTATTTATCCTCTCACCAGTGTTTCATGCCTTGGAATTGAAAATAAATGGACATTTTTGTAGTATTTCTTTAATATGAAATCACATCACTGTACTGTGTCAAGATGGGTGCTTTTGATGTAGCGAGGTGAACTTTTTTTAAAGAAACCTTCAGAAGTTCACCTTCACTGCTGTCTTTGTAGTTTCAGACGAGACTTTCAGTCATTGTTGAGCGTTATTATCACATTTCGGTTCGGCTCTGAAAACAGATCATTCATTGCAGAGCTATTTGTGACAACTGAGAATAGGCCAGTGTTCCCTAAATGTCACCAAGGACTAGTTCTGTATGGGCAAATCTTATTTCTCCCTGTGCGATGCACAGCAGACACAATGTAACCACTTAAATTAAATTGGATAACAGCTTAAATCAAAGTTTGAGTGAGGGCCAACAAATTAAATGAACTTACATTCAAGCATTCATAGCCAACAAAATTACTTCTCAGTTATTCAGCAGAGGCCACTATAGACGTATTGAATCATGGAAAGAGCAAATCATTAAAGCCCGTACTTTCAGAGGTTCTGTGTATGTGTCTCTTTATTGGCTTGGGTTGCTGTGTAGTCAGGGCATGATGGTTAAGCCTTGCCTCACTCCCCGCTGCAACTTTGAAGTCAGGTCAGGAATACTTGCCCCTGTTTTTGGCTGCATAGCGGCAAAATATTGCTTCGCCTCCCAGTGTCTTAACTTTCAGACATTTGGAATCGGAGAGCACTGTGCCCCCTGCCACCAGTCTAATGCGGGGCCATGTGGACTGATTTTGTGGGAAATCTTTGAAATGGTAATAAGGTTGAGGGAAGCATCATCTTTCTCTCCGGGAGAGCAAAGGAAGGAGGAGGGATGGTGGAAAAGGGGGTTTCGGAAGCAGCGCTCTAGGTCACAGAGATGTAATGATGGGCTGGGATGAGCCGGGGTTTGCCAGAGGATTACCGTCTGTCTTCGGAGCTAGCGCAGCTCTCCAAGGCCAATGTTTCAATCCCCACAGAGCAGATTTGCTCCCACTGCCAATATGAAAATAGAAGGGCAGCATGGGTACTAAAACAATAATCACTCGGTGTGATGGGTTGTGTGTGTGCAGCAAAATCCACGGGCAAAGAGGAAAGCAAACAATGCACTATTTCCATCTCTGTGGTGGTACTTAAGCTATCTATCAACTGTGACCTCCATCATATTATCTGGAATAAATGTGATATTAAAGACCCTGTGATTTGATCAGAGCCTAATCATTATTATGTTTTTAAAATCTTCCCTTTGTTTTTTTTTCCTAAAACAGAAAAGTGTCAGTGTATTAAAAAATTGAAACAAAAATAATAAAATTACTGGAATTCATGCCCTTCATTAGAGGGTCAGTTCAATTAAAAACAGTATTTTGCCAGCAGCTCTTGGTGGTACATGTGTCCATGCAGATTAGTTTCAATTGTACTTGTTCTGAGATCCAGATCTAGCACAGGCTGTTCTTTTTCACAGTTTGTTCTAATACCTCCTAAAGGAAATGCTCTATAATATTTGTATATGACCCATGTAATCTTGATCGGGCACGGCAAACCAAAGCAATGTGACTCAACTATTCTGCCTAAAAAGACTAACTGCAGTAACTACATTTTTGGTTGAAATTGAGTTATAACTAAAAATGAGCTCCTTGATGTCTTTTATCTTGTGACAATGTTTTGTATTTCAACTTTGCTTTATTGCAAAGAAATAATTATATTAAGTAACTACAAAATCAAACTCAAAACCAAAGCAGGCCGCAGTAATTGCACTCACCAAGGTCTGCTTTGGAAATATATACAAATTAAAACATAAAACCAAAGCAAACCGTCTGCTTTGACTGCAGTGTAGCCTTGTATTTCTTCATTGTGTTGAATAGTGAAGACAAGAATAATAGAAATTACAAGTTTATTTAATAGGGAAATTATTATCCAAATAGTGATTAAGTAAAAAAGCAAGATACAATTATATTAAGACTAGCCCGGTTTCACTCCCAACTCGTCAGATATCGACCACTCTATAGGGCAGGGGTCACCAACTACATTTGTCGGAGGGCCAGAATTTTACTGGACAGTCACCTTGGGGGCCGGACCCTCAAATAAAGTGAAATAAAAAACAAATTTTGGCATAACATTATTATTTAATGTTTATTTATTGTTCATATTTTTTCATGTCATTACAAAACTTAAGGCATTTTTAGCCTTTATGGGTCACGTTTTATTTGATGTGCAATCATTATTTGTGACCTGTTCTGTTCTGATACCATGCTATTTTAAGTTATGCCAGTTGGTTTTCCTTTTTTTTCTGTACTGAAAATGTCTCGTCTGAAGCTTGTTGTTGAAACTTTGAAATAAAAACCAACCATGTTGCGTAATGGCATGAGGAAAAGTTACGTTAAAAAAACCCCAAACAAAAACAAGTACTGTGTGAAACAATAAATGTTAATTTAAACAGTGCAGCGAGTTTGTCCTCATCAAATAGAGTCATATATGGTGGGGATTACTGATAGTTAAGAGTCTCAGTTGTCGTTGCTGTTTTCAGTTGCTTTAATAGTGCAGACCACATGATATTTTCTCCTTGATTTACAATTTTGGAATCCAGTCACGGGCCAGTTGATGATCACTGCTATAGGGTGTGTATGAGACGTAATAGGCCTCCCATTGAGGCTTTTGAGCAACTGATGTTATACAAATAGAGTGACGGACAGCTCAGGGTGGGTGGGAGGGGAGATAGACAGGTCAAACAAACTGTGACTGAGGAGACCATTTTTGAGTCAATGTTGTTTATTTTAAGTCAACCTGTTATCTGATAATTAAGTGCAGAAACAGTTGTTTTCTTACCCTAACCTTGGTTAAGTGGTTGTGAGAGAGGGTGTCTATGTTGCCTCAGCTCTATGTTCCCTCAGATTAATAATTAAATAAAGAATTTCACATGTCTTTCATGTGTTTTCACAGATGAAAACAATAGCTTAGACCAGCTATTCTCAACCTTGGGGTCCCGACCCCATTTGGGGTCGCGAGATGATTTCTGGGGGTCGCCAAATCATTTTGGAAGTCAGCTCTGTCTCCAATGTGTTAAAACGTTCATGTGTTAATGTGTTTTAGTCTTTTTGGTCTTTAATGCCATTTTTTTTGGTAATTTTGTGTCCTTTTTTGGTCATTTTGTGGTCAATTTGTGTCTTTTTTTTGGTCATTTTGTTTCCGTTTTTTGGTCATTTTGTTTCTTTTTTATCCATTTTGTGTCTTTTTTGGTCAATTTGTGTCTTTTTGTGGTAATTTTTTGGTTAATTTGATTCCTTTTTTGCTTAATTTATGTAATTTTTTGGTCATTTTTGTGTCTTTTTTTGATCATTTTGTGATCAATTGGATTCTTTTTTGGGTAATTTTGTGTCTTTTCTGACAAATCCCAAAGTATCAAGTTATTACTTTCCAAGGAGTCTCTGGCTTGAAGCTGACTGTTACACACTCAGGAGGTCAGAATGGACCTTTAAACTTATAGGAAAGGACTTAGATTAAAAGTAACAATAAAATATAAAAAAATATATAAATGCACAATCCGAGAGATGTTTTAGTTGTTTCTGTTGTTTCTGTCTGCTTCATTATTTGTCCAAAATTCTCCGTATCAACTGAGTTTTATGATCTGAACTGTGCGTGTGAGATTCTGTTCAGTGAGGGGGGGGTCATGGACAACATGCATGTTAAATTGGGGGTCGCGACTCAAAAAGGTTGAGAACTACTGGCTTAGACAAACCCTCACTCTGTGCTGTGGGAACATAGGGATGACCCCTTAACTTTCCTGTGTTCCATTTTCTGTAAACACAGAAGTTTATCAGAAAAAGCCACAACACATGCAACTAGTAGAAAGTGACACATTGTCTCTGACACATCCAAAACCAAAGGGTATCCACCATAGACTGTATAAATAATTGGACATAGTGACCGTGACATCACTCATTGGTTTGTGGACTGCCCGTTGGAAGCATCGAGTTCAGAGTTACGCTCCTTAACATCTTGTTTCCGATACGGGGAGCAGACCGTATTTAGACTCTGGAGGAGCGAGGGGGATCTGATGACACTGAATACACACCTCACCTGAAGGAAGTGCTCTATAATATTTGTATATGACCCATGTAATCTTGATCAGGCACGGCAAACCAAAGCAACGTGACTCAACTATTCTGCCTATAAAGACTAACTGCAGTAACTAAATTTTTGGTCAAAATTGAGTTATAACTAAAAATGAACTCCTTGATGTCTGTTTTATCTTGTGACAATGTTTTGTATTTCAACTTTGCTTTATTACAAAGAAAATAATTATATTAAGTAACTACAAAATCAAACTCAAAACCAAAGCAGGCCGCAGTAATTGCACTCACCAAGGTCTGCTTTGGAAATACGAATTAAAACATAAAACCAAAGCAAACCGTCTGCTTTGACTGTGATACAGTGTAGCCTTGTATTTCTTCATTGTGTTGAATAGTGAAGACAAGAATAATAGAAATTACAAGTTTATTCAATAGGGAAATTATTATCTAGATAGTGATTAAGCAAAAAAAGTGAGATAAAATTATATTAAGACTAAAATATAACTCTCTCCAGCATTAACTGGGATGTTCATTTTGGCTAGCAAAAAACAAAACAAGAAAAACAAAAAACGTTCAAATAAACTGTCATTAAGTGAAAATACAGTGAAAGGGTCAAAGTTATGTGACCAAATCGGTAAGCATCCTTTTTTATATCTATATAACATTATATATAACTTTGTTGACATGTTGCCATGGATACTTGTTGTTCTGCTTCTCTCCTGATGACGGCTTGCCTTGTTAGTGACCTGTCAATCAAAGGTAGCCCCGCCCCAAATCATACAATTCTTTATCTTCTATTTTCTTCTAAATGGGGCCATTATTAGAACTATTAACATCAAATTGTCTTGAAGAAGATTTTTTACAGCCGATTGAGACCATAGTATTGTACTGAAAAAAAATTCTGAGAAAATAAATCAAGTTAGAAGTTTTCTCATTTTGTACTGAAATGAACGGACGAAAATGCTTCTGCAGCCGCCGTCAGCACCTCCTGTTAGAATATTCAGTAGAATGCAGCTTAAGGCACTTCCTGGTTTGCCTCCCTGCTCAGACCTGAAGGTTTCCTGGCCGTTACAAAGTGTGGGCGTCAAGCTGGATGAGAATATGTTGTGTTGTTAGAGCAAGCTGATGTTCAGTTTATTAAATGTTGTATTTTACTATTAAAAGCACCTAAAATAAACATTCCCATGACCTCTTTAGTTGAGTGAGAAACCCCAGAGCCAGATATCTCAAAACCAGACAAAAAAAAACAAAAAACCCAGATACAACTGGGAAAGTAATATGTGTAAAATGAGCCTTTAAGCCAAGCTGAACACAGACTGAACTGATACCTGACATCAACAGGTGTCCTATTTATTACTGCGTGTGGACAATCTCAGGGGCAGCTGAACCTTTGACCACCTCGCCGCCTCAGCGGTGCGGGAAAGACAAGATGAAGAGGTTGTCAGTTGTCTTACAGCAACCGCAATCTTCTTCACCTTTCCCCCTCCGCTTTCCTTAAAAATCTGGAAGCCATCACTGCTCCTTCATATCTCCCTCTGGCTAGATATGAAGTGAGCTCACATTATAAATATCTCCATTCTGTTTGATTGCCCTCCAAATAAGTCACACTGTTCAAACAAGCAGAGAGCACTGCTCCACTGCCTCCCATTGTCTGGCTTTGAGCTATTGACGCTGCAGTTGACGATTTATTATAGGCACCTTTCCCAAGTGACCGATAAGCATTGTGATGGATGCATGATTTTACTGAGCCAAAATGGCTTTATCTCTCCCCTCCAAGCTACTATCTCAAGCGAGCTGATGAGCTGTGCTTATTCTCTCTCCTCTGACTTTCTTTCTCTTCCCCTCTCCTTTTTTTTCATCTCTCAGATGCCAACCGCTGTGAGTCTTATCCTCCAAAGAACCCATTTCACCAGGAACAAATGTATTCTATTATTTACTGATTTAGTTATCTATGCACTTTGTGGCTTCTCCCATTCTCTCCAGTTTATTTGCTAGTGTTTATGTGTGTTTTTGTCAGCACTTGCATGCATGGAGATAACTTTACAAGCATATGCATTTGTGCATGTGCCCGTGCAGAGTTCGCAAGCAGAAAACCGATTGCGTTCTCCGCCTAATGCTGTTTCACGTTGTTATTTTACGCTCTAGATGCAATATCCGGCTATTTAGAAAGCCAACTATCAATCATCTCAATTGTTGCTGGCAAACTTCAAAGCGCTACGGCTTGCTGCTCATTTTCTTTCTATTAGTAACACTCAAGTGGATAGAAATACAAAGGAGCCGAAATTATGGAAGTGTGTGTGTGTGTGTGTGTGTGTGTGTGTGTGTGTGTTTGCGGCAGGGTGTGTAGATGCAAATTAGCGGGATAGTGACAAGAAATGTCTTCACTTTGAGCTAAAAGGTAGAACGTGATGTGTTTTCCACTCGGCTTGATGTTTAATTAATTTTGTTTTGATCTTTTCTTTTCTTTTAAAATTCACAGATGTCTGTTGTTTGATGTGAGCTCACACACCAGTGGCACATATCAGTTTGTCATGATTATATATTCTGTATGTAAGCCTATGGATGGAATATGAGTACTTTATCTTTCTCATTCATATTTCTCAGGTTAATCATTACTCTCTGTTGGTTGAGAACTACATTTGAAGTTCAGAATTTTGATCATGCAACCAGATGGAGATCAGCTTGTTTCCTACAATTTTTTGACTTAAAACAGCTATCTCAATGTCTGACTCCTTGTCACAGTTTGCATATGGGTTTTGACCAGTTCACACAAACTATCGTTTTTTCTCTTTCATCAGAATAATTTTCGGTAACGCTTTATAATAAGGTCCTTAATAACCATTAATTAACAAGTAATAAGGCATTGTTCTCGCTTTAGATCCCTTTAGCTGTAAAAAGCATAGTTAACTTATAGTTAACTTATAATTTGAGCAATAAAGTATATTTTAATATCAATAAGCAAACAAAATAAGATTAATAAAGGCATGGCAAAGACATAATGGGTGGGTCATGGGTGTTTGTAATGCCATTAGTAACACTTATATAAGCGTATAAACACACAATAATGTTAATAAGCATCTTGTATTACTTGTTAATTCATGGTTATTACAAGCAGTAGTTCTCAACCTTTTTGAGTCGGGACCCCCAATTTAACATGCATGTTGTCTGCGACCCCTGCTCACTGAACAGAATTTCACGCGCACAGTTCAGATCAAAATTACCCAAAAAAGAAACAAAATGACCAAAAAATGACATAAAATGTCAACAAAAAAAAAGACTTAAAATGACCAAAAAAAGGAAACAGAATGACCAAAAAAGACACAAATTGACCACAAAAAGACTTAAAATGACCATAAAAAAGACACAAAATGACAAAAAAAACAAAACACAAAATGACCAAAAAAAGACATTAAATGACCAAAAAGACTAAAACACATGAACACTTTAACACAGTGGAGACAGAGCTGACTTCCAAAATGATTTGGCGACCCCCAGAAATCATCTCGCGACCCCAATTGGAGTCGGGACCCCAAGGTTGAGAATAGCTGATTACAAGGACCTTAAAATAAAGCGTTACCTAATTTTCTTTTGAGGGGTCTGAAGAAGACAAATTGCTCACTAATTTAAACAGAAGGCCCTAACAGCCCAATAGTCTGAAAAGTCCAATGGGCAATTATTCCTTGAACAGAAAATAGTCCAGAGATACATTGAAGCCTCACAACTTAAAATAACTGTGTTTAATGATGTGACGACACTTTGGGTAGGCAACCTGCGGCTCAGGAGCCACATGTGGCTCTTCTGGCTGTGGCTCTTCTGGCTGTCTGCAGTGGCTTCCTGTGGCTGTGACAAAAAAATTATACAAATTGAAGCAGTTATTTCTTTATATTTTACTCAATTTTCATTTAATTTACCATTGATGTTCAGTTGTATCCAATGTGTAACTTATCTATGATGCACATTTTGGTTGACTATAATTTTTTTTTTTTTTTTAATGCTGTAGTGTACAAAAGTCTATGGTGTTGCGCCTTAATCCTTAAATTATGTCAACTTCAAGTCTCTCCAGAGATATTTCTGTAGTGTCCAGCCTCTCTTCGCTGCATTCTGACAAAATCATATTAATAAATGCTCATTATGACCTATTAGTAATGTTGGTAGGATAATTTAGACTCAGTAAGCTGTTTTATCTTCACTGTAATGTTCAAAACAAGGTTTGTGGCCCCATTCTAAGGCTGGGTGATATGGACCAAAAGTCATAGCCCGATATATTTAGGCTGAATATCGATATACAATATATATCAAATTTTTTTATTGCAAAGTGAAAGCAAATGTTCAGTCAAAGCCAAATATGACATGTCACAAGTATTTTTATGAAAAACCGTTTATTTAAGTTGACATAAATACTGTATAACAACAGGAGTACCTTTTTTTCTAATCAAAGCTCAAGTGCACATTTTATAGAAATATCTTAAATAAAAATAGCCTATGAAAGAAAAGAGGTCCATCTTTTTCTGAAATAAATATATTTATATGAGAAAAGAATAACGAACATTACAAAATAACTAAATATGACAAACCCTAGTAAGGGCAGCATTTATATATAAAGCAGCTTGCGTGGAGCAAGGATCACAGCGCAAATTTAACCTATATCGATATATGCAATATGGTAATTCCATATCACAATTAAGAATATATCGCAAAAAAAAAAAATTTTAGCGATATATTGCCCAGCCCTACCCCATTCCAGCATTTTGTCTCTATCAATATAGTTACATTTTTTTCTTTCTTCATATATAAATGCTGCCCTTACTAGGGTTTGTCATATTTAGTTCTTTTGTGATGTTTGTTATTCTTTTCTCATATAAATATATTTATTTCAGAAAAAGATTGGCATGTTTTAATTCATAGGCTATTTTTATTTAAGATGAGATTTATGTAAGATATTTTTTTTTATTTAAATCTGATCTTTATGGAGCTTTGACTTTTTTTTTTTTTTAAAGGTACTCCTGTTGTGATACAATATTTATCTTCACTTAAATAAACGGTTTCAATAAAACTACTTGTGACATGTCGTATTTTGGCATATTTGACTGAACATTTGCTCACACGTGGAGATCAAAATATCTGGGTTTATATCGTATATCGATATTCAGCCTAAATATATTGGGATATGACTTTGGTCCATATCGCCCAGCCCTACATCAAGTTAGGGAAAGACAATAAAAATCAAATACATTAGTATAGTAAGGGCAAGAACTCATCAGAAAAATTTTGTGTAGCAGAAATGTTTATATGCTTTCCTACACTGTCAATCCTCATGGTCTCTCAGATTTATCTTCTGGCCTCTTTGGGGGTTTTAACATCCAGGTTGGAAATTTGGCACTTTACATGATATTATTGAAAATGTTCTCAGGCAACCATTAATAATTTCAAAGCACAGCTATTTTCCTGTCAAAGATATTTAAACTGTGTTATTATTTTTTAGGTCAAATTATTGGCAGACAAAAGAGAAAAAAAAACATGTGATCATGAGATCCATAATTTTGATTTCACTTTTAAATGTTCAGAAAACACGTAAATTACAGTCACTTTAGAAGGAGGCTCTGATTTGGGGCCCCTGCACTCTTTGGGGCCTGTGCCCAGAAGATGCAGTAATCCCAGTGCATATAATGTGTGTGTGTGTGTGTGTGTGTGTGAGTTTATTTGTATTTGGCAGAAACGCCTCCCAGCATGGAGGCACAAACAATCCAGATCCGCAGCATCACTCACCTCGTCTTCTGTCCTCTCCTTCCTCTCCGCGGTATTAAGTATCACTCACTGCTACTCCAACACTGTCAAACTCAATTTCAAAGTTTTTCATCTGCCAAATCCAGCTGCATTTTCCGGCTCAGATTCGTGATCACGCTGCGGTCGGGAAACAGAGCCAGGAAGAAGTCAGTGTGATTGGCGAATCTCAACGAGCCAGTGTAGCATTTCAAAGTCTGCTATCATTCCCGGGGAAAAAAAACACCAGCCCCGGCCCATTTTTGGCTGCCGCTGTGCATAGAGAAGTCAATAAATTTCTTAATTAAAGGAATGCAACTCAAACACACAGAATGCTCTTACTTACTGATGTATTTACTGAGATTAAAGTTGCGGATTTGAATTTGTTTTCATACATTCTAATTTCCTGTCATCATGCATTAGTCACAAAGGGAAATCTAGCTTAACAGAGTGCTTTTCCTAATACACTGGGAGCGAGATCATGTCAGTGCACTAACTGGTCTTCCAATTTGCCTCCACTGGAAAATGTGATGTATTTGCCAAGGCTGCTAATCAAAGCAAGCTGAGCGAAGAATATGTGTGTAATTTATGACATGTTAAATTTGGCTGGTGTGCTTCCCCTCTCTGCATCTCCACCCAGAAATAAATTTCATTTAAGCAGAACAACACAGCTTGGGCCACAGACTTCTAACCATGGGAAACAGTGTTATTGTAATGATAAGAATGCTTAGGGCAAGTTCGTCCCATATATTATACCTTTTTTCCCCCTTCCACTGGCTGTTTATTTAGCTTGGGGATGAATGCAGCGAGTCTGGCCCTAACTCTGCTCTCTGTACTCTGGGTTTGTGGAGGAGATGTGCTTTCTACACACAAAAGGAAAGACAGAGTCAGTCTACCTTTATTAAATCTGCGTTATTGTGGGTGCCCACTCTTCCGTTACCGAGCTGATCTCCCTTATTCAGCACGCCTTTGGCTTCTGTGTTCAAACTTCTGAGTCTGTATTTCTTTCCCAACGATAATTACAGTAATGTGTGCTCAAATGGATGCACATGCCTCATTGAAAGTGATGAAATCAATATTTTAAATATGCTGTTTTTCCAACTGATGAAACATCCCATTACATAATAAAAGCACAGCAATTACACAGCACTAAATGGCACTTTAACAATAAGTCTTATATTTTACTTTAGTAAACTAAATAAAAGGGATGCCAGTGAAATGCATGATTGCATTTTTTTTCCACTAATCTGCTCATTTTTTAGTGTTTTCACATCTTCCTGTCAACAGACTTCATAGGGACTATTTTTAGAGAAAAAAGTAGATCCAACGAAAATCATTGAGGTCTGTCGATTTGCTTGATATATTATATTATTGGATTGTTATTACCGATGCATAAGAAGCATGTCAATATTGTAGTTGGTCTAAGCAACGCAGTCAAAGGGGGGCTGCAAGGCCCTGCTCATGACATGCATTTGCACATGGCTGTTTTAGTTGTACTGCACGTAGCCTCCATACAACTGCATAGAATGCAAAGGCATGCATTGCAACCGCAGTTTAATATGTGTGCCTTTTGAAACAGCTGAGATGATCATATTTAAATATGATCACAACAACGCAGCAAACAAAAATATTTACCTTGAAAAATGTCTCAATGCTTCAGAGCTTCACCACAAATCTGCATCCAGACACAGAGTGTGATTTCCATCAGGTAGTTACTATAATAACAATAGGGATTTTAAAAAAATGAAGAAACTTTTTATGATTTAGGCTAACTCTATTTAAAAAATAATTCAAAATAATCTTACCTTGTACATTGTCTGGTTTAATATCAATGTAACACAACTCGTTTGGCCTATAATGTGTCTCAAGGATCAAACATGAGACACTGCTTTAGCTTTTTACAACAATTTGGGAACAAGGCTATGAGTGCTCCAACTGGACATCTCCAGTTAAAAAGCAGAATTTGGAGTTGTAACCAAGCAATCTGATGTGTGTGTTCAGGTCTGTATAGTGTATACTGCTGACATTATCAGCCGATTAAATATAGGTAAATCAAAATTGTTCCAAAAAAGTTCAGTCCTTGAGTAAGTATAAGCAAAAGACTGGTTAAGGTTTACAAAGCTTCTCTCTGTGTGTATCACCTTGACAGCAATTATATACAGCAAGAAGAAGACTAATGTCTTGTTTGTTACTTTCTTTCCAGGGGACTAAATCGGCAAGTAACCCAGCAAGGATTGTTGTTGTTGTTGTTGTTACATTTGATCGATCGGATAAAGACAAAAACACGACATCTTTTCGACATACATGGCACTCTATAAAGCCTTGTTTTTTGTGTCTCTGTGTAACTTCATTTCAAGTGGACACTCATTTAAGTTTGCCGGCATGCATACAGTATTTGTGTGTTAAAGTGTGTGTGTGTGTGTGTGTGTGTGTGTCTGTGTGTGTGTGTGAGAGCGCTGCTCGGGCTGTGTGAGATAAACAGGACATGCTCCGAGGAGTGGGACGATGGCCAGTGGACACAGCTGAGGAGGCAGCTGTGAGGAGGAGGAGGAGAGGTGGAAGGAGAGGGGGGAGGTTAGGAAGGAGAGAGAGAGACAGAGGGAGGGATGGGAGGAGAGCAACACACTGTGGAGGGCAAAGTGCCCTGACAGCCACAGGAGTCTCAGAGTGGGACCTCTTCAGGCTTGACAGATGGACAGACAGGGCTACGCCCCGCTGGCAGACTCCGGCTCTTGATGCCAGCGTGCACGCGCAGACACATCAACATGCACTCGCAGTCACACAAGTGCCAACATAAGTGTGGAGAAATGGTGCACAAAAACACTAAGAATGCAAAATGGCCGACAAAAACAAATCCTTAGCCAGAAGACTAACACGGAGATATACCTTTCTCCTTTGTTTTACGTCAAGGCAGACTCGGGCCGGCCAAAGAGAGAGGCCTGTCTGAGGCTATTTGTCAGCGGGAATAAAGGTGAATCAAGTTTTTATTCCGTCGATTCAGGACAGTGCCCAAAGCTGCAGGGAGTTGCTGCAGGCGTTGACTTGTGTGTAGATCCGCTAGCCTTTGCTTTTCCACCTGCGTGGGATACAAAGGACAGATTTGGCCAAGATGTGAGACCTGCAGTGTGAAGGCAGGAAAGAAATGGGGGGAGAATTCAATCAGAGTTGACCATCTGTCAGGCCACTTGTAACGCCAAAGGTGTCATTCCCCCGTGCAGCATATCTAGACTGGGTGACTCTGGCACACGTTGCAAGTCTGACACAGTAGCATGATATGCAAATTGAGGAAATCTTGCATTTAACACCCTCCAAAAAATAGTCATGGATTGCATCAGGACTGATGCCCTCAACTCTCATGGGTGATTCTTATGGTTATACTTTGTTACTTAAATACAGGCCAGAATTCTATCTTACGGGATAAATATATGGACAATTAAAAGACTCTTACATGCCATACAGCAACTCGATCTCACAAAATTATGTGAAATGACCACAACTTCTTAGCTGATTTCTGTGCTGGTGGCACTTAATGTGTGAAACTTACATGAAACATTGGAGCGTTCTAAAATCAGCACATACATCATTACACATACACATATGGCTCACAGTTGTAAAAAAGGCTGCCATTTTGGTGAATTTAGACTACAAAACCAGTGACCTATGCTTAGAGCAAAAAAAAACTACCTTGCAACGCATTATGTAAGACAGTTTAAACAGTAAATAAATATACTGGAAATGTTGGAAATGAAGCCACTGAAGTTACGTGAAAAACTTACGTGATGTAAAAAAAAAAGTGATTCACAAACTGTGAGCCACGTTACGTTATGTAAGTTATGTGATGTTAGTTACGTAAAAAGTTTAATTTTGTTTTTTATACAGGACATGAACCCTTTTCTCCTGGCTGAAATTCTGCCTTTTGTTTTCATGTAATTTTCACACATTACGTGCCAATACCACAGAATTCAGTGTTAAGAGGTCTCGGTCATTTCACGTAATTTTGTGGGATAATGTTGTACGCAGACATGTGACTCAAGTAATTAAGTCCAATCCTCAAGTAAGTCCATAGTAATTAGATCCAAGTCCCAGTTTCAGCAGCTTGGTCGAAATGTGTTTACTCTTGCCCTGCTGTTAGATAGTTGGCTTTCAACTACTTGGTATTACTGTGAGGCAAGATTGTAAGTTTGCAGAGGTTGCTATACAGGGTGAGAAAGGTTGGAGGAGGAGAAATTATGATTTTCTGTTTGGAGCATGTGGTCAGACATTACTCACTTTAAGCATGTTAGCCTGCTCTCACCAGCTTATATACAAACTCAGTTTAGTATGTTATGCAACATAGCATGATAAAGTTTGCACGTTACAGCCTAACAGGTAGTCTAACTAAATCTTGCATGTTAAAGTTGGCATGTTGACAAGTGATGGGAATTTCTTTTTAGTGATCCGGATCATTTGGCTCAGCTCACCAAGAAGAGCCGACTCTTTCAGCTCCCAAATGGCTCTTCATTTAACCACTTGTACCTTTTATAATTCAGCCAAATTTAGCGCTGTTTTGACTTGTGATTTGTATTTGAACAGATATATCACTTACATTTCAAAAAATTGCTGTAGCCAATAGCATTTACAGTTGTAAAATCCCTTGTAACTCTCTATCTTGCTTGAAGAACCACTCTGCTACACAAAGCAGATAGAAAATGCCTATAAAAACCTAAGCATAGAACATAGAAAAGGATAGCTATTGACATTTTAATGTCAGGAGCAACAGGTGGAGTAGTGGTAGAAGCAGGAGAGCTTCACTTTACAAATCCTACACTGTGCTTTCATATTGTCACCAGTGTCAAAATGCATCCAAATGCTACTTCTTTTTCGACTTTCACTCATCTTTGCACCACACTCCTCTCTCATCTTCACTCCTGTTGGTGGTATGATCCTTGTCAATCCTCTCATGATTGGTTCGCACAGTATGCACGTGACACCCGTAGTCAGCGTCCGCAGCACCCGCTGGTACTTTTCCAAACGAGAAAAGTAAAAAAAAAAAGAAAAGAAAGAAGAAGCTCACTGACGGAGTTGAGAGACGAACTCTACAACTAGATAGACTAGTTTAGCTAAGGCCGCTAGCTGAAGCTCAGATGATACCCGGTGGGTTCTGTGATGGCATTTCAGCCCATGTTTTTCTCTCCACATAGACTGTTTATCTTCAGTCCAACATAGGCTGCTCAAACCTGATTGGTCAATACTACTTGGACTACAAACGGACTACAGCTGGTCACCAGAATGCTTCTGATGACTGTACAGCTGAACGTTGCAGAAATCCATGTTTTAGAAAGTGTCCTCTAATTACGAAACGTATGGGGAAAATGTAATTTCTAACCTTTTGCTGGCAGTTGATAAAATGTCAGTAGCTCACCCCAAAGTCATGATCAATTATCAATGGATCACAAATGCCTGTAGAAAAGTATATGTCAAAATGTTAGTTGTTTTATATTTCAATCTGGACATACGTGTCGGACCAAACAACCCATTTATAACTCATCTGTAAATACCACAAACTAATTCAGTCAATTGCTTAATGAAACTTTAGTTCTGGGACATTGTACATAGCTCAAAATATCACTGTTTATGATAAATTATTCCACTTTCTATAGTAAAAAAGAGCAGAAAATCCTAAATCAGAGAGGGAGGAATGCCAACAACCTACTTAAGCAATGTGTGCAGCTAGCCCTGATGTCTTTCTAAAATATAATTGATGCAGAAAAAGAGCGCTCAGATGTTTAAAGAGCAGTAAATTTACAGCTAAAAGCAAAGCTGTACTCCTTGCTACCATCAAGCATTCTCTCCCTCCCCTACAGTGCTTTACAAAACAGTGGAATAAGCCCCTGGAAGATGAAAAAGGAGGTGGAGTAGGAGAAGTGGAAAAAGGAGGAGTGGAGTGATACCATTTCAATTGATTCCGCGACCTGCGGGGCCTGCATCCTGTCACGCTTTCTTGCAGCTCCAGCTCCTCTGCCATTCCCATCCAGGGAGCACATCTGAGGAGACCCACAGCTCTTTTTCCTCCCGTTTTCTCTCTAGGGGTAGGCATTTTCATCCCAGGGTATTTCACAGCTCTTCCATGGCCATCCCCTTCTCATTCTCTTATCTCCGACACTGTCACAACCATTCAGCTACTGTAGACTTCAGCACTGAGCCCAAGCTCAGTGTTTTTGTGCAGAAAAACTAGAATTCTTCCCCTCTTTTATTCCATCTTTTCTCTTTCAGCTGCCATCTCTTGCCTTTTCCTTGCCTGCCATCTCAGCAAGCATTCCCATCACATCTCCAATCTTCACTTTTTCTTGTTCACACCTTCTTTTAATGACTTCTCTTCCCCATCTCACATCTCGTCCTCTCTTCCGCCTCTTTTCTCTGTCCCTCGCTATCTTTGTTCTTCCTCCTTGCCATATGTTCCCTTTCTCTCTCTGACTCGAGTGCCATTTGATGAGACCTGGATTGAGAGCGGTGGAGTATCGGTTCCGTGCAGCAGTGCACCCAGGAGAGGATGTCAGGGAAAGAGACAGGCCCTCTTCACATTAAATATCATCTGACACCTAATCTGCTGCACCTTCTGCTGCTGTGATGAGAGGAAGAGGACAGAACTGTTCCCCATGCTCCAAGAAACAGCCTCCATCTATCCCTCTTTGTTTCATGTGGGTAGAGGAAGAGGTGTAATTAATACATCAAGACAAAAACTGTTCTGAGCCTGTCTGTCTTTGAAGGCAAGAGGGGGTGGGGGGGCGAAGAAAAGGGGACAGACTTAACAGCATCCATATACGCCAAGGAATGAAATCAACCAAGGGCACAATTATATCAGAGACAACAATCAAGAACCCCAACCCCAGCCGTTCTCCCTTTGTTTTCGGACAGCCTGCTATCTATCGCTAAGTTGTCACAATTCTACATTGTATCAATACATCACATGGTTGATTTGGCAGCCAGATCATAGGTTTGCAGTTGGGATGCGGGGCAGTGGCCAAGAAAACAGCCTTTTTATGATTCAACAAAGGCTCTGGGCCCGCGCTGATGCAGTTGCAAATTGAAAAATGAATGAGAACTGACAAGTCTCCCAGGGAAATCAATCCGATAGAATAGGTTTCCAATATGGAGATGCTGCGGAGATGATCACCTGGAAACGGTTGCAGCGCATTTCTGATTTTTTCATTTTTTGGGCTAATGAATTGGTTTGTCCTATGGGGTTGAACCTGTATCATTTTAAAGGCAAATTCAGCTAAAGACAGATTGGAATTCCAATTCCATTCATGTGTATTAATATAGTTGTTAAAGGTCCTGAAAACCCTTTTTCTCAACAGGTTTTACTTGGACTGATGGAGCCCAACAAGTACTCATGTGAACGTGAACAGTTTTAGTTATTTCATATTAGATTGTTTTTTCTGCTGTTTTCTCATTGCTTTGAAGTGGGCTAGAGAAGATGTGATGGTAGATATTTCTGTGCATGTTGCTTGTTAGGGTTGCTTCCGTTGATGTATAAAAAGAGCAGGATACAGTGTTGGAGGTGGGCCCTGTTCATTCCTATGAAAGTTGCTCAGTGGTGCAAGAAGCCAAAAAAGATAGACTTCTTTGTGTAAAATGACCTTGATCTTCTTCGGCTCTCCATATCTATAGGGCCCATAGAGCAAGAGACTTCAGTTGGCCAAATAGCTACTTCTGGTTTAGAAATCCAATGACTTGACTAAGAATAAAATAATTAAATTGCAATCGACTTTCCAAATGTTTTGAACTGACTGCATCAAGTTCCTTCCTAGACATCTCCTTCCTAGTACAAGTCTATGGGCAAAAAGTTGTTTGGGACACAATTGTATCACGGGATAGATCCCGAAGTTGTAATTCCACCATTTGGCCACTATGAAAATTGGGTTCAAAGCCCAGTGCTCTTCCTGGGGATGTTGGTTGCAACTGTATACATTTTTCATGGTTGGATAACTGATAACTGACAACTATCACAGTATAGGGTATTATACAATTATTGTTGTTATTATTATCAGTCACAATCAGGCGGCAACCTTCAGGTCTGAGCAGTGAGGCAAAGCAGGAAGTGCCTTAAGCTGCATTCTACCGAAAATTCCAGCAGGGGGTGCTGACGATGGCTGCAAAAGTATTTCGGTCCATTCATTTCAATACAAAATGAGAAAACTTCTCACTTGATTTATTACCTCAGACATTTTTTTTAGGGCAAGACTATGGTCTCAATCATGAGTAAAAAATCTTCTTCAAGACAATTTGAACAATATTTGACAAGTAAATAATGGCTCCATTTGGAAGAAAATCAGAAGATAAAGAATCTTATGATTTGGGGCGTGGCTACCTTTGATTGACAGGTCACTAACAAGGTGAGCCGTCATCAGGAGAGAAGAAAAGAAATGCGTCCAACATTTTGTTCATTTAAAAATGTCTTGTTCAGCATTTGGTTGTGATCAGATCCCTCTCGCTCCTCCACAGTCCAGATATCGTCTGCTCCCCGTTTCCGAAAAAAAAGATGGTGACGAGTGTAACGCTGAACTCGATGTCTCAAACAGGCAGTCCACAAACCAATGGGTGACGTCATGGTAACTACGTCCATTATTTATACAGTCTATAAATACAATGAGCCTTAAAGTAATGAAAAAACAGAAAGGTTTTTTGTTTTGGTTGAGGAAACACTTTTTTTTCAATAATTTAACTTAAAACATTTTTATATGGATGTATGTGTAGATTTGCATCTCCCATTTTAACCAAAATCTGGCAGAGTAACGGAGGACCCTTTTTATAAAGTAAGTAATCTCTCTTTGGAAATAAATAAAACAATTTTTGCTGCATAAAATGGCATTTTTCAATACTGTAGAGAAGAGCAAATAATCCCATGGTATGATCGCTTTATACCATGTATACCACTGCAACCATATTGCCAGGACACAAATATAATCTATACTCGATACCTATAGCTATATAGTGGTTTAAATGTCAGTGGCGGAGTCCGCCAATCTCGTAAAGGATTAGATGCACAAGGGATTTACCAGAAACAATGCCAGATGTAATAAAGAGTAAGAGCCAAGACAAGTTTCACAGTTGTTCATCTTCTTGTTACATTTCTGACAGAGTAGCTGCTCATTGAGCATTTCCTTCTGGGATTTGTATTATTAAGACTAAGAATATTACTATTGCTTAGCATTATCTGTGGGATTATAACCTTAAATGGAAGAATGAGTACTCTCTCTCATGAGTTGGATCTCTCATAGAATGAAAAATGTCAACTGGTTATTGGATTTTTAATTAAAAATTCACTTTGAGGAGTTATTTTATCTTTTACACTTGACTGAGCTTCAGACAAATCTCATATTCAACCAGCAGTCACCCACGGGTTCTGTCGCAGTGGCCGCAAAATCATTCTCACTCAATTTTCGGCGAGGTGCGGTCATTTGATGCCTTCAGAGACTCAAGTTCTGCCTCTTCTGTTTCTAGTTTTGGGGGTTGAGCTTGTTCCTGTTTGGCTCAACTTTCTAAGATCATAGAACAAACACATGTGAACTCTGTTTTAATATGGATTTTCGCTTTAAGAAAAAAATAATAAAACATTCCCCCAGAACCACTGCCAGGAAATGGTCTTGATTATGAAGACATCGTTTGCACTTACTCCTGGCCGGGTCTGGGCTTCTTCTTTGCTGGGAGGCTTTGATGTGTTTCGACAGGCAGATGTAAGCCTCCACCAGCACTCAGAGAGGTTGCCAACGGGCCATCTACTCAGTCAGCCAGGTCTCCCAAAACCCCCAGAGAGGCAACAGAACCTGAAAGGCAGCAGTGCCTGGGAGTCCATAACAATGTGACCCAAGCTCTATCTTAGCCATTTGTTGTTGCCACTTTGGCACTGAGAGAATTGCTCTCAATCTCTTGGAGGGAGTCTGGCATTCCTTCACCCCATCCATCACAAGTCCTCTCTCCAGCGGATGGACCACTTCCACGCCTGTTTCCCCGACTGCCTGTCCGCCTGTCTGCTGCTTTCATCGGCTGGATGCTGCCTCCATGCACTACAGGCATCCCTCTGTGCCTGTTGCAATTACCCTCTGCACAGGCATACATCACCCAAGACACTGGTGGACAATTTTTTCCCCTTTGTTCCGGCACTATACGAATGGCCAGTGGCCAGTAAATGCTCCTTCGTGCAATGTTCCCCCCATAAAGCACCATGTTTGACCTCCTGAGAATGACGTGTGAAGTGAACTAAGATTTGTGTCCAAACTCTGTGAACTCAGCAGACTTTGAAGGAGACCTATTTTTGAGCAAAACATTTTTTTTTGGATTCAACCCGCTGGATTTACTAGAAATTTTTAAAGCTCCAAATGCAAAGCTTGAGAATAATGAAAAATGAATCCTCCTGGAAGTGCCTAGCTTTCCTATTTTAGCTTCAATTTATCATGTAAAGACTCACAGGCATGCTAAGAGGTAAATAAGAGCAATTGCAAATGCAGTGTACGATAAATGACAGAGTATAACATCTCAAATGGCATATGAATTCATCTGAAAGGAAATATCACAGCTTGGATTCTTAATGACAAAGCAAGCTGTTTGTATACATGTCATACATGTCTGGTTGTGTGGGATATTGATTGCTTGGTGAAATGAGCTCCGTTTTAGAGTAATGACATGTGCTGGAGCAGCAGTGGCCTCATAAGCTTCATGTTAAGTAGGAAGACAGTGCTTTTATTGGAAATCCCAGGAGTGAATAATCCCCAACAACAATAATCGCCTCCGTAGCCATCGTGAACTCTGACCTCAATGTAGAGTGGTGAATGCTAAGAGAACTTCCACTAAGAGGATAAAAAATATCTCCAAAAAGGCCACTCTTTCACTCCCTCTACACACACACACACACAGCTAAAGGTTAAACTCCTGCCTACAGTCACTCATTATAGAGTTCCATGTGTGGATCGGCTAGTATGTGGGTGTGAGACGAGTATAGGAGGAGAGGGGGTTCTTGGCAAGTGTCGAAAGTGGTTAAATCATCGCACATAGGACCAAAGTGGCACTTATAGCACATAAACGTCAGCAGGAATGAGTTGGTCCAGTGTTGCGGGTGCAATATGCATAGTGATATGTGTACATGTGCACTTGTGGGAGAATAAAGTGTAAGAAGCAGAGGAGGTTAACAACGGAAAGATGCTTCAGTGGAGCATCTGCTCACATCAACTTCAATTATCAAGACGTGAATATATCTAAGAGATGTTTTTTTCCTCACACACTCTACAATAACAAAATAGATGTCTTTCAAGCCACTGAAATGACAGAACTTATAATCATTCATCGCAGCTCAAGTAAAAATATGCTTTCCCCCCTCTCCATGACAGGCCTCATCTTGCAGCAGATTGGAGCTTTTCAGCAAGGCGTTAGATCAGCAAGGGCAGTCGCTCATGCTGCACAAGCAGGTGATGATTAAAGGCTGACCTTACGCTTAATTAGTGGCAACTGGGAGATTTCACTGCTTAGCTATGAATCATGGAAGGAAAAAGCAGCCGCCAGGGAAATGTTACCTAAGTGATTAGGTGAGCGGTGTAAATCAATAGTGCCGTTGACCTGCGAATGGAGTGGCACAGGGAAGTGAGGTGCGAAATGAAGATGGAAAAAAGAATGAAAGGACATGATTAACGTGACTGACCTGCTCCTGTATGACTGACATAAACAGCAACTCACATTTGTTCAGGATGGGTTGAGAAACTGAACACATTAATTTTCTTTATTCTTTCATTTATTATGAAAGGAGCTGAGATTTATAAATATTCTTTCATGAGTGTGGTATCAGACAAATGATTTTTAAAGTACAGCTATTGTTTCAAAAGGCTGCACATGCACCAGAATGCCTCTACTAGCTTGTTTCAATTTAAGAGCATCATATGAGGACCGAGTGACCAAAGTTGTTTATTCTGCAGCAGCCGTACCTGTTTGAAACTTAAAAGAACTACTGACTGTTTGCCGTTCACACTTGTTATCTCTGTTCGGCAATCTTAAGGTGAACAACAAAACAACTACCACCAGCTATAACTATATAAATGAGGGGGAAAAAATCACGTTAGCATATCGGCAAGTTGCCGTTAGCTAAAAGCTGATGATATAGCTCAGTTCAAGTTTAGCTTTAAACAATACTTTAACCCAGTGTTGCCAACTTAGTGAATTTGTCGCTATTTAGCGACTTTTCAGACCCCCCTAGCGACTTTTTTTCAAAAAAAGCAACGAGCGACAAATCTAGCAACTTTTTCTGGTGTTATTGGAGACTTTTGGAGACTCGTTCTTACTCTTCTTAACGAGCTGTGGGGGCTGCCAGCGGCCCCTCTCTCGTCCCAAAGCACTCACAAGCAGCACAGTCCTCCCGCAGCAGTCTCTCCCAGCTGTAGTTAGAGCAGGGGATGTTAACCCCTCAGCATCCAGTCTGCAAATCGCAAATGCGCGAAGTCCCCGCGCTGGCTGATTTCCAGTCAGTGTCTCTTTTGGGTCACTTTGCCGAGGCCGGATAAAGGAGGAGGGTTGGAATTGTGACAGAAGACAGTGCATTTGCAGTTCTAAATATATTTAGGGTGTTTTTTACTCACTTTTTGTCTTTCCCACAACATTATTCCTCTCTCCTACAGCGTCCATTACAAGTTCACGCACATGGTAAATTATGCAGATTAGGTGATTACATCATTTAGCGACTTTTAGGACAGCCAATAGTTATTTTCCTTACTGAGGAGTTGGAAACACTGCTTTAAACACTACAATTATCCAGGGTTAACCAACGTCAACTACTGTTACAAGTGCCAACAGCTAACGACTATAGATTCTAATTGCTGTGCTGTTACGTGTCAGATACTAAACATAGAAAAAATATAAGAGACCCTTAGACCCTTGGTAGTTATGTTAGCATTGTTGACTACGTGGTATTAGCTGATGTTATAGCTCTGTTAGCTTGGCTAAAATTTTACACTACCATTCTCCAATGTTAAACAAGATAATTATCAGTGCCAAAAGCTGTACTGCTCTAGATGTGAACAAGTGTATGCTCATGTCGGATAATAAAAAGAAATAAGAACAATAAAAACTCAGAACCTAGTTATGTTAGCATAAAAGACCCACTCTGTGCCATCTATCATGAATGTTGACTGACATTTACTGGTCATAAATCTTATTTGTAGCCACATAAACCAACAGCAGCAATTAATTAACATAGTATAGAGTTATGATTAGCGGTGCTTGATGTGACTTTCACCCACCTGGAAGAAAAACTAAAAGGTGAAACTAGATTACTGGTCCCCATACTGCTATTCTACTGCCAATGAAGAAAATAGCAGGATGCACCCAATAGTTGCCTTTTCTGCCTTCTGTCACATTATAGGCTACTTGAATAGACATTTACATAAATGTAATGGGGGGTAACTTGTGCCTGTCTACATATAAATAGCAACCTTTTCCTAAAACACTGCTTGTTCTGTGCTGTTGGCCTTTAAAACCTGATGCCTGCAGCGCACCATAGGAGAATCAATTGACACACTTCAAATGAGCCATGTCAAATAAAGTTCCAATGCATTTGGGCCTTGAAGATGATCATCTTTTGCACACAGATAAATAACAAAAATATTTCCCACTGCTGCAGAGAAAGCCAGAGAAAAGTTATAGTCATTTCTGGCACTCTGGCTGAGATAAAACAATTAATCTTTCATTGAACATTTTCCCCCGAAAGCTAAGAAAGGAGCTAAATGGCTCATTGAAATCTGAAGCTTTAATCGCTTCTGTGAGGCAGTTTGTGCCAAATCTGTTGTTGATGCTTCATTCCCCCTCCACTCTAAATGGGCAAAACTCTTCTTAATATGTAGCCAAGGTCAGGAGACGCATTAGTTATTGAGGAGTGGAAATCAATAGCCAAAGCAGTCCTTGACAACACACAGCCTGAGAATGGCTAACTACAACTTATCTGGCTGCCAGTGATCGTCTCTGTGTGTATGTGTGTTTTGCTTTGTTAGACCAAGAGGCTTGCTGAAATCAGTAATCGCCACAGTATATCTGCTACTGCTGGAGAAAAAAAGTTATTTTTGGAAGACAGCATGAATGATTTTTCAGCAAACACATTACTATGAAAAACGTTTTTGGACTGAAGAATATGTTCAAATACAGAAAAACTGCCTGGCAATATATGTTCTCACAAAATCCAATCCTGGCAACTTGAAAATGTAAAGGTAAATTCAGAAGGTTTTTATAGTTATGTTCAGGTTAATCGTTGGCATAGATTGAAGACATGGTATTTCCAGAATTGGTGGGTTGTCGTTATGTGAATTATAATCTCCATAAACAGATATCTGCATAGGAATTCTGAAGCAGTTGAAACACAGCTGGTGTATCGGAAACGATATGGTTTCTGTTTCTACTGGGAGTAGTTTCAACCAGTTATGTTTGAGCAGGCTGTGGGTAATGAAATATTTTCATGGAAATGTATAGAAACTGATTTAATGGGTTCCTACCAAGGCTTGCACATCGCTGTGGAACAGTCGTGCGTCAGAAAAAATATTAAGATGGACTACAATTTCAGTTCATTGTTCTCTGACCAATGAAATCCTTTGTTCAAGCTGACTCATACTTCCTTTCTTGTTGTCAAAAGCACCAGAGCTGGGACGTTTTCAGACCCAGGGCGGAGAAATGCTGGCATTTGTGGATTTTCTGTATTCCCTGGCGGCATTTTCGCAATTTATCTGCATTCGTATGCAGATATCTGTTTGTAAAGACTAGCCAAAATGTCTTTTGGACCTAATACTTACAAAAAAAATACATACATTTTACTCTAAACAACGACCATCAAACAGGAGATGAAGTCCCCAGAAATACAAGCCATAGGTTATAAATTACATCTTAAATTACAGCAGTTATCTTTTGAAACAAGTGTTTTAGCAGCCTCTTCGTGAAAAAAAAAAATCAGTTTGCTTTTACATTTCCGACCGTGTACTTATCATGATTGGGAAACATTACATCAAAGTACAGGCTTGTTCAGTATAAAAGGAATATATTATGAATGTGAAATTAATTTCTAATACTGCAGGATGCTGTTTTAAAAAGCTCTTTTATGCTCATCTCTTGTACTAAATGCCACATTTGCAGGTCAGTTTAAATCAAAATCAATTTACTGAATCTGCTTGCAATTAAATACCAGTTCCTAATGCCCCATGAAAATATGGCCTGGGCACTGGCTGTGTGATTCCGTCAATTCAGGTGGAGATGAGTCCCACGTGGCTCATTTCACTCTCACACACATGCACACACACCTCCACGTCCAGTTATAATTGACTCTATTGAGCAGAAACAGCATGCTTTCTCATTGCTCCAGCGCTAATTGGGTTCTGCGCCCTTACTTTTTACATGAAACACATTTTATGGAGCAATTTAAAATACGTAGCGCTGCATAATTAGAAAGAGATGAGGGAATGAGTGGGATCTGTGCCATGACAGCGGGAAGATGAAATGTCTTTTATACACTTCGGGTGCACGCCGCTGAAGAAAATAATTTGTCTGAAAAGAGAGACGGAGTAGGTTGGACAAAAAAAACGTCAGATCACCTTCTATTACAATGTAAATTTTCGTCGACTGCAACGAGCAAGGCTGTAAAAATCCGCTTTGCGAGTGGATACAAATGGGGTCATCTATGAGTGATTTGGGGAAAAGACGCAGGAAGGAAGCACATGAAGATAAATAATGATTAGCTCTTGGGAACATATGCTGTTACTTTCATAAACTCACTCCTAATGACTTATTTGGCAGTTGTTGTTTTGACCTGTGTGTACTGTGTAAATGTTCAAACACTGAGGTGAGCCCAGATGTTTGGCAGACACGTGTGCGCATTAATAAACAGCAGGCACACACATGCTTGTGCACACGCATACAGATGCTCGCACAAAGTAGCACATCCAAGGCAACATCCACACACACACACTCATGCAGGCTCTCTCACTTGACATCCTCTGGGAGTCACTGGGGGAAGTGCTGCTTGTTGATATTTGTTCTGTCACTTCTCCAAACCAACTGCTGGCTCCCGTACGGACCTGAGCAAAGCACTTCAAACACTGTTGCAAATATTTAACAACTTGAAATGGGATTTACTTGGAATTTACTGTTTGCTAATGTGGGTGGCTGAAACATAAACTGGTGTGACAAAATAAATCAAAGATACATAGCTATAAATCTTTCTTGATCAGTTGACTCACATTATTTATTGCCTCCGTTCTTTTGACTGGATGGTAGCATAATCTGTTTAAAAAATAGTGGAGTTAGTCACTGTGATGTCACGAATTCCTTTGTTGACTCCGGTTAATCTTGTTTTTTTGGATTTGGGACCTGAATGATGCTACGTCACTAGCTAACACCAGTGCTAGCTAGCTAGCTGGTGGGCAATGGTTAAACATTTTTAAGCAACGTTAGTGAATGTTAGTTAACACTAATGAGCTGAAAACACACAGGAATAAACACAGTGCACTGTTGTAGTGGGTTGACAATCTAAAGGTCGCCCTGCCCTAAATCACACTATGCATTATCGTCTATTTAACTCTAACTTGGATCATATTTTACAAAATGATCATCAGGCTGTGTTAAAGAAGACCTAAATCTAGTGATTGAGACCATAAAGTCATTATGAGAATGTTTACCAAGATAATGAGTCAATTAAGAAGTAAGGTGATTTTCCTATTGACCTTTTTTTGCATCTAATGGAGTCGCCCCCTGCTGGCTATTAGAAAGAATGCATGTGTGAGGCACGTCCACATTGGCATCACTTTACAGGACACTTTGATTGTAGTCAGTGTTAAGGAGTACCCAAATACATACATACTCTGTAACTGTGTTAGGTAATTATAAATTAAATATAATGCATTACAGTTACTGAGAAAAAAACATGTAATTAAATAACTGACACTAATCAGAATATTGGTGATAAAGAGGATACATCTGAATGTATTCCTTTCTGTAAAAAGATTTATGTGGAATATAAAATTTGCAATTGATTGTTTAGCATTGTGTTAGGTAGTTTGTAGGTAGGCAATATGTTTAGCCTATATGATAAACATTGCATAAATAATATATTTTCAATATGAGCTGAACCCAGTGGCCTTTGTCTTGGTGGTATAGCTTCGATTTTGTTGGGATTTTTTTGCTCTTGCCTGTGGCTTGTTGTTGACTTTAAATAGCATACTACAACAGTGAACTTTGTCTCAACTATTCACTAGTTGGAATGGCTACTTCTGTCCATAATTTGTCAAACTGCCTTTTTTTTTTGTTGGAACGACATAATACACAAACTATATAACAAATGAATGCTATTAAATATGTCCCATAGCAGTGTCTACGCTATGTGTTCACTCTGCTCTCCACTGTAAGTAACCCTAACCATGGCAGTTAGCTGATAAACTCCAGCACATCTTGCTCTATAAATAACCTGCTAATGTTTTATAACCTTGTATGACCCTCATATGGCACTTTAATATTAGGAGGACTGGTGATTATGCCAGTTATTGGAGCCGTATGGCCAGAAATGTGGGCCCGCTAATACTCCCAGTTATTCATGACTGCTGTGGTTGCATCTGGTTTGTTTCAGGTTTAAATCAATCCGTGTCATGATTCACCCTGAGAAACAGCACGGCAGCTTGTGTATCACAATCCCCTCCTCCGCTTGGCCTGAGGATCACAAGTACAGTGTTGTAAAATCTAGCAAGCTTGGAAAGTTTTGTTTTAATTGCATCCAGAATGATCCTCTTGACTTCACCATATTTTACATCAGACATTCTGTTTTACTGTCATGGAGAAACGTGGGGGATTTCAAGAAGCTGGCCTTGTTTTGTGATAGCACGAGTGTTTGATGACAAACTGAACATAACTGGAATTTTTGAACAAAGCGATAGCTGTTCTTATTTCCTTTTATGTTCTGATTTTATAGCACATTTCATCTGTTTAAAAATGTATTGGAAGAATCCAGATGTTGTTCATTTATGTTGTCTAAACCATTTTTTTTTCTTTCAGCCGTTCATTACAATGAGTCATGGTTTCGGCCCACATTAACATTTGAAATTCCTACATTTAAAACATGCTAAATTTATTACTGTTATATAAAGAAAAAAAAGAAAAGAAAAAAATATATATATAATTATAAACATGCTGAATGCAATCAGAGATCAGTTATTGGCAGTCTTATTGCAACATACACATGAGTTTTTGTTTTTTAAGCATGTTTCAACAGCAGTTCTGTTAATGAGTAGTTTTTATAATATGAAGTTAATTTATTAGTTTAGTTTTTTATTTGTATTAGTTGCAGTAGTAGTATTCACAATGAATAATAATACTGATAACAGTGTTCATTATGAGCCAGGTCAAGGCAGGTAGACAGTATTGAGAGATGAGTGAATGTGTTGCTTGATTTGGTATTTTCATGGGATTGGTTTAGAGAAAGGAAGGAAGAAGAATAGATAATAATGTCAGCTTTAACCTTTAAATATGAATTGATTTTGTCATTGTTACCTGAGTGTTACCAGAATTACAATTAGCAAACTTTTTAATTCAGACAAACCACTTTGGCGCTAATAGAGTTTTCAATAGTGTTTTAATACTGTTTTGAGCTTTTTCTACAATAGCAGAGTTCAGGACGAACAGCTCTTTTGTGCATACAAAACAAAGAAACTGTAGTGGGCCTCTTGAAGCTGTGAATGTGAATATATTATTCGCCTTGAAATTTGTTTTGAATGCCTGTCTGGCACCTAGAGCGAGAGAAAGAACATGCACGGCTCTGAGAGGCAATAACAGGTCAGATTTCCCCAAAGGTTCTGACACCGGCACCAAAATTAATTGCACTGTTCTGAAGATGAATAAAGGCATTTGTGCTGTGATTAAGGAAGCTGGAGCGCTGCCTCCCTGCAGGCCTGAACCAACATTCAGTAAGCCCACAGCAGTGCCTGCCTGCCTGCCTGATGGACTTTGCTTCCATGAAGCCGCAGAGCCTGACAGGAAATATAGTGCCCCACACACACACACACACACACACACACACACTTGTATACTTCTACTCACTGGTGAACCCAGGGAGGGGGCATGGAGGGCACTGTGTAGGCGCCCATATTAAAAAAACAAGCCAAAGTGCATATCTTCCACCAGAAGGTTATCCTTGTGGATATAAAACAACATGCGGTGCCTTCTAGGGTGCCCTGCCTGTAGAGAACATGTAAGAAAAGGCCCTCTATGGTGCCCTGCCTGTGAAGAAAGTACAAGTGTGCCCTCTCGGGTGGCCTTAAAATTTTGTTAAAGACTCCCTTTGAAGTTGGAAGAAGTTTATGGTTGCAAGACATTGAATGGACGGACTGGACCGCTGAAAATCTCACAGCATTGCTAAGGGTTAGTTTACTTGTGTAAAATAATCTTTCCTTTGCTAACAAACCATTAAAATGATCATGAAAAACATCTGGACAATTCATATTATTTCCACTGGAACCAGCAGCTAACTGTCACTTTCTGCCACCAGGTAGGCTCCGCCCACAAAATATGTTGTTGTCATCGGTAAACAGTGAACTGGTCTATAGGCTGCCATACATGCTACAACCCTGGTTCCAAAGAAGTTAGAACACTGTATAAAGCAAACAAACACAAACATGTATTAGTTTGAACTCTTAAAAAAACACCAGGTAGGTTTCGGGTTGGGGAAGGGGAAGGGTTAGGATTAGACAACAAAAATGTTCTAAGCCAAAACTTAAGCCAAAAGCTGCAGTTTTTCTTGTTCAGCCTGTGGCTAAAACACAACTTAAACTACAGTTAGATAAAAGGTCTATCTCTATCCCTACCCCTACCCTTACCATCTGGTGGACAGATGGGTTTTAAGAGGTTAAATATATGGACTTTGTACAATTGAATATATGTCACAAAAGATTAGCTAATAACCGCTTTTTGTTTTATTTATGTTGAACCAAATCCCAACATTTTTGGAATCAGGGTTGTGAATAAGTTCCTGGTGCCCCACTGCGTGCACCTGGTACCTGTTTTATTTTGTCCGCCCCTGCCCCTCAGACAGCCCGAGTCCTCTAATGCTTCTGCTGCAGAGAAACACTCCCACATGCACCGACCACACTCTGTGTGCATGCCAATGTATATATACATACGGATTATAGTAAATGCAAAAACAAATGCAGACCTGTCATTCGTCAAACAGCAGGAGCAATAACGCAAAGCACAAAAATGTGAAGACGCAGCTGAAGTCCTCTGAATGAGGCTGCCAATGACAAGTCCCGATAAGAGAATGTTTATGATTCTGCGGCCGAGATCTGACTGTCTGTCACAGCGAATGGAGCCGTCGTGTCATTTTAATCGTCACCTTGGGTGGCAACAGGGCTGCAGAGTTTTATAGCATCAGGGAGTAATAAAGTGCAGGAAAGATAGGAGAGGCATGATGAAAGTTGTGGGAACTGTTGGAAGATATAGGGGTCGTCAGGCTTTTATGAACACGGACTTCAAATTTATGAGGGGAATATGTTCGGAAATAACATTTACAGAAGATTTGTTTTTTTCTGAGAGGAACAAAGGCCAGTTCAGGAGTAGGTCTTTGCAGCTGTTTGAAAATAGGAAATAAAAGCATATAATTAAGAAAAAAGAGATGATAAATAGCCTAGTGCAATGAGTCATCTCTTCCATGAGCTGTCAGGAAGTTTAACAGTGGTTTTCTTCTTATGTTTTAAAGCTGTTTGGATTGCTGTGTTTTGATAGTTTGGCATCTTCTTACCTGGATCAGTGTCAAATCCTATGAGCCTGAGAGATTTACTTTCTCTGGCCAGCCTTCTCAGCTCCACTGAATACCGTGCATTTGATCGGTCTGGTCAACTTTACTTTTTCAGCCGGCAGCCAAATCGTTTGTGAGCAGCGTCTCGCTCTCACAATTTTCCTTGTTTATGTTAAGCTAATCTCTCTGACAAACATTGTTCCACTTTTCCACTTCTCTCTCAGTATTTCGTGAGCATTTCTGTGCTGCTGTAAGAAGCAGGAACCACTGTGTGACAGTCAGTCAGAAACTGCACCATCATCACAGAAAATGTTTAAAACACCCCATCATTTCCAGCCTGATATTTGGCAGTTCAGATACAGGATATGTAATATTAAGGCATGCAAAAAGGAGTTAATGTCTGTCTCCTTTTTTCAGCCCGGCTGAAGGAAAAGTCTAAAAGCATAGCCTTGGGCCCGCATTGCACTCAGAGGACTGACATCTTTTGACATCCGGTGTAATATCATCTATTTTCTGCTTTTAAGGGTGCTCTCATTTTCCAAAAAAAACCTCTGAGATATGCAACTGGGTTTGCCCTTGAATTATCCAATTGATCTCCACCCTTGGGTCCCTCTACACATTTGGCTTTAATAGACGCGCTGTGATTATCTAATACCGTGTTTTTCTTTCAGGGGCTAGGTTGGGACACTGTTGCAGTTCCATGGACAAAATATATTCCCAAATTATCCTTGGGAGATTGGTGTCTAAACCTATTTAAATTCAAAAGCGTTTTATGCAATTAAAAGTATGCAGATTCATTACTCTGTGTGTTATTAAACTAAATCCCATATTTGCTGAATTTGCTTGCACAATGCAATTTGTAAAACATAAGCCTCGTGAAAAAAACATATGTAGCCCAAGAGAAAAAGGTTTAAAAATCACTCAATTACAAAATGTCACTTTCTAGAGATCTTTAAGCTCGGCTCAATTGGTTGAACTGTGGTATTTTTGGCCTCGCTGAACATGGCTCTAGGGATGGCAGTTAATCAGACTATTGCATGGTTTGCCATGAATTTGACACATATTTATGCTCTCCAGAGAGTGAAGCCTTCCCTTTGTGACTTTTCTGTAGTGCCACCATGTGTTTTTCATCAAATACAGTAACTGTTACTTTGCGATGTTAGCATGCTAAAGCAAGGAACTAAGTGGAACATTTTGCCAAACATTAACCTACAACTTCTTATACATCAACATTTTATCTTTCATCAGAGTAGAAAGAGGTTCTACATAAACTTCTGTAGCCTATAAACCAACTTGCGACAGATTCTCTATGCCCCCCAGGATTTCACGATTGTGCAATCACATATTTTTCCACCGGATCCTAAACGCAGCGCATAAAATTAAGACCGCCATGTAAAATAGACCCAGCCAAAGTTTCCTACAGTACAGCATTACAGTAAGGTTAAATGATGAGCTCCATGCATGTGGACTGCGTACTAAGTTAGCTAGCAGCCTAGTTAGCGGAGGTGAGGTTTTGCAGTAATGACCAAAGAAGAATTGGGAAGGCATTGTCGCGACAGCTAGGTCACACCGTAAACTGTGTTAGCTCAGCTAGCTGTGCTAGCTCTTACTGTTAGCTGCCAGGTCGCTCCAGTGAGTGGGAGTCAACCTCTATTAACATTGTTAGCTGTTAGCACAGTAACCGTTGTTAGCACTGTTAGTAGCCAGTTCAGCCCAGTGAGTGGGAGCTAACCCCTTGTGAAATAACTAACTAATGTTAGTAAGAAACAAGATGCTATTGTTGTGCTGTTGCAGTTGCTTGATGTTTGGCTGTTGTTGACTAGTTTTTGATCATAACGCTTTGTAATGTAATCATAATGAATTCAACATTTGGGACCATGATGTACAAGTGAAGAAGAGTCCATTTTCAATTTAATTAAGCAAATTGCATTTCATTTCAAATTCATTCAAACTTGGCTTTTGGAAAAAAATAACATATGCAGGAAAGATTCATTAAAGGATGTCCACCAGTGCGACTTTAAAATCTAACTAAAATAAAACTTCCACAAAAGGACAGCCAGATTTTCTTTCTTTGTTTATTTGTTTTGCAAGAGCTGTTTTTCTACTCACAATTAATTTTGATGCCTTTAAGATAGATGTATTATATTATTTTCACTTTAAGCAGCTTCTCTATCTTCTTTCCATATTGCACATTGTCTAGTATTGACAGTACATTCAATAATTGGCTGTATTTTGAGCATACTTCATTGTATCACTTTTCCACTGTGGACACCACCATATATTGAAAACCTGCAAAGGATTAGTTCATAGTTTGGATTCAGGACACATATATTACGCCATAAGAAGAAAGCCACTTACTGACATGAGATCAGCTTCTCTCATGTTTCCATTTTACAGAGCCGTAACTGTTAAATTGAAAAAAAAAATACCTTTATTGAATTTGTAACATCGCGTGCATACCACCACAGAGACAGACTGTTTATCTGTCTGAACATCTCTCAGCAGTATCTATCTCGTTGAGTATCTATATGTATAACTAGATAAAGCGGTGTTGAAGGTGCCACTCTGGTGTATTCTCTTGCCTCCTGGCTCCCAGTCTGCATTTCTGGAGGAGCTGCACTTCACTCAGCCATGACCGCAGCCTCAGAGAAAGCTGCCAGGCATTTCTCTTCTCCACTCCTGATGTCACTCTATAAAAAAAATAAAAAATAGTTCAATGCTATTTCTGGGGAACCAGAAAACAGGAGAGTAGGAGAAAAGAGAATAACATGTAAACAAGGTCCTCAATGGAAAACTAAGGCTCTCCACTGCAGTACAACACCCCTGCAGCCCTGACAGTAAACCACCCACAGTGACACATGGTGACATTTCACAGGTCTGAAACCACTTACTGATGACGTGTGGCAAGACTTTTTCTTTTAAACTGTGATAAAATGTAGTGCTAACCACCGACATTATTCTAAAGCTGATTGCATTATGATTGAAACCATAAAGGTGGTCTTCACAAGGTGAGGTATCTGAGAATGTGAGGGCGGAGGAGAGGCAGGAGTCGAGGCACTTCATTCGTCAGCAACTTGTCGGTCTGCCTGGCTGATTCATGGATTCACGTGTCAAAATCTCACCACAAATCAGTTTGCCATGAAAAGAGACTGACACTCACTCCGTCTAGAGACAGTCAACGCAGGAATGCTCAGATGTGTGTCAGCGATATGGAAAGGAAAATAGAGTTTCAAAGCTGCTTCACAAAACTCACAGTAAATGTTTTTCATTTGCTCGACTCACCAGCTGCAGTTTCCCTGCTGTCCTTTAATAATTCAGAGCTAGAGAACAGTAGGCAGCCATGTTTGCTGTACTTATATCCATGTTTGTTACCCTAGCACCTTGCAGCACAAGTGTCATACACACAGCTCCCAGGGCTGGTATTCTTTATTAGATTTCTATTTAAAAAATTAAACAAATAGATAATAATAATATATAAAAAAATGAAGAATCAAAGTTCCTTTGGTCCTGAGCAAGTGAAAAATGAAGCCAATGTGGAAGTGACTTGAACCTGCATTCTGTCTGATGGCCAGCAGGTGGCGACTCCAGTTGATGTCCGGTTGCGTAGAAGTCTGTGAGAAAATGACCTTACTCGTAAATTATGGTCCCATTTAGAGTATAATAGACACTAAAGCAGGATATGCTTTAAGGCAGTAGTTCTCAACCTTTTTGAGTCGTGACCCCCAATTTAACAAGCATGTTGTCCGCGACCCCCGCTCACTGAACACAATCTCACACGCACAGTTCAGATCACCCAAAAAAGAAACAAAATGACCAAAAAAAGGAAACAAAATGACCAAAAAAGACACAAATTGACCACAAAATTATCAAAAAAGACACAAAATTACCAAAAAAGGAAACAAAACTACCAGAAAAGACACAAAATGACCAAAAAAGACCCAAAATTACCAAAAAAAGAAACAAAATTACCAAAAAGACAGAAAATCACTAAAAAAAGACAGAAAATGACCCAAAAAAAGGAAACAAAATGACTAAAAAAGACACAAATTGACCACAAAATGATCAAAAAAAGACACAATATGACAAAAACAAAGACATTAAGTTACCAAAAAGACT
Organism: Centropristis striata; assembly: GCF_030273125.1. Taxonomy (NCBI): domain Eukaryota; kingdom Metazoa; phylum Chordata; class Actinopteri; order Perciformes; family Serranidae; genus Centropristis; species Centropristis striata. Next base: position 8,300,765 of record NC_081534.1, read on the forward strand.
AAAACACATTAACAAATTAACACTTTAACACAGTGGAGACAGAGCTGACTTCCAAAATGATTTGGCGACCACCAGAAATCATCTCGCGACCCCAATTGGGGTCCCGACCCCAAGGTTGAGAGAAGCTGCTTTAAGGCAGTGTTTTTGGGGGTCGCGACACCCAGAGGGGTTGCAGAAACTTCTATATGTGATTTTTTTAATAAATGTATTTTAATAAATGTCTTTTATAACAGAGGACACTGAATGTAATGAATAAATAGTCTCAATGAAAGAGAATAATTCTAAAAGACAATATGTTTACTGTTATTATATTACTGATTCATATTTAGACATGTTTATAATAGAAGAAAGGCTGATTATTAATTATTAAATATAAGGAAAATATAATAATGTTTTGCCACCACAATGTAAATGTAATTTGAAATATTGATATATGGGTTTCCTTGGCATTGCAAAGTTTTGGAACACACCTGGGCAACATACGGCACCAGAGCCAGAAGCAGCCCTGAAACCTGGAAGAACTTTCACTGTGTGGTTTAAACCTCTGAAGTCCAGGAGATTTTGGTTCAAATTTGTCAACTTCCTTTCCATTTATTTCTGTCTGTGTTTAGCATCTTTCAGTCTGTCCTTACATCACATGCATGGCTCCTTTTTCTCCACACAAACTTGGCTATCAGTCAGATTTTTCATTTTATTTTAATTAACAAAGTATAAAGCTGCCAGGAACCCAAAATACAAACAAAAGACACAAGTGTCTTTGGAAATGTACCTTTTTTTTTTTTTTTTTTTTACCATTTATACACACAAAAACAGCAGAAAATAATAATAAATAATAAAACTACAAAACAGTTTCTTTGCATGTAAATTAAAAATAGTAATAGTTTTCATTGTAGAACATTTTAAAAATGGTCTAGAATCGTAAGTGGCACACTGAAAGCTCCTATGATTGCACTTTCAACTGGCTTTCTCATCTTGTCTACATATCATATATACATAAAGTTATTACTGTAAATAAAACATGTATTTTCAATAAATAGATGGACTCCAGAGGGTTAAGTTAATTGTAACATGTTGATCACTTAAAAGTTTTTGTTTAGTGTTGGATTGAAAAGTACTCAAAGGAGTCAACTGTTCATTTTGAATTACAGATGCAGCTTGTTAGCAACACGGGGGCCTTCTAGCACCCAATTCATTCTACGTATGCACAGGTTAAAAAAAGAAAAATGGCGCCCAAAAACCAAAATGTCGATGGTCAAAATGCCAAACTTGAAGCTTCAAAACCAGAATCAGAAATGAGATCACCCTGACTACGACCGTTAGCTTTATCCAGCCTATAGTCCTGAGTCACAATGCCTCTCCTGTGTCATGACCAGACTAGAACATGAATTAATTCCATTGTAAGTTTTTCCCCCTGTTTCCCATTTGTTTTTATCACTTCTCAAGTTTTTTAGGGGGCTCCGTCACACCGGTTTTCCCCGTCCTCTCCCCTCTCGTTTGAAATGTAACGTTGGCAGAATAATGGAGAATTACCCTGTCTATAAAAAGCTCCTGAAGTCAGGAGGTGCACCGCTGCCAAACGACACTGAAAGCAATTACCGTATGTTTCAACACCCTTTTCATAGGAAGGGATCTGTCTCGAGGGCCACTCACCATGCGTATGAGACTCATTTGGTTCACATTACCATATCCTGCCGCAGCACATTCGAGCCCTGGCTGTCAGTACCTCGTCTATTCAATGTCTTCTGTGTATGATGCCCATGTCCTTGCATCAACAGAGGAGAAAAGAACTAAAAAGAAAAAAACATTGAATGCAAACATGTCTTTGTTTAAATTTCTCTGTCACTGAGTGAGGTGTGATTCCCTGCTACTCCGTTGACCCTACGTGAGTGAAAAATAAGATTCAATAAAGAAAAGAGTGACTCTCTTTCTTGCCATTTTGGTCCTGTCAGGGAATTGTGAAATCAGCAAATAAAGGTGAGCCTTGCCACCTTCCCTTTCTCAGAGAAGAAAGCTATTGTTGAATGTCACAAAAGGGCCAAGAGAATTCTCAATAAAACGAAGGAAAGACGGTGTAATTTGTTTCCCTCCTGCTGTTTCATCTCCCCGGATATCTCCACCACCGCCTCCCCCTGCACACACCCTCCTTCCTCCTCCTCTGTCCCCTTCTGGCGCTTGAACTCTGTGTGGGTTTGCTGTTAATTGGATTCAGATTGCAGAGATAATACAGTCCTATGCCGTGCGCCGCTTGGCTCGGCTGCGTCGGGTTTTCCCGAGCCGGTCTTCGACTTAATGCCGTCGATAAAGTACAGTAGTCGCACAGAGGAGGCTGAGTGAGGAAACAGTCTGCTATGCATCTGCTCGGCAGGCGGCGTAGCCAGCGGGAGGAGGTCACCCAATTATTAACGTCCTGGGGATGATGTCATCCCGCTGTGCGCTGAACGCCAGTCAGCTCCCCGCACACATGTGGCCCTGCTGTGGCCAATGCATCATCACCACCGTCCTGCTGAGTCAGCTGGGTTTAGGTTGTGTGTGTGTGTGTGTGTGTGTGTGTGTGTGTGTGTGTGTGTGTTTGTTTGTTTGTTTGCTTAAGAAAAATACTGACATATATGCATTAACATAAATTAGAAAGAGCACTAAAGGAAGAATTCAAGGCTGTTTTCTGCCACATGGCCTCCAGTTGTCAACGGACAATTCATTTCAATTAAATTCAAACTACCTGCAAAGTGTCAAAATTGCAGCTCAAGAATTTCAAGACCAAAATTATAGGGTAATTCCACCCCTCACACACTTCCTCCAAGAGTCCATAGAGGGAGGAGAGAGACTGTCTCCATGGTTATTCTGTTTGTTTGTACAGTCCGTCTGACTGGCTGAGATGAGAGAAAGTCTTTGTGTACTTGTTTATGGGAAAATGTGTTTTGGAGTGGTCTTACTGCTTCTGGTGGGATGTTAGGAATGCAAGTTTCCATCTTCGAAAGCAGCCAGGAAAGTTGCAAACAGACAGAGAAAGATCCATGAGGGGTAGCTCATCAAAAAGCTGCACATTTGTTTTTAATTTCCCGCAACCATTCCTGAAACCAAATCAGAGCAGTCGCATTGAAGGATAGAAATTGGCCCGCTCTCCCCCTTCTACATCACCCTGTTCTGCCGTTCTCTGGCATAATATTTTCTTTCACAGGCAAAGAACATGTTTGATCACCCCTTTTATTACAGATGAGGTTCGCCTCAGAAGTGCCGCCCTTTCTCACCGCTGTCACTGCGCGTCCGTCTCCGCCGCCCCATGCCGTGCGGCATGGCACAGGGAGTGCAAGAAGGAGAGGGAAGAGAGCCCACGCTGGAAAGGCTCAGATGTGGGATACAGTGCCAAAATTGGGCCTCGCTTCTTCCATCCAAAAGGGGTCATATTATGTTCGGAGATTGGCTTTCCGCAACGAAGCCGCTCTCCTCCTTGATCAATAAGACACCCGTTTGCATTAATCCCACAAGCCGCCCACATGCAGGAATGTGCAACACAGGGAAAATCTTACATGTCTGCAGCAAAGAGGCTCGGAAAAAGTTCCACAACTTTTACAGTTTTTATGTTTCCTCAATAAGTGCAGGGGCTTGGCGAGCGAATTCAGCTTGCCTCTCCCGACTGTGAAGAGAAAATACCCTGTAAGGTCTCCCCTCTCTTTGTTCTCCACATCAAGTCAGAGCCCCAGATGATTTACACCACGGGTTAGGTCAGAGGTATTGTTTGAAAGCAAGCACAGAATTCCAACAGCATTGTGCGTTTCCTTTATTTTTGAGCATGACTTGCACATCTTGACCATGAAGAGTAGAAAGTACTTGTGCCACTGTTGGCCAGATGAAATCCTCAGGGACGAGAGGACAAGAGTCTGCTTCCTGGCCGCATTGTCCGAAGAGAGTATCCTGTTTATTACAGCTGGATGAGCAGCAGAAGAATGGCTGGCAACACCTACACTGATGGCACTGGTCATGCATTGAATTTTAAAGTAGATAAGAGGGAGCTCTAAAATTAATAAACAGATGTCTGAAACAAAGCAATGAATCTCCCGATCCATTCAACCTTCTTTTGTTTTTTGTCTTCGCGGATGATTTGAGGGGCTTTGCTGGCTTTCCTGTGCAGACTGTTTTTGCTGAATTCCAAATATATTTCTCAATCTTACTTGCATAAAAATAATACCCCCCCTGTGTATTCACTCACAGGCTCTTGAGGAGGCAGATGTTTATTACCGAGCTCTCTGCTTTTGCGTTGATGGATTACTTTGTTGAATTTACAGAAGAACGTATTATAAATCACTGCTGTACTGACCTTTCCTGATAAAATGGGAATCAAAAGCAAGAGCTGATTTGCACGGGAGGTTGGGTGTAAAGGATGAGACTACTATGGAGGGAAAGATTGGCGTCAGACAGGGATATTACAGTAAAGCAGCGATATAAAGCACAGGATGGTAAAGAAAGTTGTGAGTTATTGCTGTGGACAGAACATATCCTGTTCCCCTCCATATACAGGATTACTGTTATTGACAAGCACAGCACAATGTGTTCTCGCAGTGCTTTACGTCTTGTTCTGACTAAATCAATGTTGTGACTAAGTGCCTATGAAAGTCAAACCATCACTCCCCATTAATGAGGAACTCTTCTTTGTGCTGTACAGATAATCACATAGATTCATGCTGGTTTATCATGATATGAGTGATTTTTAAAACAATACACATGTTGTATTTTATTGTTCATTATATTGTTTTATGAGTCTCCTCGAATTTAAAACGTCTGTAAGAAAGCAATTAAATTTATTTCCCAATCATTTTTCCTTTTTAACTGAGAGTTAAAGTGCCGATTTTGTAGAATCTCATTAATTCTTGCACACACCTGTGGAAAAAAATGATTTCAGCAGACTTCTGCCTGTGGAAATATAGTATGACTAATTAAATCCTTTGTTCCAACTGATGTCATACCTTTAGGTCATAGCTAGCTTGCTGCCAAAATTAGGGAACATTTTATCAATTAGTTTCTCAACACCCACGATTGTCGGATAAACACAGCAGCAACTACCGTAACAACCGAGTAAAGGACAACATATAGCTTTAGCTAGCCCAGCAGCTGGGATAGGATAAAAATGCCAGAGGTGGGATCAAGTCATTGTTTTGCAAGTCACAAATAAGTCTCAAGTCTTTGCCCTCAAGTCCCGAGTCAAGTCAAGTCAAGTCAAGACCGACGAGTCCCAAGTCCTAAAGTTTGCGTTTCGAGTCCTTTTAACAACACAGTAATAATATTTACATGGATCATGTATGCTTGGAAAATCTGTATTATTTTATCAAAACTTTTTTTTGCAAGAACATTCTTCAAACACATTTGAACAAACAAACAAGTGCATAACAAGAGGATATTGCACTTCAACTAGTTCCAAAGCAGTTATCTGTTCTGTCTTGTCTCATCTCATATTGTCTGTGTGTTTTGTTTTCTCACTAATTTAGCAATGCTGCTAGCAAAGTTACTTAGCCGAAAAACTAGCATTAGCGTTCATTCAAACGGACAAAGTTGGAAGTTGTTGCAACTCTGTCTGTAATTTTCAACCCGCATGTTTTGCATACTGCAATTCATTTTTTGTTGACTACTTTGTAGTTTTTATTCCTGAACGAAACTATCTATGGTATCATTTTTGACAACTGGTCCGTTTTTTGACAGTTCTTCTTCATTGGTTGTCCTGCACACACAGACACACACACACACACACAGACAGAGAGAGAGAGAGAGACGCACACATTTACACAAAGAGATAAAGCGGTCCTTAGTAACATACTTTTTTAATATTTTGGTTTTGGGGAAAGTAGCAACTCTTTTCAAGTCAAAAGGCTCAAGTCCAAGTGAAGTCACAAGTTTTTAAGTCCAAGTCGAGTTGCAAGTCTCTTTACATTTTGTCAAGTCAAGTCAAAAGTCATCAAATTCATGACTCGAGTCTGAGTCATGTGACTCCAGTCCACACCTCTGGAAGATGCTAAGGTAGCTGACATTGGCTACACAATATTTAAGACTCCAAACATTGATGCTAACGCTAGCTGTTGTTGCTAGCATCATTCCATGATCAAAACATAATGTTAGCGAGTGCATATATCTACAACATTGCCATCTTCCTATATCAGCAGCTGGGCGATTTAGCCATATATATTGACGCTTCTCTTTCTGGATATAGGTTTTTTTGTGTGGAGTGGAAAAAAAACTGTAATTTGGTTGTCTCTGTTCATTATCCTCCAGCAACCCCCCAGCCTGGTCTCACTCCCATCTGGTCAGACACCAACACTTTGTCACAGCCCTCGACGTGCTACCAATACACAAGGCAACCTTTAGCGTATGTATGAGATGCTCCAGGCTTTCCATTAATCTAGCGTAAACCCATCTTTGGCAATATTGGAGGCTTAGAGTAGCGGACGGAGTACAAGTAGTGCAAAGTTCTGCTCAGGATGGATGGGAGGGGCGGTGGATTGGTTGGTATCACACTCTGTGACAAAACGCCTGTATCTGATGAGTTGGGAAGTGTATTGGACCCCCTACATCTAACATTTTCTGTTGTACTCCCTACATTGCATTTTTAAAATATCCTGACTGGGAGAAAGCAGTCCGCAATTGAAGTTGTACATACTCTGTAATTCTGTGGTTCCAGCCATGGGGATTATAAGATACTACTGCAATTTGTAATACGAAAAAAAAAAAAAAATCCTTTATCCTTTTCTAAGTACATTCTTAAGCATGTAGCTTCAAATAAGGTCAACTATTTGACAGAGATCATCCTTAGGAGAGGCTGCCAAACTAGAGTATTAACAAAGGGCAAGTTTCCCGCCATGCATTTTTCACACCAGCAGCACAAAGTTAAATTGGTTGGTGAGCTCCTAATGCACAGGTCTCCCCTGTCAATGGCTGATTAGCTGAGAGGGCTTTAAAATTATGGCCAAAGTTGCAGCACTCCTTTCAGACAAGAGTCTCGTAAAAGTTCGGGAGGTTCACTTTTCTCATTAGGTTGGAGTCAGCTTCGATTTCCTGCGCGAACGTAGAGTGGCAGGCCTTGGGTGACTGTTCTAAATGTAAATCATGGCTGAATGGAATTACACCGACAGTCAGACATCTGTATTTTAATTGGCCCCCGGCCACTGCCCTCCCCCTTCCTTCACTCCCCCACCCTTTCCAGCCCTTAGCAACAGGCTCCCACAAAAACATTAATTTATAGCCCTGGTGTAAAGAATACACCCCATTTGTGTGTGCAGAACAAGAGGAAAAAGAGCCCGTAGCCTACATGGCAAAAACAATATTTAGCAGATGAGATCACTGCTACCATCTCCATTGTAGCATCAGCATGACAAGGCGGCTCGAAAATATTTCGCTTGGCGGCTTGCTGTGGGTTTCTGCACCCTCCGTCTGCATGTGTTTGTTTTGACTCCAGAGCGCTTATTTTCACTATAGGCTATCTGGCTCTGGGCTGCTAATTGTGAGGGGATCTGGACAGAATGGTGTGTTTTGAGGAAAGGGATTATTTCAGTCAGTGGATTTCTTCAGTGAAGTGTATGGCGAGGGCCCACTGTTTAACAAGGGTGGCCGCTGAGTCGAAAAGAGAGGCGGGGAGGAAGAAATAGAGGGGGGCGGGTTGGAATAATAGACAAATTAATTCATATGGAGATGAAAGAGATGCAGACAGATTGAGAGATGATGAGTGCAGTCATTAGGATGTGTGGTAATCCAGACGCAAACCTCAATGTGTTGTTAGTTAATGGTGACACAAAACCACAAGAAGGCCGTGTTTTGTTGAGGGGAAGACTTGGTAGCGATGAGTTGGAGCTGAGACCTCTGATGGATTTATGGATAATGGGTTTATTGTACGCGCTAATTGTTTGAGGATCTGGGCTGCATGGTGCGTTTGGAGGAAAGGGATTAGTCCGATCAGTGTATCCCACTGGTGAAATGTGTGGCAGGAGTCCAGTGTTCAGTCTGGGTGTATAGAGGACAGCAAGTCTGGACAGAGGGACAAACAAGAGGCAGTGGTGGGATGAGTACTGAAAATCTTTACTCAAGTAAAAGTATAATTAATCCCATCAAAACATTGTGTAAAAAGAAAAAGTGTAAAAGTACAGTAAACAACATTTAAAGTAAGTTACTTTATGTTTTAATGTTGTTTAGTGTGTGTGGGTCAGATATCTTCATATGTCATTTTATGCAAGACCAAGTCAAATTTCAAGTCTGCCACAGGGTTATTTCTAGAGAATTAACTTTGCTTTGTATTTATGTTGTTTAATACAATTACTTTCCTTTTTTCATCTATATGTCGTTAAAAATATCACTTTGATGATGATCCTTGTTGCTGGTATATGCTATATGGACATGTAGCCAGCAAAACCACTTGCTTTGAAATGAAGGGCACTGTACATGATTTGCTTTCTCCAGTAGCACAGGCACACTATGCAATATGATTATCCTGAAGCTTAATTTGTAGAATAATCATAGCAATATAGCAGGCCAATGTTGAATGAAGTAGGGTTCATGTCTATATAGAGGAAGACCTGTTCATCATGCATGTGTGCAGTTACTGGATTTGAATTAGTAGACTGACCGAGCCTTTAATTGAAAAAGGTATTTATCTGATTTTCTCAATTTTCGATTAGCCCAGTATTGCAACGGAGACCAGTTAAAGCCTACACACACACACGCGCACACACACACACACACACACACATGTATTATACCCCTTCTCGACCACCGTCTCAGAACCTGTTTGCTTCTCCACCGGCTCAAGAGCCATGTCATTATGTCTTGGCTCTCTCAGCAAGTATAATAACAACAATGGCGGACTACATTGTCTCTTTACAAATGTTGCTCCTGGCTTTGTGAGCCTACATTGGCATTCAAACACAACATGTACAACACATTTGTTCTGCTCTTCTTTAATGCTATGGCTGGTGATTACATTCTTATTAACACTGAACGTAAGATGTTAATGTTAGACTTTGTTCTAAGCTAACGCTAGCCCACAAATGCTAACCCGCTAATGCTAACCAGTCACATTGCAGTTAAACAAATTAAATAAAATGTATGATACACGTTCTAGTTGGTCTTGTTGGTCATGATAATCCCGCCCCCAGCCCCTGACATAAGTGGTTTTGTGGTTCAAGACCAGCAAAGAGTTGGTACCACTCTGGAACCAGTTGGTTCTTTAGCTGTCGAAAAGCAAGGAACTGGTTCAAGATAAGCACCGGCCCTGGAAATACCTCGTTTGAAAAAGGTGATAAAAGATAATTTTGCGTAATGTAGCAAGATGCCTAGTAGATAACAGACTAGTTGTGACAAAGGTTATATGGCAAATGGTACCTTTGTCCCAACAATCTATTAAAACTAGACCACTGGCCCAATAAAATACTGAAGCAAAAAGTAAAAGCAAATTTTTTTAAGGAATAGTGAAAAATACCCAATCTGAAAAAACTACTCTTTTACTCATTTGAGTTTCTTGTAACATGTTACTCCACACCTCTGATAACAGGTGAATATGTGCAAGCTGGTCTTACTCCCAACTCATCAGATAACGACGCTTTGTCACGGTCCTATAGCACCCTTTAGTACCGGGCTTTCCATTGACTGTAATGTAAATCCATCAGTGACAATATTAGATGTTTAAAGTAACACATGTTACATAGAAATGGTATTGGGTGGAAAAGAAATGTGAGAGCAGAAAAAGAACTGTCTGTGTTGCTGCTGCAGTCCCATCCCACAATCCCAATATCCAGTGAGAACAGTGGACTTCTCCGATTTAAGCAGAAGGCTGATGAAAAGCTGAGACCTCAGCTGAATTTACTGCGTGGGAATAATTGTAGTATGGATTTTCTTTTGTTCGTGTACTTTCTTTTTTTTTGCTTTTATTTATTTCCCTTAAGTTTTTTTTGCCTCTAATCTGCCATTTGCCACAGGATTTACATCCCAGTATTGAGTACACCCAGAGAACCACTCAGCGGAATAAGTCCATTACTCACTCAATTACTGGAACAGCACGGCCTGCTGGGTCAGGTTTGGGGAGAAGCAGGATGGAAGGTCTTGTGGCTACTGGAGGGTTTTAGTATGTCAACGCTTTTGGCTAAATTCAGCTCTGTGTCTTTCTACAGCTCTCCTCTCCTAACCAGGAAGTGGTACACACCATGTATTTAGGCTACTTTGATTGTAGGCTCATATAGGTTATTTGTCATCTTATTTTGTGCTACGTAGCTATGTGGTGATGAATATTAACATAATATGCCCTTCCTTAGGCGTTCCGTTGTTTTTAGCTGTATGTACTTAGATACTTTAATTACAGAAGAGAAAATGTGATTTATTATAGAGTGCAGTGCATGCTCTCTTCCCCAGGGCAATGGTGAACAGCTTGCCATTGTTGCAGTCTGTGTGATACTGAGTCGCTAACACACTGGGGTCCCTTCTATACAGTATGTAACCATATATGGAACAATCACTGGTGAAATTATTTGCTTTGCGTGGGAATCCTCGGAGAAAAGGCCTATACGCTTTTATATTTCAGCTCTTGTTTATTTCAGCAGCACAGCGCGAGGGCTATCCAACACCATCTTAGCTTTCATCTTCGTATCATTTAGCCGGGACTTCCTCTTGCTTAGTTTGTACAGACATCTGGTATTGTTGACTTTGGGTCAGGGGGCCCCACCAAGGAGAAAAGATGAGATATTAGCATGTGGAGAAAGAGAGAGCAAGAGGTAAAGACAGACAGGAAGGAAAGGGAAGAAGAGAAAGTGTGTGTGAGAGAAAGAGAGGCGAGCACACATGCAGCATAAATCATCACAGATCCAAAGATAATAGAAAATGGCAGTCCCCACAGTCTGCTAAATCAAGCCGCTGCTTCCTCAGTCTATTCGGTAATTGCAAAGAGTGCTGATCGGGTTGTTTTGCGGCAGCTTCACGAAGCAAAACTAAAACAGGCAGGAATGAGATTCACGTCGTCTGTGGCTGAACTTTAACGGGAAAGGCAGAGGCTCAGTGGCAGCTGTGGTTGTCAGAGGGTGGAGCAGGCCGCGGGAGATTGCTTTGGGATGGGTTTGTAGCTGATGGGGATGTGTTTGATGGGTGCTGGATGCGGATGTTGGTGGAATCAGCAGAGGTGTCATGACCAGGTCAGATAACCTGCTCTTCATCAGGTTCAGGAAATAGAAGCTGCTCTCTGTTTGTAGCCCAACTGTCTATAATCATTTGTGTCCATTCACCTATTAGGAGGACAGTGGAGGGCCATTAGTAGCACTGCAGTGATATGTGTGACAAGCCTGCAAACCCATCAAAGTGCACATCAACCTGCACTCTTTAGTCTTTTAGCCATGCTAGCAGCAGGTCTCTAGGGATGGTCAGTGCAGATGGTAGCATGCTAACATGTTAAACTAAGGAGGGGTACATGTGCTGTGTCTCATTTGTCATCATTCCATGACTACACCTCAATTTAGTACACTGTGTACACTCATAAGCCGTATAAAATATGGATGTAGTCTTCCGGTAGACACCCACAGGTTTCTGAAGAACCAAAATGAAGCTCAAAGTGGATACGTGCCTCTTAACTCCTGGAAGATCCAAAACTGGTGGAGCAGGGGTAAAGTGAGACGGGCGAGATGCAGTGGTTAGACACTCATGACGTTACCCAGCTGTTACTCAAAGTGGCCACGCCCTTAATTTTAAAATCTTAATATAAATTAAAGGCTGACTCGGCCACCATTTTTTTTCCGGGCTTTTTACATGGAAATGTCCACTCAGCTTTAGCAAACAGCAGTGACATTAGCACGAGCTGAGCTAACGCTGACCCCAACTTGCCACATAAAATTCATTTATCAGTGATCATCAGTGTTGACCATCTTGCTTTTGAAATAAAAGACACTCAAAGTGTATTCCAGCTGGATAGAACAGTAATAAATCTCCACTTATCCGGTGCCATAAATTACATTTTTTAATATTTTGTGAGGCAGAGATAACAAGTGGTATCTAATCTTAGGATTCTTTTTTTATTTAAATTTGAACTTGAACACATCCTAGGTTGTCCAGTCATATTTTTATCAACTAAGAATTATTACTCAGATAAGCATGGACTTAATTTACTGATAGACTGTATAATGAGTAATTGTTTGGCTTTATTTTTATGATGGCTGACTTTTCTTCCAGCGTTGACAAGTTTTCTCCTGGGTCCACAATCAAAGATCCAATTGTCTCTAGGAAACAATTGCTGCACTGGTTTGAATATGTATCATCACTTAGTGCGGCTATTCTCAACCTTGGGGTCGGGACCCCAATTGGGGTCGCAAGATGATTTTTGGGGGTCGCCAAATAATTTTGGAAGTCAGCTCTGTCTCCACTGTGTTGGTCATTTAATGTCTTTTTTTGGTCATTTTGTGGGTTTTTTTTGTCATTTTGTTTCCTTTTTTTGGTCATTTTGTTTCTTTTTTGGGTGATCTGAACTGTGCGTGTGAGATTGTGTTCAGTGAGCGGGGGTCGCGGACAACATGCATGTTAAATTGGGGGTCGCGACTCAAAAAGGTTGAGACTACTGACTTAGAGTATGTATATGTTTATTACTTCTTTAAAGAATCATTATTTCTTAATATCTGGTCACAGACAATTTGTAGTTAAAGGTACTATATGAAAGAAAAACATTGTTTTTGACGACACTGTTAGCTGATAAGTAAACTGCAGTAAGTATCCAGTTGCCCAGGTGTGTGTATGCTCCTGTATATATATATTAAAGCAAATTTTCATAGTGGACAAATGGTGGAATTACAACTTCCAGGTCTGTCATATGATGGGCCCATAAAGATTTTTCCCATAGTCTTATATAGGGAAAGAGACGTCTGTGTATCAACTGATACATTTTTTTTAAACAGCACAACCCATTTGAGATTCATGGTCTGGGTAATTTCATACACTTGTTACATTTTAGTTGAGGTTACAGTTGGGTGCCTAACCTTTTCTTCATGTAGGCATCACTTAGTTTCTTTGGTGCTCATTCCTTTTATCATTCTGGACGAGTAGAAAGCAATTGTGACTTAGACACCTGAGCTTTGTACCGATCCTATTTTCCCCTGACATTGTAGGCGACCAAGACATTCTGGGAGGGTTTTAAATGATGCTACAACCCATTCACTCATTGGCAATCCAAAGCATTTAAGACATGCATATTGCTTTACATAGTCTCTTTGAAGAAGAAAAATGTCACGAAGGGGGAAAAAAAACTGCTAGATCATGTTGGAATTTTCCCCAAACACCAGTTTTGATTCTGATCATTAGTATTAGCATTAATATTAATAGCAGTGAGAGTGTTTTGGCCCGTGCTGCACATGGAAATTGAGGGATTTCAGATTACACGTTGACGGAATGAGAAACAACATGCAGACACTCAGCAGTCTGCCTCATCTGTTAAACCACCAGGGCTTCAATCGCCCTCTCTTAAGCCCAAAGATTGAGGCTGCTTAGAACATTATTCCTTCATCCGATTGAAAGTTGGGACAAATAGAGCACTAGGCTGGTGAGGGGTTTGTCCCGTTTCCCATAAGAGCCTGGATGCAAAGACAATTACCAAGTTGTGGGCACTGCGATGGGGAAGAAAACCACTCTAAGTCCATGTGGGATGTTCTGTCTTTTACTAATCTTCCCTTCCCCAAGTAGGCCAGAGTCTTTCTGGAGAAAGTCACAAGAATTGCAGAGAACTTTGCCATTTGCTCAACTCAAAGAGAATCGATTTTTTTTCTTTCTATCTGGCTTGTTTTCCACCAATAGCCTCACAAACTGATGGTGGCATAAGGCTATTGTAATCAGGGGAATGTAAACAGCTATTGTGTATTGGAGACAGCGACGTGGTCTGACATTTCTATCCTCTCTTGATTGTAATAAAGGATTGCACAAACAGAAGCAGACTTTTAAAAATAAATTATCAGCAAAGTTCATGTTTATGCGTGCCTGCATTTGACCCATATTTTGGAGAAATATGAATAACATTCATTTATTTAATCACAAACTGATTCAAAAAGGGCCCAAAACCCATGTGAATATGAAGACCATTCATTTTCACGTCACTGAATCTCATCTTTTGTTCACAATAAAGTACATGTTGATTAATATGAAATGACAAGCTGAGAGACACCAAACGTGGGTTTCAATTTGAGCAATAATCAAGTGGGTTGAGAGTGACCTGATGTCCCTGGCACAGAGGCAGACAGGCTTCCAGCTGCCAATGGAGTGTGTCTTTTTCCCCCGTTTTTAATTACAGGCGAGACTTAATTAAAAGTTTCTGTGACATTTCTTAGTGGCTGGTAATCACATCAATTAAAACATGATTCCTGAGCCACAATCCAGAGTGGAGAGGGTCTTTTTTTACGGCTATTGGAGAAAAAATGTGGCAGCTCCAGTTATTAGTGCTACATAATTTTTTACAACTACGTTAGTTAATTTTGTCACTTAGATGTTTCTTTTCCCGGGAGAGCTGAATATTCTGATAAAATCAGCTACAATTGTTTCTGATGTCAAACAGTTCAGCTTTCATGGTTTTAATGCACATTTGAAAGCGGTGATCCACTTTAAGCTTCATGTCCTATAAATCAAGTTTCCATTTCGAGGACTCCATGAAAAGTATTTAAACATTTCGAGGTGGAGTCACTGAATAGTATCTTTAGTGGGCTTTCACATACTTAGGGGAGGAAAGTGAAGTCACAGCCTCCATTACTGACTCATCCTAAGATCTCAGCTTCAAATACCTCATACTGAGATCTGCAAAATGGGCCCTCTCTTATTCGCACACTCCTTATTCTGAACCATGGAGTAAATTTCTCATCTCAGAGTCAGAGAGCTTTTTTGACAAGGCACTCAGCCCACCACATATTGGACTGGATATCTATTTCTGATTTTAGACTGCATTGGGGGCCTTTAAATGGAGCAGCCTGAACATGTGCTCACAAATTTCTGTCAATCACACTACCACAGGTATTGAAGCCTGTGCACGAGCTAATGAAGTTAGACCATTGATATTATACTTAATGGGGAAAAAATGTAATAATAAAAAAAATATCATAATGACGTTTCTTGTGCTTTTGTATAACCAAGGGTACATAAGAGCAGCCCTTTAAAGGCTTTCTTGCTCAAAATGAATCTAAGTGCAGAATTGGTGCTGTTTTTAGTTTAATTTCAGTAATAGTTGCATAGTATGTGGTGAAAATAATTTTAACAGTATCCAGCCTTGCCAGGGAGGCTTTGTACGGAAGCCCTGAAAGGCAAGGTTAAAAAAAAAAAAATGTTTCCCGTACTTACAAGATAAAAAAAAATGTTTAACCTCGCCTTTCAGGGCTTTGTATCTGGTTATACGAGATAATATCTCATATGTAGGAGATAAACTTTGAGGCTTAATTAGGCTGTTTTGAGGGAAGTGCCTGATGCATGATACAAAGGGAAGTGAAAGTCAGCAAATGCAGCATAAACATAATGTTTTATCTCATTAGTTAACTACAAATGTCTGAAATGGGACTGTGCATAGGTGCCGATTTGGGTTAAACAGTGTAGATATAAGGTCTGAAGGGATCATATTGTGAAGAGACTGTGTTTTAATATTCATGTCAGATGGCTCCACATGACTACTTAATATTCACATCAAATGGGTGACTGTGATCGTGGCGTCTATAGGCAGCGTAAACCTACCTAATGTTTATATGATGCACCGGGATGCAAGAAATACCTTGTGTAAAATAAATGTAACAACAAATAGCAAGTTAAGTACACACCTGTGCATTGTTTGTACATTACAGCTGATGCGTCTGGACATGGTCTTCCATTTGTGATAGAAGCTGATGTTGACTATGTGGACAAAATAAGCATAGTGTGCATGTCCACGCCATGCAGACACACCGCGTGAAGTCAACGTGACAGCTAACGTTATAGCCTATAAGTGCAATTTTTTTCACCTTGCCTTTCAGGACTTCCATAGCTTTGTGCTAAATGCAAACATGCTAATAATGTCAAAGCTAACATGCCAAATATTGTCCATGTCGGTGACTTCGTTTTTCGTGTTAGTAATCTAACATTTGCTAATGAGAATGCAGTATAAAGTAAAGGTAAGGCTGGTGGCCTTCAAATGCCATTCGATTTGTTGATTCGTGTTAGAATGCTTTTTTTGTGATCCTTCATAGTTTTCAACTGTAGACTCAGCACAAACTTGTACTTGTGTGTATTTTAGGAACAGACCTCACTGTCAGAACTTGAGTAAGATGTTGCTTCTGTTTTGACAGGCTGACCATGAAAGGACAAATTCTTGTTTTTGCTTTAGGAACCTTCAATGAACTAAAACAACTTGCACTGTGCCACGACTGTATAAGATCTTTCTGTCCTCTATTCCTTCTTTCATTCGGCTGTATGGGAGAAGTGAATCTTACATTTTGTGCATTAAAAATGCATTGAACGCTACTCTGTGCTTCTTCTCCTCCTTCATCAAACCACATAAAAAACACATCATATCATTATAGAAAATGAAAATAATTGACCGGATAATGGCACAAAAGAAAAAGCGTCACTAAGATTTATCATCTGGGAACCATGAATATGCACAATTTGGTGCAAATCCTTCCATCAGATATTGACATATTCCGTTGGCTAAATTAAACTTTGACCTGTCAATGGTGCGATATGAATGTTAATCTTACCACTAAACTTTTAAGAATAATCCAGCTGCAACATTCATGGTTCAAATCAAACCAAAGCGGAAGAGCCAAAAACTGCAATTCCTTGAACGGCCTCTTGAGGCTGGTGAGTCATTCCCTATGGACTTCCATGTTAGAATGCCCTGCTTTGAAGCTGAAATAACATGTCTACAACTTGTACCAAAATTGTTTTGGTTTCAAAAGCTAATATCCCCGTAACTCACCCATCTAAGTGATATGAGTGATAGGAGCAACAAGTCCTCTAAAACCATACAACCAAACATGTTGTTATTTCCTACCCTTAAATATGACCCACAGGAGGTTCTCCAAAATGAGTGCCCTTACCAGTGGCAAGAAATCGACACATGCTACCTAAACGTAATGTTTGCCATTTAATACTTCATGGATGTTGTGGGTAACGCTTTATATTAAGGTCCTTGTAATAACCATTAATTAACAAGTAATAAGGCCCTTGTAAGTCCTTGCAAGATGCTTATTAACATTACTGTGTGTTTATAAGCTATAAGCCCTATATAAGCCCTATATAAGTGTTAATAATGACATTATAATACAGCTAATAGCAGGCTATAAGAGATGTATAATTAGAACATTAATAAAAGCCTCATGAGTATCTTATAATTCTTCATAATAGCATTACAAACACCCATAACCCACCCATTATGTCTTTGCCATGCCTTTATTAATCTTTTGTTTGCTTATTGATATTAAAATATACTTTATTGCTCATCTATTATAAGTTAACTATGCATTTGTTAACAGATAACTATGCTTTTTGCAGCTAAAGGATCTAAAGCAAGAACAATGCCTTATTACTTGTTAATTAATGGTTATTACAAGGACCTTAATATAAAGCGTTACCATTTTGTGAAATGGTGGTTGTTTCTCTTAAGGTTTAGGCAACAAAACATTTCTTTAAGGTTAGGTAGTGGGGGGTACATGGTTATGCTGTAAATGGTAAAATAAACGGCTGAATGACTGGATTAGTCGTTACGCAAGTGATGTAAATCAAACATACAAACATGAATCTAAGTGCTTCGATTTTTGGTTTTATGCGGGAGATGAACACTGGTCTCCTGTGTTTGTTTGACCTATCCAGTGCCACTCCACCCCGCCCTAAGTAGACCTTGTTTCACCTTGGCATCCTTCTGATTACTCTGCACAGTAGTGGTGCAGCTTACTACACACATAAATATGGGTCAGTTTAAGCTGCTATCAAGCAAAGTTACGGGTGCAGTGTTTCAGCAAATATGCTTCACCAGCCCACCTCAGCTCCAACACTTTACCTTTTTGCCCATACTTGTCAGAGGTGCCACTCTGAGCTTCACAATGGCTCTGTAGAAACCTATGGATAATGTCACAGAGACCATGGGATACAACATGAATGTTTCTTTGCAAAATGCCAGTGAAATCCATTCTAGAGTGGAGCTGACATATTTTAGTCCAAGCAAAAGTGCAGGATCAGTCAACTGAGGGTCTGACAGACCAGCTTTGCCACCCAAAGAGCCATGCCATTAGCATGACTAAAACAAGAATGTATGTCTAAAAAGTGGTGCTTTCAATAGCTTTCCTTCTATACATGCTGAGTTTAATTCCAGTAATACCACTGAGTGACATTTGACAAAATTTGAATTAATTTGCGATGCAGTGAGTGCAGTATGTGATCTCAAAAAGAACCACTCATACTTTTTCTACAAATCACCAGCTGCTGCGAGACCGTGAAAGCAACACATTCTGACATCTGTACTGAAAGAGGACATTAAAGTGTAGATCAAAATGCTTTTGTCGGCAGTATATTACAGCATTCATTAGTTAAACAGTTTGCAATATGTAATTACTGGTAGAAAGTTGCTTGCCGCAAAGAACTAGCAGATGAAAGCGAATGTGGCCTCAGAAGCCTGTGAAGGACTCCAGGGAAGGGAGAAGCACAGGGCTTGTGATAAGTTTGGGCAAGTGTGTAAACAATTTCAAACCTCAAGGCCAGCAGCCTTTGGTAATGGATGCATAACCCAAACTGAAGCTATGTACTCCCCGCCCAGGAACACTGGAACCAGCTGAATTAGCACAAGGACCTCTGACACACTAATGTAAATAAGAGAGGAGCAGAATTTACAGAGCACTTTTTTTCCTTCTACCTCTGAAACCACTCCGAGATCAAGAGGGGGAATTTATGTCCTCTCCCCTGAATGATGCAGTGAGGGAGAAGAAATTCTGCAGAAAGTAACTGAGTGTGCTTCATGAGCAGGACACCTTCAAACACAACAAAGAGAAGAGAAGAATGCTTTTATCTGATCTGAGTCACTGTTAGTAATGGAGCTAATCAAAAGCTTCAAGGGGGAACCATTAAGGAATGAAGAGAGCTGATGTTGAATGAGTACATGCTGTGTAGAACATATCCTACTTCTGATGTCATATTTATGATTCTACCCACACCACACATTTCACACTTGGAAACCAGTTGTTAGAAGGAGTATTCAGGCTGTGAAAAAGGTTGTCTTTGGTTTCACATCGGTTAAAACTTATGGTCTATGTTCGTCGTTTTTTGTTTTTTTTGTCAGAAAAAAGGTGTCTTCAAATGATTTTTCAAAACTATTGGTTTTTCCACCGATTCGCCATTTTGGTGCGGTCAAGGATCTTTACCAAATTGACCTAAAATAACTGATTTGATCTTTTTCATCTACCACTTAAAACAAGCTACAACACTTACAGTGACATCTACTGTTGACCTGCTATCTCCCCCTGAAATCCATGAACTTATAACATATGTACTTACTTGATCTTTGTCTACCACATCAACTTTAAAGGTGATCATATGAACCTTGTAATACTTGTTCCTGCTGCACCTAAGTGACCAAAAAAA
Source organism: Centropristis striata (assembly GCF_030273125.1). NCBI lineage: Eukaryota > Metazoa > Chordata > Actinopteri > Perciformes > Serranidae > Centropristis > Centropristis striata. The sequence goes on from NC_081534.1 coordinate 8,320,328, forward strand.
TCAAATGTTGCAGGCTTAATGAGGCAGAAGAAGACATGCAATTAGTCTGCCTCTGTGTATTTAACCTTGTGCTTCTATTTTAATCTGATGGCATTCAGTTCAGACATATGCAATGCTGAAAGAGTTATGGAAATGTTACAAGGTCTGACCTACTTAGATTGCCATCGTGACTTTTATGTAAAAGTGACTCAGGCCAACATGATATTTTATCTCTTTTTATGGCATGTGATCCATGTCTGAAAGGTGCTTGATAGAACAGCCACAGTAATGCCATCAGGGTTATCTCCAAGCGTGGCCTTGAGACTTCACATGGTTAAAAGCCAAGTTACAAGCGAGGTATTTGAAAGGCATTTACCAAGAAAGAAGAGTGTAAAAAATGTAGACCTCTGCTGCTTTAATATTGAACATAATTTTCCTAAATCTGTCTCTCCGCAGTTTTATTGAAGTGAAATACTAAAATTGCTCAATGGATTTAAGAAGACAGCAGGGTTTACAATCCTGTTGTCCTACTGAGAGCTCCTGATGACAGATTAACTGAAGGGAGGAGGCTGAAAAACACATTTTCTCAGGATGAGTTAAAAATGTTGGACATATTCAGAGCAAAGTAAGTAGTGAATGATTAGTGTGTAGATCCTGTATGGTATGTATGTGTGTGTGGCGCAGTGAATTTGGGAAGCTACGGAGGCAGAATGAGAGATGAGATATATCGGAGTGCCATACAGTAATGGTGCGTGGGCTTCGGTGAGCATGTTTTAAGTCAAGAGGAGCGTGTGTGTTTCTTTTATCACTTGCTCCCGGCTCCCTTTATTTTAAGGCATGATGACAGGTAGGGAGGATAGGAACTGAGGTGGTGACTCACAGAATGAAGGAAAAGATGTGAGAGGGTGTGTGGTGCATACTCAGGTGCCTCATTCATTACTCGGGGATGTGAGGGGGGTAACAAATGTACAAAAATGTGCGCTGCGTGCATGAAAAGTGAAAGTTTGTTTTCCCGGGTGGTTGTGTTTAGGTTGATACAGTACTGTGGAAATGAATGGTGCCCAGGGGGAGGATGGCCGACAACTCCTGCTTTCAAGCCCACAAGTAGAACATTTGTGATTCAGGTTTCCAAGTGTACTCCTTAGCAAAAACTGTTTATGACTTAAATGATTAAACAAACTCACCTAACCTGAACCCGAACCACTATTTTTCCAATTTGCTACACTAAAATGATAACACTGGCTTATTACTTCATCTAATTGTTTGGCCCATCAACAGTCAATTATGATATAATTGTTATCACCAACAAGCGAAGAGAAAATGTAATTCATATTTTCCATATTTCTTCATCCACTCACAACTCATCCAATATTCATCAGAATGCTCATTTTTATGACCTGGCCTGCCCCATATATCTATGCATCATTAGTGGTAGTAGCAAATATTCAAACGAGAACGTTGAAGGCCGAAGTGGAGAAGGGTTCCATGTGAAAAGCAGAAATTTAAGTGACAAGCAGAATGTATGTGCATTGTGAAACTTGCAGCCTGATCTCACAAAATTATGTGAAATGACCACGACCTCTTAACACAGCATTACATGCTGGGGGCTGTGAAAATGATGCCCCATCAGCACATGAACGCTTCCAATGTAAAGTCAATGAGGATCCTTTTTTAGGTGGTGGGCACACATATTCCCTGGTTTAATGTCACTAATGTGACATAGCAGAAATGATTAGTATATACACTGTAAACAATTCTCTTATAAATTAACAGTAAAATACTGGCAGCAGGGTTGCCAGCATTCCACTGTTAATTTTACAGTTCCTCTACTGTTATCTACTTTACAGTATGTTACTGTGATAAAAACCACATACTGAATTACAGTAAAATCCTGCATTTCATTGATTTTTACAGTAGACTAAAACACAGTATAGTGCTGAAGCTAGTTGCAATATTGTTGCAGTATACAATGCAGTCATTTTTTGTAAATAGAGCATTTTACACGTCTGAAAGCCAATTACTATCAATTAAGCGCTGTCTTCACTGTAACCTCAGTAATTTTAACATACCATATACTGAATGAGTTAGTTAACTAAAATACAGCCATTAAAAATGTGGACAAAAAGAGACTTAGAAAATATCATATATATATATATATATATATATATATATATATATCGTCATATATTTTATGGGAAACGGCAAGCTACCTACAAATATTGCCCAGAATGCATTGTTTTCTACAGTATAAAACCTTTTTAATGGAAAACAGTATGTTACTGTCACAATTTGACACATTGATACAGACAACCACACTCTCATTCACACCTACGGGAAATTTAGAAGTCACCAATTAAACCTAAGTGCATGTTCTTGGATTGTGGGAAGAAGCCGGACTACCTGGTGAGAACCCACGCTGACACGGGGAGAACATGCAAACTCCACACAGAAGAGCTGCAGGGCAGAGTCGAACTGGTGACCCTCTCGCTATAAAGCAAGAGTGCTAACCACTCCGTGTAGCCCCAAACAACTTCTCGCGTTACTTCATTTTTTTTTACATACCTTACATTGCTCACTGTTTGTGAATCACATTTTTTTACATAACATCTGTGGCTTCACTTCCGGCATTTCCGTTATATTTCCTTTTATAACTCCTTACCAGGATTTTTTTTGCCCTAAATCTGAATTCACAGAACCTTTTCTACAACCATGAACCATACCTGTATGTATAATGACGTGTGCTATTTTTTAGAATGCTCTGCTGTTTCACTCTAATTTGGTTTTAAAAAGTAATGGTCATTTCACATAAATTTGTGAGATCAGGTTGGAAACTGGTGTGCAGCAGGAAAATACTGCACCAATGACTTTATACCGGGATTTGGTTCATGCCTCATTTTAAGACCAACACACCCATGGGGCACAGACAGGTGCAAGTACATTTGCAACTATCACATTATAAACACTGCATGTAAAAATGAGAACTGTATCGGTCAAGTTAAATTTAATCCGTATCTACATGAGGTTTGTATCCACTAAATGGTATGTCTGGTATGGTCTGTATATACCATGGTGGCACATGGTATATAATAATGTGATATATGATATATGTGCTTTAAAGAAACATAGCAGTCATACCATTGTATCACAAAAATAGGATAAAACAATCTTTAAGATATTGTCAGATGATCTAATATCACTGCACATTGAAAGTCCACAAAATATGATATTCCAGTATTTGTTTCACAACAATGCACCTGTGGCATCAATGAAAAACTGCTTTGACTACAACTGAAGCTGATACTCGTCTCTGAAATGAAAATGCAGCGTACGCCTTCCTCGATATGACCTGTGGCAGGCAGAATATAAATGCACTGAAGAGGTGTTTTTGATGTTGGAAATATCAGACGCACTCTTCAGTCTGATAGCAGATGTCTACTCAACCATCTGCTTCAGACAGACACTGCGACAGTGTCCCTCTCTTAACATGAAAAGTACTTCTGAGCATCTCATACTTACCTACTGAATACTCTCAAACAGTCTGACTTGCCTCGAATATCTTATTTGATTTGTTTTCTGATCCGTGCACTGCAGTAGATAGGCTATTGATTTAGTCTTGATGCAGCAACAGTGTCAATAAGGGCCAATACTAATATATTTCAGAAAATAGACAGCCCGGATGGAGCTGCTGAGTTATTAATATCATTGCTATTGAGCTCTCGAGGTCCTCAGATGTGCTTGTTAGCATTTCGGCTGGTAATAACCCTGACAACCGCTGCTGTCTCGACACCTGAGGGGGTCTGACATGGAGCCTGCTGCCATATCCTTCTAACCCAATCAACACCGGCCCAGATTCCAGACACCAACACACTCTTTGTGGTGTGCTGTTGTGCATTTATAACAGGAATTTAAGGAGGCCCGATCCTTACCCCTGGCCCATTGTATATGTGTGTGTGTGCATTTGTGTGTAAAAAGGATGTGGTATTCCATGACAGGCAATTACACACCGCTGTCCGAAATAATCATTACAAGTCCCAAATCAAGTCACAACATAAAAAACAGTGATTCAACTCATAATGTCCATTTAATACAGATTTAAATGAGGGGAGAGATGTGTCTGGCTAACATTAGCTAGCATCAGCCCTTACAGACACTGATCCAAATGAGTCCTCAATGAAAGACAAAGTTTGATGGAGTCGGAGTAACATTAAACACACACACTGGTGATGTCAACATTAACAACAGCAAAAAATGACAATAATAATAATTAATGTATAATATTTGAACTGAAAATGTGAAATGAATACAGACAAGTCATTCGAATCATCATGTCTGAAGTCAGTTTGACTTCAAGTCTCATCTAATTTTTTTTGTCAAGTCAAGTTACAAATCATAACAGTGACTTGAGTCAACTCAAGTCCAATTCACGAAGACTTGGTCCCCATCTCTGCTAAATTCCTGACAGCATTGGCTAGTTTGCATACAATCCATTCCTAACTGACCATTTTAGGCTAACTATATTCCTGTAAATTAAGCTAAAGCATTTTGACAGGATGCAACTGTGTTATAGTTGAATGTTGATAATTCCAAAAGCTATGTAGTGTAATGTTTGCTTGCTAATATCTCCAACATTAGCTTGCTAACATGTCCTCTGGTAGACAATGTTTTAGCTAGCTACAGGCATTTTGTTACTGTTTCAGTCCTTGGTTGAATTTTTTTATTGCTAACTGTCTTCTCTTCTGGTGGGTCTCAGAGGAAATTATTTTTTTTATTTATAACATTTGGTCCCCACCAATGGTGAACCCATGGCTACTGCCCTGCTGTTGTGTATAACAGCTGTGTGCATTAAGAAATCAGTGAAATGAGATTAAGAAACAGATTGTCCATTAAAAAGTGTAATGTAATCAGCAAGGGAGGAGAGGAGACCGTGTGAGATAAATTAAAGAGTATTCACTCCAGAAGCTATTTGATAGCGATGACACTTAGCTGTCCTCTGCTGAGTTATGACTGGATAAGAGCCTCTCTCTGGGTTGCAACACGATTCCCAGGCCCCGGTCCTCCTCCCTACAGGATGCAGAGGTTAAAAACGAGTTCATAACACGACCTTTTGAACGGCTTAGTCAGCACACACTCCCCCACTTATGTCCTCCGCTTCCCCCCGTCTCCTTCCCTCCTTTCTTTTCGATCAGACAGGAGGTTTGCAGGGGCCATCTCTGATCCAAGATGAAACAATGCTCCACATCCTCCACCATCACTTCCTCTTTGTACTCTTCTTTCAACTTTCTGCAGCTTTTGACTGTCCTGTCCTCTGGCCCATTTGGCAAATCCTTAATCCTTGCTCCACTAAGGAAGAGTGGAACAGGAGTAAAGAATTCCCTTCACTTTCCCAGTAGCTCTTATCTTCCCTCCTTCTCTTCTCCAAAAGAAACATTAACCTGAACTGACCAAATGTCCACCTTTCCCTTTCTATGACTATACTTCATGAGCAGGACACAGTGAGTGTGTCTGTAAAACTTGTATCCACCGGTGACCTGTGACCGAGTGGACAAGGTTTGCCAAGTCCAGCTGGGCGAGCAGAGCTTCCCGTGGAGTACATTAAAGACATACAGAGGTCAGCTTTCTTGAACTCTAACCTTGGTGAACCACAATATCTGTTTCTCATCTTTGAACGTGCAATATGTGAGAGGATCATAATCTTTTCATTTTGTAGAGAGATGAGTCCTTAACCTGCTGTTTGCTTTGACTCCAAACCGCATGTTGTAAAAGTATATCTTTAAGTTGCTTCTGATTGCTGTAAAATATTGAGAGTGACCAAAAATGATTGACTCCGATGGGTTTCTATCAACAGACTTTGTGCTTTTATGTTTGCGTGATAATAAAACATCACCAGGAACATCTCCTTTTAAAAAGTAGCTTAACATTGACTGAAACACATCACATCTGGCCCCAAGCTGGCCCTGTGGGAGCCGTTACAGGTTATCGCCCCTGAAAACTAGCCTCCACATGTGCACGACGGCCACACTGTAAAGATCTCTGTATTTCCAAGTCCATCGAGGAAAGAGACAGCATTGTTCCAGCCTTCACCCCAGGGGAGGCGGAGGGATCTTTTACACGGTTGTGGTTTTACTGTAAAACATCTCTCTCTCTGCTCTGACTGTGTGTCAGACAGCAGGAAAAGCTTGTCTGGGATTTATTGGCAGTTGTGGATCTACAGATGATGGACGAATGCCCCTCCGGAGCGCAGGTCTTGTAAAAGGCAAAGGGTGAAATCCTCTGTTTAAATGGTGTTTATTTCCTTTGCATGTCTTGTGGGATGTCTCTATTTCTCTCTCTAGTCACAAAGGTTTTGTTTCCAATTCAGTGGTGGCCTTTGTGCTCTCTGAATGCTTTCAATCTCTGTTTATAGACCTTCCCTTTGCTTTTTTCTTTATAAACAAAGTTGCTTGGAAATGACAATGGCTTTCTTTTTCATAGCCTCATGCCCATTATAACCCCACAAATAAGAACGTCTATCTGAAGGAAATGTCTTGCTGCAGTGCAAAGAGACAAAACATACAGACTAGTGATTCATTAAAGGAACAAACAACAAGAATTTAGTTAGTGAAGTGCCGCAGTGACGATGATGCAGATCTGGAGATGGAAGAGCAGTCTTCCTCCCACACATCACCCCCTGCCTCCCTTTGGACAGGAATGAAGACAGAGAAAAGATCTGAGGAGACAAAGGAAATAAGGCAGGAAAGTAACAAGAACAACCATGTTGTGTGTTCCTAATCCCTAAAACGACCCACTGGACTGTTTGCTAAATTAGTGCCCCTACCAGTAGCAAGACATCAGCACATCCTCATATCTAAATGTGTTGTTAGCGTGGTGGATTTTGGTTAGGTTTGGTTTAGGCACCAAAGCAACTTGGTTTGGTTTAGGAAAAGTAGTCGTACGTAACAGTCTCCTGGGTCAAAGTCCTTGTTTGACCCATTTATCCAGTGTTGCCAACTTAGCGACTTTGTCGATATGTTTAGCGACTATTCAGACCCCTCTAGCGGCTCATTTTCAAAAAAACGACTAGCGACAAATCTAGTGGCTGTTTCTGGTGTTATTGGAGGCCTTTAGAGACTCTCCCTCCCCCGTCCCAAAGCAGCCTAGTCCTCCCGCAGCAGTCTCTTCCAGATGCAGTCAGATCAACAGATTTTAACCTCTCCACGTCCAGTCTGCAAACGAATCACACATGCGATACCAATATTAGGTGCACAAATTAGCCTAGTGGCTAAAAGCCTTTTTCTCTGGTCATAGCTTAATCCTGGCAGAACGATATGTTGAATTTCAGCCTTCATGCATGTTTTTGCAGCCGTACATTGTTTGCAAGAGCTGTTCATGTTGGCATCGAGAACAACAAGTTATCCAAATAATAAGTCGTAACTGCACCTTTCTGCCTGCTCCACGCCGGATGTGTCTGGGCAAAGCCCTGCCCTCGGTGAAACACAAAGAAGAGGACAGGAAGGTGTTAAAGACTCTGAGACAGTGAGCTGAGTTGGCTACACCATGCTGCAACTTGTGTCTTTTGGTTTCATTAAAAACATTGTTTTTTTAAGGATTCTGTTATTGAATTCCAAAATGAACCATCCACCCCAAACTATTCCTTACGAGGACTATAGCTATTTCTAAATCATCGCCTGATTTGATCTTTTGCTCCTGCCATATCTACAATAGTACCTAGAGGTTGCTGCCTAACAATAAAGCTAAAGATTGGTCATAAACATAAACTAATGGGGCTGTTTTCTGGGGGGAGAACAGTTCATAACAGAGAGACCAGGGAAGGATGAGAGGCAATAGAAGCACATTGCAATAAAGAATTTAAACAGCAGTGTGAAGTTAAAGTAGTAAAGAATGTGCGTGTAGTTGTATTTGAATTAGTACAGTGATTATACAGTGAGAGATTCATTCAGATACTCTTATCTCCACAGGTCACACCTCAGTGAAAATCTTTTTAAAAGGAACCAAGGCAGCACATGAGGTAGCAGGTTTGATCTTTATCAGAGAGTTGTAACATAACCTACTGAGTGTTGTTGCGCTTCTTGTTGGGTTAAAATATGGGCAAGTAGCAGCATGTAAGTGCTGAAAGTTTTGAAATCTGAGATTTTTTCCCTGTATCCCAGGACAGTGGTGTTGAAAGGAACTTCATTTGTGATGTCCACAGTATAAAACAAACACATTAAAAATTCAATGTGAGCAACAAATTTGAATTTAAATAAGTGACCTCCCTTTTAAGTTGTTTGTTGTGACAGTTTTCGGTTTAAAGCAGAAAAAGCTAAACAGAACAGTTTTTACTGTTTCAGGCCTCCTTTCAAATCATTGTTGACTGATGCTAATAATAACTTCACTTTGAAATATCTTCTCTCTTTTTTTTTTTTTTTTTTACTATTTTTGTTTGAAAGGTGATGACTGACTTAAACTTTGATCATCTGAAGTGTATTTCATTAAATGTAAGAGGGCTGCGAGACATAACAAAGAGTTAAGGACTTTTTTTATTTATTTAGCAGACACGCTAATGCATAATTTTCTTTCCCTCAAGAAACACTCCTGTGACAATGACAGAAATCTGTAGAAATCTCAGTGGGGCCACTCAGCAGTGTTCAGGCGTTTGACTAATCACCCAGCAGGGGTGACAATTCCGCTAAGTAAATTCAAAGGTGACACACTTGGAACCTTTGAAGATTGATCATGACTGTGGGTAAAAATGCAACAATGCAACATTCATGAGTTACAGTTTTGATAGTCATAATCACATATTAACTTTGTTTCAGAAGGTTTTTGTAAGCCATCCAAGCTGCAAGAGAAGGAGAGTTATCAAAAGCTGAAAAGGAGATTTCAAAAAGGTACTCGATGAGCTGCTAGATTGATATGTGAGCTACATTCATCCCATTAATTTTTCAGACTTTTCACCGAGACTGTATCAGAATTATTTATGTTCCACGCAATTTCCCTGTCAAATCAATATAGGTATGAAGTTCAGGTGAGCTAAAGGACTAATGATACACTGTACTGCTATAGGTATCATGCATTCATTGAAGACACACGATGTCCTTGGCAACACTGTACAGTACAGATTTGAAATTTGCCACATTCTGCTTTCAAGTTACCATAAAGATACATAATAAAATATCATTCATTCATTCAGTATGTATCTAAAGGGCAATCTGTTGTGCATAGAGAACTTTCAAGGATATACAACTGCAGGGTAAATGAGGTATAAAGCAGGAAATATTAGTAAAAAAGCTGCCTTGAATGCATTTTTCAACCAGAGTAAGTGTGTCTAACTGTGTGAAGTCCAACTAAAATGAACTACTACTATAATACTATATAAACTGCTACTGAAGTGTTAGTTTTTGCTGCCTTAGAGTTTCCTCACAAAATAACTTGATTTCCTCTTGCTATTTCCTAAAGTTTACTTAAAAATCCCCTGCACTTAGTTTGTCAGCAGAGAGGTGTTTTCACATTTGTCTGCTGAAGGGAAAGATCTCTGTTCCCTTTCCGAAAATCCAAGATTCAAGCTTCGAAAGTAAATCGTTTCTAAAAAAAGTTTGAAAAAAAGCCTGAAACCCACAGCAGAGTGGACTTGTTTTACAACCACAACAGCTACTGCCAGTTACAAGCTAACAAACAACAGAAGCACTGTTGCCAACTCCTCAGTAAGGAAAGCAGCTATTGGCTGTCCTAGAAGTCCCTAGAAGTCGCTAAATGATGTCATCGCCTAATTTGTATAATTAACCATGCATATGTACTTGTAATGGACGCTGTAGGAGAGAGAAATAACGTTGTGGGAAAGACTAAAAGTGAGTAAAAAAAACACCTTAAATATGTTTAGAACTACAAATGCACTGTCTTCTGTCACAATTCCAACTCCCCTCCTTAATCCGGCAAATTGACCCAAAAGAGACACTGACTATAAAACAGCCAGTGGCGCATGCGTGATTTGCAGACTGGACGCCGAGGGGTTAACATCTCAATTTTCACTGAGGGGGTCTGAAAAGTCGCTAAATCTATCGACAAAGCAACACTGAACAGAAGATGCTAACTTCATGTAACATTCTGTATGCTAGTCATTTATTTTGGTGCAAAGCAGACTCAACATCTGTGTCTTGGTCTGACGGGAGCTTAAACAGTTATGGCTGAATCTCTCCCATGTGTCCTCTAACAAAGAAAATGACCAGACGACAAAACTATTGTGGTGTAATTAAACAGTCAAATTAGTTAAATTAATTAGCTAAAATCAAATAAGTGGGCAGTCTGTGGCCTAGAGGTTATGAATCGGGCTTGTAACTGGTTCGAATCCCGGTACTGACAGGTCTAGGACTGAATGCCCTTGAGCAAGGCAGTAATGTGCTGCCCACTGCTCCTTGCATGGTGTGTTCACTTGTGTGTAAAAAAGGTGTGTGTCTTCAATGCAGAGGTTGTATTTCCCCATTGTGGGATTAATAAAGTAATCTTCTTCTTCTTCTTCTTAGTTATCATGGACATCGAATAAAGTGGGCGGTGCTTTCAGGGACTTTTGGGCAAAGTATACTTTCATAGCAATACTTACATGCAATATTGTGGGTCCACATTTGTGTGAGACCTTTCTTGGTCTGACAAAGATATTAGCATGCGAAACTAAAGCCCATTTGTGACGGTATTACACCAGCTGTGAGGCCAAATCAGACCAGGGGGCGTGAAGTGGGGGCTTACCTACTTCCTAACCCTCTTCTGGCAACGCTGCTTGCACCACACCCAGCTTCGAGCAGGGCCTTCATTTTGATCTCCTCACATCTGTAATGTTTCATGAGTGCATCTTGGCAAAGAGCTTCAAACGACTCCAGGAGCACATTTTCCCATAAAGACACACACCCATGCACACAGACTCACAAGGTAAAAGCCCCATGCTGTCATGGCTGCTACATATTAGCCCAGTGGACATAGGAAGGGTATGTGATGTGTAACTGTCTGTCACTTTGTGCGAGGGGTTAAATCTTTAAACAGTACACAGTGAGAAACTGGACACTGTATTAAAATGAATGGGACCTTGACTGTAGCAGGAAAAATTGTGCTTTGGTTCCATAAATATCTTGGACTTGTTTTTAACATTTGAAGCAGTGGAGCATTTCAAAGTGATGTCAGTGCAAATAAGGAACTGTAAAGAAGCCCTCGCCTTTTGATCCTGAACAGATGACACTACATTATGTTTACCGCTGTTTTAGATCGCTGAAACATTTTCTCGTGGAGCTCTGATGGATTGTAGCTGTCAACATCTTACTGCAATTTAGCCTCATCTACATTTGACTGTCATCACTATGAATACAAAAACATACCATTAATCACAGAATACAAAGGGTACAAGGTACATGAGGTGTTTTTGTGTTTTAACACACATTCTGCATTTTCAAGATTAAAAAGACTATTTCAATATATCTTATTTAACATTGAAAGTTCATTCTTGACCTTGAAGAAAGTAATTGACAAAAACAAGCCTACCACATGGTCCATTTAAAGCAATTATAAGAAGCTTTTAACTGGTTATTACATAGTCTCAGTTTAATACTGGTGACTCAATATGACTCACCTGGCTATGTCTATATAGTTATTCTTAATGCCTGCCATGCTGCCTTTGGATCATATTCTGGGGAAAAAAAATCATGCAGGTTCTCCAGAACTTTCTTTGAGTCTGACTTCGGCAACCAGTCTACCATGAACAAACCCAGATACAGCCTTCTCCTCTGACCTGCTGCTCCACAAGCTTCCTGGGGAGCCTGGTCTCACAGGAATCCGTGAAATAGCCACGGATTCGCTTAACTCAAAATCTGTGGAATACCCACGGAATAACTCAAATTCCCGTGAAACTCACACGGATTTCGCTACAATGCAAGTTAATGACAGTCATATCCCGTGGCTATTCCATGGATTTTTTTTCCTATTGGTTTGTTCCAAGTCACGTGACTTTTAAGGTCCCGGCGGTCAGAACAAAAAACATGGCGGACAGTTCTCTCATTTTAAGGAAAAAATCAATATTTTGACTTAGTTTCTGCATGAAAATGGATTTTGATCACATTTCTAGCGAGAAATATATGTTTTTTTTTTCTAAATATTCACTTAGTGAATGTACATAATCACTTTGTATGTTGGAATAGCCATGGGAAATGACATTTCAATGACATTACAATGCAGGTTAATGTCATTAACCTGCATTGTAGCGAAATCCGTGTCAGTTTCACAGAAATTTGAGAGATTCAAATTTGAGTTAAGCAAATCCGTGGCTATTTCACGGATTCCTGTGAAACCATGTTGTCCTGGGAGCCAACACCGACACGACAATGCTGGAGGCCCATCCAGTTCTACTGGGCATGCTGGAGGGAAGTGAGGCCCGGTAGAGCCAGAACCAGGACTGAGCGGGGCCGACTGTCAGACTCTGTGGCAGTAAAATGAGATGTTTGCTTATGGCACTCATGAAAAACATGCACCACTAAACTCAACTCAAAATGAAAGTCCCTTTTAAATAAAACATTTTTTTTTACTTCATATTCAATAATATTGAAATGACTTTATTCACCCTAGTATTGTATTTTAGAAGCTATCTGTGACTGTCACTTATACTTTTAATGCAAATAAAGTGTTACATTTACACAGTTACATCTTGTCTATAGGGTAGGATTAAACATAACTTGTAATGTGTGATGAAAGTGTACTCAGAATAATAAATAAAACTTAATGGCTTTGCTGTTCAAGACTATGAAAATGTCAAACATATCTTGCAATTCAGTAGAACTTGCAGGATTTGTTTCTTCAGAGAATGCAGAATGTGTCAGATGGTTAATTTGATGACTAAGACTTGTTTTCTCATGTGTAATTATAGCTAACAATGTCACAGGAATTCAATTTAACAAAGCCTGTGATATACAGTATAATTTATCTTGTGCTGTATCTTGGCCCAGAACACCTTTGACTACAAAAAGATTTTGGTTATTGCCTCAGAAGCAATAATGTGCTGGCCTCCCTTTACGGGGATTACACTTACTGTCCCATCTATAACCCTGATGTCGATGGATTGAAACCATCCCCCGTGAAGAGCTCACCTTCCCCAGCGTCACGCTTCTTTCATGTCCGCGACTCTGACATCCCTGCCTTCATTCTACAATAATCCCATGAGTTATCACCCTCTATCAGGGGTGAACTTTCTCACCTTGGTGCTGCAGTGGGCAGCATGTTCTCAAATCCATCAAGAAAGGCCCTCTGGCCCAACAATGACAGGACTCTGACTGTGACTCGGAGTAACATGGCAGACAAGAGTGAAAACACAGGAGCTGGAGGCTAGTGAGAAAGTTAAACGGTCATTTGATACTGATTTCAGCCTCATAGCAAAATGTATAATGCAGTTGTTTGAAAGCCTGAGACAAGCTTTCTTCTCCCCCTAACCTGGTTTTGATAAGACTTTCTAAAGAATCAAAAAAAAGTTCTGTTGGAAAAAAGTTTCCACGCTATAAATACCTCTACTGGACTATGGTGAACTGCTTTTTATGAATGCAACTAATCAGAGCCTAAAGAAGTGGGACTGTGTTTATCATTGTGCTCTGTGTTTCATTACTGGCTGTGAAAATAACACACATCATTGTACTTTGTATGCCACGGCTGAAATGCCGCCTTCGTATGATCACAATCGGGGAAATCAAATTGATTTTATAGGACAAAGAAATTGCCTCCCTTGGTCAGTGTGACTGCTACATTTAAGTCGGCTACTGATGCTCACTCAGTGTTGTTTTGATGGCTGTATTTGTTTTATATATATATATATATATATATATGTATGTATATATATATATATTCCTAATGTACATCCCACAGTTGTGTAGCTTGTCAAAAGTAAGTTTTCAAGTGCGGCTGACAGCAACTCTTCAGTCACATTTTCACACTCTCCTCTCAAACTCACTCTCAAATTTGAAGTGGCCAGAATGATTTTTCTGACAGGTAGCATTTTTCAGACTTTTTGAGCTTGTCATTATGAAATTGTGTGACAGCAGTAATTCTTCCCTGCTAGACGCCGGTCTATTTCTGCAATATAGTCATCAGAAGACACTTTCATCTCATTTTTACTTACTTACTCATGAAAAAATAAGGAATACATGTATCTTTCATGCTAAAAAAGTCCTATACAAGCAATCAGAAATCAGGCTACCTAAACACCTTAAAGGCTGATTTACTGCAAAAGACACATTATAAACAGTCTTCAAGAAACCTGCTAGCTTAGCAACATTGAGATAACTTTCTTAATGTAATGTAACCAGTGAGGTGGTTATGTTTGTGTGAAATGGTGTCATAATGCATAAATACAATCACCTTGTTCCTTGACCTCCAGCATCTAAATAAGTCATCCTTGAGCCCAAGTGGGCCTTCCTTAGATATCACATTCACAGGAATTGGACAGACATGAGGTCACATTGACCTTGATGTTGGACCTTTGGAAGCCGAAAACTAATCAGTTTATTCTTGAGTCCAAATTTGAATAAATGGAGGCAAGGTGCAGTGCGTACTCGATTGTATGAAAATTAGGTGTTTGAGGCACAAACAAGTGGTAAAAACCAGCAAGAACATTTTTTAATTTGTGTTGTATCTGACAATACCTGTAGAAATGTTCACTTACAGAAAAGGACTCTGGGTTTTATTCATTTTGGCCCAGCCTCACCTGTTTTTTGCACTGGACAACAAATATATATATATATTTTTTCAACATTAACAGTTTTTACAATTTGGACACTTTTGTTTCGTAAAGGCAAGTCAGATCAGTCAGTAAATTAAATCAACACAACTATATATTTTTTTATCACTATCTGTTTCCATGGTATCACTGTCTTTTGTTCAGTGTTTGCCAGGATCTGATCGAGCCATTTATGACCCTGAAAATAATTAAAAGGGTAGAGAAACTGAATGAATCACAGGGTAAGCCCTGTAGGTCATTGCTATTGGGACCATGCATGTTACAAGACAAAGAAGCTGCTGCTTTGTACAAAGTTTCCAGCTGTTCACTGCCAAGCGGTGAAAAGATGTACATTTCACCTCTTTCTCTGTAAATTTCACAGCATGACCTCACAATTTCAGATAGATGTTGAGCGGTCGTTCTCTATTAAACTCGGTGAAGAAGCAGCATGTGGTGTGGTCTAGCTGAAGGGAATCTGGAGTTCAGACAGTTTTGTTAATTAACTGCCTTTTCCTCAGAGTGGAGACTTCAGTGCCCTGCCCTCACCGTGTAAGCTGGCAAGCTTTGGCAGGGAGGCTGGTCAGAGCCTCCTTCTATTAATGGTCTACCTTTAATCCTAGTCCAAGACTGAGAAGTCAAAAGTCTCATATACTGAACGTCACCACTGGGCGTGTGCCAACACTGACTTCAGAATACACCCCCAGTCTAATCCCATTTCATTAAGTATACTTTCCAATTTACGCAAACAGCTCCCTCCTGCAGACAGTGAGTCACATGTGGTGACTTTATATACAAACCATGCAGACAAGTTCAGAAGGTTCAGTAAGTCATCAGCTCATTATTAGAAAGAACAAAACCTTTGATCAAAGTGGCTCTGGGCATATAATGATCACTGGTGTAAGACATAGCAGTGAATTTAGCATCTCAACACATTCACCCAGCATCAATTATTGATAAAAAGGCTCCTTGCTGGAAGAGGTCAGAGATAAATAGAATAAATAGTTAAGGCTACCACATACCTGCATATGTAGTTGTACTCCCACTGTTCAAAAATATAGCCAAATATCTTATTTCTAGGGCCGGGACTCGATTAAAAAAATTAATCTAATTAATTAGAGGCTTTGTAATTAATTAATCGAAATGAATCGCATTTTAATCACATATAAATATTTGACCTGAGAACAGTGAGAAGTAATTTTTTTCACATGGATTTTTAGTATACCATTGAATAATGACTGAATACATAAGCTTAAGCAACAAAAATATTGTTTATTTTTGTTCAAGTCCAACAGACCAGTCCATGCTAGCTACCACACTGGCCGCTAGCTGCTATATGTTTAGCATTGAGGTGATACTTGAGGCTGGATGTGCTGCGGTGATATGTGAATTCCTTGTTGCATAGCAACACAACCATGCTCTTATCGACGCTTCCATCCGTTGGTTTTTAGTAACTGAATGTCCCATCATCCACGGGGGCCAACCAAAGCGTCTCATCAGCTTCTTCCTTCATGTTCACTGTGGTTTGTTGTTGTCTGAACTCATCAACGCTAGTTGGTGCTCCAGTATAATCGGTCCGCCTGAAACTCATCCAGTGACAAACGTTCCGCGGTGCAAAAATAAGTGCGATTAAAATGCGTCCATTTTTTAACATGTTAATTTTTGTGTGATTTATTAATCTTAATTAACGCGTTAAAGTCCCGGCCCTACTTATTTCCATTAGTATTATCTTATTATTATCATTATCTTATTGCCATCTCTGCTATCATGCACTGGTGACCTCATCCAGAGTCTGCGTAGTAGTGATTGGGCAGTGGAGTTTTTACACTTTTATGTGAAAGTGTATCACTAAATTCTTGTATAGCCAAAAAGTATTTTGTGAGGTCACACTGGCCTTGGCTTCTCAATCATTACGGAGATATCACAACCATGATAGTGTCACGGATGTGAGGTTGCAGTGATATTCAGCATTGAATTTCAAATCTAATCTGTGCATCCTTGAGTCAAAGTTGATGCTTGTGCGAAATTTGAAGACATTTCTTTAAGGTGTCCCTGAGATTTTACATTCACAGGAAGGGGTTGGACATGAGATCACCGTGTACTGGCCTTAACCTTTGACCAACCAAACTGTAATCAGTTCATCCTTGAGTCCAAGTAGAAATTAGTGCAAATGAAGAAATTCCTTAATGGGATTCCTTGGATATCAGCTTCATGAGAATGTGATGGAAGTGAGGTTATAGTAATCATAACCTTTGACCAACAAAATCTCATCAGTTCTTCCTTGTAGTGATGAGGCGGTTTAAGTGAACAATTGGAGCCACATCCGTCGGCAAGCTTCTTCTTTCTTTTTCTTTTACTTTTCTCGTTAGGAAAAGTACCTGTGGGTGCTGCAGACGCTGGCTACGGGTGTCACATGCATGCTGTGTGTGAAAGTTGAAAAAGAAGTAGCATTTGCATGCATTTTGACGCTTGTGACAACATGAAAGCACAGTGTAGGATTTGTAAAGTGAAGCTCTTCTATCGAGCAGGGTCCACTTATAACTTACACAGACATTAGAGAACTTGACATCCAACAGTTCAGTTGGAAGAAAAAAGGCAGGCTAGCACGCTGCTTCTGCCACTACTCCACCTGTTGCTCCTGACATTAAAATGTCAATAGCTGTCCTTTTCTATGTTCTATGCTTAAGATTTTATAGGCATTTTCTATCTGGATTGTGTAGCAGAGTGGTTCTTCAAGCAAGTTAGAGAGTTACAAGGGATTTTACAACTGTAAATGCAATTGGCTACAGCAATTTATTGAAATTTAAGTGATATATGTGTTCAAATACAAATCAAAAGTCAAAACAGCGCTAAATTTGGCTGAATTATAAAAGGTATACGTGTGAAATGAAGAGCCATTTGGGAGCCCAAAGAGCCGGCTCTTCTTGGTGAGCTGAGCCAAATGATCCGGATCACTAAAAAGAGCATAAATTCCCACTTTCACTACTTTCTTGAGTCGAAATGGATGTGAAAAATCCTTACAGACTTTCTTGAGGTATAGTGTTCACAATAATGGGACAGACACCACTACATACCACTACACAAGTGGATATGAGAAAGAACCCCATTGTAACACTGAACAGCCATGATGACACCTTCTTCCCTCAACTGACACACGAGGAGTCATCATGACTCAAATGCTCACCGGATTTGTTGTCATAGTTTCAAGTTATCTCATTCCTTTCCTCCTGTTTGTGCTGAATATTTAATGTCAAGTCACAAAGCTTCATTTCCTAATGTCAACACCCACACAAACTGTCATAACAGTGGCTCAGCCGGGACAATACCATGACTCAAATACACATCAGAGAGACAGCGTTTCCCAACAGTGGATATCAACAGTCTCACTTCTGGAGAACATATTTGTGCTTCATGTTCAGAAAACCATTAAGGATGTTTATCTTTATAGTGCTTGAAGAAATTGCAAGCTTCAGTCTCTTTGTGGGTGTTGGAGTGATATTTTTACGACCATCAGTAGAGCATGTTGGAGAGTTTTTAAAGTCCAACAGAGATTTGAATTCTCCTTACTTTTTGTGTAAGAAATAACCTGTAACAATACCCCAGTCTTCCATCTTTCAAAAGATAATGATGTTTGTGGAAAAAGCACCAAAACTTTAAGCCTCTTCATCACTTTGATGCACTGAAACTCTCCCAGTTGAATCATCAGTACAAAACATAAAGAACTGTGTTATAAAATATATGTTTTCTGGGTTTTTTTGTTACCAAAAAAAGTCAAAGGTTCAAGGCTGTCAACAAAAGAAAAGAAGAGAGAATTTATATATGTCTGCCAAGGTACATTTTGGCATAGAAATATCCAATCAACAAGATTATAATGATTTATGTGCACTGCTCAAGGTTGGCAAAAGCAAAATACTAACACTTCAATTTTGATCAACTATGGATAAGTCCAGCAACTATATCACCATGTTTGGTTCCCAACAAGGCATTTAAATTGGCTGCGACTCTGACTAGGAAAAGGATAGCATTAGGCTACGTCATTGACTTCTGTCCCTTTCATATCCACCATTGCTGTTAGGTTTATCTACCTCTCAGAGTTGAAGCTAGCTAGCAAAGCTTTCTAATGCTAGCATAGATCTAGACTAAACTAGACGCTTCCTCATCCATGTGCTGATCATTGGTTACAGTCAGATTGGCATATTAAGACGTGAGAATGGACCTGGGGTTGAGAGATGACGTCAACAACGGATTGTTTTAAAAGTAGCTAAGTTAGCTAAGCTA
The DNA here is from genome assembly GCF_030273125.1 of Centropristis striata. Lineage (NCBI taxonomy): Eukaryota > Metazoa > Chordata > Actinopteri > Perciformes > Serranidae > Centropristis > Centropristis striata. The sequence goes on from NC_081534.1 coordinate 8,339,292, forward strand.
CTAAACCATCAGGTGCACTGTTTACTTGCCCTTTCGAATAAGATTGGCCAATGCTAGTCAGGCTACAAAAGGATGAAAACATTTCAAATATCAAAATATTAGTTACATTCAGATTCTGCATTCATATGTAAACTGTTTATGGAGATACATTAACTTCAGTAGTGTACTTCTACCACCAAGCTAGCATTAGCTGTTGTTGGTACTGTTGTGGTGACACCAAATACTGTCAAAGCTCATAGCAATGGGTATTACTGTATGCAGCCTTCTGTACATTCAAGTTCAACCAAAGTATAGATAGAAACATAGAGAGTGGTCAAATCACAGAGGAGATTATTAATAATATTTTTATACTATATATTTATATTTTATTCTGCACTAGAATCCATACTCCTCCTTGGGATAAAGTAAGTAAGTAAGTAAGTAAGTAAGCGGCCAGTCAGTCAGTCAGTCAGTCAGTCAGTCAGTCTGTCTAGATTAAATAACAGTAAGTAACTGTAAACTATCCCTGCAGTCTTGCATAGCTAGACCTATCTCCACAGCACTGTCAGTACTGGAGAGGATCTGGCTGCACAAATTATCATTCTGATAGCAGAAAAAAAGGTGTGTCTGACGGTGCCCCTGAAAAATTGAAAGCAGAGACAGTAACAGAAAAAGGAGAAGTCTGTCTGGAATATGCATCCAATGGCAAACTTATCCTAACATCAGGCTGTGACTGTGGCATTTAAGTATTTAACAGACTATGTTTAGTGCCTGCCCACAAAGATATTTTATTTATTCATTTAATTAAAAGGGGCCATGTTAAGTTTAAAACGTAAATGTCACCATGTGGAGCAGCTGTAACAGACTTTTAGAGTTAGTTTTGAAGGTGCTATGGAGCTGCAGTTCTTCACAGGGTGTTCCACTGATTTGTGGCTTTTACCGAAAAGGCGATTGCCCACATGACCCAATGTTAACCCAATCAAATTACCTAAATTAAATAAAAATATTATATATATTTTTTGTTCTTCTTTGTTCTTTTTTATTGTTATTAAAATGTATTCTGCATGTACTTTTTTGTTGTTTATTTGTCTGTATCATGTTTGTGTTTTTTGCATATACTATTTTGTACTGTAACACTTCAATTTAAAAAACAAAACAAGAACTTTTGTTAATTTAAAAGCTTTTGACCAAGTTAGTCAAGATAGACTGTTTCCTCTGAACAAAACTGTAATTTATACTCTAATTTAATGTTGACTTTAAATGTAGACCCACCATTGAAATTGCAAAAAAACTTTTGTATGTGCATGCATAGCCATTATAAAGTAATCCTTACAGTTAATTTGGAGCTGAAATACAAGTACTTTCCAACATATGCTGTTAATATAATATTTTTTTTGCACATCTGCAAAAGCAGTTCAGCCGGTCATTAGCTTGCCCATGATGAAAATTGTGGTTTGGACAAATGAGCTTTTGCTGTATTCCCCAAAATCTGGATTTGTGTTCTACACTTAATTTATAGTGAAATATGTGGAGCCTGAACACTCGGCTGTCTGCTGTTGACCAACACTGGGGAGAGACAACGACCAGGGATTGTATTTAGCTTTCACCTTGTGTATGTGTGTGTGTGTCTGTGTGTGTGTGAGAAAGTCGGTACCAGTCTGACGCCAGCACCACAGGGTGTCTGGTCTCGGCTCAACCCCCGATCCCCACCCCTCCGTCCTCCCTTCCACCTAAAACACAGACGCTCACAACAACACACACTCTCACGCACATGTTTCTGCCGCTGGGTTAATCCCATTGCTATGTAAGAGGCAGTACCACAGGGACTCTCATCAGCCTACCTGTCAGCCCCCCCAGATCAACTCCCAAGCGGCTAAATGCAAACACGTAGGAGGCCCAGCGGGGAGCCAATACATCCAAAGGGCCGATGGCTCAGACCCCGTCTCTGCTCCATGGCGTCATTTTGGATCCCAAACTAATGCGGACATTCCACACGCTTCTAAGTGTAGTGGGTTCACATGCCTGACATACATTCCACTGGAGATAACAGTTGTAAGCTTCAAAATCACCTTTTAAAACCACTGACGTGTGTCATTTCTCTGTTTGTACAACATCTCATATATTAGGCCTGTATCAGCAATAAAAAGTGACTCCCTAATCCGAGAAGCAAGAATTTCATCGATTGCGTTATCAAGAGAGGGAGAAACAATCTCTAGTCACTCAATTTATAATAAATTGGAATCTCTCTCTGGCAAGCCAATTCTGATACAGTAGATTGTTTTAAATAAAATGTATGTGCAACATCTGCATATTAAAACGTGTTCCAATGTCCCAATGAATGAAAACAAATATAAGATCTGTCATTCAATATCAGTGAAACAGCCACAGGATTTTGTTTATCTTGTCTAAACTTCCATTCCAGTGAAGAGAAAGTGAAGGCAGCCAATGCATGAGTGCAAAACAAATACAGTGCTTTCCCTCCCATTGCAGCTAGTGACAGGAAGAACAAATGGCAGGGATTTCTAAATGCTCCCTCTCTCTCCCTCTGTCTCCCACTCATCCACCCTCTTCCTCAGTGCCCCCCCTTTCCCCTCTCCCCGTTCGTCTGCAGATGGCGAATGCCATATTAGATGTTTTCTTTTTGCACATCAAACCAGAGGTCACAGCTGCACCGCTCCTAAACCAGCCGCAGATGTGCCGGCACAGTTACCTGACAACCAGTGCAGATGGAACACTTTCTGAGGCTGGAAGTGAAAAAAGAAACAAGTGTTGTTTTGCCAGAAACTACTTCGGTTCCCTTGAGAAAACTACTGAGATCAAGGAAGCTGAATAAAGACAAATTTGTTAAGTTTTTGTTCAGAGGTTTGTCACCTATAGCAGCTGGAGCACTGACAGAACAAATGAGCCACAAATATATAGGGGTGTAACGCAGCTTTGTAACAAAATAGTGGACATAGACACAATGACATCAACCATTGGTTTGTAGTCCAACATTTTGACCACCGCCATCTTGGTTTATGGACATCACCATATATTGCTATATATATATTTTTTTTTCTTTGCAACCAGTATAAGCGCAGAATGGATCAAGAGCCAGAATGATGATACATCATCAGCTAACACTGGTGCTAACTAGCTAGTTTGGTTGGCAAGGTGCATGTTCATTTAGTCTTATTTAGACCACAATTTACAAAATGTCTTGCAGACTTTACTTTTTTATAAATCAAGTGAAAGCTAGGATCATTTTCCTATTGATGTTCATACAAATGGACTTCTTTTTGCAACAAGTGGAGTCGCCCCCTGCTGGCCTTTAGAAAGAATGCAGGTTTAAGGATCTTGTGCATAAGCTTCGCTTTTCTGGTGCAGAGGCTGCTACGTAGGCTGTAGTAATTATGGATGACCCAAGACGGAACCAATGTTACAGCAAAAGCAAAGGGAAGGAAGTATAAACAAAGTAAAGGCGGAAGAACTGGTGGATGGGTCAAAATAACAGCATCCCAACTACATTTTACCCTAACATTTGTAGTTAACGAAATGTAACGAAATGTAACGAAACTCTGAGCATTTCACACCATTACATACAGGGAGGAGGATGTGTTGATCTCCTGAATTTCTCCTGAAATAGTCCTGTGGGTAGTAAAATCCTGATTCTAAAAGTTGGGACATTATCTACAAAAAACAAAAGCTTCCCAGTTCGAGCATTAAATAACTTGTCTTTGTATTGTATTTAATTGAATGTAGGTCTCAAAGGATTCTGTATTTCACAGTATTCCAACTCTTTTGGAGTCAGTGCTGTATTTCAGGTCTCGGAACAAACAACCTGTGTGATTTTATGGTTATGAGGACCTGTTGTTTGTAACTGTTAAAACAATGTAGTGTAAACTAGACAAGGTCTGACTAGAATATTAATAAGTTAAATGATTTATTTATGCTTTGTCTTTGACAGTGCAAAGCGTGCATGCTACCAGGCTTGGCCTACAGAGCACCGAGGGGAGAAGGCCTTGTCAGCATTATGTTTGGTCTGTCAGATAGATTAACATGTTAAAATATGTACATACTAAAAACACTCAGCGATTTACATGATCAGGCCGTCCCAAGGTGCTGCTGCGAGCGTGATTCCTGCAGCGAGAGAGGAAGACTGATATGTTCACGAATACGCGCCAATAATGAGATTTACATCCCAATTTTACCAACCTCCTATTATAATCTGTACTATGCAAAGACGGTACGTGACTAAGACTCCATAATGAACTCATTTGAATATGGACTGGCCTTAATCAAATATGTGTGTTCCCACTTAGAGGATTTGTGAGTATGATTTTTTTTTTTTTTTTAACTTGTTTTTTCAGGAATGTCCATTGGAGTCGCACTCAAAAACGTATACATCAAGAGTCAATTCTTGGATGTGTGATGACACATATACCTTGTGGGATTTACTGTCACATTATTATTTCTGGTTAAGTCATTAAAAATGCATAGATATGCAGCGTGTTGGTCATGATGGAAACAGTCATGTTTACGAGCCTCTTCTCGAATCTGTCTTCATTCACTTTGGAGCAGTAAATCAGCAGTGCAGCAGGGATGTCAATAAATCTTTATGTATCACTTTCATTGGAGACTGGCTGTGCATTTTTCAGTAATAAATAAAAAAATATGAAGACAGCTAAAACTATTTTGACAGCAGGCATAAAGCTTGCACATATGTTGCTCTTAATTACTATAAAGGTCCTTCCACTGTGTGTACTGAGGTGTCACGATATTCTTGCTTTGTCTCCCTCCACCAACGCCCCATCCATTACATACGACGGTTCTTTTTGTGCATGTTTCTACAGTTATGGTACAGACTCTTATATATTATAAACAGACTCTCTACACCTAGCTGCACTTGTACTGTGAGTGTAATTTATTTTCCAGAAAGACACAAAATGCACAATGAAAACAGTTAAAAAGACAAGTTCAATCGATGTTATTAGTACTTTAGCGTTATTTCAATAGAAATTGTAATTGCATTTCATCATTTCAGAAAACATAATAGCTAAAGCAGCAGAGATGTGTTAATTATGTCAGTCATTGTCAGGAGTTTTAAGCAATGTGTTTTCATAGCACTTCAAGTGTCAGAATGGTAGTCGACTTATTTCAAGGAACAAACATCAGACCTTGGAATATATCTGAATTTCTTTAATAAAAATGCCTGTTTTTGTATTTGTATGTAGTCAGAGATGCCTTTTATTGTCATCATGAGTAATTATTCTTTTAAATGTTTTCCAGCAACCAAATCATAGAATGAAGACAATTTCTCTTGCAGCTTTATTTATTACATGGTATTTACAATGTAATATAAATGGTTTATAGTATGTATATATATATATATATGTATATATGTATATATATATATATATAATTGTTTATAATATTTGTATGTGACTATATTGATTATTCATATTTATATGTATATAGATATAGAGACCTGTTAAGGGGTAGGACTCAATATGTTTTTTTACTTCTTCCTACTCCCTTTCGAGCTTGCAGAAAGTGTCTGTTTTCTCAATTATTTTTGCTTTTTGTTTTGTTTTTTATTTATTCATCTATTAATATTTAAACTTGTTTTTTTTATTTGCTTGCATTTTCGAAATAAAGACAATCAATCAATCAATCAATCAATCAATCAATCAATCAATCAATCAATCAATCAATCAATCAATCAATCATTTTCCTTCAATTTTATGGTATTTTCTTTTTAATTTCAAGAGACAGATAAGACGTTTTATACTTCCAATTTAATCATATTTCCATATACGTTTTTCTATATGTACTTTATAACAAATTTAGGTAACGCTTTATATCAAGGTCCTTGTAATAACCATTAATTAACAAGTAATAAGGCCCTTGTAAGTCCTTACAAGATGCTTATTAACATTATTGTGTGTATATAAGCTTATATAAGTGTTAATAATGGCATTACAAACACCCATGACCCACCCATTATGTCTTTGCCATGCCTTTATTAATCTTATTTTGTTTGCTTATTGGTATTAAAATATACTTTATTGCTCATCTATTATAAGTTAACTATAAGTTAACTATGCTTTTTGCAACTACCGGATCGAAAGCGAGAACAATGCCTTATTACTTGTTAATTAATGGTTATTAAGGACCTTATTATAAAGTGTTACCAAAATTTATTTTGAAAAACAGGAGTAGTCGCGAATGTATCATTTGCTAACTTCAACAACGCTGTCACAGAAGAACTGAGTACAGACTTATTTGTGGTAGTTATGAATAAAGACACAACTCTGATTGAAGACATCTCAGAGACTGCACAATGGAACAAAAGTTGAGTCCACTCAGCACAGACTGTACCACCGCATCGCTTTCTTTACACCTGAACAGCACACCACTGCCAAAAAGAAGGCAAAGTGGAAGCTTTTTTTCCTTTCTAAGGACACTTCAAGTCCAGTCCATCAAATCCTCAGGAGATGACAGAGGTGAGAAGAGCCTCTTTAAATGTGACAATCAGAAGTTACGCCCCACAAATGGTTTGGTGGGGAGCTGTAGAGATGCCAACTGGAATAACTTTTTTGTCTTTTATATAACGTGTGTGTTTCGGGCCAATGTATGTGGATCTCATTGAAATGTAAATAAAGCTGCAATTCACTATACTGATATGTTTGTGTTAAATATTTAAGCAGACTAACAGACTACTGAATTTTAATTCATACACTTGTCCCTGTGAATGATAATGTATGCTAAATGCAACATATGCTATTTACTAAAAAGCCCCTGTAGGGACATGAGGGAGCCGAAAATAGATGGGTGAAAAAAAGTTAGAATTTTATATAAAATCATTGTTTATGCAACACGAACATTTCTAGGGAAGTATTTACATATTTATATAACTATATATATATATATATATATATATATATAATATTTTAATATGTTTTTTCACATGTATACACACACACAGATTCATGAACACGCATACATGCACCACCCCTTATTTTCTCATTAGTCTTTTTTAGTATATCTTAGTATTTTTTTAAAAAATGTATTCATTTATTTATTTTAAAATTTTTGTGTCGTTAGTTTGTTGTTTATTCCTTTTCTTGGAGATCCTCATTTGGGGAATACCAGTTTGCCTTGTATATATGTTTGTCTGTTTACCCTATGTTTTGTTATTTACTTTGTGAATATATACCTTGGGAAAAAAAGGGGGAAAAAAATGCAAGTTACAATATTGTAAAGAAAACTAAATGACTGATTATGTTTGTGAAAGTAAGAAGCCTTGCAATAAAGTATTAAAAAAATATATTTTAATATGTTTTTATAAAAATGTTTAAACAAACTAAAAAAAAATACAATCTGGGATTTTATATATGTAATTTATTATTATTTAACTAACCATCTATCTTGCTTCCATTATTATCTTTAACACCATTTTCTGTCTTTATCTATTTGTTGTTTTTTTACTACATCAAAAGACTCCAAAAGAAATGTACCCGACTATAATATAAAGACCATTCTGATTATGATGTCTTTACTGCACTTTGAGACAAATAGTGACACACAGAGAGAGTTCAGACACACCATGCCGACGATCTGCATTCATTGATGTCCGATGGAGCCAGACTGATGCAGTCCTTGACCCCAACAATCCCTGAGGGGTGAAGGATGGAGCCTGGCCTATTGGTGTTTCCTCCCTGCCAGTCAATCCCGCCTCAGCTGCCAGGAATTCAGCCCTCACTTGAACTCTGACCCCAGACGCTGCTCTGCGGCCGGCCGACCAGCCAGTGCAGCGCGGGGCCAGGCCTCTAGAGGATCCAGGTCCGTGTGGTCTGGGGTGGAGACCTTGGTTGAGGAGAGACTCTCTGATTTTCACTCGAGTGCGTCAGTGAGAGAATAATAAAACAAGCATGCATATATTTGTGTCTTTATATATGTCTGCGGTCACATGGAAACTGAGCTCCAGCCAGGATCATATCTTTTTCCCATTCAGTTCTTGCTCCCTTCTCTTTATCCTCAGGCAGACATCTTAATTACAACCAGTTTGGTTAACTGGAAATGTGAACCCAGGAAACGAGGCAGTGCCAAGAAAGTTTGTCCTTTGATCGTCTCACCGGCCGAGCGGCTGGTGGTCTGTAGTACAGCAGGTCACTTTACCCACCACTGTCATGGTTTTAACCCAAGAAATTAGTTCAATACGGAGCCTCAACGCTGGTGGAACAATCTGAAGATCGTAGTGGTGATGAAGAGTTGGTGGGTTGATCACAGTGGTTTTTAAAGAGCCATTCAACAACTGATCAAAGAGAGAAGGATGGTTGGTCATATATGATGATGTTCATTTGTGAACAAGAGGAACTCTAACTCCATGGGAAAGCAGAAGAGATGGCAGAGATTAGAGCGGGAGGAAAAAGCAGAAATTCAACTGAAGGAACAAAATGTGAGAATTTATTTCCTTATTCCTTCTTTCACGTTTGCTTTAATAACAGTGAGGATCAAATACACTGTCAGAAATCATGTGCTGGATCTGTACCTTTAGGGGTACAACAGCTTGTCAGTTGCAATACCTTCTAAGGCAGTAGTTCTCAACCTTTTTGAGTCGCGACCCCCAGTTTAACTGCATGTTGTCCATGACCCCCGCTCACTAAACAGAATCTCACAGTTCAGATCATACAAACTAAAATTTTTATTTTGGACAAATAATGAAGCAGACAACAACTAAAACATCCCTCTGTCTGTGCATTTATATATTTTTTTTATATTTTATTGTTACTTTTAATCTAAGTTCTTTGCTATAAGTTTAAAGGTTCATTCTGACCTCCTGAGTGTGTAACAGTCAGCTTCAAGCCAGAGACTCCTTGGACAGTAATAACTTGATACTTTGGGATTTGTAAGAAAAGACACAAAATTACCCAAAAAAGAATCGAATTGACCAAAAAATGACCAAAGAAGACACAAAATTACCAAAAAAAGACACAAAATGGCCCATAAAAGAAACAAAATGACAAAAAAGACACAAAATGACAAAAAAAAAGGCACAAAATGACTAAAAAAAGACACAAAATGACCAAAAAAGACACAAAATGACAAAAAAAAGACCAAAAAGGAAACAAAAAGAGACAAATTGACCACAAAATGATCAAAAAAAGACACAAAATGACCAAAAATAGGAAACAAAATGACCAAAAAAGACACAAATTGACTACAAAATGATTTTTTTTAAAAAGACACAAAATGACATTTAAAAAAACACAAAAAAAAGACATGAAATGACCAAAAAGACTAAAACACATGAACTTTAACACAGTGGTGACAGATCTGACTTCCAAAATGATTTGGCGACCCCCAGAATTCCTCTCGCGAACCCAATTGGGGTCGGGACCCCAAGGTTGAGAATAGCTGTTCTAAGGTACAGCTGTTGCACCCTTGACAATGGCTTGGGAACATAAACTATGTTTATTTTATTTTTTTTACCTCAAAAAATTGCACATAGTTAGTCAAATAATTATCCCTTTGGGGATACATTAATATAGACTGTACCTTGGGGGGCCCTACTGTACCCCCTATTATGATCGAGCTATGTACCTAAGAGGTTTAAACCTTTTAGAGAGCTAAAAAGCACAAACAGTTTATGTTCTGGAGCCAATGAAAAGGGTTCAACAGCTGTACCTTAGAGCAGCTGTTCTCAACCTTGGGGTCGGGACCCCAATTGGGGTCGCGAGATGATTTCTGGGGGTCGCCACATCATTTTGGAAGTCAGCTCTGTCTCCACTGTGTTAAAGTGTTCATGTGTTAATGTGTTTAAGTCTTTTTGGTCACTTCATTTCTTTTTTTTTTGTCATTTTGTGTGTTTTTTTGTCATTTTGTGTCTTTTTTTGATCATTTTGTGGTCAATTTGTGTCTTTTTTGGTCATTTTGTGTCTTCTTTGATTATTTTGTGGTCAATTTGTGTCTTTTTTGGTCATTTTGTTTCCTTTTTTGGTAATTTTGTGTCTTTTTTGGGTCATTTTGTGTCTTTTTTGGTCATTTTGTGGCTTTTTTTGATCATTTTGTGGTCAATTTGTGTCTTTTTTGGTCATTTTGTTTCCTTTTTTTGGTCATTTTGTTTCTTTTTTGGGTGATCTGAACTGTGAGATTGTGTTCAGTGAGGGGGGGGTCACGGACAACATGCATGTTAAATTGGGGGTCGCGACTCAAAAAGGTTGAGAACTACTGCCTTAGAGGGTAGCGCCCCAGTGACAAGCTGCTGTACCCCTAAAGGTACAAGTTCAGCACAATATTTCTGAGAGTGAACATAAAAACAAAGTGTAATTGAAGTTAGAACTGGAGGCATTTAGCAGATAATAACTTGCTATGGTGACTTTTCATGTGTCCATAAGAAACACAGAGGCTGTCCTACAAAATGTGACCAATGGCAATTCGATTGATGGCCATGACAAAACCTCATAGTATTACTGAATTATCCAGGAGTGTTTCTAACATTTAGGAACATTAAGGATGTCAATAAAACCTTCAAACCAGAATTTACAGGAACTCCCAGTACCAGCAAAATTGCAACTGTGCTTCTGTGGTGACCACTGACCTTATAATAATAGTGGATGTCGTAACCATGACGTCACCCATCAGTTTGTAGACTGGCTGCTGTTTTGAGTTCTGCATTTTGGCCGTCTTGTTGGTTGCAACCAGTACATGTGCAGAATATACTGGCTGGTAGCTAGCTGGAGCTGATTAACAGAAAACGTAATTCTAAATTAACATCTAAACCCTTCATGTTTCTTTAAGTCCATCTGAAAAGTCATTTTTAAGTAACAGGAATTTTAGTTAACTTTGAAAACACACTGTGAACATTCTAAAACAAAAAACACACAGGCAATAAAGCAGGTACCGTATGATTTGACAACTGCACTATTTTACATTAAATGGGACCATAATTTACAAAATGAGCATCATGCTAGATTGAAAAAGGCCTGAAACTAATGATTGAGACCATGAACTCATGAGAATATTTACTGAGGTAATAAATAAATCAAGTCAGAAAAAGAGTCATATTTCTATTGACTTACATTCAACCGATGGCATTGCCTGCTGGATTAGATAGAAAGCTGGTTAAAGGCACTTCAGCATTGGTTTCACCTGTTAGCCCCAAGGGCTACCGCTTAGTGGTGACAATGAAGCTTTTTTGTACTACCTTTTCCATAGAATACCAACATGGTCTCACAGGAATCCGTGGAATAGCCACGGAATCACTCAAATTTCCGTGAAACTGACACGGATTTCGCTACAATGCAAGTTAATGACAGTCATATCCCGTGGCTATTCCAACATACAAAGTGATTATGTACATTCACTGAGTGAATATTTAGAAAATAAAACATATATTTCTCGCTAGAAATGTGATCAAAATCCATTTTTATGCAGAAACTAAGTCAAAATATTGATTTTTTTTTCACTAAAAATGAGAGAACTGTCCGCCATGTTTTTTGTTCTGACCGCCGGGACCTTAAAAGTCACGTGACTTGGAACAAACCAATAGGAAAAAATACCAGGTTGGGATGCATTAACTTGCATTGCAGCGAAATCCGTGTCAGTTTCACGGAAATTTGAGTGATTCCGTGGCTATTCCACGGATTTTGAGTTCAGCGAATCCATGGCTATTTCACGGAATCCTGTGAGACCAGGTTCTAGAATACAGCCTACATGACAATAAAAATGCCATGAATCCCTGGACAGTGCTCCTTACTGTAATAAACTGTAAAAGTTCACTGCTGCTAATGGCAGCTATTACCTCACTGGTTTATTCATAATCATGCTATTCACTGATTGTATTAGCATTAAAAATGTCAATGTATTCATCACATCCGGTATGCGAAGCAGGAGAGATTCAAATCTGCTCAAAGTGGCATTGATGTAAGGACTCAGCAAATTTACCATCTGTATTAGTCAAGTGAATGGTGTTATCTCAGCGCTCAGTCTACTCCACATGTGTAATGAGTGCTGCTGGAAGCCTTTCAGACTGCTGAGAGCGGAGCGGGCACACGTCTCCATCCAGCTAACTTCCAACTGACAAGCCTTCTCACCAACCCCACCCCCTTTCCACCAATTAGCTCCAGTATTAGCATATGCACTCTATTTGCATGAGCAACGACTAATTCCTGGTGTCATCACACAGCTGTCGAAGCAGATTAGCCAGACTAGCAGTCAGAGAGATCCCTGTCTTATCTTCTGTCTCAATGTTGGATCAGGCTTCATCAGAAAATGAAGTAAAATACATGTACATCATCATCGTCTTGTTGTAATCATGCATGACGAGCTACGTTGACACTCTCGACAAGAAGCCTCTGTGGATGGCAGGATTTATCCCTGTTGAGGCCACGCGTGTGGACTCAAGTGTGTCTTTCTACATTCATCAGTGCAAAATGAAAGGCGTTGTGCTGATTTTCTGATAACTTTCGAGCATGTTGGAGATATTTCCTGTTTGCTCGTGTGATGAAAAACACTGGCCTGGACCTCTGCCAGGGTAAATATGAACGAAGAAATATTTGTGATGTTTCAAGTGTTTGTGCAGGGAGGTTTCTTGTAGCACACTTGTTTGGGTCTACTGGTTGAGAGGGTTGACAATATCAGAGTGTGATTTATATCAGGATGGGGTTTTTTTTTGAGTGTCCCTCCAACAAACTTGATTTGACATTCCGTTGCATGCAATAAATCCTACTAAAACTATGGGGAAAAGCACATATCTAATGTCATAATGCTTGAATTGAGACTGTCCTCCCCCCAAAAACACCCATTATAGAAAAGAATCATTATCTTTTGTTCTACTTTTGAGTCAGTAATCGGAATTATGATTTGCTCTCTCATAACTTTGACTATCTCACAGTAATGTCTCATGATTTTGCGAAGCAATTATTACTTATTATATCTAATCAAAATAATCATCTTAATTGAACAATATCTCTTAATTATGAAAGCTTCATCTCCATCAAATTAAACATGAAACGTTAGGCAGAATATGAATCTAAAACTCTATACTATATTATAAATATAACAGATTTACAATTCTCATTTAAAAAAAAAAAGTTATTTTCCTGGCAGAAAGGAACTTCTATACTCTCATCTGTCTTCCTCTTTCATTGTTTCACACGCCCACACATATATGCACATCTACATGTTTTCAGGCTGCTGTCAAACCAATAAAGGTTTAAATAAATAAGTACTCTTATTAATGTGAAGGGATTACTAAATGCTTTCATGATTGATGATGGTCATGGCAAGAGCAACAGCTTGTAGGCCAGAGGACAGGCTTATCACATGAAAGAAAAACATGCATATTTAGTAATATCAAAGGTGGGAGCCACTTGGCAGCAGCAACCGTAAAAATTATTTCCTGTGTTTGCTATCTCATGTGTCTTAGTAAAAATGAAATATTGTGTTTATTTTAGGTTTGCTCATGTGTCCAAAAGAGGTTTTTTGTTTTTTTTGTTCTAACTTGTTTGCTACTGTAAACTGTACATCCCTGGGTCAGTTTTAAAGGGCCACATTACAAAAACCACTGCTTGAGACAAGAAAAAGGGGTTTAATATTTAATGTATTTAATATAGGGGTTTTTATTACAGAAAAAAAGGTTTGTAATATCTTAATATTTTTATTTGCTTTTCTAGGCTGATTAGAACTACAGGCACACCAATAAAATGTATCAGTTTTCCTGTGGTGGCCACATGTCCCAGTTTGTCTCAGATTGTCCTGGTTTCAAGCTGGGTGTCCCATGGTCTTACACATATCTGTAAAACATTACGAAGACAGTTTGCAACATTGACGAGCAAATTGCCCCGGTTTTTGCCACAAACCGCTGCCGCCAACGCAACTTGTATCCATACAAAGCAAAAGAAACAACACTTAAAGACATCACAGCGTAGCTTACTGGTAGCCTGCAGCTGCATTTTTCCAGACACAAAACAGAACTGGAAAATCCTGCTTCCCTGAAGTCAGCGGAGTGGAACATCTTGCCTTCCCAATGAAGGGGAGACCGGGTCAGTTGGCACACTTTGCATTCTATTGTATTTCTCTGGTATAAGTTGAGTTAAAATAGTCAAAGTTGGTAAGTGGCCCTCCTTGTGTTTGTGTTAGTTGTTTTTTTCACTTGACAGCTAAGGATGCTAATGCCAACAAGCACTGCCTCTGGTGTGCGCTAGTTAGGTGTGCTAAGTGTTGAAATAAATGTTCCCGCATTCTAATGAGAATTACTATGTTGTGGAAACAAGCACATAAAGGGTGAGTATGCATGAACATGTGTACACTTAACCCTTTATCGGGCAAATAACTATATTTGGTAACTTCAGGTAATATTTCGAGAAAAAAGTCACAAATTTACTAGATTAAAGTGGCAAATCTACAAGAAAAAAAAGTCGCAGATTTAAGAGATTCAAAGTGGCAAATCTGCGCGAAAAAAGTTGCAGATTTACGAGAAAAAAGTGGGGAAAAAAGCAACTTTTTTCTCCCAGATTCACCACCAAACTCATAAATCTGCGCATTTTTTCTCGTAGATTTGCCACTTTAATCTGATAAACTTTTTTCTCAAAATATATTTTTTTTTTACACATTCTGGCAGTATGTAATATCCCCCAATATTCTCTAGGGTTGAAATTTGGAATTTGCAAGTATTTCAATGAGTGCCCTATTATGGGTTAAGGGTCCTGGTTGGTGGGTTTTGAAAATAAATTTACCATGATTTTACCTCTCTTGTCAAAGAAAATACAATTTGAGTTCATAGGAATGTGTTTCTGTTTTGTTAGCTAACTAAGGTGTTGGTGTACTTATCAATACTAAATATGCCGAGCAACCTGATCTCTCAAAATTACGTGAAATGTCCATGAGCGATGTGTAGAACACACATCATATATACATGTATGGTTCGCGGTTGAAAAAAAAGGCTGCAGTTTCCGTTCATTTAGGCTACAAAACCACTGACCTAGGTTGAGGGAAAAAAACGTCCTGGTTAGGTGTCATGAAAAACAGTTTAAACAGTAAATAAATATACGTATATGCCGGAATTCACACACCTTGAGCCACGTAAATTACAAAAATAAAAACCGAATTTACTTTTGTTTTCACAAGCCATGAACCCAGTTCTCCTGGGTCTGCCATTTGTTCGGCCCATCCACTTTCCCACTTTTTTTCACACATTACGTGCCACCAGCACAGAATTAGGTGTCAAGAAGTCGTGGTCATTTCCAGTGTTGCCAACTTAGCGACTTTGTTGCTAGATTTAGCGACTTTTCAGACCCCCCTAGCAACCATTTTTCAAAAAAGCGACTTGAGAAAAATCTAGCGACTTCTTTGGTTTTTAGAGAATTTTGAAGACTCGTTTTTACCCTCCTTAATGAGACGCGGGGGCTGCAGGCAGTTCCTCCCTCGAGTCCCAAAGCACTCACAAGCGGCACAGTCCTCTTGTAGGAGTCTCTCAGCTGCAGTCACAGAGCTGGAGGGGATGTTAACCCCATAGCATCCAGTCTGTAAATCACGCATGCGCAAAGTTGCCACTTGCTGGTTTAAAGGCAGAGTCTCTTTTGGGTCACGTTTGCCGGTCCCGAGGCCGGATTAAGGAGGAGGGTTGAGATTGTGACAGAAGACAGTGCACTTGCAGTTCTAATAACAAGTGCATGTACATAGTAAATTGTGCAAATTAGGTGATGGCGTCATTTAGCAACTTCTTGCGAATTTTAGGACAAGCTACTTTCCTTACTGAGGAGTTGGCACTGGTCATTTCACATAAATAATTTAGTGAGATCAAGCTGCTGCTCAGCTAGTTTAAGCAGAATGGGTTTAATAACTGATTTAGCTATTGCCAGATAAAGTTGTAAAGAATAATAATCTAAAATGAATACTTTTCATGTACAGACAACAGTAAGGGATAAAATAATAAGTAAATGTAGTAGCTTTAACCAAGGCTAGCCATAGTGAAGCAATCCACTAGCTTAGCTCTTGCTTTAGCAGCTGGCTGTTTCTCTGTTGCAGACTGTGGGAATGGCTTCTACAGCCCCTAGATTACCAAAACAGATTGTAGTGCAAGTTTTACACGTTTCCACAGAAATTGAGCATTTCTTTGGCATTACCATTTTCATATGGCTAACGCCAAAAGACACAGATCTTAGCTAAATTACAAACAAATATGTTGCATAGCAGAAAGTCATTAGTGCACAGATTTACCCCCCAAAAGCCTCAGAATCTAAACTTGCCTCCAGCAGAAAGAAAGGTCGAAATGTTTGTGCCAAAGCTCGGTGAACGTCTTGGCAGGAGCAATGTAATATTACAGGAAGAAGTCCTCTTTCATTAACGTAACTAGAGAAGCAATGACACAATCCTCAGTGCATGGTAGTTTTATTTTAACTCAGATCTCAGTGTCAACACCACGGGAGGATTATTACAAGGCACAGTAGTGTCTGTCCCTGTCTCTCTGGTTGCCATCACACTGTAATGTCTGACAATTAAGATCTAATCTTTTCCACCGGCTCTCACAGCTAGCATGCCAGCCCACCACTGATCAAGATAAGCAACAGTCACTTTGATTCCTGAATTAGAGCGTAAGAACTGCCGTCCCAATCTACTCATATTACCAAGTACACAGCAACAATCTTTTATCCCACTAATATTATACTTGGCATGAGCTTCAGGTTGACGAACAAAATAACGAGCATAGGAAGAAAAAGCATTCCTTCTCTCTGCTTTTGGAATGTTTCAGTGTTTTTTACCCAGACCTCAGCTTTTGTTCTGGGCTTTGGCTTTTCAATAATAAATAATGCATCTGGTTCATTAGTTTGTTCACTCTGAGGTGGACGGGGGAACTCTGTTTCACCTCAGGGTCATTAATCAAGGCGAACAAGCTGTCAGGAATAGGAACTCAGAGTCACAACATGCCTTCACCGGCTCAGGATTGCCAAATGTCAGATCCTATAGCATTTTTGGTACCCGCATGTCCGCACAAGCTCACCGCCCTCCACTAATGATCAAACCCGTGACAAATACGTGTGTGAGATATTTGGCAAAGAGGAGTTGTGTTTGAAATATGGCTTTCAAAGCCAACTAAATAAACCTCCAAAAGGCTGGCAAGTCCAGTCTGGCAAGAAAACATTGAAGTTTTCCATGAAGTGCTCGCTAATGATGACGGGAAACAGCTCAGTGAGGGGCAATAGCTGCTCCATTTATTATCTGTTTATTTCTCTGATTATTAAAGGCGCATTACGCGTCATATCATGTAACGCCATGTGTGGGATTTGGAGATATGTGCTATGATAACACCCCACTTCCCTTGGCGGATATGTTGCCCTACGACTGTCATTTTGTCAGTTTTCGCCTTTTTGTATCCAGCCCTCCATCTGGTCCCTGCAGTCACATCGCCATGCTGTCTCTACTTTATATTAGGACCAATGGAATGATGCCACTCTTTCCATGGGCAAACCCAAGCTGTGCTCTCACTCTGGCTCACTGTTGGCCAGGTTTCCCATTCAGAGTGTATATTGCATGCCGCTATTTGTGGGCATGTTACGTATTTATTTGGGAAGTTGGCTTTTTAAAAAATCATTCTGTCATAGATATTTTAAATCAAGATATATTTTTTTAATTTGACTTACTTGCCAAATGCAGGGGCAAGGCAGGGCAGACACCCAGCAACCAATGCATCATACATCATGTATTTCATTTAATAAAGTCTTTGTATGTGCTCGATTCATTTAGGGAAAGTCACCGAGATCATTCAGTGCGTGCCTGAAGCCAAGATGGACTGACGCAGTCCGGTCACATTGCTCTCTGTGATTAGATCTTACTCTTATAAATAATTTCTGAGAATTTAAAAACAGCAAAAGTCACATGATGTTGAGGATAAACTAAATAGATGTGTGTACAGTACCGCGTGCTCGCCTATTTGTATCAGTATGTGTGAGTTGTCTGCTGGGTCCCTAGGTATGATTGGGTGGCAGCAGCCCGAGGAGGTTTGCTATCATTAGGAGTGCCACGGGCCAACTCAGCATTACTCCATCCATGACAAAAATTCTACATGAGAAATGGTGAGTATGCGTGAGAGAAAGAGCCAGCTGGTGGGAACTGCACTCTCCCTGCAGCCTGAGCACAACAGTGTGAGGTTGGAAGCATGAAATAGGAGCTTTGTGTTTGACCAAGTAATCGTTTCCCGAACTACTTTTCATAATCTACCGTGAATTATGCTTGTGCATAGTGCCTATTATAACAACATTAGTCTTATTACTAGTCATGTAAATTCACAGCTACAGAAATGTATTATTTATTCTGAAGGTTTCCCGCTCTTACCCAACAGGAGGGATCTTTCTCCTCAAAGATATTCATAATGTTGAAGTTGTACACACGAAAAGTGTTGGAACGAAAGGAAATGCTTGGAGACAGAAGTTGGAAAGGTGCTGCAAGAGTAGGTTTTAATAAAAAAAAAAGAACAACTGTAAGATTAGAAGGTTGATCTAGGACAGTGTAGGGCTGGGCGATGTAGACCAAAAGTCATATCCTGATATATTTAGGCTGAGTATCGATATATGATATATATCCTGATATTTTTTTGCAAAGTGAGAGCAAATGTTCAGTCAAAGCCAAATATGACATGTCACAAGTAGTTTTATTAAAACCGTTTATTTAAGTGAACATAAATACTGTATAACAACAGGAGTACCTTTTTAAAAAAAAATCAAAGCTCCATCAAGTGCACATTTAAATAAAAAAACATCTTAAATAAAAATAGCCTATGAAATATGATAGGCCAATTTTTTTCTGAGATAAATGTATTTATATATAAAGCAGCTAGACTGGAGCGAGGATCACAGTGCAAATTTGAACAATATTGATATATGCGATATGGTCTAATTCCATATCACATTTAAAATATATTGATGTATATTTGATATTGATATATCGCCCATCCCTAGAACAGTGGTTCCAATGTTGTGACTGCTACAAGGGGTAACGATGATTGAAATCAATGGCAAGGACAAAATGTATTTAATGTTTTCTTGCATGTATTTTTCTTTTCTGTTACTGTTAAATATTACCTGCAACACACACAAATATATATATATATATAGTTATAGTTATAGTTTTATAGCAAAGATTTAATACTGAATATATTTTTCATATTCAATTATGTCATTATTTCTGGGAAGAGTGTGGAAGAGGATTGGGGCCAGGTAGGAGAAAAAAATAATGGGAGGAGAAAAAAACGAAATCATTATGCCCTTTGAGAAAAAAGGCGAAATGTTGAGAATAAAGTAAACTTTTTCCTCAATACATCTAATAAATCCACATAAATTACATGAGACAGATTTTCCAAAAACAACAGTTGTGGTCGCTACTACCAAGAACAGCTCATTTATGTGTCGGTGGATTTTAGTACTACTACATCATTAAATATTGTGGTCATTACTCATTTTATGACATTGATGAAAATCAGGTTGTGTCTTGCAGTGTTCATTTCTCTAAAACCTCTGATGACCTATTGACTAGGGCTACAACCAATCTGTGAATATCTTTCCAACTTTACCCAATACAAAAAGTTGGCTTTATTCTCTTCATTTCAACTTTTTTCTCCAACTGCTTAGTGGAAAAGAAAATTCCTCCTCTCTTTTTTTCCCCGACCTGGCCTTAATCCTCCTTTTGGCATGTTGATAACCACACACAGCACTCAAGAACTTACACCAAAACAATCTACATTCATAAATTGCACCACAGGTAAGATAAAAAAAATGTGTATTTTTGTTTTTTGGGTGCACTGTCCCTTTAAATCCTTCAGCCAGTAGATGGGGAGTATGTTCCAGAAAGTCATATTTTTGGCTCAAATATGGGTTAGCTTGTTTGCCGCTAGCAAAGTTATGTGTTTACCTCAGGTGCTTACATTTATCATTATGCGCTTGGTTAGGAAGGACAAATGCAAAAAGCAAACAAGCAACAAATATATATATTTGGAATATACTGAGATATAAAGTCAAGATGTGGATTACACAGCAGGAGTAGTTTGAGAGGCTTTTCATCCTCTTTCCATTGTAACATTTGTGAATAGTTTTTCTTTAAAGAGCACTACACATCACATCATTCAGTTTAAAATGCTCACTTAGTACTAGTTGAAAACAGTTAAAAAGCCTTCTGTGGCTCTTAAAGAGCTTTGTCAAAATTGATATCATAGTGATTTTCTCAAACAAAGGTGTGGCTACCATGCAACCAATTTTCCTCTTACTCAGATTCAAATGTGACTTGTCTAAAATAAACCACCAGAGATAAATATCCAAACTGAAGGCTTGACCAGAAGAAGCCTTGACCATGAAGTTTGCAATTGGTCTTGCGCTCTTCGAGTGCCATTCTATTTTATAAAACGGTCTTTATTGAAAATATGAGATAAAACAAACAAAATGCTACCCTATAGTTAGGTGCAATCAGAGGGTGGCAGTAAGACACACAGACAGAAACAGAGTTAATATGAGAGTACTGTGGGACGCCTCAGAGACACAGTGCAGCTTGTAAACATTTTGTACGGGATCATTGGAAGTACAATTAATTATTTCCGCTCACATCGCTTGTTCTGAAAACACATTAATAATTTGTGTCTACACTGACAGGGGTTCTTGCTCTTCATACTCTCTCACATGCGTTATCAGGGCATGTGTCTGGAAAAACAATAGGAGGTCAAGACACCTGTTGTAGACGGCTTTGATGATACCGGAGTTACCTGGTAAAAAGAGCCGGTGTGTCTAACGTGAAGAGATAGGGAGAGAATTTGATCCAAGTCAAGCCCATCTGTTTGATTCATAAATTATGGAGCAGACAAGTGGAGAAGAAGATGTGAGCAATGACTAATCAGCCTGCTGATTGGATAAGGTGGCGAGAGTACGTACAGTTTGTGTGTGTGACTGTGAGATGTGTGCATATACGCATCTGTCGCTGTGCAAATGTCTGGAAACACTACAACTACTGGGCAAGCACACACACACACACACACACACTGACAAGGGAGCGCCATGCAGCTGCCTCCCGTCGCCGCCGTGACCTCGTGCGCCTGCCGACAGCAGGGAAAACAGTATTTGTCAAATCAGAGCTGCCGCTGATGAGGAAAAACACAGATCCATATCCCATACATCAGCCAGCCAATCACAAACCAGGCCTGCCCTGGGAACAAAGACAGCAACAGAGCAGCAAGGCAGAATTGAACAGGCGTGTGCGCACACACAAACAGCAGAGAACAGAGCAGTCCAGGGGCGAATGCACGCCCACGCTCTCTCCCCGACTGGGCCGTCGGGGTGTCGGGTTGCGTCTGGCTGGCGTGTGTGCACATATGCGTGTGTGTGTGTGTGTGTGTGTTCGCTTCTGTACGGCTCTCGGCTTTCACCCCGCTCGGCCCGCTCGCCATGTGTGCATCTGTGTGTGAGCCCCCGGCGGGTCAGGTTCCCTCCTCACCATAAGACACAGAATGCAACGACAAATAAGAGTCTGATTAGTTCCTTCCTTCCTCAACGGCACAAAGCCCGGCTTAATCCCTGAGCAAACACACCGTCTACGGGGAGAGGGAGGAGGAGACGGAGGGGACCTGTGGAGTGTTTGTCTTGCCGAGAGATGGAAGAAGAAGAGTGAGGGGTGGATGGATTGATGGAGAAAGAGGGAGGGAAGGAGGGTCCGGGAAGTGGACTGAGAGGGAGGGATCGATGAAGTGAAGGTAAAAGGAGGCATGGAAGGATGAGTTTCGGAGAGTAGGAGGAAATAAGAACAATGCAAGAAGGAGGTGAAAGATGGAGGTGTGCAAGAAGAGACAGAGAGATGGAAAGCAGGGGATTAAACATGCAGGAGCTCAGGTGAAATGCTATCACTCCTGCTGACCTGTGTGGAGGCTCAAAACCTGACGGGGGAAATGAAACAGGACTGCAGCTTGATGAATGCACACTCCTGTTTGCCAAGGCTAATACTCTCTGTTCAAACACCCAGTGGTATGTAAGGGTGTGTGTCCTGGTGTGTGTAAGTGTTTAAGGTGTCCATGCGTGTCTGCTGGCAAACGAAAAAGAAACTGGCCTTGTGACGTCTGTTTCCAACCACCTAAACAATCCTTGACGTCTGGCCAAGTTCAGCCGTGTTTACGTAATAAAAATATCTATTGTCCACGTGTTTTATGACTTTTGCAGTAGCACCGAAAGTCATGGCGAGCATACTTTCAAGTGGAACAGGTCAATGCCCTTATTCACTGCAGCGTTTCAAAACGGCAAATGTTCCACCATATCTTGATTTGTCGGCATTGAGTTAAGTGACTGCAAAGGTCAACAGACAACAGATGAAGCCTATACAAACATGGAGAAAGAAAAATCTAATGCATGAATGAGTCAGAAAATCTAATCAAATCAGCCAAAAGCAACCATGTTTCTTTATGAGCAATATGAAACTGTAAAAGATTTCTTTATTTTAAAAAAAGCAATGCAATCCCATCACTCAGAGGCAGGAAGTTTTCAGATCCTACACATGGGAGCATTAAGGGGTTTTAAACTGCACAGGACAGTTTGGATGAACAGTTGTACCATGTCTTCTGTCTTTATATTTCACATCCATAGAATGTTTTTTTTTTTTTTTTATTTTTATTTTTTTTTTATTTTATTTCGGTTACAAAAAACAACAAAAAAGACAACAAAATAAAATCATGTTTTTACAAAAGAATCCATCAGACAGCAACCGAAAAAAGGAACAGGCTGAAGCCCCAAGGCTTATTTTTGCCTCTCCTGTACCATCTACATGTATACATTATATACATTACATTAACTGAGTAATTCACATTGTTACAAAACACATGATAGCTTAGACTGAAAAATCAAATTCAATCAAATTTCATTGTAACCCTTGATAATTTTAGATTTTAAAGTCTTCTTGAAAACTAACATAGATTTACACATCTTTATTTCATCATTTAGTCCATTCCATAATTTTACACCCAAAACTGACACACATCTATATTTGAGATTAGTTCTGACTTTCTGAGTTTCAAACATTAGCAACCCCCTTAAGTTATAAATCCCCTGCCTTAATTTAAACATTTTTTGAATACAAACAGGAATTGACATGTTTACCACTCGAAACATAATTTCTAATGTTTTTGAATATACAATGTCCTGAAATTTTAACGTGTGTGATCTTATAAAAAGCTGATTTGTAGAATCACGGTATCCAACTTCATTTATTATCCTGATAGCTCTTTTCTGCAGTTTAATTATTGGATCTAGGTTTGTTTTATATGCATTTCCCCAAATTTCAACACAGTATGTCATATAAGGCAACACAAGTGAAAAGTACAGCAAATGAAGGCAGTTCTTATTCAGTAGATCTCTTGTTTTGTAAAGGATAGAAATAGACTTGGATAATTTCTGTTTTATATATTTTAGGTGAGGCTTCCAACAAATTTTATCATCTATTATTACTCCCAAAAACTTTGTTTCATATACTCTTTCAATTTCAACATTATTTAGATTTATTTTTACCTCAGTGTTAGTCCTTTTACCACCAAACAACATAAATTTGGTTTTACTTTCATTTAGGGACAGCTTATTTAAAGCAAACCATTTGTTTAATTTCATCAATTCCAATTCTACAGTTTTTAACAACTCCTTTATATTGCCTCCAGAACAAAATAAATTAGTATCATCTGCAAACATAACATATTTTAATGTATCACTTACAGTACAAATATCATTTATGTAAAGTATGAATAACTTTGGTCCCAACACTGATCCTTGTGGAACTCCACAGGTTACATGTTTAAGTTGAGATTTAATATCATCAATACTCACATATTGAAACCTATTATTTAAATAACTTCTTAACCAAAGTTGTGCTATACCTCTTATGCCATACCGTTCACATTTCTGTAGAAGTAAAGAGTGATCGATCGTATCAAATGCTTTACGCAAATCAATAAACACACCTACTCCAAACTGCTTATTATCTATAGCTGTTGCAATGTTTTCTACAAATTCCATCACTGCTAATGATGTTGAGCGATTTCTCCTAAACCCATACTGATGGTCATTCAATAAATCATATTTATCAATAAAAAAATCTAATCTCTTTACAAACAATTTTTCAAGAATTTTAGAAAATTGAGGTAGTAAAGAAACTGGTCTGTAATTTGACACAGATTGCTTATCTCCGTTTTTATAGATTGGGATCACTTTGGCTGTTTTCATCTTATCTGGAAAAATACCAGTTTGAAAAGATTTGTTACAAATATAAGTTAATGGCTCAAGGACACAAAAAATAACCTCTTTTATAAGTGACATATTTAGATCATTGCAATCAGTAGATGTTTTACTCTTAAATTCTCTTACTACTTCTAAAATGTCACTTTCACAAACTCCCCCGAGAAACATTGTGTTACATTTATTGAAAGCTAAATTAAAGGTTTCATTTTTTTCACCTGTAATGGGAATCTCTTTTGCTAAATTAGGACCAACATTAACAAAGTAATTATTGAACTCATTAACCATACTCTCAATATCCTCAGTCACTGAATTGTCACCTTTAACTATGTTTATTGGAAAACACCTGTCATTACGATTTTTGATCACCTTATTCAATACACTCCAGGTAGCCTTAATATTCTTTTTATATTTTTGAAACAATTGTTCGTAATACATCTTCTTTTGACATCGCATAATAGATGTCAGTCTGTTTCTATATTTTTTATAATTATCCTCCCTTTCCTTTGTTCGATGCTTTAAAAATTCCCTATATAGCTTGTTTTTCTTTTTACAAGCCTTCTCCAGTCCATTTGTTAACCATGGTTTTCTACTCTTTTTAGGATTTTGTATAAACTTTTTCACTGGACAATATCTGTCATAAAGTGTCAAAAACGTTTTCAAAAATGCATTGTAAGCATCATTGGGATCCTCCACATAAACTTCCTGCCAGTGCCAATGTATGAAACAAGCTGACTTAGGGCGCTTTCACAACCCAAAGTTTTTTTTTTTAAAGATATTTTTTGGGGCATTTTGTAGCTTTATTGACAGTACAGCGGGACATGCGGGAAAGGGCTCCGAGCCGGATACGAACCCGGGCCGCCCGCTTACGAGGACTGGGCCTCTGTGGTACGTGCTCTACCAGGTGTGCCACCGGGAACTCCCCAACACAACAACCCAAAGTTTAGTCCGTTTCAAACTAACTCTGGTGCAGTTTAATCCTTGTTACGGTTCGTTTGGTCGCTTGTGAACGCTCCAATCATACTCTGGTGCTGACCGAAACAACTGGTTCCAGACAACTTGTAAGAGACCCTAGTGGCATTTGATTGCACAATTACAGAAATATGAAGCGAAACGCAGCGGATTGTGGGCTCCCAATCAAATCTTGAGGTTCCATCATAGCATAAAGACTGAGCTAAAGCAAATTTCTCATTGCAGAATTGTCAACCTAATTGCTCAAAATAATATATTAATCTTTGTGGTAGAAGTGCATCGAGGCTTGCCTTTTCAGATCGCAGCACTTCAGAAATCATGGATTAACAGGCACTCCAGAGCAGGATCACGGCCAGTATAATCAAAGGTACTCGAGGTGGATTCAGCTTCATGTTGCTTTCATGTTGTTTAATTCCATGTTTACATTCTTCACCACCAACTTTCCAACCAATAAGAAATAAAACTGATTATATTTCAAGCCGTCCACAAGTCTCTTTCTTTGTTTGGTCCGCTTACAATTATGCACTGTGAAAGCAAACCAGACTAATTAGAAAAAACTAAAAGAACTAAAAGTATCAATTTCATTCTGATTCAGACAAACCTAAAGTACTTGAGTTGTGAAAGCGCCCTTAGCCTCCATGACATTACCCAAGTTTTGAAACCACGAGTGTGGCATTTTGGTCGTCACCATCTCGTTATTTTGGAGCCAGAAGGGACAAAGTTTAAGTGTTTTGCTAAATGTTACGCTACATTATGAGCTAGCGCTAGTTCTAGTAAGATGCATACCTAATGAAACATAAACTTAAACAGCCAACTCCTCTTTTAGTTTTAGTACTTTTTTAGTAAAACCATACGCTGAACAAGAAGTGTTAAGGTGACCAAAATGTTACAATTATATTTTATTAACTGAAAAAATTGACAATTCCAGAACCGGACAATGCCCTGATAGTGACCTGTCAATCACAAGGTAGCCATGCAAAGCAAACCCTTCATTATTGTTTATTTTACTCTAAATGGGACCATCACCTACAAAATTAACATCATGCTGTTTTGAAGAAGAGTTAAAACTAGCAATTGAGACCATAAACTAATTAGGAAAATGTTTACTGAGGAAATGAATCAATAGAAATAGGGTTATTTTCTCATAGACTTTCATACAATCTGGCTTTATTTCCAACCAGTGGAGTCGCCCTCTGCTGGTCATTAGAAGGAATGCCGGTTTAAGGCACTTTTACACTTTTAACCCTTTATCAGGCAAAGAACTATATTTGGTAACTTCAGGTAATATTTCGAGAAAAAAGTTGCAAATGTACTAGATTAAAGTGGCAAATCTACAAGAAAAAAGTCACAGATTTAAGAAATTTAAATTGGCAAATCTGCACGTAAAAAGTCACAGATTTACGAGAAAAAAGTGGGGAAAAAGCAACTTTTTTCTCCCAGATTCACCACTTTAAATCTCATAAATCTGCACATTTTTTTCTCGTAGATTTGCCACTTTAATCTCGTAAACTTTTTTCTCAAAATATTATTTTCGTATATGTTTTTTTTTTTTACACATTCTGCCAGTATGTAATATCCTCCAATATTCTCTAGGGTTGAAATTTGCAAGTATTTCAATGAGTGTCCTATTAAGGGTTAAAGTGGTGAATCTGCGAGAAAAAAGTTTTTTTTTTCCACTTTTTTCTCGTAAATCTGCCAATTTTATTTGCGCAGATTTGCCACTTTAAATATCTTAAATCTGCGACTTTTTTTTCTTGTAGATTTGCCACTTTAATATAGTAAATTTGCAACTTTTTTCTCAAAATATTACCTGAAGTTACCAAATATAATTCTTTGCCTGATAAAGGGTTAATATTCAGATGATTGCTGCTTGGTGACATCTGACAAAGTAACGCTGGTGATATCATCAGCTTGGACTCTGTAAAGCTGTCCTACTCTTACTAAGTGTGGACAAGGGACTTGAAAGACTTGGGCATTAGCCAGCAAGGGAAGATCGAATGCTATCACATTTATGGTAAGTATGACAGGCAGTAGAGCTGGATCATTAATAGTAAAAAAATAAATAGTAAAACAGTTATGACAAACCCATCACATGTTCCAAAGTCCATGGTTTTGTCATTAAGTTGCTTGTTTTGTTAAACCAACAGTTATTTGTAGAATTTACAGTACCATAAAAGATAATACAACAGAAAATCATCATGTTTGGGAGGCAGAAACAAGTAAATATTAGGTAATTTTCTTTTATAAATGACTTAATGAATGGAGGATGGATTTTTCTGTCCATAATCTTGTTCGTTAGTCAAGCATTTATCTTAGCAGTAATTGTAAATACGACATGAATGTTTAGTAAATGCGGGACCAACAGGAGAACAAACCCGATAAGCAGTGTCACATGACCATGTTATAATCACACCTATCTGTATTCAAGGCCTGTATTATGGAATCTTAAAAAACTATTTTATTGATAAATTTTAAATTAATAGAGTATTTTCTTTTCTCTGTGTTATTAATCTGAGTTTGTGGCTTCATGGGCCCCCAGGCAGCTCTTACTTTTTAATTCCCTCCTCTTTGTGTCTCCGTCCCTCTTTGCCAACCACTAAAAAAGAATTATAATCTTCAGCAGCATCACACTGTGCTTGAATGTGTCCTCTGTGTTTTGGCATGATTTCTTGTGTCTACTAGCTCATGCTACAAGTGTGCCTGTATTTATTTGCACACATGTGTGTTCACGTGTGTGTATGGAGGCCGGCAGTCGTTAGCCCAGGGAATGAATAGCTGCCACCATCGTTCATAGTTCCCTAATGAGGCTGCAGGGCCCTAGCCTCTCCTCATGTCTCCTTGTTTTATACGTTCTGTGTGGCCAGGTCTCCTTCTCATCTCATGTCCTCAGAACACCCAGGAGCCTCATTACCCTAGCGCCATTGTTTATTTGGAGGGAAGAAGAAAGGAGGAGAGGAAAGATGAAAGAAAGGTCTGTGATCGACTGTTTCCTTCGCAACCTTTCATAAAGCCAGGTTTGCTCTTGGGGCCTGCATTCAAAAACAAACTACAACTCTTCAAATGTGTGCGCATGTGTGTGTGAAACTATTGTTGCAAACTTTTGATGGAATTCACTTGATCAGCGCCAGATTGCTTCTTGGTGTCATCTAATCCTTTCTGAGGGTTATTGTTTTGCTATTTTGGGGCGACCCAGCTCCCCGACTCTGTGAAGTCTTCTGAGTGCACTTTGAAGAAAGATGATGTCATGGTTCGAACCAGAACCCTCGTACATTGTAATTAAAAATGAACTCCTCTGATCACATTTCAGGATTATGTTGTTTCACATTGCTCAAACCCTGACAGG
The DNA here is from genome assembly GCF_030273125.1 of Centropristis striata. NCBI lineage: Eukaryota > Metazoa > Chordata > Actinopteri > Perciformes > Serranidae > Centropristis > Centropristis striata. Next base: position 8,367,810 of record NC_081534.1, read on the forward strand.
GAGGATGAGAGCGAGGAAGAAGAAAGGAAGGATAACATTTAAGCACAAGAAGGCAGCATTTGAGGCAAGGCCAAGTGATATTTTTTTTATCAATTAAGTTTTAAAAGAAGACTTAATTTACTTCTTTCAGTTTGTTTGCCCTACTTCCACAAATGTAGTTGACATAGTGTTGTGTATAATCTTTTATAATTGCAGATTGTGTCTAAAATATGTGACGAAAGTACTGGTACTAAAAATATCAGTAAGAAACCCCAGAGCTGTAGGGGTTAGCATTTTAAAACTAATTTCACTAAAGGAGCAATTAGACAGAAAGGCATCCATTGTAGATGACAGCTAGCTAGCTATTACTAGCTAGCTTAGTACTAGTATTACTACATAGCCAAGTGAACTAGCTAGACTTTGTTGTATTTTGGGGTAAAAGGCATACAGTAGGTGCTAGCACATATCCATTACTAGCTATTATCACCAAGTTGCTAGTAATGGATATGTGTTAGCACCAACTGTATGCCTTTTACCCCAAAAATGCAACATTTGATGAAAAGAAAAGTCTAGTTAGTTCACTTGGGGGCAGCAGAACAAGTTTTTAACACCAACATTTTATTGCCTCTTAAAATTGCTATAGCTAGCATGTTAGCTAAACACAGCTAGCAGGTACACAGCAACGTCAGCGTTTATTTTTCATGTCGTTTTTCTAGCTACCTGTCAAATTTTCCTTAAAAGCAAAATTACACAGAATATTTTTTTGAGATTAAATGCCCCTACAGTTTCAGTGTGAGTGCAGTTCACTAATATGCCAGTGTTGTAAATATGAACACACATGAATACACAAGCACTTCTCATGATTACATTACTGATGGTTAAAAGGCCTGCACTCCTCCTCCTCCTTAGGTTTTTTTTTATTACTTTTTTTTTTTTTTACAATTAACACTTGAAATGTTGAAGGCACTTGCAAATGACAAGGTAGTACAAAATGTAAACCGTACTTTGGTGTTTCATTTTTACCTCTTAATCTTAAGATTTTATTAAACGCATTTTTCAAAATTAACCGAAACCCTGACAAACGAGAAAGATCTTGGGTTGAAAATAATGAGAATGAATATAAAACAAAAAACTGAAAAGAAATCAGGTTGGAATTGAGATCTAACACTAAGCTTGTTTACAAGATATTTTGTCAATGCTGATCAATGGATGAAGCTATAAAGTGCACTTTGTCCGGTGCTTCAGGCTCTGAGCAATCCACAAAGCTACCTACGAAGCACTGACTGAGCAACCTAAGCGCAGCTACAGTTAGCAGGAGCTATTGGTTAGCTTTAGGAGCTCCAGGACATCAGAGGGAAATCCCACAAAAACATTAAACATGATCCAGATTTACCAAAAACGGTGACAGCTAGTGGAGTGCCAGAGTCAGATTGTACCTGAACCTGGAAAGTTACGTATAGCAGCAACTTGCAGTTGTCAGAGCTAAGTAAAGTTTCTTTAAGCTCTGATTTGGTATCTACCTACTCCTGAGGGACTTATCTCAGAATCTTCAGCTACTAGATAAAGTAATCAAACCAACAACGAGCTAAATGATGCTAAAATGTGCTGTAAAGGTGAAGAAAACAGCTGAGTTGGATGGTAATTAAAGATGAGTGCAGCTTTAAATGAAAGTTTGGAAGGGTTTAGAGTTTGGGGAAAGCAGTAAATAACTAACTGAGACAGATATGCCAACACTAACTGCTGTAATACACTCATATGAGAAAGTGATGATATCTGACAGCGTCACAGTGTCCAAGGCTAAAATCTCCCCCTTCTTTTCATTTTCTAAACTCTAATATATCATTATTCATGGCTCTGTTGACAAGTTGTGACAAAGGTTAAAAGGGTGCTGTTTGATTAAAAGTGGTGTGGTGTACATTAACTGTATTATCAGATGAAATAGCAGGCATATTGTCACTGTCACAGAGGTCACCTTGGAAAAACAGTGGGACTGATTATAATGATCACCTTAAGCGAGCGGCTGGAAAGGGCTGGCAGGAATGGCTCATCATGTGCTCCTTTACTGTTGTGCCTGCAGAGACACAAGATATCAAGTAATTTTATTCACTGAGTTTTGTTGTGGTGTGATCAATTGTGCGAAGTTTATTAAATGCAAAACCCACAGGACACTCATTACGGGAAATGTTCACAAAGTTAGAATTGACAATGCTGACAAAAGCCACATTACCAGAGTCAGATATCGATTTGCATGAATCTTTTCTGCCTTTTTTCTCAGATGAAAGCCTCACACGTCTCTGGGAATGCACTAACATACTGTATGAGTCAACTGGATTTAATAGGAAGATTAGCATTTCAATGGATTTTCAGAACACACACACACACACACATATTTAAAACATTTCAATGGATAATGAACCATTTCCATAATCAGGATGATTGAAAATATTGCATCGCTGCAATCACTTCAGGTATTATTTGGCCAATTTAAGGAGCCAAAACTCTTTTGAAAATCCCAAACTGCCTGTGTTTACAATGTCAGCAACATAAAATTAAAAATATCTTTTGGAATAAAATTCAAAAAACAAATAGGTTGCAAAAACCGTGTGTTCATACTAGAGAAGCATTTCGTAAATAATGTTTGTGATTACTTTGCACATTGCTATTATCTGGATGACTTTGTAATCATAAGAAAATGCAATAATCTTATTATATTAGCTGAGTTATAGATGCAGAGGAATGAAATTGAGGCTTTAAAAAACACTGTAGCATTGGGCTCTAATGCATTATGGCTTGTGTCATCATGATGAGCCTAGTCACAGCTAATCAGCATGCTGTAATGAGTATTATGAAATATGGAACAGAGTTTGTGCTGTTTACAGGTGCTGAGCTATAAAAACAAGGTGACTGAATAGGCCTCCATACACTTTAATGCAATATATAACTCATAAATTGTACACGGTCATCATCGTGACCTTGTGTATAGTTTATCAGTGGGCAATAGCTTTATTCAAGTGCTGGCTATTAAAATAAATGAGACTGAATAGGCATCCAAATAATGCAATATATAACTTATAATAACTTACAGTGTAAGGGACTTTACCAAATAGTTTGAAGCTTTGAAGCCTCAATAACACTGACATTCGTATGTTTCTCAACATTTGAATGCTGTGCTAGGGTTAGGTGATTGGACAAATATATCAGCTATTGGAAATTGACTGAGGATGTAGTTTACAGCTCTCACTCAGATCTCACAGAAAGGCAACCAAAAGGCATGTTTCAACGGAGTACTTTTTGGAAAACGGCGGAGTGTTTTGGCTCCGCCCACTAGTTAGTTCCCCTCGGACTCTGAACCCCGTTGGTTAGCTGCTAAAAAAGTACCTGTTCTCTCTCAAAAAAGCAACTAGTGACAAATCTAGCGACTTTTCCTGGTTTTATTTGAGAGTTTTGGAGACTTGTTTCTACTCTTCTTAACAAGTAGAAGGCGCCGTGCCAAAGCACTCACAAGCGGCCCAGTCCTCCCTCAGCGGTCTCTCCCAGCTGCAGTCAGAGCAGGAGATGTTAACCCCTCAGAGTCCAGTTTGCACCAGTCTGCAAATGAATCACATATGTGCAAAATTGCCGCTCAGTATCGGCTCAGAATAGTACCTACCTGAGACAGATGCTTTCTGAGCCGCTACCTGAGCTGCTAACCGGTGAAGTTGGGCGGATCTTGGGCTTGTAAAGGACTGGTATAACTAAGGGATCTCATTTGATTTAGAATGAACAAGTTAATTTTTGAAATTGAAATATTTAAGTAATTTTTTAAAAATGCAGCAAAATAAAAGTTTCTGCCTGGAGCAGGCTGACTATCATATGAAACTAGAAACCATTGGTACCAGTGAAGGTAGAGCGGTGGCTCACTGATCGGATTCCCTGACCAAGGCAGTCAACATGTTGAATTATCCTATGGCAAGATACTGAACACCAAATTGCTCGTAGAATGAATGGTTTAGTGATGATGGCAGGTAAAAGCCAGTGTATGAATGGGTGAGTGATCGTCTGAAATGTTAAAGCACTTTAAGTGGATGCTTTGACTAGAAAAGTGCAGTCCATTTACCATTTACCATCTTTCGTTCCTACAGCCATCAGGCTGTCTAATTCTTCAATAATTTACAGAAGAGCTAACAGAATAGCTGAATTTCCTTCGGGGATAAATAAAGTAATTTTGATTTGATTTAATGATATCTTGTCAGGAAGTGGGCTCAATAATGCTCTAAAGTTAGGCAAAAAAACAACTGACAATGGTCCCATTTAAAAGAAAATAGATGATAAAGAAGCTTATGATTTGGGGCATGGCTTTGATCGACAGGTTGCTAAAACGGCAAGCCGTCATCAGGTTAGAAGTAAAACAATGCATTTCCGGCACTGTGTACATCTAAATAGCTGTGAACCTGTTGGCCGTTATGTCTGTTTTCATCTCAGGACTTTGACCCTTTCACTGTGTGTTTTCACTTCATGAAAGTTTATTTGAACATTTTGGTCATTAAAAATTGTCTTGTTCAGTGTTTAGTTGTACTAAAACACACTCCAAAGAGTCGGCTGTTAAATTTTTCCAGTAAGTCACATACATTTAGTTTTAGCATTTAGAGTTTATTTTTTAGATAAACCTGTCTTCACACCTCCACAGTCCAAATATGGTCTCTCCCGGTTTCAAAAGACAAAGATGGCGACGGACGTACAGCAAGATGGCGACAGCCATAACACTGAAGGCGATGCTTCAAAAGGACAGTCCACAAACCAATGGGTGACGTCACAGTGAATAACTCCATCATTTATATAAAGACTCTGGATTAATTACAACAAATTGGGCTATCAATTATTATTGTTCGATTGACAGCCATACAATAAATTCACAATGGTAATTTTTTACTCTGTATTGTAAATAAGGTGGCAGAGTGCATAACATAATATCAATGGTCTGTCTAAGCCCTGAATGGTAAATGGACCTGCACTTATATAGAGCTTTTCTAGTCGCTTTGCGACCACTCAAAGCGCTCATTCACCCGTGCACGCACACATTCATTCTGGTGGCAGAGGCTACCCTAAACTGTCCCACCTGCCACCATTGGGAATTCATTCACACACCAATGAACACAGCATCGGGAGCAATTTGGGGTTCAGTATCTTGCTCAAGGATACTCCGACATGTAGGCTGCGACGGTCAGGGATCGAACCACCAACCCTTCGGTTGGGGGGCCAACCAACTCTACCAACTGAGCCACAGCCGCCCCTTGTCATGTCTTCACATCCTAGAAACAGACTGGGTTATGGACCTTGTCTGATAAAGTTGTCTGATAAATATTATTGACGTTTGTCCATTAACTGGCCCCTGGCCTTCGTTTCAGCAAAAGTGGTCCCCGGTCAAAGAGAGATGAGTAACTCTGGCCTTAGGGAAGATTCATGGAGTCAGCTGTCCACTTTACCACAATCCCTCCATGCCCTCCTGCTCTGCTTTCAAAAGCTGTGAGGCAGAGAGGAGCATGTTGTTAGTCCTTCTTCCTCTCCCTTTGTCCTTTGCCTCCTCTGTCTAATATTCTGTGCATGCTCTCTTTGTTGGTGTTCTGCTATGTTTGGCAGGGGGCCTTGTGGACTCCCGAGGCTGTGCTCTCGATGTGTGTGTATGTGGGCATTGCACACATGTCTCTGCTCCCATGCCTGTATAATGACAAAGAGTGCTGGGCAGTAAAAGCGTCGTCTGTAAATCAAGCAGAGTGCCAGGTGACTGGCGGTGCCACGCTCCTGATTTAAAGCTGCCACATGATTCAAACGACGTGTTGTTTGGAACGTCGCACAGTGTTACAGAGCTGCTTCCCGCTGCTCAGACTAAAGGTGGTGTGTCTGACCAGCTTTGTACCTTTCCAAAAACAACAATCTGAAAATCTGTGCTAACTCTTTGAATTGTTTTTCCATGTGTAGAGGGTGTGAAAAAGGGGGTCATGGTTTTAACTGGTCTGCAAAGTATATTTAAAAGATCTCGCATTTTTTCTTTGCTTAACTGCTCACCAGGAACACATTTCTCCTCCAAGACAAAGGATTCACTGTCATTCTTAGTTCCACTCCTACATTCCTGCTCTTATTGTTCATCAAACAGTTTAGAAGACTCGCTGTTTCCCAGCGCAGTCCTCCTCCTCGCTGCGCTACAGCCATAAATACATCCTCATCACTTCATGCTGCAGCTTCACAGCACACACTTTCCAACTGTTTAGAGGTCCGGTATTCATCAGGGATGAATATCTTTATATCTATCTCTGTATTTATTTTTTACCAAAAATCGAAGGCTGGAACTGGTACTAAAATCAAATATTTAACTGTATTTGACACAGTGTGATACCAGACTGTAAAAACACAGTTGAGTGCAAAAGTACTGTCAGATAAATATAGTAAATGAACATAAAGTAAGTAAGAATCCAGTATACGTAACTGACAATTTTACAATAGTATGTAATTTTTATACATTAACAGATTATTATTATTAATGGGGGAAAAAAACAAAACGGTATGAAGCATTTTAATGGTAGATCAGAGTGAAGTGGCACTGAATTTGCATACTTCGTGTGGGGCTGGTTTATTTTTTTAAGCATTGTTTTTTAAACTCAATCTAAATCTGAAATAATTAAATGTCAGATTATGGACTGTATAATAGAAGAAGCCATAGCCACCAATAGGTTTGTTGCAACCATGTTGAAGCTTTGGGTTTGGCATTTTGGCCGCCACCAACTTGTTTTAGAGCCAGAAGTGACCATAATTGGACAAGAGGGTGGTTACCAGCCTGGTGGGGCCAGGTACCGCAAGGCAAACGTTAAGTTCACAGAAAACTGTGATATATTCATTGGTTTTGCAAATTTGGAAGTGGATGCAACCACCATGACGTCACCCATTGGTTTGTGGACCGTTTTATAGCTTCACATTTGGCATTTTGGCAGTTTCCATCTTGTTTTTTGGTACCAGAAGTAACCATACTTTCCCAAGGGGGTGCTTATCAGCCTTGCCTTAGTCATTAGCTAGCCTGAGTCTTTAGCATACGCTAGCATGTTTAACAATGTGAATCCAAATTCATATCGACTATGTTATTTACGAACTATGGATGGCTATTTTGCCGAGCAAAAAACAAGCTTAGTACAAAATGTACTTACTAGAAAAATTAACAGCTGACTAAAAATCACAGAAGTAACCAAAAACAAGTTCAACCTACACAGTGATCTATCTTGATTAACAGTACACTGTGATAGCAACATGTCAATCACAAGGTAGCCCCGCCCTAAAGCATACCGTGCTTTATCATCTATTTTACTCTAAATGGGAGCATAATTCACAAAATGAACATCATGCTGTCTTGAAGAAAACCTCTAACTAGCAATTGAAATCATAAACGCATTAGTTTAATGTTTATTGAGGTAATAAGTAAAGTAAGAAGTAGAGTCATTTTCTCATAGACTACTATACAATCAGACTAGCACCTTACTGGCCATTAGAAAAGATGTAAGCACTTCTGCATTTGCTTTACTTTTTTCTGAAAAAGTAGTGAATTAGAACTATAAAATAAAAATAAGAACAAGCACCTCATTATTTTTGATCACCACTCATGCTATTGAACAGTATTTTTAACAAGAGTGCCCCTGTTCTATTTCCTTCCCTGCCAAAATTACTCACAACAAAAAATCAGATGCAACCAATCAGAACAGAAAACCATAGCGATCCACATCAACGGCATGAAACAAAAAGGTTTTAACTGTGAAGCAGCTGCAGGAAATTAGTTAGTCATTGAGGGATTCTTATCTTAAATTTGGGGATTTTTTGTGCAGACACTGAATCATTTCAAAGGAGGAATAAAATGTATTCTAGTTCTGACAAAACAAGTGAACAGAAAAACATCAAGTGTCCCATCTGTTAGGTGAGCAGTGAGACCAGTAGGTGTGTAACTGATCTCTAAATGACAAAAACTCCATTATCACACAGGTGCTACACATTTTATGTGCAGCTCTAGTTAAAAACCCCACCCATCTCTGTACTAGACAGCCTTTATCCCTAACTTTGTTTTGAAAAGGGATAAAAGGATTGGCTCTCGGCTACAGTTGGACAAAGTGACTTGTGAACATGTTTTTCTGTGGCCTTAATTCCTGTCCCTCTTGGGCCCAACATGATCAACGAGGCACATGAAAACTCATTTTTCCTCATTAACTGCTTCATTCAGACAGATTAAAGTCCGGAATTGGCCTGAAAATTTGAGTTTTACTTCTGTGAGACCAACAAATGTCTGTTCAAATCTTCTCCACACCTGAGGCGAGCAGGCCCACCAGGCCCAGCACCAAACCCAGGCAAGAAAAGTGGGGAATTTAGCCCAGTCTGACTCCGCTCATCAGTTCCCTGTCAGGTCCTGTCAGATTTGGAAGTAAATGTCAAACTCCAGTGTGGATGGCTGCTGAATATTTCCGTGAGTGTTTCTGGAGGGGTTCAGGGAAGAGTGCTGTCCTGCTGGAAGAGCTGGGAACATGTTCTCTTTCTCTCACTGTGCTCCTTCGTATTGAGAGGAGGATGGAGGCAATTACCAGCGCCAGCAGCTGAGAGAGGGCCAAGCCTCTGCACATCAATCAGCATTACTCCACTTGCCACTGTGTGTGTGAGGAAGAGTGTGTGAAAGAGCACCTCCCAGTGGTTACATGTTTCACAACATGCAGCCAGTTAGAATACCATCACAACCACAAATCTGCTCAAGGGTCTTTCATCTGAATGGAGGCCCCATTTTTTCCCCTCGAAATTAATTTTCACCACCTAATTGCTATGTTCATTACCAGGGTACAATAATGTCAAAAAACCACTGTCCTGATTTAATTTCCACGGCTGAATGTGAAATGAGTCGGAAAAAGAGGCAAAGCGCCGTGTGTGCTGCTTGTCATTTAGTTCATGTTGAACTGCAAAGCAGAGGCAATTTGGGTTAATGTGGAATGAGGAGGAGGGGAGAGGTTACAAAAGAGCAGGGGTAATTTGGTGTGGCAAATTGATGAGTCATCTTTTGTTCGGCGTCTTTGATTGACAAAAGAGCCAGGCGGCATTAGAGTTAGAGGAGACGGAAACGGTCTTGGCGTAAATTTCTCATTCTGTCTTTTCTTTTTTTTTTTTCTTGCAACACACTTCCACTCTCTCTCAAGTTTTATGTCTTTTCCTCTGTGGTGTATTCCTCCTTGTGTTTAGGCTAATTACAGTTCTGCTAAGCTTGAGTGTGTCAACTGTGATATTTCCACTGTTGGAGCTGCAACATTAGCGCTGCTCTCCCATTATGTCCGCATTAGGGGCATCACACATTAGCCAAACTCTCCTCTGGCTGCACTTAACAGAAAAGGCAATGGGGGTTATTATAAAAGCTGCCAAATGCTTTAAAATTTTCACAATATCTCCCCTGAATTCTGCATTGGCACTCCGTTAAAATTGCAGTGCTGAAAGGTGAGAGGGAACAATCATCCTCTCCTGATTCGTTGTCTGTTCTTGGAGCGCGCTTCGTCGAGCTCCATCACCTCATGCATGCTAAACTCAACGGAACGGCCAAATGTTTATGCTTTGTGTCTCTGAGGTAGAATGAGTTAAAATAAAAGCCTGTTTGTTGTGCGTTTTGTCTACGGAGGATTGGAGCGAGGCGAGGGTGCCCGTGCATCATATGCAGGTCGTACTTCAAGGCCAAACTGGAGCGAGATGAAAGGGAGAGACACGGTGCTCTGTCCTGTGACGAATGATTGTTAGATATAACTGAGTCCTGGAGGTAAACAAACGAGGCTGATTTTCCACGGGGTAAAAGGATTTGAGGGCCTGGATGTGTTTTCCGTGATGAGAGACAGCAGAGTGTCGCAACATCAAGGCCTGTGCTCTCTGAACTGAGCGCGACATTTATATAATGCTTGATGGAGCCATTGATTGTGCTTTATTAGATTATTAACTGATACTGAAAGCTGATACAAAATTGCACCTTTCAACTCTGCGCCTCCTGGATGAGGACATCCATTTCTTCTTGCTGTGGCACAGCCAGGCTCCTCATCCATAATAACACTGTCAGAGCTCTGCACAGAGGAACATGCTGCTTTTAAGGGGAATGAGACGAGCTGGCCAGGACTGGCGCCGGCCCACACCGCACCTACTGATAATTTATTCCTCCTTATTCAGCCTTTTTACAACTGCACATCCTCGACATCATGAGTGGCAAAACACACTCAACGGCTGTGTTAAAAAAGGAAAAAAAATCAGCTTATGACATAATGTGATCACTTATTATCCAGTTACAATTTGGTGTCCCTTTTTTTGAGAATTGGTGGTTGTGGGCAGTGGATGTTTAGGGGGAGATAGCAGGTCAACAATAAATGCCACATGGAAGTGATGAACATCATCTGAAAGCTGTGAACCTGAAGATTAATTTAAGATGCAGCTATTTATTTATTTGTTTGTTTGTTTGTTTGTTTAAACCTATTAGGGTGTATAAAGGCTCACTACATTAGTGGTGGCTTTCTGAAGTCCAGTTCCATGTTCAACTATGTCCAATAAGTTGTTGCAGAAATTTTTGGGTTGATTTGTTGTTGAGACTCAAGAAATGCCCTCACTGCAATAAACTGGCTACTACTGATGACTAACATCATCCCACATGAAGAAAACTAAACTCATTAAATCCACAAGAGTCTCAGCTTTCCAGTGATACCCAGTTTATGTAATTCAAAGCCTATTTAGGGACCTCAGTGTGCACAAATCTTCAAATAGAGTAGGTGGAAATAGCAAATGTGTACTCCATAAGAAAAAATAAGTGTTTTTTTCCTTAACCTGCATTTTATCAGTAAAGTAGGCATGTATGTAAAGAGGACAGTCGTGGAAACACAGAGAGCATTTTTTCATTCAGATAGCATGATGTCAGAGGTCACATGACTGCTTTGAAAATCGCCAAAATAGCCTAACTTTGCAGTGTCGACAACTTCCCAACATGGTATCCTGACATGCTATCCTTAGATCTTCTAGTTTCATATAATATCAGTATCTTTAGTATACTCTGAATATTAACTGGTTATACAGCAGGAATCAGTTCAGTTGTCTCTGAAATGTGGAAGTCTAACACTGCCATGCCATATAAGTCGTCTTTCCATCAAGTCAATTCTATATACATTTTTAAGATTTGCATGAAGAAGCTTGACTGCAACACCAAATTTTGAATTTTGAAAAAAAAATGTGAAATACCTTTGAACACTTTTTCAGAATAAGTTCTCATGTGATCATTTAACTCTGCAGGTCAATACGAGCTGACATGAAATAATAATTATAATATATTATATATTGCCCAATTGAATCCAATTCTTGAAGACTTCTTTTCATTTTCTCTAGTTGGTGGACAAATTCCAATTAGCAAGCTCTTTCTTGTTGTTGTTTTTAATACCTCTCAATCTCTACTTCTTCTGTTAATTGGTGGATTAGCCTACAGCATGGGTCAGCAACCTTTTCCATAAATACAGCCAATTTTGGCCCAAAAAAATATAAAGAAAAATCAATCTGGAGCTGCAAATTCGAGCCTTATAATGAACATAATTTGCCAATTTCTTGCTGCAGATCAAGCATATCAATAAGCGAGAAGCACTGAAAGAAAACAAATCTTTTTTTCCCTTCAGAGACTTTCTTTTATAGCTAGAGGATAGGGTAAAGGGCCAGATGGACATAGGCTGTGATGCTGGTTTAAGTTGACTTTCTGTCTATATGCTCCATTTTTTTTTTTTTTTTACAATTGGAGAATGTAAGAACACTTTAACAATGTAAAAGAAGAATTAAATTGTAGACATGAACCATTTATTCATTTACATATAATTGATTTTTCTCAAAGCAACAGGGAGCCACTGGAGAGTGGCCAAAGAGCCACATCCTGCTCTGGAGCCTCAGGTTGCCTACCCCTGGCCTACAGCAATAAATTACACTGACATATTCTGACCAAAGTAAGTTTATGCTGCTTTGTTTATTCAATCTAAAGCAGTTGATGAAGATGTCCCTAATTTGCATTTTCTTTCATGTGACATTTCAATAAGCTCATATAAATCATATATACCAGAAATATATTGTGCATATTTAGGAAGAGTTGTACCTGAGAATGACTGTTGGGTCCTACACTAGATTTAAGCAAGAAGAAGGAGAGTGTGATGCTTTATTGACTCTTAGCTGCAGTGTAGAAAATATAAAGACATGAAGTAGTTATTTGACAGTTGTGGTTTGTAGTAAAAAAACAAAAACAAACTGAAATGCAGTAAATAGCAGCACTTGTGTATTGTAGGCTCAATGTGCAAATAATCTTGGTAAGATATAATTCTATAATTATGTAAAGATTTAATGCCGCTATTGGTACCATCTGAAACAAGAAGACTGAAGGAATCAGTTGTTACCAACCAGGCGGCAACCTCCGGGTCTGAGCAGTGAGGCAAACCAGGAAGTGTCTTAAGCTGCATTCTACTGAAAATTCCAGCAGGGGGCGCTGACGAACGTTGCAGAAGTATTTAGGTCCATTCATTTCAATACGAAATGAGAAAATGAAGAATCATATGACTTGGGGCGTGGCTACCTTTGATTGACAGGTCACTAACAAGGCGAGCTGTCATCAGAAGATAAGAAAAGACATGCGTATCCAGCATAGACATAATAAATGTTATCATATTTATTATGGTATCCAGCCGTGAACTTGTTTGTTGTTGTCCCGTGTTTCCGTCCGGTTTGGTCTCATAACTTTGACCCTCTAACACTGTATTTTCATTTAATGACAGTTTATTAGAACATTTTGTTCAGTAAAAATGTCTTGTTCAGTGTTTGGTTGGAGTAACAGACCCTCCAAGGAGTCGCTGTTCATTTTTCTGAGGTAAGTAACGTACATTTTGGGGGTTTTTTGCTAGCCAAAATGAACATCCCAGTTAATGCTCCAGTTAATGCTAACATGAATTAGCATCAACTTTGCTCAGTCAGGTTGAGGTGTAAAGAGGCTGTAGTCAGTGTCGTCACATCCCTGGTGACAAGATGGTGACGAAATCGATGCCTCAAGCATATATATATATATATATATATATATATATATATATATACACACATATATATATATATACCACCACAAATCCTCAATCAATCAAAATACATTAAATAAATAAATAAAAAATCCAAGTTTAATTAATTTTGGGCCCAAATTGTTGGTTGTGAAAGACCCAAATCATCACTCTTGCAAAGCTGCTGCAATTTGTTCTGAAAAGTTCTGAAAGTGTAAAGCAGCAAGGACCCTGATTTCTTCTTCCTGGGAGTTTTTATCATTATCATTTGAATCTAAAAATGTACAAAATACAAAGCAATCTTTTTATGAGTAGCATCTTTCCTCCGGCAATGTCTCTGTCTGACTGCTATTTGAAGGCAACTGCTAAAAGGTTCCTTTGTAGCTCTTCTAAATATCAGCACACCATTCCTAAATTTAAAAAATGGATAAAATCTGTTTCCTATTTTGCGTCATTGTGGCCAGTTATGACATATTTCTTTTCCTTGCTGGAATACAGGGCTGCCACTGAACCTGCATGATGCTATCACTCAGTGGTTACTTGGTAGATGTCCCATTCTCTGTTTTCTGGAAATAACTTAAATAAATAAAAAAAATGAAAAACACATTTGGAAAAGAGTTAGACACTGTTTAAAAATAATGAGTAGTCACACACACACACACACACACACACACACACACACACACACACACACACATATTGGTTTGTGGTCGAATTGGAAGCTGTAAAAATGCTATGTTATACTAGTACTAGCTAGCTTGGTTAGCAGTTATTCAAAAAGAACAGCTGACTCCAACTTAACACTGAACAGGACATATCAGGTGACCAAAATGTTACAGTTAACTTTCATGAAGTGAAAACACACTGTAAAAAGGTCAAAAGCACAAAGTGGCAATGTTTACGACCTGTCAATCATGAGGTAGCCACGCCCAAAAGGATAGCATAGCATACCTTTATTTTCTACTTTACTCTAAATGGGAGCCCATAAACTCATTAGAATTTTATGCATATTTTTTTTGCAACTGGTGGAGTCGCCCCCTGCTGGCCATTAGAAAGAATGCAAGTTTGAAGCACTTCCGTCAAAGACTAAAACTGAGTTTGTTTGACGTGCTTTTTGAATAAAGATACATGGTGTAAAAGGTGTAAAAATCACAAGAAAACTCCATATAGTGGGGCGGATTAGCTCAATATTTTACAACAATCGTTCACTTTGTGATAAAAGCATGAAATTTGGTAGATGTGTTCGTGAATATGTTTCGAACAAATCTGGATATTGGGCCACCTCAAAAGCGCCCCCTAGTGGCCGTGGCAGGCATTTGTTATACGAATAAATCAATGATGAATAAAAACTGCCTTTTTAATAATACCAACTGGTGATGAATTGTATATTGTTGGAAAGCCTGATTGGTCACCTTTACAACGAGGTACAGCTTGTAAGGATCGTGCATTCATGGAATGAGCAACGGGGCTAAACGTGTGGGTAGCACCCCCCAAAAATGTGCATCCCCTGTGTAGTGGGGTGGATTAGCTGAACAATCGTTCATTTTGTGATAAAAGCATCAAATTTGGTACACTCATTGCTGAATACACGTTTAATGAATCTGGATATTGGGCCATCGCAAAATAAATTCTGATGGCTGTGGCGGCCATTTTTAAAAATGGTCATTTAAAAGCGGCCATTTTTAAAAATGGCCGCCAGTGGTTACTGGCGAGGAATGCTTTGCCTACCCTACAGCTGCTGTTTCATGTTTTCAGCACCACAAATATAATTTAGAGACATGTTAAAGTGACAAAAGCTTTATTACAGTCTAATAGAAAAGAACATTAACTTTGTATAACATTTTATTAGGTCTTGATATTCCCATTCACAGGCTACGGCCTCCTCTTTGGCTTGTATTCTTCTGTTGTTCCTTAAAAAGAAAAAATAATTTTCAATATTGTATGATCTGCAACAATAAAAACAAAACACATTTAGACAGAGAAAAAAATCCTACATTTTAAAAATTCTACTAGGGTTACTTGTAGCAGGTTACTCTTTCTGTCAAAATCCTTGTACTGAGGTGTGTGACTTAGTCAGGCGGCTTAGCCAAATAAAGGGGACACACCGGACAAAAGCACCACATTTTTTCCACATACTCTCTATCATTATAGGTTTAAATTTTTAGTAGGAGCCACTTCATCAAGATTGCGGTGATGGCAGCCATTTAAAGTCTATGAGAAATGCTATATCTTCCAAGCCACTTAGAAGGTCAATCTTGGTGTCAAAATATAAATTTTCTGGGTCCAGGAATCATTTAAAGCTATTGAGAATATCACTAGATGATTATTTTATCAAATAGATATGTTCATTTTCACTCAGACTGGGCAACTTGCTTCAAGTGCTGCAGCAGGGTATCCTGAGTTGAAACTGTTTGGAATCAGTGTTCACGGGAGAGTGTGGATTAGCTGCCACGTACACTGCTCAAAAAAATCCAGGGTACGCTTTCATCTCATGTCAGATCTTGATCAACAAATTATTTACAGTGAGTCATCCAGTGATATTCTCAATAGCTTTAAATGATTCTTTGACCCAGAAAATGTATATTTTGACACAAAGATTGACCTTCTAAGTGGCTTGGAAGATATATTGGTTCTCATAGACTTATGGCTTATATGGCTGCCGTCTCCTATCTGCAATCTTGATGAAGTGGCTCCTACCAAAAGTTGAAACCTTTGGTGATGGAGAGCATGTGGAAAAATGTTGGTGCTTTTGTCCGGCGTGTCCCTTTCTTCTCAAATCTGGTCCTAAGCCGCCTGACTAACTGTGATGGAGTTATAAAATACATTTAAAAAAAGAACCACATGGGCAAAGGAGACATTACATATAGTGTGCCTGTGTGTGTGTGTGTGTGTGTGTGTGTGTGTGTGTGTGTGTGGAGGGATGTCCACATTCCACAGGACATAATGTAACAGTGTCTCATTAAGCTTTCACACCCAACAGCCACTGATACATGTTCCAAGCTAACTAGCTAGCTTAAGTACCTATTTTTGCTATCTTGCTAATTTACTTTTCCGCCAAGGCCCATGATGATTGTTTTTCTCTTTAGCCTTTATGATGTTCATAGCATATTTTATTCATAATTATAACAGGTGAAATGAAATATTTAGACATACCTTGATGGACAGTCCACTGCACTGCTTGTCCCAGGAAGCAAATGCTAGTCAGCTCATTTGCTAGCTAGCTCGATGGCTAGCCCGATTGTGGTGGGGCAGGAAAAATAACTGAAAGAGTGTCTAACTGGATTTTTGTTAATTTAATATGTGTATTTACATTTTTTAATTTACGTTTGTATATTTAGTTTACATTTTTTAAATATTTTAAGAAATAATTTAAATATTTTTTGTAATTTTAACGAAGAAAATGACTGCTATGGCCACTAGGGGGCGAATTTGCGATGGCCTAATATACAGATTTGTTTGAAACATATCCACCAACACATCCACCAAATTGTGTGCTTCTATCACAAAATAAACAATTCTTGTGATTTATTGAGCTAATCCGCCCCACAGGGGATGCACATTTTTGGGGGGTGCTACCCACACGTTTAGCCCCGTTGCTCATTCCATGAATGCACGATCCTTACAAGCTGTACCTCGTTGTAAAGGTGACTAATCAGGCTTTCCAACAATATACAATTCATCACCAGTTGGTATTATTAAAAGGGCAGTTTTTATTCATCATTGATTTATTTGTATAACAAATGCCTGCCACGGCCACTAGGGGGCGCTTTTGAGGTGGCCCAATATCCAGATTTGTTCGAAACATATTCACCAACACATCTACCAAATTTCATGCTTTTATCACAAAGTGAACGATTGTTCAGCTAATCCGCCCCACTAATAGCACTTTCTTTTTAAAAGAAAATGCCTTTGTCGGGGAGTTGCATGTAGAGAGCAGTGTTAGAAATGAAATCACTGCAACAAACTCAACATCATTTCATTACGACTTACGACTTCCATAGAGTGTAGCCACTGAAACAATGTAAAAACTATGTAGCTTTATTAAGTGTTTAAATTACGCAGCAGCCTGTGTTTTATGTGTGTAACATACAATGGGAAATAAAGCGGGAGGCGAGCGTGGCTAACTAATTCATTTGTGACTAGCACCTTCAAAATAATGTAATTCTTTCTGACATGTTCCGAACTCTGCTCACTAGGAAATCATGTTCCATGAAGGCAACACCTTTTCAATGAGCCTGGAACTGCCTTCCACATCCTGTCCCTCTCATTTCACACCTCCTATCAACTGCCACAATGGCATTCAAACGACTTTTTCAGCATGTTAAATAACTCAGCGTGTCAAATATTATACAGCACCTATTTCATAATATATGCTAAGGAAAATCACGTTTGAACTGTTTTTCATATTTGGATCATGTTGCCTTTATTTTTCCTCTACCACACTAACAATTCAGTTCACTTCCACTTTGTGTTGTTTTTCTGTTATCCCATTGCTTGCCTCACATTATTTCATACCTGCATCCATTTTACCCTGAACTTGGAAAATATATCCAATTCAAAATGCATGATGCTGTCAGGATTATGTTTCCTCACATAGCAGCTAAAAAAACAGTAGTCTGTTTGAGCCACTTATCTGCCTGATTATTACCTTTCCTATAAATCTCAATTTATATTCTCATCTACTTTCAACTTACCTCCAGGAATAACAACTTCTGAAACAAACCACCTCCCGTGAATAATGTGTATTAAACACTTCATGGCCACCTTGTCATTCGTCTCTGATCACAGATCTGTCCTGCTGTTTCCTTGGAGCAAATTGGAAAGTAAGAGGAACATATCGCTGACTCATTTATTGGGAAATGACCCACGTCAGCTTGGCAAGTTGTTCTCAATTAGCATACTTGCATCTGACATCGGATGGCGCTCTGGGAAATGTCCCTGGTCAGTCTTGTCCTCACCCAGAGGAGAGACTGTAAATGTGCATCAGCTTGTAAAAGATGTTCATTCCCCCAGTGACAACGTGATTTCTAAAATAGTATCGCCACAGGCAAAGGCAGTTTTAAGACTCTTTTGAAGAGTGACTGGTGGCTTTAAGTGATAATGAAGCAAAAAGAACACCAGTGAGACCCTCAAAAAGTCAAATTTATTCCCATGGTGCTAAGCTGCAGCCTTGACAACCTCCAAAACTTCAAAAAAAGACTTGAAAGTGCACTCTCCTGATTTAGCATTGGGCAGTGAAAAGTTACCAACATTAAAGCAGCAGAACCAGAGACCAGAAGTATTCTTCTTCCTCATCAAAACCTGGTGCCCATATTACCCACAGTGCAACTCAACTGCTGTGGTGTGTTATGGGAAGATGCTTGATCCCAACCACTGGGTCTGAGCAGTCAGGCCGATGCAGAAGTACCCAAAGACTGCATTCTTTCTTACTGGCCAACAGGGGGTGCCACCACTGGTTGCCAACATGTTGCTATTAACTTTCATGAACTGAAAACACACTGAAAGAGTCAAAGTTCTAAGCCAAAGTATACCTAGCATATAGGAGCGTTTCCATTGGGTACTTTTCCCTCTAGTGAGCCTCTATGGGTGTGGAATAACTGGAAATCTTCAGAACCTTATGTAAAATTTCTTCTTCAGTTTTAGGTATTTTCTTGGTTTCTGCTTACAGCTAAATGTTTGATTTTTTTTTTTGTTATTTTTCATGCTTTATTATTGAAAGTGACAGATAGAAAGGATGTGACAGAGGGGATGACATGCGGCAAAGGGAGCTCAGGCCGGATTCGAACCCGGCTCCGCCGGAGCAAGGACTCAGCCTTGATGGTAAGCGCTCTACCAGTGTGAGCCACCGGGATGCCCCAAATGTTTGATTTTTGCTGCCAATATACCAATATTTTAATTTCCCCCACTCATCCAAACATGCTACATTGATCACATTAATAATTTGCTAAGAAACAATTGTGTTTTTTTTCTCGAACAAAATGTCTTAGACATTTCAACTTCTTCCACAGAGGGAAAAAATAAAAGTATTTTTCCTGTTCTGCTGACTGCTGCTGGAAGAGACAGCTACGGGAGGACTGGGAGGGCTTTAGGACCGCGCTACTCATTAAGAAGAGTAGGAATGAATCTCAAAAAGTCTCCAATAACACCAGGAAAAGTCGCTAGATTTGTCGCAAGTTGCATTTTTTAAAAAGAGTTGCTAGAGGGGTCTGAATAGTCGCTAAATATAGCAACCAAGTCGCTAAGTTGGCAACAATGAACGCCGTGTCATTCGAACCCCGTTGGTTAGCTGCTACAATAGTACCTGTATGAGAACAGAGGCCGAGGGGAACTAAGTAGTGGGCGGAGCCAAAACACTCTGCCACTTTAAGACGGGTTTTTTTGAGAAAAAAGTACTCCGTGGAAACAAGCCTTAAATTGCGCTAAATGGGACCATAATTAGGATAATAAACATCATGCTGTATTAAAGAAGACTTGCAACTATTGAGTGAGACCATAAACTAATTTGTAAAGTGTTTACTAAAGCAATAAAACAAGTGAGAAATTGTAGATGTAAGTTTTTATGTAAGTCAACAGAAAAATGAGACTACTTCTCACTTGATATTAAATATTCTCATAATGAGTTCATGGTCTCAGTCGCTAGTTTCAAATTTTCTTTAATACAACCTAATGTTAATTTGGTAAATTATTGTCCCATTTGGAGTAAAGTAGACAATAAAGCAGATATGTTTTAGGGTGTGGCTTCCTTATGATTGACAGGTCATGTCCACAGTGCGTTTAGGTCTTAGAACTTCGACACTTCCCAAGTGCGTTTTTTGGTGAATAATTAAATTAACTGTAATGCTTTGGTGTCTTAAAAACATCTTCTTCAGTGTTTCGAATGGACTAAAAGACACTCGAGGGAGTCGGCTGTTCATTTAAAAGAACAATTGTCTTTTGTTGATCAAGCTAGCACGAGCTGATATGTAGCTTCATATCAGCTCCTGATCTGTTCTGCACATGTTCCAGATTTACCAAAACTAATATGCAAATGGCCAAAATGCTGAAGTCGATGCTTCACAGCAGCAGGCCACAAACCAATGGAGCACAAAGCAATCAGGTATGTGGTTTGTTTGTGACGCAAAAGTGCATTTTTAAACAGATTCAGTGTGGGGAGACAGCTTCCGATATTATGCAATGAAACTCAATAGTGAGACCCTCACTGTTTACACTGTGTAAGCCTCACTTTAGCTAACACATATCCTAAGTTCGACAAAAAGATTTACAGCTTTTACATTTTGATAAAAAGGGCACTGAGGCCTGAATGTGTGGAAATTGGAAAAGAAAAAGTCAGTTGGTGCATCCCTAATGGAAAACTAAATAATTGAACATGTTAATTAAATTGCAGGGTCCTGAAATCGAGGAGCATGCTGTATTATTCAGACTGCTGGACAATAAAACTAATATTTTGCATTCTCTGTGATATGGGCTCCTGCTGAGTTGACACTGTTACATGACCTTCATGATGCCTTTATAATCTCCATAACCGAGGCAATGTGGTCAACAGGGACGGGCTTATGATGGTTTGTTAGCATGTAGGAACATCTGAGAAAACCCGCTGAGCTGTACATACATTATGTTCCACTTATCAGTGTGCAAATTAAGCAAGTTTTTCCTAAAGATGTGTACACTTTCATGCATTTTTTATACTTTAATCACATTTTAAATGCGAATGTACAAGCCAGAGAGCGAATGAGAGGTTAATGTGTTGCACGGATGGGGTTGAATGAGGACAGGAGATAAGGGCCGTTCAAAGGAGCATGTCCTTGTGAGGGTTTGCCCGCGCACACATACACACACAGCCATCATTTCCAACCTGATTAGCTCTACAAGCAGCAATATCCTGAGGAGAGTGTTTTGTTCCACCCATTTGCTGCTTCACAGACAAGAAGCAAATCACAAGATTAAGAGCAATGCCTCTTCTAACTCTGAGAGAATCATTGATGAGGACCCTTTTCATATATATGCTATTTTAAAGGCATTGTGGATATAATAGGTATCAAATGGAATATGATGCTGTGATATAAATGATCTAACATGAGAATTTGCCCGTACTTATCATTAATCTACATCAGAGGCTTAACCAAGATAAGATAAGAAACTTGTGTGCTGTGAAAAAAACACATTTGTGATACTGTCTTTGCAGAAACGGGAGTCTAGGTCTAATCCAAACCACTGACAGTGCATTGTGAAATGTCAGAAAATGCATATGTATTAGTGATGGAGTCAATACATTCTTATCTGGCCCTCAAACATTGACTTCAGGGAATACAAGGTAGGAAGAGGACACTGATGATATCTACGGATTTAACGCAACTGCAGGATTATGAATCAGTGAGCTCAATATAGCTAATATAGTGTACATCTTATGGAATATGCTGAGATCATTTAAATTCATTACATCTAACAAAAGGCCAAAGGCGGACAAGAGATAATCAAGTTCTATATATACTGCAGCAACCTATAATATTTGCATATTTGGCTTAGGCCTTCACTGCCTAACAAAGTTAATAAAGGCAGCAGGAATTTATCTTGCACATGTATGCTGACAGTTTCATTATTTTCATTCCATGCAATGTGCACACAGCAGCACCTGCTTGGCAAAATTTCACTAATTTAAAGGCCAAATCAATAATTTCTTTCCAAACTATGTGCTGTCCCCACCAATTTGCATAACAATTTGCTATGCCACTATAAATTTGCAAGAGAAAAACTCGAAGTCACTACAAATTTGCATAGAAACAACAATGGCACAACCAAAACTCCCCGATTACCACAAATCTGCATAATACTTCCACCGTGATGTCAATGTTCATAAAACAGAATGATAATTAATATTATTTTATTATTTCTTTTATTCAACACAACTTTGCCTACAAACTCTACATTTGCCAAAACTTTCGCCATGTAATTATCATGTTCTGTGTGAGCTTTGCCTGAAATTGCCTTTTCTCCCCCTACTGGCGTTTAAGGGAAATTCATTATTTTCTTTTTTAAGTCCAGCCCAGGCAGCAACCTCCGTGTCTGAGCAGGGAGGCAAACCAGGAAGTGCCTTAAGCTGCATTCTACCGAAAAATCCAGCAGGGGGTGCTATGTTTGGCTGCAAAAAAATTCTGCCCATTCATTTCAGTGCAAAATTAGAAAACTTCTCACTTGATTTATTACCTCAGAATTTTTTTTTAGGACAACACTATGGTCTCAATCACGAGTAAAAAAAATCTTCTTAAAGACAATTTGATGTTAATAGTATAAATAATGGCTCCATTTAGAAGAAAATAGAAGATAAAGAATCGTATGATTTGGGGCGTGGCTACCTTTGATTGACAGGTCACTAACAAAGTGAGCCGTCACCAGGAGAGAAGCAGAACAATGTGTATCCACGGCAACGTGTCAATAAAGTTATATTTAACGTTATATAGATATAAAAAAGGACGTTAACCAGTTTGGTCTCAAACTCTGACCCTTTCACTGTATTTTCACTTAATGACAGTTTATTTGAACGTTTTGTTCAGTAAAAATGTCTTGTTCAGCGTTTGGTTGGACTAACAGACGCTGAGTCGCTGCTCAGTTTTCTGAAGATACATTTTGTTTTTGTTTTTTGCTAGCCAAAACTAACATCTCAGTTAATGCTCCAGTTAATGCTAACATGAATTAGCAGCAGCTTCTCTCAGTCAGGTTGAGGTGTAGAGAGGCTGTAGTCAGTGATCAGATCCCTCTCCTCCTCCACAGTCCAATTATGGTCTGCTCCCCGTATCGGAAACAAGATGGCGACGCAAGATGGTGACGAGTGTAACGCTGAACTCGAGGCTTCCAACGGGCCACAAACCAATGGGTGACGTCACGGTGACTACTTCCATTATTTATGCAGTCTATGGTACAGCCTTTGTTCTGATAGGCGGATCAGGTCACATGACACTGCCAGGTCCTGGTGTAGAGACTTTGATCAGAAAAGCATTCTACATGCCATGCGGTCAGCATGTAGCTCCCAGCTATCATCATCATTTCCTCCCGCTGTTTGTGCCTAGGAAAAGGATCACTTCGGAGTTATATTCACATTTTCCAGTTACACAAGTGTTGATGTAGTGCATATGTTACATAAATCTTCAAGAGATTCTACCAGACTAACTGAATTTCCCCTCGGAGATAAATAAAGTAATTTTTAGGATTGATTAAATGTTTAGTTTATTTGCATGTAACTGTCGCTAATGCTAAATTAACAACAACTACAACTATCTACATAAGTTATAAGTTATGTACAGCTATTTACATTATTATCTCTCTGAATATATTATGTTATTTGAGT
This sequence comes from Centropristis striata, assembly GCF_030273125.1. Classification (NCBI taxonomy): domain Eukaryota; kingdom Metazoa; phylum Chordata; class Actinopteri; order Perciformes; family Serranidae; genus Centropristis; species Centropristis striata. The sequence goes on from NC_081534.1 coordinate 8,391,198, forward strand.
AACCATTCAGTAATTAGTGCGACACTTTTCGGTATCATTTCAGTTTTACAATATTGTTTCATGAGAATGAAGACAACATGAAAGACCATTCAATTTTACTCCAGCTTCTGACTTTCTCTTGGAGCTTGTTCGCTATCTGTTTATTTGTGTACACACACACACACACACACACACACACACACACACACACACTGAGGACAGTGTGTTTTTTAGCACACCAAGTTGAAAATGTGTTATCTTCACATAGCACCCATGACCACCAAAGTAAAAAAAATGCACCCAAAGGATAATACTTGTTTTTCCAGAAAGCAAAGTTTTACTGACAGTTGTATGGTAACCAGAAGTCCATACTGAGTAAATAGCAAACCCTGTTTGTCTGTTTCTGTTAGCAGCAAGAACACCTGCACACTGTGGTTCAGCAGGGGAAAATGCCCTGTGAGATCTGGTTTACCTGTAAGAAGTGTTTTTGTATAAATATACTCCATATACTGCTGGATAGTGTAAACTTGCATGATACATCATGTTATAGCTCTACTTCTGTTTTGCATGTAAAACTTTAAGGGGTTCTTCACACGCCCTTATTCTGCAAAAACTACCCACAGAAGTCGTAAAAAAGTGGTACAGCAAATAGTCGACATTTCTCCCTTCCATGCCAATGAACAGAGGAATATCAAGATGTACAACACAGAAAGTAAATATGAGTACTTCACCTTGGCCCTAGAAAGGAAAGAAATGACGCAGCCAAGTATGCCTGCGAATTCTGTCTATATTTGACTACTCTACCCCTCAAGATTTATGTCTAGTGACTATGTTCATTACCACATCAGGCTTCAGCAAGTAGTGTGTCCTTTATGAAGCATGGCTAAAAGTAAGTGTGGCGTGTTAGTCGGGTAGATGTGTAGCACATTAAACTCTGCAAAGACCAGAATTCACCTCATATCTATAGACTGTATCAGAGAAGTGGAAGTATCCACTCGGATGTCAGCCATTGATTTTTGCTGGTCTGCTGTTTTGGAGTCAGAAGTGACCATATTTGGACAAGAAGGATAAAAGTGATGCTGTGGCTCAATTAGCATTCAAACTGACTTAATGGATTAAGAAATTAAATACTCACTAACAATGGTTTAAAAAAAAGCAAAATGTGTAATCCTGGACACTTCAATTCAATGGCCGCCATCTTTGCTATGTAGCAGAAGGGGCGGGACCACCAACCTATTTCAAATTTGTGAAGATGGCAACAACGAAGCTGCAGCAGTTGAAACGGTGAACACCCTGCTTTGCAAATTTCAGTTCTACAAGTGTTTTTTTTTTTCAATAAGCTACAGACAACCATCATACTGTAGTCTGACAGACAGCGCACTGTGCTTGTGACTTGTCAATCTCAAAACTGCTACGCACTAAAGCATACCTAGTATACATTGTGCTAAATACGATCAATAATAAACATCATGCTGTATTAAAGAAGACTTGAAACTAGTGAGTGAGACAATAAACTAATTCGTAAAGTGTTTACTTAGGCAATAAAACAAGTGAGAAACAGAACCATCATTTTTATTTCATTTTCTCATAAACCTCTATACAGAATACTATAGCCATAAGTCATTTGTGCAACCTGTGAAATTGACCCCTTCTGGCCATTAAAATGCAGGTTTAAGATACTTCCACATTCACTTCACTTTTCAGACCCAAGCCTCTTCTCTCGTCAAAAACATCAATATAGGTGGTGTGTACAGGCAGCGAAAAACAAGCTACATTTACGAATTTTACTGTCGCTGTAATGCAGCCGCCGCCATCTTGCTAACGTAGTAGTTATTGACAGCCAACTGAAGTTTAAAATGGTGGATTCCTACAGTTAGAGTTTGGGGTGGTGGATGGGTCAAACAAGTCAAGCGGGATTCGCATCCTGTGTAAAAATAAACATGAACCAGTTTTAACTTAAGTTAAAGGTCTAACCCTAACGCTTAACCAGAAGTTTTTTTTGCCCTAAACCTAGATCAGTGGTTTTACAACATAAAACCACAGAAACTGCAGTCTTTTTTTCCAACTGCGGACTGTACTTGTGTGCTATTTTTAGAATGCGCCATTGTAGCACGAGCCGCGCCGTGATGCGTTAATAGGTGCCGTGAAATATGAGCCGCGATACGTGCCTATGTGCCGTAATTCATGGAATAACAACCTCTTCTGCCGTTTATGTTGGAGAAGTTGTTGCAGACCCAGAGGTTGCAGCTTGCTGCAGACCTGCTATCAACATTAGCATTTTATGAAGCGTCAACCATAATATCTCTAAACCATAATGGTATAATAAGTGCAATTGTAAACATACCTTAATCATATGTATACTATATTACTACAATCATTCCCTTACCTAGAATTTAACGTAACAGCCTTGCTAGCAGCTCTGTAGGCTTTGGTCTTAATTCTAACATAACATGCAACACGGTTTCAATGACAATGTAAGGAGGAGTCATGTTTACCATGTTCACTATTTTTGGTAGCATGTTAGCATTTGCTAATTAGCCAACATGCAGACCAAAGTTGCACTCTCCAGAGCTCTATACTAGCTAAAGTTGGCATTTAAACATAACTGACTTTTGCAGAGTCATCCTGTATTGATGTCTTTGTCTGGCACTAGGGTTGGTTTCACTGTGCAATTGCAGCTAAAATATGTCAAACTTTAACTTGAAAGTACAACTTTGTACCTCTCTAGTTTTTTAATGAAGACAATGAAGAAAGAATGAAGTTTTACATAATGAGAACTGTCACTTTAATAAGCGTGCTAGGTCATAATACACTCTGCTAACAACAGAAGCAGTATTATAGTTGGCTTATTTCTAGATTTGATCAAACTATGAGAGGAAGTCAGAAATGAGACCACAGGCGGATGCTTTGAAAGGGGCAGAACAATCACAAGTCTCTGTGGAGATTTTGCAGGGTAGAAGAGTACGAAGCCAGTTCCAGCCTTGTTTTTCAACTTCTCTTTGTATTCTTTCAGATCTGTGTGGCCTCAATCCCTCTGTCTCTCACTACTCTTCTCCCACTTTTCCGATAATTAATAGGTTATTAATATTTCAGCATAGCACAGAAGAACACACACTCACTAAAAGAAGAGGAGTCACATTAAATCTAAAAACTATTGTTTTTGAGTATAATAATGGGACAGTTTTGGAAATTGCTTTTGAATATTTCCACTGAAGTTTAAAGAGACTGAGCGGTTATTGAATGTGACTGTATAGGGGCAGGAGACAGAAGTGATTATTAAAGATATGAGAGATAATAGGAAGATAGAGATATTCAGAGTGTGGGGGGATTAAATTAAATAACCAGCTGCATTAATGCATCAGAGCATCCATCAATTTCAATCTATGGATCTGGATAAAAAAGGCAATAGCTGAGAGCTTGATCAAGGGCATGTATTCTGTATTCCACGTGAATGTGAACCTGAGAATGCTGTACGGACGAACTCATCTCAAGTGGGAGTTGAGCATCTCTCAGGAGACATAATTAGAGGGAACATTTTTGATGATGAGAAGCGCTTCTGGGTGGATTTTCAGTGCAGTGTATATGGGATTAACTGTACATTACATGGGTTTCTAATCCATAGGCAAGCTAAGCCAGGAATTAGCATGCATGATTAGCATTTTAAGCCAGCTATTAGATGAGAATAATACTGTAATTCACCTAAAATGGCTTGCAGTGTTTTGACTGCTCTATAGTCCGCATGAACTATTCCAACAACCTGAAACAGGAGACGTAAACAGACTCTTGGAGAAATCCTAGAGGAATAATACAGGCAAAAATTAACTACAGTATTTTAAATGTTTATTTACTCAGGGAAGATTTTCCAGCCCTTTTTTCAGCTGTAACCTGATTCTGCCTTGCACTGTTATACATGTTAAGATTTTGGAGCTGCTCAGTACAACCAGACTTCTACTTTTGGCCTCTGAACAGCTCCTCGGGAGCAAATGGGGCTTATTAATGTCAGCTGCAGAGAGACGAGTGAGTGCTTCTCATTCAGTTCCTCTTCTCAGGCTACCAGATGGTCTCGATCTGAACTGGCTTCTTTCCGGCCACAAGTCTTCCCCAACTATCCTTTAGGCTAATCCTACCTCCATATAGGATTTTGCAGAGACTGTATAGAGCCAGTTGAAGGGAAAGTCAGAGTTTATATTTCATATAATTCTCGTATTTCAGGGATAGGAAATGGTCCATTATCATTCCACCAGCGTCTATACATTATGCTGATTATCCTGTTATGCTCTGAAAGACACACAGATCAATTAAAAATACACCTTTTTTAATGAACCAATGTTTGTACATTGTTTGTACTAAGAACATTGTACGTTTTCTCAATTGAAAACCTGTTTGTAGTGCTAGGTAAGATATCAATCAAATTAATCTATTTTGACCTTTATTTTTATTTATCTATCTTTGTGTGCCCCTGAACTTTGGAAGTTTAATAACTGAGTTATCCCTTCAAGCGTGAAATGTTCAATCTCCCGTTGCCAAGTTGTATCTTAGGTTCGTCCTATTTGCTGGAGCAGAACAACTTTTCCATTGCGTAAGGACCTTATGGAATGGTAATGGTACTTCCAGATATTAGTCAAACCCACAAGTGTTACCAGGGAAACAGACTTGTTGCTTGCTTTTAGACATTTATGGGTGATTATTCAATTAAGGGAGTTTTTCTGTCCCCAAATTTTGAAAAAATAATGTTTTTTAATCTCTGTTTTTTCTATTTCAAAAAGTTTATCAATTGGTCTGGAACAAAGATCTTAGCATAGCTTTGATTGTATTTCATGATGATTTTGATTTTTTTATAATTTTTTCAAAGTTGTCAGAGCAAAATGTCATTACCATCATGAAAACAAAACACTGATTTTAATACAAAATGATTTGAAAAGCAAAGTTTTCACAATCACTCCAGTAAGTACAAAACATGCTCTTTAAGAATCATATTCTAAATATTTGTAAATACAATTGGTCACTGTTCAATTATGTATCATAGTAAAGTAGTAAATAGTAAATTAAGCTAATATATTCTAGTTATAAGGTAATAAACAGATAAATTGTCATTACCATCACTGATTGTCATTACCATCACAGTCACTTGTGTGATGGTAATGACAATTTTCACTTGCCGCACAAAATGTTGGCTAGGTTTTCGCTAAACTAAGCTGACTGGTTAGCTAGCATACAATTTACACGAAATATACGTAAATAAAGTGAAATTTCCTATTAATTAATTCAAATACTCAAATAGTAACTTGTTTGGTAATGTTGCCTAATAAACATACGCTCAGATCAGGATGTATAAAACATCAAATTACTTACATATGTGGGCATCAAAAAATCAGGCTACTGCCTCATGTCTGGGATTGGTCCTCTGGAGCATCTAATTTGCATGCAACAATGTAAGTAACTTTTTGTAAAAACTTTATTGCTCTCTAAAATGTTGAGTGTGATGGTAATGACAGATGTATGAGGGACAGTGATATTTAACTATAAATAAATTGTAAATTGAATAAATATATATTATATGAATTTTAAAAATGTCTTTTTAAGTTGTTATGAGGAAATGCAAAGTAAAGTTTTAATGAATTTAGCACTTTTTATTGCTTTATTGAAGAGGGGATGTCAAAAAGTCTGGGTTGGGGACAAGCCCAAAACAGTGAAATTCTTGCCCATTTCAATTTTCAAACACTGAAAAAGTATTAAAATGTCATCATTGAGACACAGTTATTTTTTTCATAGCTACTACAACCTAACCTTAACAAATACAATTATTTGTTTTTCCTAAAAAAACATTTTTTTCTTGAAAATCTACCCTGGGGACAGAAAAACTCCCTTAATTGAAGAATCACCCTTATACAGATGGCAAGTTTACATGCTATATGTGGAGTAATGCAGAAATATGACGAAATATGCATGAAAAACTGACAATGGACACCTCATCTTGCGTTATGTCATACACTGCAAAAAAGCCAACTTGTATTTTTTGGCCTAAAACAGTGATTTAATTTGGTAAAACTTGGAAATATAAATTACTGACATTTAGGGCAATAATGTAAGTTAGCACAACAAAGGAAGCCAGTTGTTTGCTCAAAAACAAGTTGGTGAGTTGTTGTTACTTATATCTTTAAGTTGGGGTTCAAAACAAGGGACAATAGTTCTGCTAACTCTTAATTCTTTGTTGTGAAATTTGGTCATTAGGGAAAGCTAGCGGCTAACTGATGCTAGCGGCACTGCTTGTTACAGCTACAAGAGTAGCCATTAGCGTATCAATGCTAACTCAAAATTGTGGTCACAAGATTAGCTGACTTTTCATAGTGGCGTTACAATCGGAGTATTCAGAGAAATTCAGAGTTGAGCAAACTCAAAAACTAAACTTAAAATATTTAGTTTAATTGTCCAACTTAAAATTTTATCGAAGTTTGTTGCCTGAAAGTTCACCCAACATTTCTTTTTTTGCAGTGTAGAGGCAACAAATACAATGTGAAGCTGAGGCTAAAGGGGAATTTCAAAGGAATGGATGTGTCAAATTCTTGATTTTGATGGTATTAGTTAAAAATTTCACCAGAGTTATTACAAGTCATCCTTAGAGGGAAATGAATGTCTAAAGTACTAAAATTCATCACAATTCGTCCACAAGTTGTTGTTGGGTTAGTTGTCAAAACAACACATGTCAACCTCATGCTGGAACAGAGAAGTCAGAGGATCACTTGAAGCTTTTAGATGTCGTCTTCTGGGCACCACAATTGTGTTGGCAATCCATGAAATAGCCATTTCACTTCAAATCCAAAAATGCCAACCTCAGTGTGGGGCTGTAGGGATGTCAGGGGATCACTAAAGTCTGTAGGATTTATCTCCTGGGGACCATGATTTCATGGCAATACATCCAATAGTTGTTTAGATCTTTTAGTCTGGTGCAAAATAGTGGACAGAGTGAAATAAAGGAAAAGTCAAGGGATTAATCAGGTTGTAGGATTCATCCTCTGAGGACTATGAATGTCGGTACAAAATTCCATGCCAATCTTTTCAATAGTTCAGCAAGCAAAATGTTGGAAAAACTGACTTAAGGAAAAGTCAGGGGATCACTGAAGATAATTAATAAGATAAGAAATATAAAATACCCAATCCGTCTTCTAGAAATAGAGATATTTCACAGGACAAGTAAAACATTTATGTGCTGATGATGCTAGATTACAGGTCAGAGGATCACAGACTTCATCCTCTGGGGACCAGTCAATCCATGGCATAGCTGTTGAAGCCAACCAACTGACAGACCTACATTTCCATCACTAAAGCCACGCTGCTTGCATGTGTAATACTGTCTACAGAATCTTTCTTTAGTTATGTAAGCAAATACATAATAATGCTACAGATTTTTTTCTTTTAACCTTGAAAACTTTTCTTTAAGTTACATAAGAGTTTTCTTCCGGAAAATAGAAGTTTTGCAAACAACAATAAACTAAAGTTCATTTTCAATTCATTTCCCCTTTAACTTCTTCTTGCGCAGCCCCTCCACAAACTCATACCACCTTCCAGTATTTTTGCCATTTTTTTTTTATTCTCCAAGAGCATTGCTAAGTCCGGTAGACTGTATCTTTAAGAATTCATTCCCTGGCCTCCGTGTTTCTCCAGACTATCTGAGCTTGTCTTGCAGATGCGCTGCTCCTGCATCAGTATTCCACGGATGGAGCTCCCTCTCCCTCTCCCTGTATGATTGTGTTCCTGTGCAGGGAATAAGATCTGATGTGGCTGTCTACAGGTAGACCAGCATCTCCCCAGAGCACAGCCACCGGAGCAGAGCTTAGCCCCTGATTCCTTACGTTGGATGGACAGGAGAAGAGGAGCGAGAGATGTGCGAACAGGTTTGGTGTGTGTGGGTCTGAACTGTATTTGTGAGAAACAGTATAAAAGAAGAACGCTGGTATCGATTAATATAGTTCACAAATGTCTATGAGCACATGCTCTGAGATGTACTGCCATAAAATGATCACATGACTAACTTGATCCATATAATGCTCTTGAGCATGGTAAAAGTGTGCATTTCAAACTGGTCAAACAGCCTGGTTCCCTGGTTTTACGCCTCTAATCTGACACACATTCGATTGCTTCGGCAAAACATGTTTGCTCAAGCTCTCCAGAACATCACAAGTTTTTATTGATCTGATGCAGTTATTGGCAGGGCGGCATCATCTGTCAGAATTTAAAGTCGTTACCGCTACTGTCAGTTTAATGATCCAGAGACTGCTAGCTTTAAAAAAACACCTCGGTTAGGAGAAGATCATGGTTTGGGTTAAATACTTACTTTGAGAAACATTTTGGCCAATTTGCCAAAATTAGGTGACTTTGTTTACATGACACTAAAAAAAACTAAAAAATTTGCCTTAACCCGACTATAACTGGACAACTGAAGTCCGACTAATGTCTGCCTTGTACAACGACACCTACTGCACGTCTGTCCGTCCTGGGAGATGGATCCCTCCTCTGTCTCTCCCTGAGGTTTCTTCTTCTTTTTCCCCTGCTAAAAGGGTTTTTTAAGGAGTTTTTCCCTGGCCGATGTGAGGGACTAAGGACAGAGGATGTCGTACCATGTACAGTCTGTGAAGCCCTTTGAGGCAAGTCTGTGATTTGTGATTTTGGGCTATATAAATAAAATTGATTTGATTTGATTTAATGTCCCAGTTCTCCAGCTCAGATTAAGACATCCAGATAATGCGATTGGAATAGGATTTTCGCCAGCATGTACAACAAGACAACACATGTGCACATGCTCTGCCTCCTCGCTGGGGTATGACCCCGGAACAAAAACATTCAAGAAAGCTGGTCGCATTAGCCGGTGGCAGTAGCCAGTCGGAGTAGCGGGTCAGTAGCACAGTAGCAAAGAGTCGAACCGAAGACAGGCTACTGTTGTAGCCCTCCAACAGCATCCGGCGTTCTTGTCTGCCCCTCAAAATCACCGTCCATCTTGTTGTTCTTGTTGTTCGAAAATGCCGGTCCCTGCCTTTCTCCACTTGTTTATTATCTGTCACACCGCGGTGAGGGATGTCTTGTCTTGGGTTTTTTGTCTTGTGAAATTACGGTTTTATTTTGAAAAGTAACGTCCGGTTTTATTTTGAAAAGTAACTTCCCTCTCGTTTCAGGTCACTTGCCCTTCCTCCTGTGTCATGGTCTGGTGTCTTCCCTGATTCCTGATTGTTTCCACCTGTGTTCCCCTCCCCGTGTGTATATAAGCTGTGTCCCAATGTCAAGGATCCTTCCTTGGTAGGATCCTTCCTTCAGAGTCGGGTCCTCCGAAGGCAAGGCAAGAGTCCTTCCTTTGACTGGTGTAATGCACAAATGGGACAGCCTTCGGAGTGTGCAGCTGTGCGTCATTGTGTAATTGGACGTCCTGCTTAACTTCAGCGCCGCTCTCGGCCCTTTGGCTAAGATCAAGTGTAGTATCTGTTCTTATCAGTTTAATAAAAAATAAATAAATAAATTCAGCGCCGCAATTTCAAAATCAGTTCACGACATGAATGTGTCTCTGGCATTAGCACTCTGACACATATTTGTGAAAATGGAAGAAGATGCTTTAAGGTTGAATCTCCATGATTTATCAAGTAAAAACCATAAAGTGGATTAAACCTGAATATTTAACTGATCCTGGCTGAATTCGGCCGCTACTTAGTGCCATGAATGCAGCGGCGCATAATTCATCATGGAAATATGTTCTGTGATTTTTTATTTTTTATTTTACAGTAGCCTAGAGTACAATAACAGTTATTTATAAATAACAATAACGGATAATAGCGGACTTTCGGTCCCTGTAAAAACAATAAAGAAATGTATAACTTTCTGAATGGCACAGTTGCACATAGTACATCATCATCGGACACATATAAATTAATAAACAATAACTTTAGCGACTGAGACGGCATTAATTAACTTAACCGGCAATGTATCAAGATGACGTTTATTATCTTTAAGCTTAATATTCTGGCATATGCTTATTCATATGTTTTTGCTTGACTGTGAACACACGTTTTGTAAGTTATGTGATAACATTCAGTGTAAACTGAAAATAGATATTTTTAAATGTAGATACATATTTAAATGCATATTGCGCCGCCGGCGTCGCTGTTTCTACGCTCGCCATTTTTAAATCTCCCGGTAGACCGGTGTGCGCAATGCTTTATGGGTAGTCGGAGCGCACGGAGGATACACACATGCATCCTTGGGATTTGGGCAAAAGAAGGACTCTGTCCTCCGGAGCATCCTCGACATTGGGACAGTCCTTCGGCGGATGTCGATGACGTGGCATCCTTCAAATCCAGCCGTTTGAGCATCCTTCCTTGACTTTGGGACACAGCCATAGTCTTTGTCTTCCCCTGTCCTCGTTGCCAGAGTATTTCGTCGTCCTGTCGCATGCTTCCAGCCTTGTTCACAGTCCTGTATTGAATCAAATTAAGTGTGTCAAGTTTTGTTTTCTGAATTGTTTTTCCTCTGAAACAGAGTGATTTTTTGTTCATAGTTTTCTGGTTAACTTCTTTATTTTTCTAAGTCAGAGTAATTTTTGTAGTGTTGTTTTCCTCCTTTTGGAGCGTTTTCGGTTTGTAAATTTTGTAACATAGATTAGAGTAGATAGTTTCATAGCCTGTGTGCTTTTCCTCTTCGGAGTGATTTTGTTTTGTTTCTAAATTTTCATAGAGTATTTCCTATAAGATCAGAGTAGTTATTTTTTTCCTCCTTCAGGAGCGCTTTTTGTTCTGTGTTTGTTTTGTGTTCTTGGTTTGTCTTCGGACCTTCTAGATGTTCATAGCTTGTTTATTTATCATTTCTGTCTTAGAGAAATCTATTCAGATAAATAAAACCTGTCATTACCGCTGCCTTCCTGCATCTGAGTCCTCTTTTTTGCCCAAGCCTGACATTATCATATAATAGGTCAACCGGAAGGGCGCCATATTAACCAGCTGAAATGACACATATCGCCACCTAGAGATCACTTTCATGTCAGTTATTCCATTTTCTCATTTGCATGTAAACTGTGACCGGACAGAAGTCAGATTAGACGCTAGATAAATAACCAAGTGGTGACGGTTTGGGGCAATCATGGTCAAGCTTTAAAAAAAGACATTAACTGTTGGATTGAAATGTGAATCAACCAGCCATCTCCTCTGTTACAGTCCAGTGTTTTGTTGACGCATCAACAAATGCAGTGTTGTCCATATGGACATTTTTGGATACGTTTATGCATATGGTATATGTCCCCCTAAAACCAACTTTTTTTTTTTACCCAGTTTGATCCTATTGCAACGTAAAATCATGCACTCTGTTTAACACGCTTTCAATTTAGAGTGCTGGCTTCACAATTGTAGTTTTAATATTTCCCATCTGATTGAGTCATTTTTGCTGCAATATTATGTTTTGTGTTTTGTATTATTTGATGTGTTTCATCAAAAAGAAATTTGTTACAATCTCTGATTGTGGAAAATAAATTGAAAAAACACGATTCACAAAATGTAATCGTACATTACAAAATGTAATTTGATTTTGTGTTTTTGTGGCATTTTGTGAACCAACTGGCAGAGGCTTTCCAGTAATAGCTTTTTTTATGTTTCTGATTGGCCAACATGTTCTTTTTCTTCGCTGAATTCACCTACAAGGCCTTAGGGTTAGGGTTATTCTGTTGCCTGTTGGCTTGGCATGCTCTCAGGTTTTTATTGTGTTTTTGTGTTTGTAAATTGTTTTTTTATGATCCTTTTTTTTTTTTTTTTTTAAAGCCAATGTGGGTAAAATCCCATTTTTTAAAAAAGACACATGAACGTGTGAACAAGGGCCAAGGTACAAGAAGCTGTTTTAAAATGATTTAACACTACACAATAAACATAAAAATGCATTGAAATCAATGTTGCTTCTAATCACCGACATGTCCCACTGTGAAAATAAATCCATATTCAAATTTTATACCGATTGCACACCCTTACTCTGGAATACATAAGTGTAAAAATAGAAGATGAGTTGGGCCCATACTTCATGGACAATAACATCACATAAAGGCATAGAGAAAAGTATTATTGGCTTATTTTCTGCCGACTAATGATTCCGTCACACTTAAGCAAGCAACTAATAATATATTACCCCCCAAAAAACAAAAACCACTAAGGCAGAGGCCATCTACAGTAAATTTGCAGGCTGCACAGTATTAATAACATGCCAAAATGCTGTGAAATTAGCTCTCTCTACCTTTAATTCCAAGTGAACCTAGGTGCTGCTGTTGAGTGCGTTTGTGAGGAAGTGTTGTCTGCATGTTTGTGTGAAAGCGAGGACGAAAAGGAGATAAATGTGTGCTATAGCAGACTGTTTAATTACATCCTTAAGAATAGAATATGAAGGCATCAGTTATGTCCACTCACCTACTGAATGTTGTGCATTAGGTAAACAGGAGGATACTGTTTACTCTTGACAAATGCGCTCCAGAGAGCATGAATAATTGTGAAGGGCACAACCTCTACCTTACATAGATTAATATTTATGAAGGCAATTTTGTCTTTTAATTTTCTCAGAGAGCTCAGCAATGGCCCCGGTTTATAGGTGTTTATTGGAGGGAATCAAACCTCAGTGGAAGGATATGACGCTTTAATCACAATGTTTTGGTTTTCACTCTTTATTTTCCTACTTAAAGCAGGCCCGTCCCTGGCCTTTGCTTGGATGAACCTGTGAATCGATCTGCGCCAACATCACATTTTATTTTCTGAGATGAGAAACTCTTTCTGCCTCTCACACACAAAACTTCTTACATTTTACCTTTATTTAACCCCATCTTAATAACTCATCCCTCTCTTTTTGTGAACTTTCTCTTATAGAAGTGAACAACTTCTCCCCTATAGTTCTTAGGGAACTCATGCACTATGTATGGCATCGATCAGAGAACAAACAGCACTTCCCAACCTCCTCTGCTCCTCTCACTTACCCCTGGAGACATTGTTTATCTTGTTTATGTGTTGGCCCGCTTGCCTGGGCTTTGTGAATCTGTTTGTTGTTTGTTGCTTCCCCTGACAAAAGACGTGGACAGTGAAGCATTGAATGTGCGCACGGTCAGATTGCATTTCTTCTCATTCTTCTTCTATTTCACTTCATCAAAACTGCCAATCAACATTCAAGCTGACACACAAAAACACAGAGGAAGGGAAGGTAATGCCCCTCAGTGTAAGTACAGTAAATTGAATGAGGGTGCAACTTTTCTTTCTCTACCATGCAGCCATGTGGAACAGGCTATTTCAACATTGTCTGTAAATCACATCATGTCAATGGTAAAAGGTAAACCTACACACACACACACACAAACAAATGACAACAGATAGAGTAGTTCTCTCAGCCTCTCCCCGGAGTCAATAGCTCAGATTTCATAGCCATATAACTCCCAGTGGGACCAAATGAAACCACATCTTTGCAGCTACTGTTAGTTATTGCTCCCATTGTGGCTTCACAAATAATTTCATAGACTTATTAGTGACACGCAGAGACGCACAGCCCATTATTACCAATAAACAAATGAAACCTCATATGCTTAACAGACTGCGGTTTTTAAAAGCCTGCCTCAGCATTGTTGTGGTGAGTTCATTTCACAGAGGGAGAGAAATATGCAATACAACACTGACATAAATTTGACTGATCACCTGGACTCTCCACTTTTATGGTGGCAGTGAAAACCCCTATTTCACACATCATCTCAAAATCTCCCATAAAAGCTCAACTGTGCCCATATCCAGTAATTTAGAGGAGGTGCACTGCATAAACAAGCAGAGGAGAAGCCAGATAGGTTGACCGAGTGTCCAATGCCAGCCTTAAATACAGATTGGCAATCCCAAATTACTTTGACCAACCTTCGAATATGTATTAAATAACAGCATTTACTAACTGATAGTTACACACATTTTGTCACTAGTTTCCCTGCACAATCTACACCGCCATTCAGTGAAGTGTACTATCACAGAGAGCCATTCAAATGACACAAATCTCCTCTTATTAATATTTTGTGGCCTAAATAACTATATTGATAATCATAGAATTAACCCCTCCATCAGACAGTTCCAAATGATTCGCTAGAAGGATCCATTCAATCCATTTCAAGGACCTTTGACCTTAATATATCTGAATGAAATTGAGATATGGGTACCCACAAGTCCGCCCATTGCAGGAATGCCCACTGTTTGTCAATCCCATGCAGTTCAAGGAAAAAAAACATGACAAACCGGTTTTCATCATGCAGCACAAATTATGATTCCCTTATTAGTCCCACAATGGGGAAATTGAATCTTTACATTAAGCCCATCTTTTTTCCACACCAGTGAACACACCATGCTTCGGAGCAGTGGGTTGGTTATTGGTTATTTTCATGCATGTATGTATGTATGTATGTATGTATGTATGTATGTATGTATGAATGTATGTATTCATTTTTCCACATATAGGTGTCTTTAAACAGTCTTGGAATTGCATAAATCGGGTATGATTGGAAAGCTGATACTACTTTATGAGCCCAAATGTAATCATATGTAATGATGCTATTCCACACAGTAGCATTTCATTGCACTGAGACCATTTTTTTTAAACCTGACCTCACTGTATAAAATGAGCTGTTGTGACCTTTGGGAGGGAAGCCTCATTCATTTTTACAACCACAAACTAGAGACCAAGAGCATTCAGAGGATGCATTGCTTTCCTATGTGTATATTGACAATAAGGAGGTTTTTTAGTAGTTTCCACATCAGAAGTGCTCGCTAACCAACTCTTTTTTTTTTTAGCTAACCTGAAGCTCGCTTGTATTTCACCTATAGCAACCAGTCACATCGCATCGGTGCAACTAATAGTAGCCAATTACAGCACAGTTAGGATGCTATTCCCCGATCAGCATCACAAGTGAACTTCTGCTTTTTAGTTTTACCATGGATATATATATATATACACAGTTATTGATGGACACATATGATGGACTGAGGAAATAACAAATGTCTCATTAAATACAGTAAATACAGTTGGGCTGGCTACTGTCCTTTCATCACTTCAGTACAGCTGGGCTGCTGTGAGGGCAGCTGTTCTGTTGACAGCAACATTCGTAAAAGAGGTTGAACTCTGTGTGAATTGAACAAATAGACGCTAATAAATGGTAGGAAACATACTGTGGAGTCAACTATAATCTCTATGGTTTACTGTAGAACTTTTTCTCCCTTTTATTTATTTTTTTACAAATGCAGGGGCAGAGCAGGGGGTACCTTCTGGGACTTCAGCCCGGATTCTTTAGGTCTTTTAAAGTACCTTCTACTTTTGGTCATTTCCCCTCAGTCTCTCTGACTGGGCCGGCAAATCAATGGAGCAAAAGTTCCAGCCTGTTCTCACTCCCACCTAGTCAATTACCAACGATACCAAGGTTTAGTGTACGTATGAGACGATCCTGACTTTCCATTGACTTGAATGTTAACCCATATGAGTTAATATTGATCGCTTTGGGTAAATAACATAATGTAAATAGCATGACGGTCCGCTCAGGGCTGGATGAGTCAGACAAACCAAGTCAGTGCTGTTATGTGGAATCAAATTATGGAAGAAGTTCTTTTTAATCCAGGCTTTTACCATAGACTGTATAAATAATGGACGTAGTCACCCATTGGTTTGTGGACTGCCCGTTTGAGGCATTGAGTTCAGCTTTACACTCGTCGCCATCTTGTGTCGCCATCTTGTTTTTGGAAACAGGCTGCAGACCATATCTGGACTGTGGAGGAGGAGAGGGATCTGATCACTGACTACAGCCCCTCTACACCTCAACCCGACTGAGAGAAGCTGCTGCTAATTCATGTTAGCATTAACTGGAGCATTAACTGGGGTGTTAGTTTTGGCTGGAAAAAAAACAATAACAAAATGTGTGTTACTTACCTGAGAAAAATGAACAGCGACTGTCTATTACTCCAACCAAACGCTGAACAAGCCATTTTAAATGAACAAAATGCTTAAACAAACTTTCATTAAGTGAAAATACAGTGAAAGGGTAAAAGTTATGAGACGGCTGACCTGTCAATCAACCCGGAGGTTGGATGTCTGTTAACTATTTCCTGTGAAACTCCTGAGTAAGTACTCCATGAGTAAATGTTCTTCTGTTGGCCTAATATGCAATCCAGAGTACTGAAGACCACATTTACCTGACATTTTTGGAGATGTTTGAATTGCAGTTAGAGCAGCCCAGATTATTATGGGATGGATTTAAATGTAGGAGATTTGTCAGCTATAAGTCATACTGTGAACACTTTTCCAACACAGAACATCAAAAATAGGTTTAAAAATAATTCTTACCCTTACCTATGTTATGTAACTCAGACAGGTGGCAGGAGAGAAAATTAGTCTCAACATTTATCGTGTTATGCTTTCCAAATGAAGACAGATAGATACAAAATATAGTTGCAGGCTCTACGGGATACTATTTTACCTTGGCAACTATTATGTTTTTTCCCAAATGATGTATATACAATTATCAAATGGATTAAAAATAGTGGATAAAGCTGCCATAAAGGGAGAAAAAAAATCGTCCCTGGTGGAACATAACCCTGCACCCCCACAGCTTTGGCTTTACTTCTAGCTCCACCCCTGGATGAATGTATTACTGTATTTAATTAATTAGTTAGTTAGTTTAGGTGATATATCTCATCATTTTATTCATGTTGTGATAAATACACACATTTTCCACACATTTAAAATTGCTTCTGTGTTATTGAGTCAAAGCTCCTTTGCACAAACGCCTCTAAGCTTCAAAATCCTTCCTATTGCATCTCTCCTTTTCCGTCTCCCTCTGAGTGATTGGCATGGATTTAATCAAGGCGAATCAGTGATGGATAATGGCTTTTACCTGGATTCACCTCATCAGTGTATTGGAAGAGAAGTGCATATTTAATGCACCTTAAGTGGCCTGTATATATTTGGCACATTGCTAATACCACTGCTGTGTTTGCCGGCTACTTATTCCTCATCGATAGAGAGCCGTCTTTCTGGAACGATGAGTCTGTAAAGACAGAAATTTGAGGAAATAAAGGTGATCATCTGGAAAAGTTATGCTGGCGGTGATTAGAATTCACTTTGCCTTCTTCGGGATAATTACGCTGATTGCATGTCAATAAACGTCCCCTTCATTAATTCCAAAACTCGTACACCAGAGACTGCTTTTGATTGTGCTGCTTTTTATGTTCATGTGTTTCTCTCTGTTATGCTACTGACTAATCCTCTGAAGCTGCATTCAGACAACAGGGTGCTAATAGTGCTTCAAAAACTGTCATCTAAAAATTAAAAAAAGAGCCAATGTTCAATAAAATGAAGTTATCATTCAGTAGTGTAGAATTTCATTTGACATGCAGTCGTTTCGGCGCCTGATTTACAATTAAATAAGGTTGTTATGATTTAAATTTCATTATCACTATATTAATAAGAATATCTTTTGCTTTATTGACATTTACAATTAAGCAAATTCAGCTTGACAATTTATTCTTGACTTTGGAAACAGCAGTTGATGACAATCTCATGCTTTCGACCATATCACACAGTCTTCATCACTAGTCTGGACCTTTAGTGGGGATTTGTCACCTGCTGTTTCCAACTTAAACCTGAACTTAAACCTCAGTCGGAAAAGTTATCTGAAAGTTATCTGAATTTTTTCTCATCTGTGTGATAAAGCTCAAAGCTCCAGAACAAGTCAGTAAGTGGACCTTGAGTGGGTTTGTCAAATACAGAAAATGCTTTAAAAAGGTAAAAATCATAAAGTCTTAAAATCTTAAAGCTAAATAAACCTTATTCATTACACTATAAATAATCGCTGTGAAATCCGCAGTTACTTGCTGTATTATTCTCAGTTCATCACTGTGTTTGATTTTTACAGTATAGTGCTGTATAATTTACAATAAAAATCCTTGTGACAAAATTACAGTATACTGTAATAAACCACAGTAGTTAAAACATGACTGTAGAAAAAACACAGTAGACAGTATGAAAAGTAAAGTACTACACACTACTGTATTTTTCCATTGTTATCATAATTTTGATCAGAATCAGTCCTATACAAATGCAAATTTTATTTAGTGTATAGACTAATTACTTGCAATTACTAGTTATTTCTATAAAAAATAATGAAATTATAATCAAATTAACAGCATTGTTTAATGTGCCATATTGCCATATGCAGTGCCATTAAAAATCAGTGTTTAATTGTTTTTTATTCTTACAGTAAACAAATCACGACTGTAAACACAACTAAAAAATCAGTGTTTAATTGTTTTTTATTTTACAGTAAAGAAACCAGTACTGCAAATAAAAATATGGTAGTTCTGCTGTAAATAATATTTACAGTAAGTTACTTGATAATTGCTGCCAATAAGTTACTGTAAAAATCACAGTAAATTCTTTACAGTGTATTTTACTTACATAACTCATCTCATATGCGCTTTTTATTCACTTTTACATAACATGTAAAAAATATAGCACAGGCACATGCCCTTATGTTCTGAAATAGAAAGTGGATGCCCCTGTGGTAGATAAAACATGATGAAGTGACTTCCAAAGTGACCCTCAAAAACATTAATGTAAGGCGTTTATACATGCAGCAAAATAGGACCCACATTTACGTTTTTAAACTGAGAGACTTAGACTGTCCTCCGTCGCCATATTGCTGACTTAGTGGTGGAATGATCGACAGCAATGCAGAGTTTCCATGGTTCACATCACCGTCGTAACTACTTCACTTCAGGCTATGGATCACTGACAAAACCCCACTCTCAATCAGTAGAAACAAACTGTGACTGGTGTCATCCGTTTGAGACTTTCTCTGCAGCACTGAAGGACAAACCCTTTGTATTCGACCGACCTGGGATCCATTTCTTGACTACCTAGGTGCCACCACATCTCGTAGGATGAGGTCAGGACTTGTGGACCTGGCCTGGGAAAAAGATGCAGTTATAGAGTGATAAGCTATCAAAATTGAGTATGTATTGTATTGTCTTCTTTGGTGTCCCTGATTACCCCCATTTTTATTTTTATTTATTTATTTATTTTTCCCTTTTACTATGCCTGGCTTAAATGTCTGTATTTTGTGCACTATTATTAGTGATACGTTTTCTGTTGTCTCTGTCGCTTCTGCTTTGCAAGAAAAAGTTTAATAAAAACTGCCTTTGTAACGCCGAACCAGGGAGTTAAAGCTAAACCTGGCTCAGTGGTTTGTAGCCTAAATTTACAGAAACTGCAGCCTTTTTTACAACTGTGAACCGTACGTGTGCATAATGACATCTGGGTTATTTTTTGGAAGCTCCGCTGTACTGTGAGCCGCAAAACGCTTCTTTTTTTCCCCCACAAATGCTCACATATGTCGTTATGGGTGGTATTGACAAATATGACTATTCTGTCATTTAGGATCTTGTTCAACAAGCAGTGACTTCAACAGCTCAGTTACTCAGCAGCCTCAGTTTTGCCTCATGACCCTCAAAAAGTGCTATCCCCTGCAGCCACTGTGGCCTTGATGCCCCGCCCACACAGCCCCAGCTCATTTAGCCGTTCTGTCCCATGCCTCTTTGCTGTCATTACAGTATTTAGACCCTTCTGTCTTTTTTGAGAATCTGAATTCTCACTGGGTAACGTCAATTTAAATGTTTCACACAGCGCTGGGATATTATGCCACTGAAAGTCAGTTATTAGTAATATTGATTTATTAGCTGGCCATGTGTTTTTAAGAAGGATAAGAAGACACACTTTTTGTATCCCGAGGGGAAATTCAATAGATACAATGATGTATTTGTCATGTTCAGTAATAATGCTTAGAGATGTTTTTCTTGTTGTTCTAAATGTTCAAACATGAAAACTTTCTTTGTGATTTATTTGTCCTCCATTTATGAAACATCTACCTACATCTTATCAAGTACTTGGAAGCTTGAACTGGCATGTCTATGACTTACTACTGCTGTAATAAAGACAAAAGTACAGATATAAAATCAGAACCTGTATTATGAGTTTCAGGAAATGATTTTTGATGAAGTAATGAGGTAATTTGTTTCTTGAAGGGATAATTTCTTAATTTAAAACAAAAGGAAAAGCAACCCACACTCCACTTAAATACAGACGTTAATGTCAGCTGTAATCACTCGGAAGGAGACAGACTATATAACAAGCATTGCTGACGACTGTGTGGGCAGTGTTAAACGCTTACTCATATAGAGCTGCGCTCGCTGACTTACACTTCTTAAATCACAGGCGTCTCAGTAGCAGCTGGAAGTCGCTTCTAGTCAAATGCAGCCGTTCCCCTGAGCACACATGGCAGATTGTTAATTACGACAAGTCTGGGGGAAAATTACTTTATCGATTTGCATCAGGCCGGCTACTGTGAGAGAGAATACAGAGAGGCTGAGGCCCAATCTGACTGAGTCGGATCTTTATATAAAGCAACCTCTGCTGTCCGAGCTGCCGGGGCGAGTGTTTTATGTCACTTAGAAATTTACCGTAGGCCCGTTAACGTCTTTATCAGTTATGCATTGTTGGTGCTCCGCTGCTAAAGGTGAAGCCACACAGCTTTGGGCCGCAGCATTCCCCCGTATGTCTGACAGCGTCTGATATGGCACTGCCGGCTGCTCTGCTACTGCACCTTTGGGAGTGCTGCGAAAGTTCAGAGAGCGAAAGGAAGGTTGTGGGTTAAGTACAGTTTTGAGGTATGTGTGCATTACTTAAGTATTTCAATATATTGCCACTTGTACTTTTATTCCACTCCATTTTGGAGGAAAATATATTTTGTATGCCATCACATTTATTTCACAGCTATAGCCATTACTATACCTTTTAAGTTACTATTTTATATTTAAAAGATTTGATCATCTTTATCAATAATTATTAAATAGCATAGTTAAAGAAAAGACTGCAGTACCCAACACTATAGCTAAATTGATAACATCATAGAGCTTTAAATTAGCAACTTAAAAATTCAGCTTATTTAAAGCAACCTCTGCTGTCCGAGCTGCCGGGGCGAGTGTTTTATGTCACTTAGAAATTTACCGTAGGCCCGTTAACGTCTTTATCGGTTATGCATTGTTGGTGCTCCGCTGCTAAAGGTGAAGCCACACAGCTTCGGGCCGCAGCATTCCCCCGTATGTCTGACAGCGTCTGATATGGCACTGCCGGCTGCTCTGCTACTGCACCTTTGGGAGTGCTGCGAAAGTTCAGAGAGCGAAAGGAAGGTTGTGGGTTGAGTGGCAAAATAGAGCGGGATGAAAGAGGAAAAGATTGAATAGAGTGGGGGTGGGGGAGGAGAGAGAAATAAAGAGAGGTCAGGGACCCAGGAGGGAAGTAGAGGGACAGAGAGAGAAAATGTAATGCGCCAAGGCCAGAGCTGGATAGACAGAGCCACTCTGGCCAATGGAGACATCACGACTGACAGAACTGGCCACAGTCCAGGTAAGAATATAAAAAAATAAAATAAAAAAAGACAGGCTGTACGGGGAATTAAGTGAACAGGCAGGGGCATGGCTTCAACAGCCATGTCTGGAAAACTGACAGCTGTAGATGAGCCAGGAGACACTGAGGAAGGATGTCAGGCAATCAGCTAAAGCTGACAAGCGTGGCAGTGGTTGCTGTAAATCTATTGACTCCATCGATGCTGATATGCTTCTGCGGGAATGCTCGCTGAGGTCAGTCCAGAATTATTTTTACTTGTGTTGAGCGATGAATCAAAATGTTATTAGTCATCACAGAAAGCAGCATAAAAAGGTACCATCCCTCAGTCTTCACAGCAACGCTCTAATTGCTCTGGTTCCCAAACACAGATACATATATCTACACCTGCCAACATTACCACACGCCAACACACTTTTTCTTGTTAAATCTGCATTTATTTTATATAAAAATCAATCACATCGTTAAATGAGATACTTCATGTAAGAGAAAACAAACTAAAGTCTTTAATCTATAATTGATCTGATGCAGGCGTCCATGTTTGGCCCCTGGCTAATAGAAACCGCATCATGTTCCTGACATCAGCCAATCTATTAGCCAAGCCCGAAAGGATATTTGTTTATTCTCTTTGATGAGCACATAGATGGTCTGGCGAAAAGCACACGGCTCATGCAAGTAGTTAGTGGTACACATGATGAAGGCATCTGAGGAATTAGCCGCCTGCTATGTCCAGTTCATAAATTAATTAATGCAACCCTGGACCAATCATGGTGTAGATGCATCAGAAACAAATTACTGCTGTTAGCACAATTAAGTTCTGTAAAGAGTTTGCATACATAAGAATTACAAGAAAAACAAATGAGGAATGCACTGACTATATACATTGAACTATTTGCATTTTTACAACCTCCCCTCTCCTGTCCTCTCCTCTCAGCTCTGTGTAAACAGCCTGTGGTTCTGTCAGATATTCACTGAATACCTGTCATGTGACAGTTCATTGTCTTCCCAGTGTCAATGAGGAGCACAGAATAAAAAAATTTGGTAACGCTTTATATTAAGGTCCTTGTAATAACCATTAATTAACAAGTAATAAGGCCCTTGTAAGTCCTTACAAGTTGCTTTTTAACATTATTGTGTGTTTATAAGCTTATATAAGTGTTAATAATGGCATTACAAACACCCATGACCCACCCATTATGTCTTTGCCATGCCTTTATTAATCTTATTTTGTTTGCTTTTTGATATTAAAATATACTTTATTGCTCATTTATTATACGTTAACTATAAGTTAACTATGCTTTTTGCAACTACCGGATCTAAAGCGAGAACAATGCCTTATTACTTGTTAATTAATGGTTATTAAGGACCTTATTATAAAGCGTTACCAATTTTTTTTTAACAGGATCTGGTTATTCCAAACGGTTTATTTTTGGCAATGTTTGAAATGAGATATGTAGAATAAAGTAATTTTGACAGAAATATCAAAATGTCAAGCTTCATTTTGGTTACTTTTTGTAACCAAAATTGTTATTAACTATGATCCTTTCAAGGACTGTCAGAAATTTCAAATTCTGATGATAATGGCTGTTTTTCTTTCCATTTAGAGGTTCAGAGGGTTAAGTACAGTTTTGAGGTATGTGTGCATTACTTAAGTATTTCAATATATTGCCACTTGTACTTTTATTCCACTCCGTTTTGGAGGAAAATATATTTTGTATGCCATCACATTTATTTCACAGCTATAGCCATTGCTATACCTTTTAGGTTACTATTTTATACTTAAAACATTTGATCATCTTTATAGATAATTATTAAATAGCATAGTTAAAGAAAAGACTGCAGTACCCAACACTAAAGCTAAATTGATAATATCATAGAGCTTTAAATTAGCAACTTAAAAATTCAGCTTACATGTGCACGTCAATAAATTTGTATTAAAATTCCAATCATAAATGGTGACAATTTGTATAATGAGTATTTTTACTTTGATACACTCAAGTACATTTTGCAGCCGATACTTGCGAATTTTTTTTAAGTAAGGTTTAAAATGCAGGACATTTGTAATGGACTATCTTTATATTGTCATATTGCTGCTTTTCTGCAAACATTATGAATATTATTAATATATATAATATTATTATCAATATAGAATATTAACAATCAGCAACACCCAATATAACTTTACTTTGCCAACTTCAAATCCTGGTTTAAAAGCAAGCTAGTTATAAATTATATAACACTAGGTTGTTATGAATATTAAATATTTTCCCAAGTTTTTAATCCATTATAATGTCAATGTTGTGGAGACTGTCCGATGCTACACTGCAAAAAAGCTAACTTGTATTTTTTGGCCTAAAACAGTGATTTAATTTGGTAAAACTTGGAAATATAAATTACTGACATTTAGGGCAATAATGTAAGTTAGCACAACAAAGGAAGCCAGTTGTCTGCTCAAAAATAAGTTTGTGAGTTGTTGTTACTTATATCTTTAAGTTGGGGTTCAAAACAAGGGACAATAGTTCTGCTAACTCTTATTTCTTTGTTGTGAAATTCGGTCATTAGCGAAAGCTAGCGGCTAACTGATGCTAGCGGCTAACTGATGCTAGCGGCGCTGCTTGTTACAGCTACAAGAGTAGCCATTACCGTATCAATGCTAACTCAAAATTGTGGTCACATTAGCTGACATTTCATAGCAGTTTTACAATTGTGCCAGAGAAATTCAGAGTTGAGCAAACTTAACTTAAAATATTTAGTTTAATTGTCCAACTTAAAATTTTATAGAAGTTTGTTGCCTTGAAATTTTGAGTTCACCCAACTTTTCTTTTTTTTGCAGTGTATGTGTGGTTTGTATCGCAATTTATTACGACCCGTATTTACATTTGTAGTTAGAGTCACCCTCTAGTGGCCGTACTAATTTTAAATGACACGAAGGGGGAAGTGTAAAAGCAAATAAGCAATAAGGGTGCTCATTTTGTAAACACTCCTGTGGGGCATATGAGGTATTTTTCAATCATAATCATACTCTTATCTTATCTGCACTAAGCATGGAGAATCCAGTCCGATGATAAACTGTTTTTCTTTTGCTTTTTGGTCGGCTGGTTGCTGCTGACTCTTGCTATTGGACTGCATGTGCAGGTTGCAACTGAACTCAGTTTTTACCAGCCTTCTGCATAATGTATAGAGTGAGAAATCCTACATTGATGATAAAATTAACACCTGCTACAGAAAATGCAGGTTGGCAGGCCTGCTAATATGACTTGTAGATGTGATTGGGAATATATTTCTTTCAGAAACACATATTTAACATCCTGAAGTGCTTTCCAGCATATACATTGGAGTCTTTTCAACAATCAGCCGTATATTTTGCCCTTGTTTAAATCCAAAGGACAATCCCTTTGCATTGTGAATGTTGATGAGTGCCGATTAAACACGCTCTGTGTAAAAACACCTGTGACAGCTAGCGATATTTACTGGATGTTTATCTACTTCAAAGCAATCTTATTATCTCATTATCTCATTATCTTTGCATTCTGGTGAGCCCTCATTTGCTGCATTGTGCTAAATGAGTCTTATTAACACCTGCCTCTGTCCTTGAGAAAATGGAGAAAGAAAGGATAGGTTGATGGGAGGGATAATCTCCACTCTAGCTTGTCTTTAAGTGGTGATTTGTTCAAATTTAGTGGGGATGTTATTCACAGGGAGTTGGGAGGCGTGCTCCTATCAAGTACATTATGAGTAGAGTTCAGAATATAAAATCTGGATGTGACAGATTCTCAAGGTTGAACACTTCTTGAGGTAACTGTGGAGTTAATTGAAGTCTCGCAGAACATTATTTTAATGCAGGGGGCTGTCAGTGTTTCAAATTTTTAATTTATTGGGACAGACGTGCCGGGTGTTGTGTATCACAGATCATTGCGGGAAAATATATCTCCAGTAAAAGAACGATAGAAAGAGAGGCAGTTCGCAGACTATGATGGCGATATTACTAAAAGGCTGAGCAAAAAGGGACAAACAGGACTAATGCCCTATTTTCTCTGTGTGATAACGCTCTGCTTGACTTGACTCAACCCATTTTAATAACAGGTCCTTTCCTTAATTCCATCTGCAGACAGTATCTCCTCAGTTTAGGCTGAATTTTCAGCTGATCAATACCAATGAACACAGCTGAATCCTTTCATCAGCAGCCAAACAGTGCCATGCTGTTTTTCTGAAGTTCCATTGCTCCAATGGACCAGTAGTCCAAAGAAGTGATGTTTCTCTAACCCTGACCGAGTGGGTTTTGTGCCCAAACTGAACAATTCATTGACAACTGTGTTGTAACCAGTGTTGGGGTTTAACCCAGAAGAACCCAGATCCAGTTATCCTTTCAGGACATTTCTGATGTTTTAAAAAAAAATTCTACCCCTAAATGTCAAAGATTTGTGATGAGACATAAACATTACAATGGGCCTTTATGGTCTTTATGTTTATATTTCTTATTTTAAAATAGAAAAAAACACACACATTTTCTGCTTACAGAGACTTAAATTTAAGAAATTTACCTTTTTATTTTGCATCTCCATAACATTTATCAAAATTGTGACTTTAATTTGTGCAAGAAATACGGTCAGAACAAGTTAAATGCAATACAGGACACTCTATTAACGGATTAGAATTGTTAAATGGGTTTAAACTTCGCCTTGTCACAAAAAATAAGCTTTTTAAAATTAGCTACTTTTTCACATTTCTGTTTCCAGTCACAGCCACATTTTGGAGAAGTCACTTCCTGTCAAAGTCACATGACCACCACACCAGGGTGTTGAGTATACGTCGCTTAGGGATTTAATGAGTTAATGTGAAGCATAAAGCTGAATATGGGAGATTCTAGAAGATTTAAAGTGTTTGTTACATGGGTGTCACCATGGGTTCTTATGGGTTAAGACTAACTAGTTACCTTACTCAGTAAGTCGTCATTAGACTTCAGTGTGTATTTTTTGGACTCCAGGCCCTTGTGTCAGCCCAGTGGGATGTCTGAACAATAAGCAATCCATAACCAAACAGTGGAACATCTACACATTGTCAATGGTACAGCATTTACGGGCTGCGTTTTTTTTTTTAAAATCTGTGTCAAGCGAATAAAAATAATTGTGATCACTATTGCCAGTTTGTACAGATGTCCCTGCTTTGTTAGTGAGGATTTTATCCATACCTGATGCTGCCAGATGGATTGTAAGAGGGTTGCTTTTGTGGTCTGAATTCTTGTGTCTTTAATCTGCGTTAACTGTCTGTGTTCTGTATTTCATAATTCAATGCTTATTGTTGTGCAGCGCTTTAATCAATGCTGTTTTTGAATGTGCTTTATAAATTAATTTATATTGTATTGTATTGTATTGTTACACAAAACCTTCTGAA
This sequence comes from Centropristis striata, assembly GCF_030273125.1. Lineage (NCBI taxonomy): Eukaryota > Metazoa > Chordata > Actinopteri > Perciformes > Serranidae > Centropristis > Centropristis striata. The sequence continues at coordinate 8,418,033 of NC_081534.1, forward strand.
CAGTCGTCACTAGAATCTGTTTAGAAAAGGGCAGAGACTTTAAAAAAAAATACCTGTCAGGTGATTGGTAGAACCATCTGTCAATAATTGCCAAACACTGTATAGTGCTCTCTGCTCTTCTTTTCAATAAGAAATACTCTCCAGTTCTGATATAACTGATGCTGTTGCAACATCTACGCTAACCCCTTCAGGAGCTAACATTGTACTACTGTTATTGTGCTAACAAACAAGTAGCTGTCAGTAGCTCCTCACTGAATGCTGATCAGCCGATCGATGGCCGAACTGCTGGTTGTGCGACTCAAACGTATTACTTGGAACCTGTCAAGATGGATTTGCGATCTCATAATCCTGCGACTCTTGCATGAACTTCTCATATCGTGAGAATCCCGCTGCCATGCAAGGTAACATCAGACCCATATGTCTAAGGTTTGGACCAATTGGATATCTGGAAAATTAGCAGTCCCTGTCCATACAAAAGTGGTGAAGACATTCTATACTCAAGACAAGATATGTCAACCTCATGTTAGCACTTGAGCAACCATAAGGGTGGGACGTGTCAATAGGTTATTTCCTCTGAGGACTCTTAATGTCTGTGCAGAGTTTCATGGTATTCCATCGAATGATTGGATTAAAAATGATGGATTTCCAAAAATTCAGACTGACATTACCATAGCTGAAGCTGTGCAGCTGGCACGACTACAATGACAGAGATTGGCCATCACTGGACATGGCTCCATGCATTTGATTCAGGCAAATGTGCATTTTTATGCAGTGTCCTTATCTAATGAGGATGAATTACACAACTATCCAGATGACACATGGATTTATGATGCCTCTCAGTATACTTAAACTCTAATGGAACATTGTTCTTCAGTTTTTTTTCATTGAGCACCCTTAGTCCAATAAGGTGACACCAATCCCTCGCCTCTTTTTATCAATTACAACTTCGCTAAAAGCAACTTTCAGGCTGTAAATGGAAGCATATGTTTTGAACCAGGATTATTAATTGTCTCGTGGCCTTTTTTTGCCAGGCACATTATAGCACTAAGGAAGCTGGGCTAACACAGTTACATCAGTACTGGCCTGGCTAACAAACTAAGCATCTGCTGTCCCTCCCTATTCTCTGCCTCTAATGTCGTTAAGCATGATTCAGGACACTTTGTTACCATCGACTGCGGAGTAATGATGCATGGTTACTGATCACTGCAACAGATTCTGTCTTTATAAGCCTGCTGGGTTGCTCTCGCTTCTCGAACAAGCCCTTTTCTTCTAAACCAATAATCCACCGAAAACCAGGAAAAGCTGGTCTAATTAAGTATTGATCACAGAGAGCAGGTAAAGTATTGAATAACTAAGAGTTGCCAGACATTTGTCATAAGGTAAGAGTAACGAACATCCGTCATTTCCCCATGAGTCACGGATGAAATATGAGTATTGCTGGTCCAGGTTAAAATCAAAGATAGATGTGTCTGTTGGAAGAATCATAAGTTTAAAGAATGACTCAGTCCATATATCCAAAGCTAATATCAAAAACTCAATTTTATTCCGTAAAAATTGTATGAACATCCTTGGCCCCTGTGCTCTAGATAAAACTCATCTCTGTGCATTGTGCTGTATGAGATTTTGATGACAGTGAGGAGGCCAAAAAAACTCTCAAGCGTGTGTTTGTGTGTGTGCATCGGTGTGTGTCATTATTGAACATTCTTATCTGCTGTTCTCCCGTTTTTATAAAGACTATATTTTCTTTGAGTGTGGTCTTAACAACACGTTCATGGTTGGGAGTGTTTTACTGCTGATTGGATCACATTGTGAATGTGTGTTTTGTCCCTTTATATCCATTCACCCCTCTAATTTCGTTTACACACACTGATACAACTGACAAGCACGGAGACTATCCTAACAACCAACTGGGTCTGGCCTCACATAAATGTTTTCATGGGACACAAGCTTTGTTGACCGCTCACCCGAGAAAATTATAAGATAGATTTTTTGAAGCATAAACAAGGTTTTTCGATCTAGCACTGTGATGGTGGAGTGTGGGCTGTTGCAGTAAAAGTATACAAAGACACAAGGAAATTTCACATCTCGACAAGCTGAGCCACTGGCCTGACTCTTAGACCTGGACTAGCACTCTGCACAGCTGAATGTCTGACCCGTCACTAAAAAGAAATGAATTGAAAAATCCTGAACTGCAAGTGTTGGTTTCTGCAAAACAAAGACAGCACAAGCAAAAAGAAAAGAGTGAGCCATTCCGTACACTATTAATGCACTGCAAAAAAGCCAACTTGTATTTTTTGGCCTAAAACAGTGATTTAATTTGGTAAAACTTGGAAATATAAATTACTGACATTTAGGGCAATAATGTAAGTTAGCACATCAAAGGAAGCCAGTTGTCTGCTCAAAAACAAGTTGGTGAGTTGTTGTTACTTATTTCTTTAAGTTGGGGTTCAAAACAAGGGACATTAGTTCTGCTAACTCATATTTCTTTGTTGTGAAATTCGGTCATTAGCGAAAGCTAGCGGCTAACTGATGCTAGCAGCGCTGCTTGTTACAGCTACAAGAGTAGCCATTAGCGTATCAATGCTAACTCAACATTGTGGTCACAACATTAACTGACATTTCATAGCGGCATTACAATCATGCCAGAGAAATTCAGAGTTGAGCAAACTCCAAAACAAAACTTAAAATATTTAGTTTAATTGTCCAACTTAAAATCTTATCGAAGTTTGTTGCCTTGAGCTTTTGAGTTCACCCAACTTTTCTTTTTTTGCAGTGTGTATATTATAGTTTCAAATATGACATTTTCAATTTTGCCGAACAAAGCTGTGACCTGCTGTACCATATAATGTTAGCTTCTTTTTTTAATGAAGGATAGATAAGCAGTTTGTTTGTTACATCATTCATTAATTATCCTTGACCTCTTATCTGGACTCTGGTCACGGAGACCTGGAGCTGATCCCAGCTGACCCTGGATGAGAGGAGAGGTCCACCCTGGACATCGGTTGGTCAAGTTACTTAGAAATAGTAATTAGTTACTGATTACTTCCCCAAGAAAGTAATCAGTTACTTTACTGATTACTTATTTTCAAAAGTAATTAGTTACTGTAATTACTTTACTTAGTTAATTTTCAAAAACATGATGCACAACCTGAATACGCTATTACACTGCAATAAATTATTCTGTAGTAATTTCATTTTACTTAATATATTTGATAAAATGTATTAAATATAAATGCGTCCTTGATTTTGAGGCAGTTGTTTAAGTAACTTTAATATAAAAATGTTTGAGATAGAATCTACTTATTTTGACCACATTAAATATAATCTTTATGTGTATGTAATTCTAAATCAAAAGAATTTTGAATGAATCCAACACAATAGAATTAGTCCGTTTTTAATTGACAGGCACTTCCTGTTAAGTTGTTATTAACTCAACTTGTAACGTAATTAGATTTAATTAATAATATTGCATGCAATCTGTTGCCTCAATTTTATTGAGTAGCTATTGTTTATCTTTTTGTACAGTGTAAGCAATAGACCTTTCAACCTAATTCTATTCTTTCTGCATATTCCATCATATAAAATTTGACCAAAACTTGTTTTCATTAGTTTCAATCTTTTAAATTGTTGAACATTTAAATCTATTGTCTGCACATTCCACCATATTTTCGTAAAATAAAGCAAATCCTACAGTGGAAATGGGTAATATGTCCTCGACAATATAGCCAGCGACGAGCTTCTTCAGTTCAGCAGTCCTGTTGCTTTCAAGTCTTTTGTCACCTGTTCATCAGGAGAGGGCCTGTCGGAGGTTGAATTGGATGTGTTAGCCGCAGCGGTCCTGTCAGTGGGGGGTCCGGGGACGTCTCAATGAGTTTCACATTCCTCTGCCAGTTGCTAGGTGCTTGCTCAGATTTGAGGTGGAATTTTTCGCTGTAGATAAAAGTTTTCTTCCCATGTACAGTGTACTGCGACTTTTGGCTTTTTAGTCAAACTCAAAGTAATGTGGGTACTTCCAGGCATTAAACGCTGACCTTGCACCGCTCATACGTGATTGTCATGAGACACTCACAAACAAAATTGCGGTTTAGTAACGCAGAGATGCACTGTCAAGATGTTCGAGGCCATCTTGAAATACTCAGATCATCCGCTAGACAAAACCTTTATGGACCAAAAAAACAGCAGTGGACGGCTCCTCTCTTTACGTTTCAGGACAGAGAGATTCAAAAGATCCTTCTCTCCTACAGCCATCAGGCTGTCTCATTCTTCAGTAATCTACAGAAGGTAACAGACTAACTGAATTTCCCTTCTGGGATGAATAAAGTAAAATTTTGATTTGATTTGTAACTGTAATCTAATTACTGTTTTTGCAATTGTAATCCCTTACTTTACCTGTTACTTGAAAAAAGTAATTGGATTACAGTAACGCATTAGTTTTAACGTGTTTCTGCCCATCACTGGCTGACACACAGAGACACTCTCATTTACTCCTACAGGCAATTTAGGACTGTGGGAGGAAGCTGGAGGACCTGAGCCGCATGCAGGATTCAAACCTGTGATCCTCTTGCTGTGAGGCGACAGTGCTAACCACCAAACATATCTCAACTTTCATATTTGTAAAGGATCTGAGTGTGAAATAATCTTAAATTAAGGTCCCCATTTACCACAGCTTTCAATTGGGTTTCATCATAATCTCTATAAACAGATATTGGCATATACATGCAGAATCTGTAGGCAACAGGAGTATTCTGTTTCTGTTTGTAGTCGGAGCAGATCGATCAGTCACATCTGAGGTGCTTTGGTTGCATTCAGGAATGCATTTCATGTGGAAGGCAAACTGCAACCACTAGGCCTGAACAATGAAGCCAATGCAGCAGGGCCAAAAACCTGCATTATTTTTTATTTTTTTATTGTATGTTAGTTAGTTAGTAGGAAAGTGGCCCTACTTCTCTCTTGATTTTTCTACCTCAAACATTTTACTAATGAGTTTATGATCTCAATTGCTAGTTTCAAGTCTTCTTTATTACAGCACAATGTTCATTTTGTAAATTATGGTCCCATTTACGGTAAAATAGATAGAGATAAAATAGGTAGGGATATCTTGTTATTGACAGGTCCCTACCATGGCACTGTCTTCTTTTGTCTTAGAACTTTGACCTTTTCAAAAGAGGCCAAACACCTTGGCCTAAATGCAATCTCTTGTCAACAGACAACATTTATTCACATTTTTATTTGCTGCTATGAATGTATCTACATTCATATGCAAAGATATTCTGTTCACTGCTCCATTTTCGCATCTCAAGTTGAATTGAACAGTGCACAGAAGAGGAAGTTTATATATCTATAACCCTGATATTTATTGGAGACAGCTGAGAAATATTAGCCTTTGCCCCCAATTGTCAGACAGATAGCTGATGGCTTTCAAGATTAATTAGTGGATGGCGTTTGCGAAGTTCAATAGAGACAAACAACAGTTTGCACCGACTGCAGAGGTGCTTGTCAGACGAAGAATCAGACATTCACTTTCAGTATGAACTGTTCCACCTTCGGTCAAAAAAAAGGAACAGCTTATGCAACAGCTGTAAAAAAATGTTTTGGTTGTTTTTGTTTTGCTGACTGCTGGGTCAACCTGAGGAGATGATACAAGAGTTTTTTTGGCCAAATTTTACCCACGATCCCCAGATGGGCAGAGTCTGCATCATTCTGCACCAGTTGGGGACAGTCATAGCTAGTTGGGACAAAAATCTGTTTTGTGTTTGGGGTAACGACACAAATCTGCAAATGTGTGAGGGGAACAGATCCGACCTGACCTCAGTCACAGTCAATCAAACAGGTTTGAATTTTTTTAACCTAATCTGGATGTAATCAGGTCATGTCAACTGATTACTGACAAAACTGCAAATACGGGAAATATCGTCAGAAGATGACGGGAAGTAGCGGGAATATCAAAACAAAGATTTTATTGTCTAAGTTTTATTAGCGGTTGGCAAACAAGGAATTGGTGCAATAACGCCACCAACTGGTATTTTTGTTTACCCTTTTGCGCAAGAGTTTGATGCATTAAGTTTGCTTTAGTCTGTTTGACAAATCATGTAGTCTGTGATCCCTCATCAGACGCAGTTGTTACGTGTGTGATCCCCAGTCTTTCAGTCATCATACAAAAATCTGCTAAAACCAATCATGTAGTGTGTCCCCAGCTTAATGAAATCCAACTTGAACACCAAAGCAACCACCAAACCACCGGCCATCGGTGCCCTCGCTTCTTTAAAAAACACCCTAACACCCTAACACCCTTTTTTCCAAGTTCTTAGAATCTAACATTCACAAACACAAATTAACCTGAATTCCATGTTGCGTTCTACAATGAAATATCACATAATTTATACATTTTTTAAATAGTATTTTAACATGGAAAGGGCACTAGTTTGCTTAACTGTAGTCCTTGCATGTTGAGCTTTAATATTTTCATACATGTAATGTTCATTTTAATGGAAATTCAACATCACCTTCAGTGTCAAACAAGATTACCAAGTTCTGAAAACACAAGACTAAAACATGCTTGCAACTGCAAAGGCAGTGAGGCCATGAACCCTGTTGTATTTATATTCACTAAATATGGCTGACTCTTTTGAATGCAGGCAAACAGCAGCAACCGAATGGTGCTGACTCAGCAGGGAGGCCGATAACACACATGTTCCTGAATTACGTCCTGAGCATCATGACATGTTTATGTGTGCGCCTGTGGAGCGGTGTCACCCTTGTGTTTGCTGTTTACTCGCATGATTGTGCAGGAGTGCAGGAGTGCATATGTGCGTGTTTGTGTGAGTATGCAGATAGAGTATTAGAAGACAGACTGCTCCCCCGCTGTTCCCCACAGAGACCGTGATTAGCTAGTCTCTCCAGGACACAGACCTCCGCCAACATCCGCGACCTTATTGATGAGCCACCACCAGCTATGACAAGAAGGCCTGTGTCGCAGCACGCCTCCTGTAGGAGAATCATGGACAAGACAAGAAAACTGCAAGAAATCCTGGGCCCCTCCTGCGACCAGACTGTTGAAACAAACATTTCTGTTGCTCAGACACCATAACAAGTAAATTGTTGTTGTAATTGTGTGAATTACAGCTGCATTTTTGTGGATTTGTTTCAGACTCTTTTCCCATTAATAGCAAAATACACTTAATTTAGTTAAGATAATTATTCTTAGAAAGTTGTATCAAGCTTCGAGCCTAATCTGAAATCAATTACTCACAAAATGAATATTAGATTAGAAAAAGAGAGCGACAAGAAATGTGTAATAGCTATATATTTTCACTTGCGAGGTTATATGAGCAGGTAGAGGCACATTTGACATTACATCCACTCCATCTGGAGCCAAGTAAGAGGCTGTGGTGTACGCTGGACTTGTCAAGTTTTATTCAGTTCTGTACATTGTTGATACCATTATTTGTTGAGTCTTAGTTTCCCATGGGGAGAGGATCTGAAGTGGTTTCTGCAGTCTCTCAAGTCTAATCCCAATTACACACACATACAAACAGGTTATGAAACAGCCTCAGTTTAATAATGATGTCTTCATATGACCTACATAAGCAAACCATCAGCTAGAAGATGTAGCTGATGTAATATGTAGTCTTTCATGTTGCCTATTTCAGGCTCTGATTCCTTATCAAATCTGCCGAAACCATTTGTGATACACGTACGGTATGTCTATTTTCTTCATTAAATACATTGTGAGGCATGGTTTTAAGTCTTTTTATCAGAATTTATGTGGGTGGTTAAAACCAATTTTACTTTGTTTGGCCATCATCATTCACAGTTGTTAATGTTACATAACGACAAACAGATACATTACTTTATGGCTATGCATCTTGTCAACAGTATTTCATTCAGGTGGAATTCCAGCTAGAAAAAGGGCTAAGTCATATGAACTGTCTTGTATCTAGCACACTAAATCCTAATGTTCCAGGCCATTTCTTAAGCCAAAACACCTGTTTCAGGGGAGTAGGCATTGTAAAACATATCCAAATTCCTGGCAAACAGATTTATTCTCATCCAGAGTTTTGCATGGTTCCCTACAAAAACTTTGGCAGCACATTTCATATGACAAAATCATACAAAAAAAAAAAGGACTATATAAATAATGGACGTAGTCACCATGACGTCACCCATTGGTTTGTGGACTGCCCATTTCAGGCATCAAATTCGGGGTTACACTCGTCGCCATCTTCTTTGCCATTTTGTTTTCGGAAATGGCGAGCAGACCATATTTGGACAGTGGAGGTGCAAGAGGGATCTGATCACTGACTACACATTTTTTATGAACAACAACAATGTTAAAATAAAGTCATATAAATAAATATCATTAAGTGTATTAAGTGTAAAAATACAGTATGAAAGGGTCAAATGTATATATATGTATATACTTTATTGACACAGTGCGGGATACGCATTGTTCTGCTTCTCCTCTGATGACAGCTTGCCTTGTATGTTACCTCAGAAAACTGAGCAGCGACTCAGCGTCTGTTAGTCCAACCAAACGCTGAACAAGACATTTTTACTGAACAAAACGTTCAAATAAACTGTCATTAAGTGAAAAAACAGTGAAAGGGTCAGAGTTTGAGACCAAACTGGTAAACGTACTTTTTTATATCTATAAAACGTTAAATATAACTTTATTGACACGTTGCCGTGGATACACATTGTTCTGCTTCTCTCCTGGTGACGGCTCGCCTTGTTAGTGACCTGTCAATCAAAGGCAGCCACGCCCCAAATCATACGATTCTTTATCTTCTATTTTCTTCTAAATGTGGCCATTATTTACACTATTAACATCAAATTATCTTGAAGAAGATTTTTTACTAGCGATTGAGACCATAGTGTTGTCCTAAAAAAAATTCTGAGGTAATAAATCAAATGAGAAGTTTTCTCGTTTTGTATTGAAATTAATGGACCGAAATGCTTTTGCAGCCGCCGTCAGCGCCCCCTGCTGGAATTTTCAGTGGAATGCAGCTTAAGGCCTCCATGCTTAGACCTGGAAGTTGCCACCTGGACATAACCCCTTAGCGCTCTGCCCCCTTTTATCGACAGCTGGGCATGAGGTGCAGTGGATATTTAGGGGTGGATAGCAGGTCAGCAGTATATGTCACAGAAGTTGTGTTCCCCATCTAAAAGCTGGGAACCTGAAGATTTGAGTTGAAGCTCAGCACCATGGCAAATTGTTATAGTCATAAACCTGTAATAAATATTAATTCATGAATCAACTAATAACATCATCACACTTTAACCAAATTTGGCTTATCATATCCACAAGACTAAGCTTTGCAGTCATGCCCAGCTCATGCAATTCCGAAACAGTTTCGGGAACCCAGAATGCAGAGGCATTCAAATACCACATGGTTTTATCATAAAGTTGGCATCTCTGTAAAGGCAAGCCTGGTTGGTACCCCTAGAACTCATATTTACTCGTTTATTTTCAGGGTCAGACGTCAAGGAACCCCTTTAAAAATGGCAGTCTTTTCCTTGGTAAAAATTAGCATAACTTTGCAATGTTATGCCTTCCCAACAAGATATAGTTAGTACCAATGGATTCCTTAGATCTTCTAGTTTCATATATATTTCATTCATATATCCCAATATCTTCTGTATTCAGTAGCTTTCAAACTGATCCTACTGCAGCCTCTGAGTGAAAAAGTCGGCAACACAATCGACTGAGTTTAAAATGTTTTTGATGCTGTAAAATGGTTACGTTTCCCACCAAAACCACTACCCTAAGATATAATCACAAGTTTAATCCATCCACCACCCCTCCCACACACCCGACGGGCAACCTACATGGCTTTTATTATTACATTGCTTTATCATGTGTCAGAATTTCCGAGATGTTTATGAATTCCAGAGTTTTCATTTTTGTAGGAAATCATACAAAACGTTCATGAATATAGCCTAGCCAAAGCTATTTACACAAACAAAAATAGTGAGTCAAAGGTCTCACTTTCTAACAAACAATGTCTATAATGCATACAGCAGTGCCGGGTCTCAGTAGGAGGTGGTTGAGTATTGACGTGCCTTATGTCTGTTGAGGTCACTCCGAAGTTACTACCCCTGTGATTTGTTGCAGCAGCCACTACGATTCAAGCTATTCTCTTTATCTGGCTGTGCTGCATATCTTTGCCCACGGTGCAGCCCTCCTCTGTACACTAGTGAGCATCTTATCTGGGCAGCACCGTCTTCACACAGGCACAGATGTTGATATCAGGCTATTGCATCACCCCTCTCTCCTGGAGACAGGTCGGAGAAAAGAAAGCACTACAAAAGGAGCCGGAATAAATCATCTGGCTTTTGTTATTCTAATTCAAAAGAGGTACAGACGGAGGGGTTGGCTGCTAAAATATGGAGTACATTAGCAAAACATGATTATAAATGATGTCATGTTGACTCTTGTGTAAGTGTTCAATTCAAAAGTTAGGAAAACAAGTTTCATAAGGCTTTTTGTTCTGAGAATAAATTTCAAAGTTGGCAAATGGAATTTAGAAATGTATAATCATGTATGCCATATTTCTCACTTGAGTTTTGCTTTGGATTTTCTAATACAAATACCAATTATATTAAGATAATAAAAACACATTTCTGCTTGTTCTGTACTGATAGGAGGAAACAAATGAACAAAGCTTATTTCAGGATGGGGCTGTTGTAAATGGAATTTATCTAAAATGAATATGTGGTATATGGTTAACAGCTTAAAGCTCAAAACAAAACATATATAAACAAGATTAAAGAAGCAGTAATTATAATATATGAAATAACAATGTCACAATGTGAACAGAGGTTGTTCGCAATGATGGTAGAGCTACATGAAAAATTAATGGGATAATTCAAATTTTTTTAACTCTTTGATGCACAACATATTGACACCCCTTCTAATGCACAACATGAGTGAAAAATGACCCATATCCATTTTTTTTAGCTAAGTAGCTTGCTAAGCTAACTACTAAGCTAACTTCTTGGCTAAGTAGTTAGCTTAAGAAGCTACCTAGCCAAGTAGTTAGCTGTGTAATAATACAAAAACTTTTTTTCTTCATAAAGTATGAGAGGCAAAATGGAAATGATCTTTTGTTATCAAAAACAAGATATTTAAAGAATACTTGGAATATTCAATCATAAAATAAGTTGATATAAAAAGATAGAGCACAGAAACACAGCAAGCATTAAATAACATGAAGGGAATGAATGTGGGTCATTTTTTACGAGTAGTGACACAAAAAGGGATTTTATTAAAAAATGAATAAAGGAAAACATAAAATTAGGATGTGTGATTATCAAAAATCAATAAAAAACCTGGAATAATGAATTATGAAAATAATTCATTGCAAAGATATAGAACATATATATATATATATATATATATATATATATATATATATCAGGTCACTTTAGACCCGTGTTGTGCATCAAAGGGTTAAGTGGAGTTCTATGAAGTTCTTATCCATACTCAATCTACCCACAGTAGATGCAGTCAGTACACCCCCAGCTCAGAGAAGCAGACAGGAGTATCGGCAGCCAATTCTACAGCAAAATGCTGGCATTGTACCTCTCTGCAAACCACATATACATTCATCTGCAACGTTGATATGATGTTAAAAGGCATGGAGGTCTGCCATCAAGTGGGTGGGAGGGGAGGTGGATAGGGCCAACCAGCCCAGGCATCCAGTTGTTGGAAGTTTTGTCCGGTGTTTTTGTGTCCAGAAACATAATCTGTTTTTCCATTAAAGTTAAAGCGAATTTTGAAATGTTGCATTGAAGAAAATGTTATTTAGGGACGATTCCATCAACTGGTTTAGATCCAATAAAAGAAGCTTCATAAATGTACTTTGCTCAGAAGATGGCAGTGTAATGTATTACTGTAGGGTGTGGCCCAGTTGGTAGAGTGGTCACCCACCGATGGGAAAGTTGGTGGTTCGATTCCTGACCATGGTAGCCTACATGTTGAAGTATCCTTGGGCAAGATACTGAACCCCAAATTGCTCCCAATGCTTCATCGGTGTGTGAATGAATTCCCAATGGTGGCAGGTGGCACCAGTGTGCCCTGGTAGCCTCTGCCACCAGTATGAATGTGTGTGTGAATGGGTGAATGAGCGCAGTCTGTAGTGTAAAGCACTTTGGATGATAGCGCTTTATGAGTGCAGTCCATTTACCATTACCATTTAATCTGTCAGTAAACAGTAGAAGAAGAAGAGAGTGTGCAAGAAAGAAAACAGTAGAAGTAGAGATTGAGCAAGAGATTGCTAATTGGACAACTTTGGCCAATCTTAAGAGAAAATATGTCTTCAGGAATTAGATTCAATTGGGCAACTTACAATTGTTCTTTCATGTCAGCTCGTCTTGACCATCAAAGCGGAAACAGCTGATCAGTCATGAGTTAAATATTTGCTAGAACTTTTTCGGAAAAAGTGTTTCCATCTCCCCTTTAGCGCATTGACTATTTTTGAAAAAGACAAAACCACCTCAAGTGTGCGTAAAAACGTTTTAAACTTTTATTGATTTTTCTGATTGCTTCCATCAAGCTTTTCTCATGCAAATCTTCAACATTCGCATCAAGATTATTTGATGGAAACGCAACTAAAGAAGATATGGGTAATTTTATACATGGAAATCAGACTTTTTTGGCTTCATGCACAATTGAACTCTCATAGGAATGAACAGGGCCCCACTTCCAACATTGTATACATTCATCCTCATACAAGCCGGGTTCAAATAAGAGAAACATAAACGTCTGAATCAAATGGCACGCCAGTACATTTGATAGTTAAATTAAATTGCAAATATCATTATCATGGTGGTACTAGACGATCATCAAAATCATTCATATTGTATATATCATCCAAACTGGGCATAGTTTTATTGTGCATTGTGCTGTATGAAATGACATGTGCTATATAAATGAAGTTATTATTATTATTATTATCCTCTGGGCACCATTTCTTTATAAGATTGCAGGGCAACCCATCTAAAAGCTGTTGAGATATTTCATTAAAAGCTAAGAATGCCATCTCTGGAGCCGCTAGCATAGCTAAAAAAAATTGCTGTTGTTTTATTTGCTATTCCGCCATCTCAGTTCTTGTTTACCTACAGCAGCGCATCCTCCAGACAGCACTCAGGAAATAGTGAAAGTGGGCATTAAGTGCGACCCTGCTATAGTGGATAAAAATGACTTCTGCAGTCTGAACCAGCCAGGACAGACCAAATACACGGTTAGCGAGTATGTCGGTCCAAACAAGCCATTACAAAGGGAGTGGGGCTGTAGTGCACAACAAGGTGGATGAAAGGGAAGACAACCCTCTTGTTAACACAAATATGGAGATAGGTACACACCCCCTTATTTTAGGAAAATTTGAGGGAAAGCATTCAATTTACCTCCACAGCCTCCCTTTGTTCCAGCTCAACAAACCAACCGCTACCTTCTTTAGGTGGTTTTGTGCACACATTTGTCAAACTCACTATAAAAAAGAATGTTCCTAGAGCTCTGTGGGTTTATTCAACTAGTTAAACTTTAGGGTATTGAACATCTTACACAACAGCAACTGCTTCTTGTCAAATAATACTTGCTAATAACTTCCTATGATGTATACAGATTGCTCAATTCATTATTAGTTGCAGACATTTTTCAGCTGAACGCCTTGTACTACAGCTGGCAGACAGAATGGATGTCGAGACAAAAATAAATAAGCACCCCATTTAACGCTCCTCTAACCATATTTGCCACATTCATCATTATCATCTATTTTACCTTGAAGCGAGTATTTTGTGCAAGATACAGTACAGGCAGACACAAAAGCCCCAGACGCGAGCCCCGCTGTGGATAAACAAAGCCACCATGTAGATGTTTGTTTTCCCTGCAGTGAACGCAGCAGACCACAGTGACACTAAACCTGGTCGACTTTAAGAACAAATGGCAGGAGGAGAGAGAGCGAGTATGCGCCGCCAAGGTCCTTTCTGCCCCTGTGGCTGCTCGCTGATCGCGGATGATAAATGGCTGAACATGGCCGAACCCTCATTTGGCTCTCACAGCATCAGGTGATAAAAGCGGAGCCCTTGTCAGGGGATGGAGTGTGCTCTGCTCTGCAAGGACAAGGCCTCACACCCACAGAGGCACTAGAGGAGAATGTACTTAATATTCACAGCAGGCAGGCAGACAGCGCGTTTGAAAGCTAGCTGTGGAAATGCAAGAGATGTGTCAAGACACAGCTCTGTAGCTGAGTTCAGAGGGAAGTATACACTGTAGTCATACCAAAAGGTGTCATTACAGCCTCTATTTATGGTATGGCTCATCTAGAAGCTGTCAAAGAAACATTAACCTGTATGAACTTATGTCACACCTGCTCATCAAGGTAATTACCTACAAATAAGTGCTGAAATTACTGAACACGGAGAAGTGAAAATACTTCATTTTGCAGGTTAACACTGCGACATTATTCTTGACTATTTATGGATTAAACATGGACACTGCTTTGTTATTTACAGTCACTGAGGCAGTACGGGGGGGGGGGGAGTCCACTTGGCAACCGCTGCACACTTTTTACAATTGGACGATTAATTATCTTAGTGGGCCTTACCGGGCTAATCACTTATCAAACATCCCTGCATAATGTGAATCTACTCTGACGAAGTGAAAAGAAAAATCTTTTAATTAAAGGAAGCAAGCAAACAAAGTAAAAGCCACGGCTAATTATATTCAATCAGTTTGCAATCATAATGTTGCATGTCTCAATTACAGGATTTCAATGCCCTCATCACTGTAATCGCAAGCGGCGTGTTTGGATTTGAGGAGCCAGCTTACTCTGTTTAAAAATGGCCACCCAGCTTCTTATTATAGCATGCAGCCTTTGGGATAATTGATTTGGTTTAATATAATAGAAGACAGTGAACAGGAAAGTCTCAAAGGAAATAGGACTGTCATCTGCCTTCCATTCTATTATAACACATTGTACCCTAACCTCAATCTCCTGATCTCCGAAACTAATGAAGTTGTATTTGCATACGCACTGACACCGCATGGAGACACACTTTCTACACGCTGGTAGATGTTCAAAATAATTGTGTTGTCTTCAAGAATATATCTATTTTTGTGCATGACAAGTTAAGAAAAATAAAAATAAAACATTTCTTTCTTTATGCAGGTGAGGAAACACAGCTGTTCAGATAATGATGGTATATATTTGAGCATTTTCAGTGTCTAAAATGTACTAACAAACAGATTCACTTTCAGAGCATGCACAATATTCTTTCCCATAAATGTGTTTATTTCATAAAAAAAATTCTGTTGTCAACTCCACTTGCTTTTTAATTGCCATTTCTTCTCCTCGTTAGTATATATTTATGTATAGCTGCTCACACAATATACACAATGACATTTAAAGGGGACATATCAAGCAAATCTTTAGGTCCACAGTCGTATTTTGGGGTTCTATTACAATGTGTTTACATGCTTGACTGCTCAAAAACTAGATTCTTTTTTCCTTATACTGCCTGTCTGAATATATCTGTATTCACCCTCTGTCTGAAACGCTCTGTTTTAGCACCTGTCTCTTTAAATTCCTCCTATCGAAAAAAAAAAAAGCCCAATCTGCTCTGATTGGTGAGTGTTTCGAGGTCTTCTACATCATTGCAGGTGCGTAGTGTGAGTAACAGCACTGTAGTGGCACTTTCGGCCTATATTTAGCACAGTTGGGACTTTACCACCTCCTGACAGGTGATTTAAAGGGACAGTTTCTGAATACGGGCTGGTTGCTTTTCTATGTGGATTGACCATTTTTGATACATTCACAGCATTTAAAAGTACAATGACCTAGAAATTAAAAAATATATATAAGTAAATCTTACTTTTTACAATAAGGGACCTGTAGAACAATCTTTCTTTAAATAATCATCAAAAAGTAAAAAAAAAAAAAGAGTAAAATAGAAACGGAGGTTGTTATAGTGCAAAACAAAAGTCAGAACTGGATTATAGTGCATGATTTTTATTTTAAACTGGGATTTGTGTATATAATGTGAGGAGGTAGGATTAGTGTAAAGTAGTCTGATGATTAAACATGACATCCTACCTTAATTTAAGATCATACTTCTCATTTCTGATCATCAACTTGTGTTGCACTATTCATGAGGTTACTGTTTTTTAATGATGTTTTGAAATATCTCATTTGTTATTAATTGTTTTAAATTTTGTGTAAGTTTAATGCATTTTTCAGCTCAATCCTTTTGGCATTTCCATTGTCCATTTAAACCATCAATGATGGAACAAAGTCTAAATTAAAATGTAACAGTCTCAGGGGGGAATGCTTGTTATTGTAGCTGCTGTATAAGAATAGAATAAAAACTAATTCTGTAAATAAATAATGATAAAAGGGTTTTTAAAAAAAGAAGAAGCATGCTACACTAAATATACAACATTTTAAAATAAAAACATGTCTTAAGTAAATAAATATATGTACAAAGAGAATAAATAGAAACAGAATATATCTGAAGAAAGTAGAGACATGTAAAAAATAGAATATTATAGAATTATAGACACAATTTGAAGTAATTATGTACAAATATGTATATATTTAACAACAGTGTGACAAATGAAATTATTGCACATGATATCTATAGAAAGTCAATATTGCTTTTTAATTGATAATTATTAAAAAAAAAGTTGGAGACACTGTCCAAGACATGCTGATATACAGCAGGTATGATTTTTACTATGTTCATCATCGTAGTTTAGCCTGTTAGCATGCTAGTTATTTGCTAATTAGCACTAAACACAAAGTACAGCTAATGAAAATGTACAAATGAAATTTGAACTTGATGACGGTGTTAGATGAAAAGTAAGGGATCACAAAAGTCATTGAATTGATGCTCTAGGAAACATGAATATCTGTGAAGAATTTGATTTCAATACATGCCATAGCAGTGAGATATGAAGTCCAGACCACAGCGGTACCAACCCATTCTGCAATGCAGAAATAGCCGTGGCGAAAAATGAGAACCTTCTTGACAAATAGTAGGCCATAATACTGCCCTACAAAGCAAAAAGGCAGTAATTACGCTGAGTGCAGAACTGAGAAAAATGACTTTAAAGTAGTTGTAGGTAGATTCTTGGACATGTGGCAGTTTTGTTACTTTATATTAGTTCATTCTTTGTACATATCAATCCTCATATTTTATTTTATATTTTACCCCTATTTTGCAGTTACTGTATTCTTGCTTTGTATTACTTACCAAAAACATGGCACCATACCAAGGAAAAAGGCAGTAGATTTTCCAAAAACTATTTTGCCACAATGGGCTCTGGGCATGTTAGATACACTGTATTTGAAATAATTGGAACCATTTGTTTTCCTGAACATGGATATATCAAACCCAAACTAATTTGACCATTTCAGGTCAATAATTTCCACCCGGAAGCTGTTCTGGTGCTGAAACGGCTGCTTGAAGTCTCACATTGCTAAGCTGTATCAAGGCCCAAATGGGAACAATTTATTTTGAATAGGACCACATTATTATGTGCGAGTATTAGATTATTGTGTGTCTGGGGGTGTTTCTGTATCTGTAATGTAGTATCTGCTATACCTACAAATCAGATTAATGTTAAAGCACTGCAAAAAACATTTTCTTTGAAGCAATATAGGCAAGTTAAACTCCAATTCAACAGAGCAAAACAAAATAATTTTGCCTAAGTGTTTCTAAGGCTTTTCAAACTCTTGTGATGATAACTAAGATAAACAAGTTGATGATTTTGTATGGTGCAGTATCTGTTTTTGTTAGGTAAAACATAACAAGAATACAGTAATGGATGTTACTGTGCTCTTGCTTTGTTTCACTAGGGCTTTTTGCAGTTACTGTACAAACGACTACCATTTTTCTCCAAAACGACACACATTTGAGATAAGATGTTTTGTCACATAACAAAGGATGCCTTGAATGTCATAAAAAAATGATAATAACTCATTTTGGACCAAAAATGCAGTTCCTGCCTTTTTGCTTTGTAGGTCATAATAGCTCACTGAAAACCACTTTTGGCCATTTTTCATGCACTTTTGAGACAGTCCCTAAATTCAGTTTGTTCCCATCATACAGGGTACCAGGCTTTTGAGGTAAAAATAACAACTGTGTAATATTTACTGGAGAAAAAAAAAAACCTCTCTCTGCATCTATCAGTAAATTACAGAATTTCCATGTCATGAGCAGGTTTGGTATTCATAACAGCACTGCAGCTTGACAACCTGCTCGTTCAATATCCATTTGACATGTATATTTAAGGCACATTATCCTCAGAATATGAAAACTGAATGCATGGCTTGTGTGCAGATAGTGGTTTTTCAGCTGAATTGCCATCCTCGTAAATGGAGGATTTTTTCTGTATTGTTGCCTGTTCAAGCCATTTAGCAAATACATTTCAGGTTCTTTTCATGGTTTGCTAAAGAATGAGTGGCACTTCATAAAACATCATCGAATAATGTGAACTTTCTTCAACAAGTGATATGAATCATGTGATATCAGCTATGAAAGTGATAAACTTTTGTCATGTTTGATATTATTATTCTGATTATCCATTTAAGCCATAGGTTTTCTTGCAATTATTCATGCTATTATTAATGTCAATATGTCAGAGTTGTAATTTACCTCCTTTCACTCCATCCCTGCGTACCAAATATTAGCCATCTGGTATAGCAGTGTGTCAGGGCTCACATCTATCCTATCTGTATACTAAGGAGCTGATTATGAATGATGTTTAATAGGCAGACTACTGAAGCTTTTATGAGCTGGAATTTCCATAACTCATTATCCTGCAGGTTTAATAACTGTAATCACATTAATCCACAGAGTACAGACGCATAAATCAAAGGCATTCATATTTAAAGGATGTACGATTTCTGTTAACAGTTGTTTGCTGTTTTCTGATTGATGGGTTTGGATTGGTCGTCATTTGTCTTCTGTCAGGTCTGGTACAAGAAAATCCAAGTAAATCTCAGAGTGAAATGTGTTTCAGGAGAAAGTCTCATAGTCTAGTCGTAATCCCCATAGGCCCAATAATGTCATCTAATACCTAATGGTCAACACTGCCTCCTGACCAGGTTCCCTAAAGGTTTTCACCAACTCAGACTCCCAAGTATACATGTTTTCTCTTGGAAAAAATATTTTTAGCATGACTTTATCAAACGATCTGATTTTGTCTGTATGCAAATGAGCGCATATTTGATGAGATATGACCTCATTTGCATATGTAAACATTAAAATACAAAAAACATGCAATACATTTTTTTCTCATCTTAACATAAGTAATCAACTGAGAAAGTTTCATGGTGATATCTATTATTTAATTTTTTTACCCTATTCACCTGTGGTGTCTTGACTTTATTGGCTTATTGGCAAATTGCCCAAAGTGCAACTTTTAGCAAACAAGTTAAATTCCATCCATTAGGCCTATAGATGACATTTCTTTAGGGTACTCAACATTTCTGGGTTCAAGAAATTACGACTAGGCTATCAGCTCTTTGGTCACAGGATGAGTGGGAGGCTCTACCATGGTTCATATCTCCTTAAGTGCAAACCATGTATACTGATGCAGGTTGTTCTCATGAAGGGTTCATCTTAGTTCTGTAGCTATCCCACAAAATAGTGTCTGTTGATGAAGCATGTGGAGACTGTGGACACATTAAAGGCGGGCTGGAAGGTAGGTGGACGTAACTGCGTACAAAAGAAGTTATTTTAAGCCTAACCCTGTTTTTTTTTCCTAACCTTAAACAAGTTTCGTATATCACATTACCAGTGTGTTTAAAACAGTGGCTGTTATTCCCTAGGATTTCACACATACTGCGTTACATAAGTTTTCATAAGCAATCATGCAAACCTGTTCATAAGAAAACGCTGACTTGTATGTTAATTGCGTGTTTACGTTTTCTCCATATTATGTTTTATATTTTACTCCACTTTTAAGTAAGATGTGAAAATAAACTGAGACTCTTGATTTAGCTGGCATTCTTGCAAACACTATTGTTTGCTCCAGATCTCGCCATGGGTG
The DNA here is from genome assembly GCF_030273125.1 of Centropristis striata. Classification (NCBI taxonomy): domain Eukaryota; kingdom Metazoa; phylum Chordata; class Actinopteri; order Perciformes; family Serranidae; genus Centropristis; species Centropristis striata. The sequence goes on from NC_081534.1 coordinate 8,438,089, forward strand.
TATCAACATTGCAGACAATTTATCCCAGTGGCCACTCATGGTACTGCAGCAAAAAAAAAATCCCTTTGAAGAAGATTAATTTATTAATCCCACAATGGGGAAATTTAACCTCTGCATTTAACCCATTTTTTTTTTACACACAAGTGAACACACCATGCAAGGAGCAGTGGGCTGCACATCACTGCGCCCGGAGAGCTGTGCAGGGAGGTTAGGTGCCTTAGGTTGCTCAAGGGCACTTCAGTCCAAGACCTGTCAGTACCGGGATTCGAACTGGCAACTCTCCAGTTACAAGCCCGATAACTAACCTCTAGGCCACGGACTGCCCTTGTGCATTTTTTCAATAAAAAACTGAAAACAAGGTCAATTATGACTATGAAGGTGTCATTTTTGTAAAACTTTCCTATAGCCTAGAATATATATAGCCTCTTTTTATATGAGACTTCCTGCTGTTACTAAGCAACCAAAACAGCCCATTAGTATAAAACTGGTTTTCTTGCGAACAAAATGGAAACATTTATGGTCAATTTTCGGCTGTCACCCAGTTCAACACCACGGACATCGACGAGTAGCGCCAACCTGCCATAATACCTTATATGAGCACATGTGACAAATTGTAGTGGACACTGAACATAATTCACCATTGTGTCACTTTCTGTCTTGAGCTATTGCTTAAATATACTGCGGTTCACATTTCCCACCATGCCTAGCACTGGACAGAAAAATTTAAGTTTGCTGTTTTTCCCCCAAATGCAAATATTACTTCTTTTTTATGTTTGTGTTTATAATCTGTCTCTTCAGAACATTTATTTTTTTGTTATTTTGTCTCTCTGCTTACATTTTCAGCTCTTACACCCGCAATAACTTTTAATCTGTAAAATCTGCCCTGCCAAATAAATCAGGCACACCCCTCGCTGACAAATATCTGAAAACTTATTTAAATGTATTAAAGCTCTGTAAAATCTATCCCTTCACATATTACAAATGAGCTCCAGCCCAGGAGGAAGCAAGAAGCTGCTGTTTTTTGTATCTCTTCATCTGTAAAGTAATAATGATATTTCCATATCTTCATCTCATGCAGGACAAGCTTTAATTACAAAGCCATGAGGCCCCAAGAGTGTATCTGCAAAGCAATAAACAGGTATTAGCCTCAGCCATGCTGCCTCTCGGGCCACATTCACAGAAGGGGAGATAGGGTGATGAGATAGAGAGAAGCGAGAAGTACGATGAGACGATGTCCAGTCGCAAGGTCAGAGGCTGCTATTCACCCAAACAGTCACGCAGCTTTTGTCATCAGAATATTTACTATGCTAATTTTGTTTATTCTCTAGGGGATGTTGGGAAACAAGGAAAGTGCAGCATTGATGTGTACTTTGACTTTTTGTAAAGTTACAAAACGTTGCATTGTAAGGCATCGTACCTATCGGTTTGTGGACCGCCAGTTTGAGGCATCGAGTTCAGCATTCACTCGTCTCCATCTTGTGTCGCCATCTTGTTTCCGATATGGGGAGCAGACCATATCTGGACTGTGGAGGAGGAGAGGGATCTGATCACTGACTACAGCCTCTCTACACCTCAACCTGACTGAGAGAAGCTGCTGCTAATGTTGCACCAGACAGGAAGTCTAACTCAGAATCAACGTAATACACTTCCGCCCCCTTTCAAAATAAAACAATACGCAGTTCATGCAGTCTAAAACTACTTCACATCAACATTACGTTATGACCGGGGACACTAGATCAGCAATCAATCAATCAAAGGATCTCAGAGGGTCGGAGACATGGACGACAAGAGACTGATTGTTGAAGTAGAACATCATACAATCATTTATGACATAACACATCCCGTATGTTCAGGATTATCGTATGTTCTCGTTATCTCGCATGTATACGGCTGGCTCGATATGATGACGCGACTGAGCGGTTCTGCGGCCGTTCCGCGGGCGTTATGCGCCCGGTGGAAATCCGTCTGTTTTATCCTATTTCATTTAGAATTTCTAAGGTAATAAATCAAGTGAGAAGCTTTCTCTTTTTGTATTGAAATGAATGGACCGAAATGCTTTTGCAGCCACCATCAGCACCCCCTGCTGGAATTTTCAGTAAAATGCAGCTGAAGGCACTTCCTGGTTTGCCTCACTGCTCAGACGCGGAGTTTGCCACCTGCTCCAAACATATGTTTCCTATTATGATGTCACATGATGACCTCATACCAGATTTGTCACACGCCTTATGAATGACCCATGTTAGCTTTACAGTTAGCTCCAAGAAAACTCAAGCCCCCTTTGGATAGGGACCGTATTTGTTTGGCCACATAAGTTACCAAATATCTTCCTTTGCCCAGTAAATGGTTAAACTTGAAAGTAGTTAAACTGAGGCTGTTTCACAACATAAACAACTGATGGCAAGGTAAAGTGTGAAAATATTCTAAATATAGTGTACACTTTTAGGTGGGAAAAATTTGTTTAGTTGCTGTCCCAATTCATAGCAGTACATTTTGTGCTGGTACTCCTGCCTGCTTCTCTAAACTGTGGATGTGCTGATGTCCATCCACAGAAGGTAGAACACTGACTATGAATAAGTTCCCCACACACACTACTTTAGAAATCATCTGAATCATCTCTTTAACCCATTGACGCCTAAAACTGCCTGTAAAACCTCTGGGCGATTTTAAAATAAGCCCCTAAAACCTGAAGTTTTTCTGGAAATTCAACAGAAGTGTCAACGCTTCTACTAAATAATAGATTTTTCAGCCTCTGTAGCAGATAGAAATGAAATTCAACAAGTATTTGAGAGCTTAAACAAATACTACAAAACGACGTATCCGCTTTCCAGGCTTCAATGGGTTAACTATGTATGATGCCAGCATTAGATCTTCTGCCATTCCTTACAATATTTATATTTCTGCAATTAAATTGCATGTCCATTAAATGTTATAAAATGGTATTTCACTGCATGTATAAACAACAAATCTATCCACATTAGTGTGTCATTAAATAGGCCTTTCTGTCCCTCCACCAGTAGGTTCATTAAGGACTCACTACTTTTCCAGTGGTTAATTAAAGTCAGTCCTGTAGGGCCAGTTGAACATCATTGTACCCTTAAGACATGCAATGGCCTTAATTGATATGTCTGCCAAGGACGTAGAAACTGGGATTTCTTCAGCACTACATAGTTGTAGCTTAATAGTAATTGCAAATTAATTAGTGAGAGGCTAAATTTAGCCGCAGATGTTGGTGAACAGCTAATACATCCTCAGACAGGGGATTTATTGAGTGCCACATGAGGTGATAGTGTGGACATCAGGTTGTTTACTAAATGACTGCTCATTTGTAGTATAAGGCAACAGAGCAGCAGAAAAATACAATGAAATAAACACAATAAAAAAGCCATACAACAAAAATTATGTTTTTAAAAAACATTTGATAAATAATTTAAAATCATAGTAATTTGTCTATTGCTTTAAACGAATGATAACATCAAGTTAACAAATGCATTGGATGATTCATTTGTGTGAATGAAATTGCTTGTTTTTTATCATTGTGTTTAGTTTTTAAATGCATCTATAAATTGATTATTAAAATAAAAACAGATACATTCTTCATGCTTTCTTCTGTAAAAATGATAAACAGGGTCCCTGAGAAAAAAATTAATAACAATTATAAATTGTGTAAAGATGAAAAGAAAGCCTCACATTGTACATAAATCAGAATGTCAGTACATTTATTTCCTCTTTTGGGAAATAACGGTCGAATATCTTCAATGTAAAAACAACAATAAAAGCTTTTCTCCACTACGTGACACCTGAAACAAAGAAAAACATCATTTTTGAAATTCTTTTTTCTCATTCTACCTTTTTAATTTGTTAAATTTACATAAACTACTTGGATGAAAAATCAGCTATTGTCTATAGCAATGAGAGCATGTCTCCAGGGGTGCGTGAACATAAATAATGCATTGTGTTTATGCTGACAACGTTCTCCATAGGGTATGTATGAGCAAGGTCCTACAGCGTCAACACTCAGCCAGAGCTGCTGCAGCATGAAAAAGACGTGACGGACCATGCTGCTTCTCTCAGATTCCCAGCCATTTTGTAAAACATTGTAATCATCACGGGGTGCTATGGAGGACAAAGAAATTGTCCCAATTGTTTCAGCACATTCTCACTCCCGCTGCTATCTATCCGTGCTGCTGCCTCTGCTGTGACAAGGAGTGTGTTTCCAACCTGTCTGTCACGACGGATTGGCAGGTGAAAAAATGTGTGTGTGTGTGTGTGTGTGTGTGTGTTTGGGGAGCACAGATACATTACCTGTGTGAGCAGGTTGATTGGCAGGCTAGTGTCTTGAAAGGAATGCCGCAAGATTGTCACTCCAGTTGATGCACTGGATGTGTTGGTTGCTGTCGAGTTGATTGGATGTGAGCTAGCTACTTACACCTTATATTTTGTAATCATACTGCTAGATGGTGTGACAATTTTACTTTGTCATTGGAAATATATATACTATAGCTTCAACTGGGCATAATATAAGGCTGGGCAATCACCTAAAGGCAATCCATCAGTGGTGTAAAGCAAGTACGTATATCCACTCTAGTGGTGTTTTTGGCTGACCGCCGAGGTCAGTCCTACACATGGGTGCGTATGTGACTGAGTGAGTGATCATACTTTGCTCGCGGGGTGGGACTGCTTGAGGCCTCTGTCATCTTCTATGTTCACACCGCGTGCCTGTTTTGAAGAACATGGTCTCACAGGAATCCGTGAAATAGCCACGGATTGGCTTAATTTAAAATCTGTGGAATAGCCACGGAATAACTCAAATTTCCGTGAAACTGACACGGATTTTGCTACAATGCAAGTTAATGACATATCCCGTGGCTATTCCATGGATATTTTTTCCTATTGGTTTGTTCCAAGTCACATGTCTTTTAAGGTCCTGGTGGTCAGAACAAAAAACATGGCGGACAGTTCTCTCATTTTTAGTGAAAAAAATCAATATTTTGACGTAGTTTCTGCATAAAAATGGATTTTGATCACATTTCTAGCGAGAAATATATGTTTTATTTTCTAAATATTCACTCAGTGAATGTACATACTTTGTATGTTGGAATAGCCATGTCATTAACTTGCATTGTAGCGAAATCCGTGTCAGTTTCACGGAAATTTGAGTGATTCTGTGGCTATTCCACGGATTTTGAGTTAAGCAAATCCGTGGCTATTTCACGGATTCCTGTGAGACCAGGTTGGTTTTCAAGCACATTGTCACTGGCCTCATTAGGACAGTGCTTTTACTTCACTCTTTTAATTTCAAAGGTAATTATAAGGGCCCAAGCAATGAGTGGTGCAAATGCAATATTGTGCCTCAAGTTTATAATATAATTAAGCATATTATTACTTGTTTTTATTACTGGGGAAAAAAGCATACTAACTTCTTATATCCAAAAATGTTCACATCATAGACGCCACCATCTATTCCTGTAATGCATTGCACCCAAAATCGCAAAATTGCAATGACCAAACGCAGTCAGCCATATAGAAAGGCTTCGATAGTGTACTGCTGTATATTAAGTATAGCTTTGAGTTTTCCCTGCTTACAGTCCTCGACAGTTAAAGTTTTTCACTCCCATTTGGCCCCTAAAAATAGATGGAAGTGAAACGGAAATAGATCGTAATGCTCCCCAGCACACCCCTGATTAATAGTCCTTACGCCCTGCCACTGTCAGATGACTCCACATGTAGGAGAGAAGAGGCGGTGGACGGGAGCTTCGGAGACAGCTCGCTGAAAATAGTCCACGGAGGAGCGAGACAGAAGGACTGTTAGATCAGCCTTAAAAGCTGGGTTGAATTAGCAAGCTAGCTAGCTAGCCCACCGCCTGCGGGTTAGTGTGATAATTCCACCATGCTTTCATGCTACTGTTGTAACTGAAATCTAGCCTAACAAAGTTGTTCCTTATCTGATGATAACATTGTGCTTTTCTGCTGCAACAAGAGTGTGTGGATGATATAAATTTTACTCATTTAGCAGTTTCTCTCCATGCCTTGGACTACTCCATTGATAGTTGCCACAACTCTATTTATGCAGAAATTTGCCGCTACAACCACGACAGCTTGCTAGCATTGTGGTTCACATAAAAATGGCCGCTGCTCTGACTTGACCTGTTGATAACAATGGGAATGTCCATTCTACTCTCATTCTATCTCGATGGCAGGCCTAGGGACATTCTGTAATGACTTCTCTAACTTTCATTGGTAGTGGTGGAGTCAGCCAGTAGCCTGTGGGATTTAAAATTCCTGCCTATCCATGAGGGATTCACAGGAAAGTAAAGCATGTTTGATATCTTACTGTTTGTGATTTTATCTCATGTATATCAGTCTCACTGTCAAAACCAATACAAAAATCGCATACTGTTTCACATGCTGTTTTGCATTAAAAAGCAGTTAATAGGCAAATAATTGGGTAGCTCTTATTCGGAAGCACTCACAGGAAATGCAATGTTTTTGTTGCAGAGTAAGCAGTAAGGTGTTGCAAAATTAAGCAGGATTTAAATTTGAAGGATTATAACTTTAAATCAACCGTATCTTTGATTTCATGAATACAGTGTGACATTTTAAGATTCATGCTCAAACAAATGACTTAATGATTCGTAACCTTAAAATCAAAATTACAGTATATGTTTTTTTAACATTTAAATTGCAGTGGACATACTATACCTTAACCCACTTTATCTCTTTGAGTCTTGCCATTTGGAGGCAAGCTCAGAAAGTTCAATAGATTGAGGCAGGTGGTGGAGGCGGACTTTAAAACACTTTGCTTGTGCATATCCACCACCACGTAGGCTCTGCCTGCTGTTCTGAGTGACTAACTGACACAAGCCTCAGCACCCACTGAAACGACACTTAAATGGCTCACTTTCAGGCCACTAGCCCACACTCTGTATCAGTATGAAACTGGGGCAAATTCAAGAAAATATTAGTGGTATCACTGTAGACTTTATTTGTGCTCTCATTCCCTTTATGTACTTGGGTTAGAACAAACTGCTCAAACCTTGTTTCACACTGCTGATTTATTCTGCCTTCCTTGTTAAGCTGTAAGTGAACTGCTATTTATAGACTAGTCACTTACAGTAACTGACATTTGAAGAATTACAGCCAACATCTTCTTGTACGTTTCCACCATAAAAAGGATGCTGGAATAACTTTGAACTAAGCATTTGCATAAACCATAGTGCCAATCAAGATAATGAATGTTGTATTATTTTTTATGATCATTTGCATGACAGTCAGTTGTGGGAGATGTATTTGGATCTTTAACTTAAACACCACAATACTGAAGTCATCTGTTACAAGTCTCACATTCAAATGTAAAAATATAATAATAAGCAATTAGCAATAAAATGTACTGTTTAAAGTGCTCATTAGGGTGCAGAATTGCCCCTACTGTATTATCAGATTATTATTGTGTATGTATGAAGAGTTTTACTGTTGTAGTTGGCAAAAGTGGAGCTAATTTCAACTTTGTTTTAACGGTAGTTTAATGCTAAAAGTACAATACTTCTACAACCCCAAAAAAGTTGGGATGCTATTTCAGCAAGACAATGCTAATACCATTTACGGCATACATCACAACAGCATGGCTTTGCAGTAGAAGAGTCCAGCTGCTGAACAGGCCTGCCTGTAGGCCAGTTCAGTATCACCAACAGAAAACATTTGGCGCATCATAAACAAAAAATATGGCAACGAAGCCATAATTCTGTATCAGACAAGAAAAAACTCCTCACCTCCCAGATGTTTAAAGACAGTTGTTAAAGGAAGAGGGGATGCTAAACCATGGTAAACATGGCCCTGTCCCAACTAAAATGTCTCAATTTCAACATCTGATATGTTGTTCATTTCCATTTAACACAGTGTCATAACTTTTTGGAATTGGGGTTGTATCTTTAATATAGTGAATTATATGTATAAAATAGCATAAATGCTGAAAATATAAATATAGATAACCCAGGGGTCTATAGACCCTGTTTCCATTTAGCAGTAACATGTGATAGATGGATGGATGGATGGATGGATGGATGGATGGATGGATGGATGGATGGATGGATGGATGGATGGATGGATGGATGGATGGATGGATGGATGGATAGATAGATAGATAGATAGATAGATAGATAGATAGATAGATAGATAGATAGATAGATAGATAGATAGATAGATAGATAGATAGATAGATAGATAGATAGATAGATAGATAGATAGATTGATTGATTGATTGATTGATTGATTGATTGATTGATTGATTGATTGATTGATTGATTCAGCCCTGAAGGGAAATTCAGTTGTCACAGCAGTCCGGTATTCAAGTATGATAAAATACAATAGAATAAAAATAGAATGTGGTCTGAGTGATCCAAACACAACTGGACTGTGTGCTGTGAACACATTAGGAGCACACAAAGAAATTTAGAAGCACAGTGGAAAATGAAAAGTAAGTAATTCGAAAATCTGTTCCCATCATTTTTGGTGCCCCATCAGCCTAAGTTAAAGACATAAGACTATCACTCTGATCTTGTACAGTATCAATCCAAAGGCCTGATTACAGGTTTAAGCAGGTGATCTGTAAATCATTAGAGCTTTCACAGTTTTGGAAATAATCCCCACAGCCCAAGCTATCAGTGTGACAGAGTGGAGTACCTGCTCTCTGCTATCTGTCACTCTGCTGATTGACAGGTTGCATTCTGGAGGTGAGCCATGAAACTGTCAACTCAGCAGGCGCCTGGGGGCCTGGCTGTGCTGATATGATTTATGTAGGCGCTGATTGTGTCAGTTGCTCCACAAATTGATTGTGTCACTCCTTCCTGTAAACCAGGGCCCTGCAGAGGCTCTCCGAGGCAGGGCCAGAAACCTGAAGCAGGACCATTTCACAGAGGAAGCTGGGGCAAAAGGTTTTCTGCATAACTTGTAAATTTTTAAAGAAGTGTCAAATACCCTGATAGCACTTCTAAGTGCAAATTTGACTTTCAGGATGTAGGTCAGCAAATCCTTGAACACGGCGAAGTGCCTGTGTGCCTTCAAAGGGAAAGAAAGAGGTAGTTCTGTAACCAAACACTGCTCAGTCTCATATATTTCTAAGTCTGTTCGTGCACCAGGCTGGTGCAATCAAGAGAAGAGAATTTAGATGAGTGCTCCTCTGGCCCTCATTTGGTTTTATAATTCACCCAGAGGACGTCTGCTACCGGTAAAAGGAGAGCTGTGTTAAAAGCACGAGCACAGGTTGATGAGGCTGAGATCTCTGGCAGATCACTCACAAATTGGGTAAAATGAGGAGACGTATTTAGATTTCTGCTTAATGTGGCCTATCTGGAATGTACACACATAGTGAAGAAAAATGCTACACTTCATGCGTTGAGTGGATGTTTTGCTCCTTGACATTGAGGTGTTTGTTGCTTGTTGAAGAAAAATGTGAGTAAAGGAATTGAAAACAAATTACTTTATACTTTAATACTAAAACCCCTTTTACAGAGGACTGCAAGAACAATTTAAAGATCTTGAGACAAGGATTAGCCTTGGCCATGTCACTATTTAGGTTTAGAACATTATTGCCATTATAACAGGAAAAAATATATATATTATTTAAATTGAATCTCCGTGAACATGGATTTGCTTATGCAGACTAAGACAATTCACATGGTACTTTCACATAATGTTATACTTGAAAGAACTTTAAAAAAAAAAAAAAAAAAGGTTGCTGTTGACCAGACCTTTGAGGGAACCGAGACAGCCAGAGTAGGGAAATCATAATTAGTTATATCACAATTTCTATTTTAGCCCAAACCATAGATCTTCTTTGTGTCTATTTTGCAATGAATATTTTCAATTAATTAAATGGTGTGAAAGTAAATACTTAGCTTTTTAACCACATATTGTGGCACCACTTACTTTAACATTCTCTTTACCAGTGCCAGGAAAAGGGTGCTAATTAGCCATGCCCAGGTCAGCCACCGCTGTCCCCTCACCATAAACACTAAGTGCTGCTGATTTTGTGGGGTTATTATGAGCAGCCAGCCAAGTCAGTAGCCTATGAGGTATGTTCTGGTTACTATTCATTTAATATAGTAGGTGACATGCGCTCTGTTTATTGTATCCTTTTATTTATCATGATTTTCTTTTTTTTTCTTTTTTAACCTAGTTCTCATGGGTTGATCTGATCTGATATCAAATGGAGTTTTCAATTATCTCTCCTCCAGCTTTATTAACATCAGGAAGGGTGTTCCACAGGGTTCAGTTTTAGGACCCACCTTTTTTACAATTTATATCAAATATGTGGGTCAAAATACAAATGCCCAATGAAACTAGCCCCCACTGATCGTAGCCGCAGATTGGCCTGCAAATCCGTAATGGATGTATTATCAGAACTGGATCCACTACCAGACCCAAAGATGGCACCTATTTAGGCCAATGAAATTTGCACACCTGGCACATACACTAATAAACATTAACAGGCTACAGTTAATACAAACGCGAAAAGTGATTTAATGCAAACTCTGGTCTACTGTGTCAACATCAGATGTACTACACACCCATCCTCTACCCGATCTGTACACCCTTACTTTCTACCTAGCAACATTAAAGACACACTTCTTGTCTTGCATTGGTACTGGACAAAAATCACTGTTGGCTAATTGTCCAATGTTTGTAATTCATTTTTGTGTGTGATCAGTGTTGGGAAGGCTACTTTAAGCAACAACAAGGTCTGTGTATTATTTTAAGTAACCAGTTCATGATTTCATGAAAGAAACATTTCTGTTGAGTTTTTAAAAATTTATACATTTTTTTGGGCACATTTAGCACCACAAGTGAAGTGCCATATGGTTCCATTATATTCAAGAGAAGGCAGACATCTCTACAATTTGGCCACCCACACCAAAACACAAAATGGTATTCACCAACATTGACTCCCATCCGACTATTACCACAGTATAATGGATGTGCTACCTGTACAGTATCTCAGTGTCATGGACATACTACTTGCCATTAAAATAAGTGAAAAGCCTCAGAAATAGTTACTCTGACCCCCTTCAGCAACACTCATTGCTCCATCACAGCATGATAAACATCTATTCTTGGTTGGCATTTGAAAACCCGACCGGGCAAGGCCATTTGCATTCACAGTCAATTTGTTTGACAAACCTAAGAATGAATGCATAATGAATGGCATTACAATGCATATTATCATATTACAGCAAATGAAGTTTGTGTATCTAATACAACAACTTTGCAAACTGTTATAACCTGGCATTATTTAAATGGGCATTAATTAAGGCCACTCACTCTGAGGAGTATCCCCCATGTTTGAGCAGCTGAAAATGCAATAAGTTGAAGGTTTGTTTCCAAAACAGAGTATGAGCCAGAAAAGCAGTTAATGAGCAAGCTCCCAGTGCACAGCCATGCTTATTCAAGATGGAGGCCAGCCAGAGCAGGAATAATACAAGGTTAAGGATTCAGGTGTTACAGGGCTTAGAAAGGGGGGTGACTTCCCCTTAAATTTGCACTAATCAATATTTTAACACTAGCAATGGATTAAATGACTATGTATAATGTGAAAGGGCTCACTTGTTATGATAAACCCGCAGAGAATCATCACCTAGTTTTGAAGCGCTCCTCAGCTGTGTTTTAGCATTTCACAGCCAGCCACTTCGGTTTTGATTCAATTTCACTGCATTCATCAAGCTTGGTTTCAGCCACAGTTGGCAGCAATTTTCATTAAAAAAAAAAAAAAAAGCCAGAACTCTTAAAATCACACCGTACACTACCCACGCAGTACAAAGACACAGACAAAGTTATCAACTAGCTGGTGAACGTAATTAGCAGCTAACATCCCTGTGTATTGAATTGGACACTTTTTGCCAATATTATCTAACTATAACTAGGCTTCTGATTTCAATAATTGCATAATGTTTTCAATTAATTAAGTGCTGTGAAAGTAATTTCTTAGCTTTTAAACCACAGATACTTTAACATTCTTTTTACCAGTGCCAGGAAAAGGGTGCTATCGGGCCTGGCGCTAATTAGCCATGCCCAGGTCAGCCACTGCTGTCTCCTCACCATAAACACTAAGTGCTGCTGATTTTGTGGGGTTATTTGGAGCAGCCAGCCAAGTCAGTTTCCTATTAGGTATGTTCTGGTTATTATTCATTTTATATGGTACAGGTTTTACAATTATTAGTTATGTTATGTTGCAGTCACATTTTTCTGTGATATGAACGACATCATTTACATGCAGTATGGGTATGCAAAGTTACGTCATATGCTATCATATAACTGCATTTACACACATACATGCACTCTGTTTATTGTATCCTTTTATTTATCATACTTTTCTTTTTTTTCTTTTTCAACCTAGTTCTCGTGGGTTGGTGTGATCTGATATCAAATGGAGTTTTCAATAATCTCTCCTCCAGCTTTATTAATGTCAGGAAAGGTGTGCCACAAGGTTCAGTTTTAGGAAAAACCCTTTTCCCAATTTATATCAAATATGTGGGTCAAAATACAAATGCATCTGTACATCTTTATACCAATAACACAATTGTTTGTGCACTGGCATTTGAACATCTGCATTTGACCTTTTTGCTGCTACTTTCTTGCCTCTTTTGGACTATGGCAATGTTTTTTATATGAATGCCTCAGCACACTCTTTATCTGTTGATGCTGTCTTTGATGGGGCTCGGAGATTCATAACCAGTTTTAAACCCCTTACACACCATTGAACTCTATTTCTTAAGTCAGCCGTCCTTGATTAGTTATGCGCAGAACTTTGCCCTGGTATAACGTCATCTATAAATACATCTTTGAACTGCTGCTCACGTATTTAAAAAAACTTACAAATGCAGTTTTTAGTGGTCAGTTTATTAATGTCAGTAAAGGTGTGCCACAGGGTTTAGTTTTAGGACCCATGTTTTTCACCTTTATTTTTTAAAGATCAGGGTCAAAATACAAATGCATCTGTACATATATATGCAAATAACACAATTCTTTATAGGTGCACAAGCACTGTTACACTGGCAGTTAAACATCTGTATTTGACACATTTTTGCTGCTACTTTCTTGCCTCTTCTGAACTATAGCAATGGGCTGCTGCTCACGTATTTGTCCATGTCACAAACAGTTCTGTCATAGTCTACACTCCCAGTGCTTTATTACTCTCTCCATCCCCTCAGTCTCTACAGAAGGAGGAGAGGATTTAAATATACTTTCATAAATCTGGACAGATTGTCTTTGCAGGTCTGTACTTATTCACAGCTGTATTTTCTTAAAGTTCTTAGAAATAATACTTTGACACTTGCACTTATCACTTTAGTGCCTGTGTCCTTGTGTCTTTGTATAAATGTCCTGTTACATCTGTAACTTTTTATTGAAATCAAATAGAATAAAAGGAACTTAAATGGACAACAATAAAAGCATTGACATGGTTTTATAGGGGACATGAACACCAGTCTCCTGAGTTAAAATCCTTTGTTTTCTTTGAATTATCTATGTAACCTGAGCTCTCATTGTACTACATCACATGACTTCCTTTAATGCTCCCATCATGGTTACAGCCACTAGAAGTCGCCTCCTATCAACAAACGTCAACAGTGGTTTTAATTTGCTGCACCTCCTGGCTCACGGTTGTGTGGGTTATATAGGAATTTTAGTACATTACTTTTTATTGGTATACTTGAACAGTGAAAAAGAACAACACATGTAAAATTAAGTTAAGTTAAGTTATGCATACTTTGTTATAATCAATGAGCTCTCCGTTTAAAATTCAGATGAGTTAGTGTATGAAGGTTCTAAACATGTGCTGCTATCCTGCCAGCTTTAAGCTGCATCCACTGCATATTAAATAAGTTGTAAATATGATCTGCAGTGAAGTGCTAATACCAAATACAATGAGATTTTGTCATGGCTCTGATATCTCCACAGCCAGCAGCTAGTGTGTCAGTGTAAACAGTAAATATAGCAGTGTGTTAACCGATGCCTGCATTGCAAGGTACTAAAAATAAAAAAACTGACATTTAGAACTGTTGTGCTAAATGTCGTGAAAGTTGTTTATCCCCAACCATTACAGTACAGTGGTGATTTTCATATCTGTATTCTAAGCTGCTTTGTTTTTTTTTTATGTCAGTTTGCAATCAAGGTAATTTTAAAAATTAGAGGTTTTGATGTTTTCACTGTGAGCGGCTTGATTGTATTTCCATCTCACAGGAATATGAATAAAGCCCTTGTGTAATGTCGTCAAGAAATGTCAAGCATGTTGTCTTTATTCAACTGTTCCCTTAGGAGTTTTTTGACAGCAGTTTTGAAAGGCTGTGGATCATGTGCATGTGTCACCCACACCCACACAACACAAACACACACTCAAACTGAAGTGTCCTGCAGAACAAATAATACCTCTGCATGAGATATCGCACTCAAAGTGATCATCAGGTCGAGAGCAGATTTTGTCACTCACATTCTGTCTCCCCTTAGTGTGTCTGTGTCATAACATCACATCCCACACTGCCGAGAGGATATCACGACCTGATCGTCCACCAACACGCTGCATTTGTCTGGGGCCAAGGCCGACTGTTGATCCAGCCTACCAATGTAACACATATCCTGTTGGGATCGTGGGTTATGGCTTCGGACTGTTTGTGAGAAATAGTTAAAGCATTTATAAAAAGCAAGAAGCCGTAAATATAACAAATTCCCACAGGCTGCTATTTCAAATGCCCTCCTGTTTTAATATGAAAGTAATATTCTGGTGCTAAAGAAGATTAATGCCTCCAACTGGCACTGCAGTACCATCTCTATGAATTCATTTTAAGAGTTTTAAAAGTGAAAAACATTGCCTGCATCAGTCACTGCATATGTATTGCTCAAAGGTATTAAAACTTAAGGAGGAATTGGAATGATCTGCCTCCGTCCAACTGTCTGAATCTCCATCTTCCTCTTCGGGATTTTCCCTCTTGCCATCTTCTTCTAATCCTTTGCTTCTTTACCAAGTTGGGATAAGTGTAAAGCTCTTAAAATATAGAGATGATGAGAGGGTGGGGCTTGTTGTCGATGGGTTAAAAAAAAGAACTTGGCAAGAGTATCAGAGGAGTAGAAAGTTCAGCTCGAAAAACGGAAGCACTGGGACTTGAATTCATTGGGCCAATCAGGCTGTTTTTACAAAATCAAAGACAGAGAATCAAAAGAACACAATCATGCACATGGATTCATTTAAAGCTGCGAAAACATCATCCGTTTAGATCTACAAAGCTTGACTGAACTGTGAAAAAGTTGGTTGCATCTGTGGTGAAGCCTGTTCTCTTCAATCTTAGTAAATAACTCGACTTAACACTTTAAAATTGTGCACAGAGTGCATACACCAAAGTTCAATTTTGCATGCAGGGGATACGTGTTTCATCTCCATTCACTTCTGTGGCAGAAAATGGAGTATTAATAACATGTCTATGTGTATTAGATATGATATGTCTATAATGATGTGACGTGCCATTGCTGATGGTTGGGAGGGCTGGTGGATGTGTCCAGCAAAAACAAGACTTTGATCCAAGAGATCCGAGAGTGCAAAGAAAACATTTCCAGTTATTTAAAAGCCTTTTCTGTGGTTATGTCATGTGACGTCACGCAATGTCACTTAATCTAACAACCGTGCCGTATGTATCCAAGCAACCTCCGGGCCTGAAAAGTGAAATCAATGCTGAAAAGACCTAAACCTGCATTCTTTCTTATAACCAGCAGGGGGCTACTTCACTGGTTGCAAAAATAAGTCCACTTGAATGTAAGTCAATAGGAAAATGAGTCTTCTTCTCAGTTGATTTATTACTCCAGTAAACAATCTCTTAGTGAGTTTATGGTCTCAATAGCTAGTTTCAAGTCTTCTTTAATACAGCATGATTTTCATTTTGTAAACTATGATGACATTTAGAGTAAAATAGAAGATAAAGAACCGTAAGTTTTGGATCAGGGCTACCTTTGTATTTCTCATCAAAGACGTTTGCCAGTTCCATCAGCTCATCAAACTTCTTTGTAACATTTGGTTGCCTGAAAATGCTCTAAGGAGTCAGTTGTTCATTCTGAATAATGATTGCCCCTTGCTTACCCAGCTAGCTAGCAAGTGCTGGCATTAGCTGATGACATAGTATCATTCAAGCAACCAATCCGTTCTGTGCACAAACTGGTTGCAAAAAAACAACAACATAGCATCAACCATAAACCAAGATGGCGACAGCCAAGATGTTGAACTTGAGACTTGAAAACCAAAGAGCTCAAAGCGAATGGGTGACATCATGGTGACTGCATTCACTATTTTTAGTCTTCTTATTCCAAGACTGAACTTCTCATTCTGTTGCCTACATCTAATCAAGTCGTTTAGGTGCAGAGTGGAGTAGTTCTGTTTCAACATTAACATCACACTGCAAATTATTTGGTTCTTACCAAGATAAAAAAAACAACAACTTAGATTTAGAAGTGTTAGATAATTTATCTTGTTTATCTTGTTGGGGCGTCCGTGGCCTAGAGGTTCAAATCCCGGTACTGACATGTCTAGGACTGACGTGCCCTTGAGCAAGGCACATATCCCCCCTGCACAGCTCCCCGGGCGCAGTAATGTGCTGCCCACTGCTCCTTGCATAGTGTGTTCACTTGTGTGTGTAAAAAAAAAAGGATGAGTTAAATGCAGAGGTTGAATTTCCCCATTGTGGGATTAATAAAGTAATCTTCTTCTTCTTCTTTAAGAGTTTATTTCTTATTTTAAGTGTTCATCATGCTTATTTCTAGATTTAACAATCTTAATTCAAGAAATCTTGTCAAGTTAAATTATCTGTCCATGCAGATCATTTCCCTCAGATTTAGTGTTTTTATCTTATTTTTCATCACCAAAAAAAAGTCGATTCATCCATCCATCCATCCATTCATCCATTTTTCTCTGCTTATCCGGGAGCTGAGTCGCAGGTTTACAATACTTTTAAAGTCATAGAACGGGTGTATAAATGACACACGGAAAGCTTTAAATGTGTTCATATGACATATGAAATGCCCTTTAAAAAAGAATGCCTTCCCATGATAGCAGTTTGTGTCCTGATATAAGGGATAGAGGTATACTCATTTGGGCCTATATGTAGGCAGTTTCTGTAGCCTCAAAGGGCCTCAGTCCCCAGCAGGCACCTTATACAGTGACTGAAACAGAAACACACATACACACACATATACATTCACATTCACCAGGTCTCAAAGCTTGTGAGAAACTCAATGGCCAGGCCTCAGATCTCATCAGAGGCAGCGTTGCCTGGTTACGTGCGGTAGGTCGCTCATAGAGCAGACGTGTTAAGCACGGATGGAAAGGTCAGCCACAGGGTCCTGCCAAGTATTTTATCAAATCACACAGCTGTGTGGCTGATGAGGATTGGAGGGAGTGCGTCGGTGTGTGATTTGCAGTGTGTGTGTGTGTGTGTGTGTGTGTGTGTGTGTGTGTGTGTGTGTCTGGAATCAGCTGTGCTTGCCTGACTATCCATGCATTTGATGTTGTCTTTGAACTCAATACCTACAGGGGTATTCGTTATCCTGAAAAAAATAGACTTCATCCATGACTGGACATATTTTTAGAATTAGCTGATTTTACAGAGAGAGCATGGGCAGAGAAATGGGGGGAAAGAGAGTTATTAATGCAGCAGCCCTGTGCAGTGATTGTGTTGAGACTGTAAGTCCCTTCAGGTTTGGGGTTTTGGGATCCAGCACGCCTCCGTTTTTTGATTGGAACAACTGAGTCTTCTGAGGCTTAGTAGAGAGAGACGGTAAAACAGTGAGAGGGAGAGTGAAAGAGCAGACAGAGAGTCTGCTAGAGACTGCAGCAGATGTGAAGACACAAACAAACAGAGATAAGCCTTTCTCCTTCGAGTCAACACATAAACAGCACAAGTGTGCTAGATTCAGTTGTGCCCTGTCAAGTGTGACATAATCATACATGGTGGTGTTTTGTATAACACACTCAATATCACACATCCATAACTCATGTAATGTGGATTCTTGCAGCTGTATTTTCAATAAACTGACAAATCAGAGTCCTCTTAAATATTCAATAATCTGGCAGTTTTAAGGTCTCAGACTCAGGAGTCCATCAAACTGTAGCAGCAGGGATACTGCCAGAAAGCAGAGTCATATGAGCACTTGTGATCAGCGGGATATCAAGTGAACAGCATTGTGCCATTCAATCAGGCTATTACAGAGTTACCCGTCAGGAACAATACAGACGTTTTATAGCTCAAGAATGATTCTTTTACAAAAGAATAAGCATTGTTAAATAAGAGCAACCTTTAGAACCCCAGTATTGTGGGATAATTTTCTTCTATTTCAGCTGAGACAAAATCAAATACCACTTCCAGCTCTACCAAGTCTCATTGTCCAAAGAGAATCTATGCAACTACAGTCACTGCACCACAGTGGCATTGCAGCTAAATCTGCTGTTAGTGTTCTGCATCATGGTTTATGGTGGTCCCATCAAAGGGGGCTCTGCCATGGGAATCTGTTTGATTGGACCGCATCAACATAAGTTAGATATGTCACACATTATCAGGGCCTTAATTGCTTTAATTATATCCAACCGCAATTGTGTTAACATTGGGGTGATCATATTGCTACCTGGTTATGAAACAGTCTCAAATGATGCCTCTATATGACCCACATAAAGCTATAAATAAAAACAAATACAAATAGAAATAACGTGAGAAAACTGGCTATTTCTGTGTAGTTATTGTTAATGTCTGTCACTGGATTTCAGTTTGTCTTTTTTTGCCAGAAGTGGCTTTACACTAATGGAAATTAGTTAGTGGCTACATTTTTTTTAACTTTGTATCACTTTTCATTTTTTATAGCCACAAATAGACATGTTCCCTTATTGCTTTACATCCTGCAAACAGCTGTGTATCTGCAATAAGTTGTGTCTTTCTTTAACCCACTTTCAAAATAAATCAAAATCAAAACTTTAGGCGGTGGAGCTCATGAAAACACTACGGCTTTTGTCTACAAGGGTTGCCAAAATGGACTTGTAGTTGGTTTAAGGCCGGGGTAGACAAGCTGCGGCTCTGGAGCCACATGTGGCTCTTCAGGTTGTCTGCAGTGGCTCCCTGTGGCTGTGACCAAAATATTATATTAATTAATAATTATTATATTATATAATTATTTCTTTACATTTTAATTTTAATTTATCATTGGTGTAGGCCGAAAGCAATTTGCATTCTTCAATTGTAAAAATATGTAGCTTATAAACGGCATTAAATATTTTTTTTAGTCAACTAAAATGTGCATCATAGCTTACAAAAGTCTACAGCCTGGTGCTATAACCTCTTTGCCCACTTCAAGTCAAATTTTGAGTGTCCTTAGCTAGGCTAGCTTTCGATTTCAAATCTCCTGATATATTTATTTGGTGTCCAGTCTCTCAAAATCATATTAATAACTGCTCCTTATGGCTATTAATGATGTTGGTAGGCCAATTTAGACTTCAGTTAAGGTTGTTTTATTTTAATTGTAAGGCTCAAAATAAGTTTTGTCTCCACATTTTTCCACTTTTTTTTAGTTAGTAAAGGTTGCCAACCCCTAGACTGTAAAAATAATGGACGTAGCCTAGTGACCGTGACATCACCCATTGGTTTGTGGACAGCCCATTTGAGGCTTGAGTACAGCTACAGTACAGGATTCGAGTTTAGCTTTATACTTGTCGCCATCTTGTTTTCGGAAACGGGGGGCAGACCATATCTGGACTGTGGAGGAGGAGAGGGATCTGATCACTGACTACAGCCTCTCTACACCTCAACCTGACTGAGAGAAGCTGCTGCTAATTCATGTTAGCATTAACTGGAGCATTAACTGGGATGTTAGTTTTGGCTAGCAAAAAGCAAAAACAATATGAATGTTACCTACCTGAAAAAATGAAAAGAAACCCCTTGGAGTGTCTATTAGTCCAACGAAACGCTGAACAAGACATTTTGAAAGGAACCAGTACTGTGGATACGCAATGTTCTGCTTCTCTCCTAATAACGGCTCACCTTGTTAGTGACCTGTCAATCAAAGGTAGCCATGCCCCAAATCATACGATTCTTTATCTCCTTCGATTGAGACCACAGTGTTGTCCTAAAAAAAATTCTGAGGTAATAAATCAAGTTTATTCATTTTGTATTGAAATGAATGGACCAAAATGCTACTGCAGCTGCCGTCAGCGCCACCTGCTGGAATGTTCAGTGGAATGCAGCTTAAGGCACTTCCTGGTCTGCCTCAGTGCTCAGACACGGAGGTTGCCGCCTGGTTTAAGCCAACAAGTCCTCCAGACTATACAACCCCATATGTTGTCTGTTCCTACCCTCTAATACAACCCACAGGGACGTTTCCTCAATAAGCATTTTTTCGGTGGCAGAAGATTACAAGAACCTGGATTTGTTTGGCCTTTCAAAATCACTATGGCCACTAGAGAGCATTGCCAACAACACAATAAAGAAGCCCATTCAATGACCTGATAATTACCTGCTCTACCTACAAGAGGATAGAGAAGGCCCTCAGCCGCCCATTCTACCAGATGAACTGCCATTCAATAGTCTGACAGCAATTGAATTGTTTGGGGAACCATTCATTTGTATCGCCAACTGATGTCACTTGCAATACACAAGGATCCCTTTATTATAGTGTTTATTCACAGAAAATACATTAAATGTCAATGTGAGCAAGTAGATGTGCACAGAGTGTGAATCACCACATTGTGCATGTTTGACAGACATAACGCTGGCTTTAGAGCAATGTGCCAAAGCATGAAGTGTGACATTGAAAAGGCATCAGAGAGATGATGTGACTTAGCAGGCAGCCTGGTGGTTAGTGGAATACTCAGGTGGTGTATCACTCGTACTTTTTTTATTCTTCTATTTCTGTACTACCCCCTGCCTTTGTCCGGCCCTGCCGGGTGCAGCTCACCCGTCTGCCCGACAGTTTTTGCAATGAATACGTTTAGAGAATCCCCTCTTTGTGGAACATGATGGATGAGGAGTGTGGAAAATGCTTTACATTCACCGCTAATGCTTTCCCCTTGACCCACTCTCACGACACTCGGTGTGTGTCTATATTTTGCATTTTAATGAGGTTTTGAAGTATGTCGTTTTAGCAGCTGACAAGTAAATGTGCATCCAAACAAAAGAGAAGTTCTCTGTACAGTTTTATAAACACCATCTTTCCCCCCGGAGCAAACGCAGTCCCCCGTGTAGCGCGAAAGATCGACAAGCAATCAGCCAACTCTAAGAAGTGCTTACTTAGCCCATCACTGATACTGAACTGTGCTGCTGTTAATACAGCTGGAAGGGATTTGAAGAAAGAATGCCTGTGGAAGTGCTTCAGAGTTCTTGCCTCATTCTCTCTTGTCCTCCTGTGACGTTCAGTCAGCCAGGGGAGACATTAGTGGAAGGAAATATATATTACAAACTTCCATCGGTCTTTGGAGAGTCATGAGAGCAACGCTCCTTCGGAAGAATACATCAATCCACCCGACCACGAACGATAAAAGTCGGTTGAGCCAGTGTGCTGTGATTCCTGTGATATTCTCCCTGCGTAGAGGCAAACGGAGCCAAAATTTGTCTGTGATCCAAAATGAACATCAGAGTGTCTTTTCAGAGGAACAGGCACCGGCAGATGGGATGCAGAGTGAGCTATATTAACAATTCACTGCAGACCCCTGAGTCATGCATACTGCCGGTTACAAGAAATTGCCTCGAACTTTTCTGTCAAAATACATGTTCTTTTCTGTTTCCACTCTGAACACTGAAGCCTTTTTTTCACAGCTCACAGCAGATACCAAAGCATTTAGACTTGCTATCGTGTGTCTTTTGAACCGAAACACGAATCTAGTCCAATGTGTACAGCATTTTAGAGGAGGCAGGTGGCAATGTGCCACTAGCTACATTAAATCAGGTTACAGAGTACGAGGAGCACAGGTTTTTATGAAGCCTTTGTGTTGTGCTGTGCGTCATGACGGTGAGATGAAAGTGTGTTTTGCTGTAGCTTCCAGTCTCTTCGGAGAGCAGGCACAGAGAAGGTGATTGCAATTTGCTTGCTCCTCAGCTGCTGAAATGGATGGATGGCATGTTTGGTTCCATTAAATTTTTACTGAGCGGAGAGGAAGGGAAAGCAACCTGGCTGCCGTGCATTCTTCACTGCTGACTTTACCGCTCCGCTGGGAAGATGTGGCGAGCAGGTTTTCACCATAGGCTGCAGCGATGACAAAGAGCTGGAGAATTCTTCAGAGATCGAAGAAAAATAGAGCAAAAGAAACGAGCTGTCTGCTGCTGCTGTCCTTGAGGCCCAGGAATAAAAAAAACAGCAGATCAATCAGTTATTAATGCAGTCATTTTAGTTCATGGATCCTCATTTTGTCTCGTCTTCGAGGTCGAATTAAGCACCGAACTAATGAACACATCAGTAACACTTGGCTTGAGGTGAAAAGGGATTATAACACATCATAAGCAGACGATAAGAATATAATGAGGGCTTTAGCATCATTATTAATAGGACATTATATAATATTTGCAAAATACGCCAAATCCCAAAGGATTAAGTGCTTTCTAGGGCAAAGGCATGACTAATAACATTTTCATATGAGACTCATTCCAGATTTTTAAATGTTGTTTTTATAATAATTGTCATAATTTGTGATGCATGTCATTTTCTGTGACAGAGCAATATGACTATAAACTGATGCTGCATTAGTGTCGGAACTAGAATTCTACAACAAATGAAAGATAACTTTTACTGATGCACGTCTATTATTTGGTATTATTTTATCACCTCAGAAAGCAATTTCATAAACTTGCACAGCCGTCAAACAAGGTGGTTTCCTATAAAACTGCATCACTCCCACGGCAGCTGTAACAGAAATGAGACATGGGAAGCTGTGTGAATCTGAAGAGTCAAATAACTACATTTGTTAGCCTCATTTTATTGAAGAAAACATTCAGTCTGTACAAAAATCTACTAATGAAGAGCAATGAAAACTTTACAGCTCCTTCCTGTAGGTCTAGTAAAAAAACAGGGATGTCAGAAAATAATTAAGCTCAAAGTGTAGAGGCTTTTCCCTACATGCACTCATAAAACTGGTTCTGTCATCGCAGATGGTGCTGGAGTTAATTCACAAGGCGTTCTCTGCACATAATTGGGTCACCTAAGCAGTCGAACAGTGTCTCGATATGGGCTTTAGAAGACAAGCAGTCCCGGGGAGATTGAAGTGCACAAACATTTTATTTGCCCATTAACAGGGAGGATGTTCAGACAAAACTTTTACAAAACAACGCTCTCCCTCCTGTCCTGCGGTGGTTAGCACAGAGAAGATTAGAGAGGCAGTGGGGAGTTTTAATTTGGAAATGCTCGTAAACCCGACGAGGATCCGCCGGTGTTTACTTAATGTTGCAGCTGCTGCTACTGTTTCTCCACCAGTTCCTGCTTTCTGCTCGGCCCGGATCAACTGGAGGAGGGGGAGGATTAAATGAATGTGCTGATGAGCCAGCATGAAATATTTTATAACTGCAATCAGAGCTATCGTCATTATT
The DNA here is from genome assembly GCF_030273125.1 of Centropristis striata. Lineage (NCBI taxonomy): Eukaryota > Metazoa > Chordata > Actinopteri > Perciformes > Serranidae > Centropristis > Centropristis striata. The sequence goes on from NC_081534.1 coordinate 8,461,668, forward strand.
GTTATCATCACCTCTGTCTATTCGATTTCAACATAGTAATTGTAAAAAATGTCTTTATGATGATGATGACGAATGGTTTGGTGTGTTGCTGTGATTTTATTGCTCCACTTTTGTTATCACATTAAATGGCATCTTTTGAGGTTTTTATGCTGTATCTTAACAAAAGTTCCTTATGTATTTAAATCAGCAGCATTCATTTTAACCCATAAGAACCCAGACCCAGTAATCCTTAAAGGAAAATTATGAGGGATATACCACAGACCAGGTGGACCACATAGAACACATTTATGATGGGTTTTTTTTAAACACTATCACTAAATGTCAAAGATCTGTGATGTGACCTAAACGTTACATTGGATGTTTATGGTATTTGTGTTCATAATATTTCTTATTTTAAAATAAATAAACTAGACATTTTCTTCTTACAGAAACACAAATTTGACTTTTTCTTTGCATCTCCACAACATATATCAAAATTGTAACATTAATAGTGCTGTTTAACAACAGATTATTTTTCAGATTTGTTTTTAAGTAACAAATTATTAAATAAAAACAAATAACCATTTGCCTTTCTGTTTGCATCTCCATAATGTATATCAAAATTGTGACAGGAAATATGGTCAGAACAAGTTAAATGCAATACAGAACACCCTATTAATGGGTTAGACTTGTTAAATGGGTTTAATCTTAGACTCTAGAAGATTTAAAGCGTTTGTTACAAGGGTGTCACCATGGGTTCTTATGGGTTAAGGTTTTAACTTTCACTCTTGATCTGATATAAGATTCTGGATGATGATGATGATGGTGGAAAATATCCTCCATAGCCAATGTAGCTATTAGTAGCTATAGGTCAGCGGTCAGCACACTCGGGTAATGGAGTAATGGCACAAAAATGAAGCAGTGTCCGGTTGTGGACACCTTGTTAATTCAGATTCAAGCCTGAGAGTCACACAATAACACAAACAGTCTGACAGCAACTCTCGTGCTCTGCAGGATAAACTTTACGTTTCTGTCAAATGTGTCAGCAGTTGCTCACTTTGTTTTTGTTTCTGAATCAGCAAACCTCAAATTAGTAATTACAGTTTTGTGTTGAACAATCTTGTAAGGATGGTTTGTTTTTATTTGAAAAACAAAACAAAGTTAAGTTAAGTCAATTTTATTTATATAGCCCAAAATCACAAATCACAGATTTGCCTAAGGGCTTCACAGACTGTATGTGGTAGGACACCCTCTGTCCTTAGACCCTCACATCGGCCAGGGAGAAACTCCCAGAAAAACCCTTTTAACAGGGGAAAAAGAAGAAGAAACCTCAGGGAGAGGAGGGATCCATCTCCCAGGACGGACAGACGGACAGAGATTATATTTATTCTCAAATGGTTATCCACACACAGTAGGAATAGGCCAGTATAAAAATTGACAAACCGGACTGTTATACCTAATTTTACCACTAGGTGTACCATTATCTGCTCCACAGTGTAACATAATAAGACTGATGACTCCAGGTCACTTGGTGGTAGTAATACACCTCTAAGCTGGTTTGCCAACTACAAATAATCACAAGAAGAGTGAGCCAGTGCCATAATCATCAGGACAAATGACAGTTGACTCCTGAACTCTGCCATTTATCATCTTGTCACCCCAAAAAACACATTAACTTTCTAATAAGCAAACACAACTTGTGCCGTCTGCATCTTTGCTCACCTCTGCTGAAATGTGATCACCTTGTCAGTAAATTCTGCACAAACTGTCAGACACCAGTGACTCTGTTAATGACTGACTTTATATTATGTAAATAATGCTGTCGTATTACTTATTACTAATGCAATACAAGTTGATTAAGTGCTATAATGCCTTTGTCACAGGATGTTTCCAACAGAATTATATTCTGTGCGCGCTGTGTGCTTGCTAACAGCTAACGTATATAAAGTACGGAACCTATATGCACAACGCTTTGTATGTTTTGATTCAGAGCGTGCACGGAGGAGGGGATATTCAAAGACGGGTCCATCATCAATGTGTTTTTGTGCATGTAGAGAGCGGGACAAGGATGGGCTGAGCAAATCAATGCACTGCGCACAGCTCCTTCATTGATGGTGTTGTTCCTTCAGATGGATAAGAAATGCTAAAATGGGTCACCAGATGTACTCGGGCAGCCCGCCCAAATAAAGTCTGCGTGGGGAACACTGCGGTTGCTTTTCTACCGCTGCCTCGTTCAGCTAGTTTGTTTGTGTATTGTGTGACTTTTCGGATCCGAACTAATGTGGCGCCCACAGCAGTATATTGCTTAGTTTCTGTACCGTTATTTCCAAACTTAGCACGGTTACCGATGACTCAGCTTGTGCTATCGTTTACATTATTCATAACCTTATTTATTAGCTACTGTGGTACAGCGTCACTGCTTTTTGCTAACGGCTGAGTAGGCAGACATTTCCATTTGAAAAACCCGGAAAAGAACACAGATGGAGCCAGCCTTTAGTATAATCCTATTTGCATGCATGTACAGCTACAAAGACAAGATTCCTGTAACTGAACTGAGGAGGAAGGCTTCTGTGCACTTTCTGTTTTTTATTTAACCTTCATGTAATACCCACAGATGCTCCGCTCACCAGTGGACATTACAATCTGTGTGAACCGAGTTTCTTTTTCCTCTCAGTGGGCGCCGCAACAAGCCAATCTCCTTCCAGCTAAGTTGTCCTCGCAGCCCATTACAGTCAGCTCACAGCGCGCCGTGCCACTGGGCCTGGTGACAACAGGGCCTGATAAGCTATGAACATTCCTCTGATTTTGGCACTCTGATTGGCCCGTCTGGCCTATCAGACGCCTTCAGTGGATCAGTGCAGGTTGAGCACCCAGAAGAAAATCTCTCTCCTTCTCTGCAGTTTCAAACTCACTTACATTTTTACGCACACGTGGGTCATGTGCGAATAAAATGTGTCTGTCTTAAAGTGGCCAATATATGGCTGCAGATTGAAAGAGAGATTGCCAGGCTTAGCATCTGCGACCCACCCCCTCCTCCTCCCTCTACTGCTCCTCTTGTCTGTTTTGCAGCGATCCAATATTTCTGGCTCTGGGTATTTATCTATGGCCCAAATATGCAGCTCGTGTCACGCAGGGCAGCAGGCGTTTCAGCGACATCACAAAGATGGATTAAGTCATGCGTTAAATTGCCTCTTTGAAGGAAATGAATAAATAAATTTGAGAGACTAATTCCTTGACTGTGCACCATCTCTTGTGTGAGTGTGATTGCATAATGCTGGCTTAAATGTTCCCTGTGCTCTGCTCTGTTCTCTGCTGTGTTCTGTTGGTGTGTTAATTCTACTGAAATTACATTTCTTATGACCTGGCAATGTCAAAAAGCTATTTGCTGTTCTAAATTTATTACAACACTTAAAATCTGTTATTTCTCTGTACTTTAAACAAACAAAAAAAAACAATTTACCACATGCAATTTTACTCGTAGTACACCATTCATGCAACGATTAAAAATTACCACCACCTTTCATCTTGTTCTTCTTTAAAGGGCAGGAACAATGTTAACGTCGGGCTTCTAATTTTTCGATTGTATAAACTGTCACATTTATTTCTTTAGCTTGAATACTAATTGTTGGCTGTTATCTCACAAACATGGACTCTAAAGTGGAGTCTCTACTGTCGCCAAAGATGGTTTGTTGAAGAATAATCTCTATACACAGATATCTGATTACAGTATATCTCCCATCAAAGTTGAAGACATGTAAACGGTCCCTGTGGAGAGCAAATAAAATGCCAAACCATAGACTGTATAAAGAATGGACAACCCACCTCATTGATTTTACAAAGTGAAGCCAAAACATCCCGGATATGACCGCTGCCATCTTGGGCTGGTGATGTCACTTGGATCCAGAGTCTGTGCAGTACTGAGACGCTGTAGAGATGAAATATTTGTATACAAACATTGACAATGTGCGCGCATGTGGGTTGCAAAAAAAAAAAAGGACTGTGACCTGTGACCCGAGTGCAGATAAGCGGTTAAGGAGAATGAATGAATGAATGAATGAATGAATGATAAGGGTCTGGTCAAGTCTGATTGATTTATTGATATCAGCTTCCTGCCCAAAATACCTTCCCAGCACAATCAGAGCATAATGTATTTTTCAAACCAAACTTATCAGGCAAATGACATTTGAACATACAGAAGCATGATAAGAACTTCCTTAAATAATTAATTTATTAAATAATAAAATGTATTTGATTCATGTCCCATCCACTAACATGGAGGGTGCAGGGTTTATAACCTATACTGCAGCTGTCAGGCTGTCCGTCCTTACATACAGCCTGTGGATGGAACATGTGGTCCGAAATGCAATCTCAGAACCTGTCTGCTGTTGCCTGAAAAAGATTCAGCTTTTAATTAGCTTTTTTTCTTTTTTTTTTATTGTATACATTCATATGCAATTATTTATCTAAAGAGATTAGTTGAAATGTCGCTAAGTTTCTAATTGGACTGTAAACAATAACCAGCGCACAAGGAAATCTTAGACTGGATATCCATTATTTCTGAGCTGCAGGATAAACTAGAACCGCAAGAATATTGGCACTTGGATCAAGAAAGTAAATCATAGTCAGACTGATTGGTAAGAGAAAGACAAGCTTTAAAAAGTGGAAGAGGATTGCATCCAATTAGTGTTAAACAAATAAACAAAACCAACGGATGAGTGTGTTGGTCAAAAAACCATCTAGCATTAGAACATGCTTTTCATTTTCTTGCCCTGTACATTTACAGGTGAGATCATTTGGACAATATCTGATATCTTGAGGTTTAATTGTTATATGTTACCATCAGTTTTGCCATTAAAACCACCAAAAGTGCTAACTATATAGTATAAGGATGCATAATTCAGATTTTTTTTTTTAACATTAAGTGTAATATACCAATGGCAGCTAAAGCTAAATCAAATTAGTCATGATCATTAAAAAATATGATTAAAATATAAACAATTGGCACATTGGTGAAACAAAAGTGTGTACTTTCTCAAACAAAACTATTCATAAGTCTATATAATATAAAAATATTATTCTCGTACCATTTTAATATTATTCTGTGTCTCTCAGTAGGCATATGCCTGCATCAGTATATGACTTTTTATTATTTTTACATACGCTTTTTCTACATATTATACGCTGCCAGTGTACAATCATATGGGGTTTAAATCTCGCATGCATTCACAATTTTCATCATTTCTGCAGTTAACAATAACTGAGCACATCTGACTGGGGAATAATAAAGGAAGTGAGTTTCACAGATCCAGTCAGTGCCAGGGGAGACGAGCTCTGGAGGCTTATCCAGATTCCAACTTCTGTACAGACTCGCTTCAGCGTGCTGTCACTTGGCTCTCGCACATTCTTAATTGATGCTGAACATCTTTTTTTCCACATCTTATGATTCACTCTACACGTTATTAGCAGAATAATTCTCTTTGTTCCTTTGCTAATTTCTCCTCAAAATACCCCAAAGGGCTTCTCCAACGTTGATTTAAATGTCACACCCAATATATTACATTCTTTTCTGAGATTTATCTTGACTTGTAGCACTTCAGTGGTACATGTTGCAGTGATTCATCAGACTATCAGTAAGGGAGACTTTGAAATTGCTTTAATCAAAGGGTAACACAAAAATTAGTAGTGAAACGCCTCAGGAAGAAACCTCATGTGATTTCAATCATGCTAAAACTCTGCTCTGTGAATTCATTATCACAGCGGCTGTACAATACTACACTGATAGGGACCAGAATGACAATGTCAGTATGAGTAAAAACTGCTCTATTACACAGTGTTAGACACGCTTTTACTGTGTGCACTATTTTGAGGAGAGAAAAAGGTACATAAAAGCTTTTATTAGATTTTTGTTGCCAAGGATTTTATTATTATTATTATTATGAAAAGGGTTGTGTGACATTATTTAAAGTCCCCCTCCACATAAAAATGTGTTTTTCTGGGGTGTCCCAGTGGATCATCAGTAGAGGGCATACCATTAAGTCTTAGTCCTTTAACACAGTCAGCCTAGGTTCAGTCTGGGAGCCTTTTCCTGCATTTCTTCCCCATTCAATAAGATCTGCCACCTAAAAAACAGGATAGAACGTTTGTCAATACCACCCATAATGACACATATGAGCGTTTGTCAAAATGACCTTTCGTGGCTCACGCAGGCGGCAACCTCCGATCTGAGCAGGGAGGCAAACCAGGAAGTGCCTTAAGCTGCATTCTACCAAAAATTCCAGCAGGGGGCGCTCCTGGCGGCAATTAATTTTAATACAAAATGAGAAATCTTCTAACTTGAACCTCAGAAGGTCATTGCCAGGTCATGCAATCATGCATTCATTTCTTTATGTTGCATATATTTTCAACGGATTTACATTACATGGTCTCAATCGTTAGAAACGGGTACAAACCCTGATAAATATTTAGATTGCTTCGCTCCCATCACTTTCCAACAACTAACCTCAATGATTTCCTCATCTAAACCGTCAACCTGTCTCCTAGACCCCATACCAACAAGGCTGCTTAAAGAGGTTCTACCTTTAACGGGTACTTCTTTCTTAGATGCAATCAACTTGTCATTATTAACAGGCTACGTGCCACAATCATTTAAAGTAGCTGTAATTAAACCTCTTCTCAAAAAGGTTCATTTAGATCCTGGCGTTTTAGCAAACTACAGACCAATATCTAACCTCCCCTTCATCTCTAAGATCCTGGAGAAAGCAGTCGCAAATCAACTTTGTGATTTTCTTCAACACAATAGTCTATATGAGGACTTCCAGTCAGGATTTAGAACTCATCATAGCACAGAAACAGCATTGGTAAAAATTACAAATGACCTTTTAATTTCTTCTGATAATGGACTTGTCTCAGTCCTTGTCTTACTAGATCTGAGTGCTGCATTTGATACAATTGACCATCGTATCCTATTACAGAGACTGGAACATGTAATTGGCATTAGAGGAACGGCACTGGGCTGGTTTAAATCGTACTTATTAGACCGTTTCCAGTTTGTTCATGTGAACAATGAATCCTCCGTGCGCACTGATGTTAACCACGGTGTTCCACAGGGTTCTGTGCTTGGACCAATTTTATTCACCCTTTATATGCTCCCTCTAGGTAATATAATTAGAAAACATTCAATTAACTTTCATTGTTATGCTGATGACACTCAGTTATATATATCAATCAAGCCAGGTGAAACTGATCAGCTAGCCAAACTAAATGCATGCCTTAAAGACATAAAAACCTGGATGGTCCACAACTTCCTAATGTTAAACTCGGAAAAAACAGAAGTGATTGTACTGGGACCCGAACACCTCCGAAACTCATTATCTAAAGACTTAATTAGCATCGATGGCATTACCCTGGCCTCCAATACCACCATAAGGAATCTCGGAGTTATCTTTGATCAGGATCTGTCATTTAACTCCCATATAAAACAAACTTCAAGGACTGCATTTTTTCACCTACGTAATATTACAAAAATTAGACACATCCTGTCTCAAAAGGATGCAGAAAAATTAGTTCATGCTTTTGTTACTTCAAGGTTAGATTACTGTAATTCCTTACTGTCAGGCTGCTCCAATAAATCCCTTAAAACTCTTCAGTTAGTCCAAAATGCTGCGGCTCGTGTACTAACAAGAACCAAGAAAAGAGATCATATTTCTCCTGTTCTAGCTTCGCTGCACTGGCTCCCTGTAAAATCCAGAATTGAGTTCAAAATCCTTCTTCTTACTTACAAAGCTCTAAATGGTCAGGCACCATCATATCTTAAAGACCTCATAATGCCATATTACCCTTCTAGAGCACTACGCTCCCAAAATTCTATGTTACTTGTGGTTCCTAAAGTCCTTAAAACTAGATTGGGAGCCAGAGCCTTCAGTTATCAAGCTCCTCTCTTGTGGAATCATCTCCCAGTCTCAGTTCGGGAGGCAGACACCCTCTCTTTATTCAAGAGTAAACTTAAAACTTTCCTCTTTGACAGAGCCTATAGTTAGGGCTGGCCGAGGCCTTGGACCAGCCCCTAGTTATGCCGCTATAGGCCCAATGTGTCGGGGGACACGATACACCGGGGCCCTCTTTCTCTCTGTCCCAATAATACATGACACAAGCTTTTATTTTCCCAGAATACTCGCACTTTTCTCTGCTCTCTCTTCACAGGGTGTGGAGCTGTGGTCCTGCTCCATCACTCCTGCTGGTCTCACTGCTGTGGATCTGGTCCGGCCCCAGATGGGAATGTTCCTCTCCTGGTCCACTCACCATCACTACTGGCCAATGGTGGCGCATCATCACCTGCTGCTGTGCCCCCCCAAGAACTCCTGCTCCTCTCTCTCTCTCTCTCTCTCTCTCTCTCTCTCTCTCTCCCTCTCTCTCTATTGCCCCCCCCCCCCAACCTCTATCTACTCTACTCTGTTGACCTGCCCTGTACAACGACATCTATTGCACGTCTGTCCGTCCTGGGAGATGGATCCCTCCTCTGTCGCTTTCCCTGAGGTTTCTTCTTCTTTTTTCCCCTGCTAAAAGGATTTTTTAAAGGAGTTTTTCCCTGGCCGATGTGAGGGTCTAAGGACAGAGGGTGTCGTACCATGTACAGTCTGTGAAGCCCTTTGAGGCAAATCTGTGATTTGTGATTTTGGGCTATATAAATAAAATTGATTTGATTTGATTTGAATCGCTAGTAAAAAATATTTTGATGTGAATAGTGTAAATAACGGCCCCATTTAGAAGGAAATAGAAGATAAAGCATTGTATGATTTGGGGCGTGGCTACCTTTGATTGACAGGTCACTAACAAGGCAAGCTGTCATCAGAAGAGAAGCAGAACAATGCGTATCCACGGCAAGTTATATATATATTTTAAAAAATGAGATTTACCGGTTTGGTCTCATAACTTTGATCCTTTCAGACTGTATGTTAACTTAATGACAGTTTATTTAAACGTTTTTTTCATTAAAAATGTCTTCTTCCGAATTTGATTGGACTAATAAAAACTCAACAAGGAGTCGCTGTGCCTCAAATGAGCAATCCTCAAACCAACGGGTGACGTCACGGTCACTACGTCCATTATTTATACAGTCTATGGGCTCATGGTTCAGTGGAGCGTTCCAAAAATAGCACACACATCATTATACATACACGTACCGTTTGCGGTTGTAAAAAAGGCCGTCTCTATGGATTTAGTCTACAAACCCACTGAAGGCAAAAAACAACAAGAGGGTCGCCGGTTCGACTCCGGCCTGCGGCTCTTCTATGTGAAGTATGCATGTTGTCCCTGTGTCAGCGTTGGTTCTCTCCGGGTACTCCTAAAACTCCTAAAACATGCACTCAGATTTAATTGGTGACTCTAAATTGCCCGTAGGAGTGAATGAGAGCGTGATTGTCTGTCTCTATGTGTCGGCCCTGTGATAGTGTGGCGACCCCACCTCTCGCCCAATGTCAGCTACAATCAGCTCCATTCCCCCATGACCCGAGTGCGGATAATCGGTTAAAGGAATAGTTCGGAATTTTGGAAATAGGTCCTCATTTCCAACTTAGCCGGTGTGATATAGGTCGGTGGAGACCGTTTTCAGCACATTTTATGCAGTCCTTATAGTTGCACAAGTCACTGTTGCTAAACTGGTGTTGAGCTAGCGCATGCAATAGTAACATTCAGCCTGTCACTAAAAACAGCTTTACCTGCTCCGCAGAACACCCGAGACAAATGCATTATAACGTCGGACTATCGATGTACATGTCTGTATTGATAGAATAAATTTAGAAATTAAACCAACGTTGCATTTTCAATGTTAAAACATTTTGAGGGACTAGTTTCTCAGCAGCAGCGGAATTTTACTTTGTGGGTTAGTAGTAGTGCGTCAAAACGAAACCAAACTGGTATGGCTGATTTAACACAAACTCATCTTCGTCGTCCTCAAACTCCGAAATCTCAGCATGGCTGGCAGTGGCCATAGTGTCCTGCTATCCTGTCTCCGCTATGACAGCACCTAAATAAACTCGCATGATTGTCAGCGAAACCGAAACCGTCTTCCACTGTAGCCTCACTAGCCTGGAGATAATATCACTCCGCCGCTGCCGTAGCCTAAGCAACAACAGGGAACAAAGTATAAGCTATTCCAATGCTATGCAAGGTTGGTTTAATTTCTAAAATTATTCTATCAACACAGACATGTACATCGATAGTCCGACGTTATAATGCATTTGTCTCGGGTGTTCTGCGGAGCAGGTAAAGCTGTTTTTAGTGACAGGCTGGATGTTACTATTGACGTGCGCTAGCTCAACACCAGTTTAGCAACAGTGACTTGTGCAACTATAAGGACTGCATAAAATGTGCTGAAAACGTTCTCCACCGACCTATATCACACCGGCTAAGTTGGAAATGAGGTCCTATTTCCAAAATTCCGAACTATTCCTTTAAGGATAATGAATGAATGAATGAATGAATGACAATGAGGTCTAAGTCTCTAAAAGTCTAAGTTGCTGGAGTGAGTCACTGCGTACTGGCACGTGCACTTAAATAAGTGTACTTTCTTAGCCTACATTCGTGGGTTTGGTTAAGTATTACTTCTTGCACCACTGTATGCTAATATTAGTTCATTGAAATATTAAAAGGGTCTTCTGTCACTCACAGAACTTTCAGATACAGTTCATGTAGTGTAATGCATGCAATGTTGAGCTGTCCATCATCTGCTGCTGTCTCTCCTCTCTGTCTCCTGCTGTCCACTGTGACCTAAGTGTGTACATGCACAGAGTTTACATTTACATTTACATTTACATTTAGTCATTTAGCAGACGCTTTTATCCAAAGCGACTTACAGGAAGAGTAAAAGCAAACAATCAAGGTATAGTGCAGTTTACAGGGGAGTGCAAGATTTGTCAAATAAAATCGGCACCTGTAATCATAATGAAGAAAATAATCACATTTCCCAAACCTCTCCTTGAGAACCCCTTGTCCTACATGTTTTTGATCTCTCCCTGCTCCAGCACAGCTGATTCAAATGATCAGCTTGTTATAAACTGCTGGAGCTGCATGATAACAAGCTGATCATTTGAATCAGCTGTGCTGGAGCAGGGAGAGATTTAAAACATGCAGGACAGATGGTAATCAAAGAGAGGTTTGAGAAACACTGTTATAAATCATGCTCCAGACGTGTACACTGTTATTCCTTTTCTATGCATGTGTCACTCAGAGTTGATCCTTTGCATATACACATACAGAGAAGAGATGACCACATATAATTACCAATGTGCCAATCCACTAGAGTGTCTTCCCTCAACTTATATCTACTTATATCTGTACAAAGATGTTTTCACATTCCTGTCCTGAAGGGGGAGATTTCTGTGCACTTCCCTAAAGTTTCAAACATTAGAATTAAAAATACGCCGTGCAAGCCAGATTTGGTTCCTATCTTGAAAAGCCAATCAAAAGCAGTGAAAGAAACCAGAAAGCTACAAAGCATAGGGGATTTGTTAGTACAAAGGGCAAAAAACACTGTAAGATCACGGCAGATGTTATTTAATGTTTGTCAACCAGTAACGCTGTTTTCGCAGATTCACTGATGTTTCCTGTAAAGGCTAATACATACTCAGCAGGAACAGAGAAATGTGTTCTCTCTCCCGAGGCTCCTCATCATCTGGTCGGAACTTTGTTTTTGTGTGGTGTTCAAGAACAGTTGTTTGATTGGTTAGAACAGCTTTTCTCAACCTTGGGGTCCCGACCCCAATTGGGGTCGCGAGATGATTTCTCGGGGTCGCCAGATCATTTTGGAAGTCAGCTCTTCTGTGTTAAAGTGTTCATGTGTTTTAGTCTTTTTGGTCACTTCATGTCTTTTTTGGTAATTTTGTCTTTTTTGGTAATTTTGTCTTTTTTGGTCATTTTGTGTTTTTTTAGTCATTGTGTGTCTTTTTTGGTCATTTTGTGTCTTTTTTTGGTCATTTTGTGGTCAATTTGTGCCTTTTTTGGTCATTTTGTTTCCTTTTTCTGGTCATTTTTTGTCTTTTTTAGTCATTTTGCGTATTTTTTTGGTCATTTTGTTTCTTTTTGGGGTCATTTTGTGTCTTTTTTTTGTCATTTTTTGTGTCTTTTTTGATCATTTTATGGTCAATTTGTGTGTTTTTTTGTCATTTTGTTTCCTTTTTTTGGTCATTTTGTTGTTGGGGGTCGCGGACAACATGCATGCTAAATTGGGGGTCACGACTCAAAAAGGTTGAGAACTACTGGGTTAGAATACAATTGTCAGTGTATTCATATGACATTCATATGATATGAATATAGTACAGTGACAACATGTCAGGGATGGAGTACTCGAGTCCTGGGCTCAGACCTGAATCAGACTTGAATCCCAATAATTGGGACCACTGACTCCGCTCAGAGTCAAAGCACACTTTTCGCGACTCGCACTTGCACTCTGATGACTCGGTCTTGCACATTTCTGTGGATTTTGGAAGCACTGGTTGATTTCGAAATAACTAAATAAACTCCCTGAAATGGTGACTGTGTGTCATTATGTCTAATGTAGACCTTTTTATTTCTATATGAGCTCTTTGAAGGTGCCACAATGGAGAACTTCAGGCAATCTTGGAACTCTTCTTGATGAATAAGCCTTGATGACTGGGACCTGGACTGGAACTCAGGTATTGAAGATTCGACTTGGACTTGGACTCGGACTGCAACACTGGTGACTCGAGACACTGAAACATGTACACTCAGCATGTACAGTTAATAATAATAGGAAACCAGGTGAAGTTGTCTTCGCTTGATTTAATTGAGAGTGTCAGTCAGTTAGTCAGATCAAAGTATCATTGTCAAGTCACATTAAACTAAATGGACAGACTGTAACAGCCCCCAATGATTTCCTGAGTCCAATCTCAACGAACCGAGTAAAATTGAAACCACCGTAAAATAGGCCTGGGCAAAGTTTCCTACAGTACAGTATTACAGTAACATTAGATAATGAGCTCCATTCATGCGCCATGCCTAGTTATACCTGCAATTAAATCGACAGGTAACCCCGTCAGCTAGCCAAACAATGTCAAGGCTCTCTGTCTCTTTCTGCCTGTGTGTCTGTCAGCCGTCAACCCTTGACTGACTAATAAGCATGTGGTAAATAAGTTCAAAACACATATTCAGTGGGATATTTGTGTAATTTAAACAGCCATCTTTGCAGAAAATGCTTCACTTAACACGACAGAAAACAGAAAAATAGTCAGTGGGCGTTGAATATTAGAATGTATATCTGATCTGCATGTCTCACTTTGGTCTTGTATCTTTAGATATTTCCTAAATATTAATGGGTATAGTGTTATAACTACAAATAATCCAATAAATACATTCATTACTTAACCAAGTCCTATGTGCATTATTTATTTATGCAGCTCTGATTTGAGAAATGTTAAGGTTTTTGCAAATAAACTTTAAAAGTCTAAAAAAGTTTTAAAAAAATTATATTTTACCATGCATTTCTGGGGGGCCTGTTGTAAAAGCCAATTGCACTCTAGATAGGAGATAGGAAATCATACTGTGGAAAGTTAGTGGCATCAACTGTGGTTGCTAAAGGCAACAGCTACTGTGCTTTTATACAATGATGGAACATTTTGTCATAAAGCAGGTAAACATTTCCACAGAGCAGTCTAGTGGGAGGCTTAGCAACTTAAAAATGTAACAAGACAAAAAAAAGGAAAAGGAATCAGGATGCATGAGGATGGGAGAGACTTGTCCGTCACTCAAAATATTTGTGGATTCCTCTGTTATGCAAGCACTGAGGTCCACAGGGAAATTATATAAAATGCTTATTAAACACTTGCCTCCATGAAGGACAGGAGACTGTTCCCATAAAGTATAAGACCAAATAAACACACACACACACACACACACACACACACACTTCTGTGTTTGCTCTGCAGCTTTAACACAAAACAAGTCATGACAGACGGTTTAAAAGAAAGGATTAAAATAGATGCGGCAGAATCAGAAATATCATCTTTTATTATTCTTCATTCATCTGGCTTGGCAAAACCTCATGGATGTATAAAGAGAACTGGATACAGTTGGAGATGGAGGCGGGTTCAATTCTCTGAAAGTTCTAACTTTCATGTATAAAATTACCTGGATCGAAACTAGTCATTTGCAGGGGTTGTTTTATTTTTTTTTTTAAATCCTCTCATTTACATAATTTACATCTCTCACACCAATGGGAAAATTGAGGGAAAAAGTCTATTTGGGCCCAATGGCATCATGTGACGTTGTAATTACATGGTTCGGCCTCAAAAAAAAAGGGCTCCAGGGCTTTGGTTTCAAAGCCCTGGGGGCTTGCAAAAACCACCTGTTACCCACAATGCAACTCAATTGCCTGCCGTTAATTTATGCATTTATTTATTTATGGATCCCACTGAACTTCAGAACAAGACCCGCCCTGCAATGCTATGATTGGTCAGGGCCTACCTTACGTCCTTCTGGCTTTACGATACTGTTAAAAAGTGAATGGAGGGCTGGTTTCTCAACTGTTTGGTTAGCTCAGGTTGGATGCCGTGGGGCCATGAAACCCAGGGCTGTGTTTTCAACTCTGCGCTGGAGAAATATACGTTTTATTCAATCAAGCGTGGATTGGCAGAAAAATGGCAAAGGTTTTTGATCGGTTGGTTAGTTAGCAAAACTAACATCTAACAGGTAACTTACGGGTTTGGGTTAACTTATAACACGCAAGGTGTCAGGTAGTTTAATCTCGTGGTCCAATGAAATATTCGGTTTACCAACAACTTCTTATGAACGCTATGGTTGCGTTTTGCTAACTTCTTCCAAGGGAGACAAAAAACACCAAATGCAGTGACACAACACTGTGACGCAGGACGTAAGGCACCGCACTGACCAATCCTAGTATTGCAGGGCATGTATTGTTCTGAAATGTAGTGGGATCCATAATAATGCTCATTTACAGGTGTGTTAGCAGATAGCTGTCAAGCTAAAGAGAAAGTTGGTCTCTTCTTAATAGGCGCAGGAGGTTAACTTGTTCCATCATGTTTACTAAGCAACAGAAATGCTGCGTTCTTGGCATCCATGCTGTTAAAAGTTGCACTTGGTAGGTGCGCTAGGTGTTGAAGTAATTGTTCCCCATCCTGATGAAAACGTATGGGCATACATGTGCATTTGCATGAACGTGCAGTATACTTAAGGGTTTGGAAATATGGTCACCTATTCTAACTCCACACCACAGGACTTTCTTTGTGACTTTCACTTTGAGGCAATTTATCAGATTATGTCCAGCCCCTCTGGAACTACAGGACATTTTATAGACCTTGCAGTGGCGCGTTACACTTTAATGTGTAAAATCAACGGAGTTCTCCTTTAATGGTGGTTAATGACCTATTGATGCTGTACATTAATGTTCTGTGTTACTGTAATCTGGATTTAGCTACATATAGCTGAACTCTACAAACCAGCTCCATTGTTTAGTTTGAAGTTTTTCCAATTTCTCGTTTGTTCACATTTCTGTAAATATACGTGCTATGTGATGTGATTGTTTGCAGCAGATGTTCTGGTATCTTCTTCTCTTGTTGTTCCTATCTGTATTTCGCTGCAGGGCAGATAGTGTGCAATGGGTTTAACAGAGCTTTTGTTGCAGAAAACAGCTGCCCACTGCTGCTGGAAACAATGCTGATCAAAGTGAATTTAAAATCCTTGTTGTTTTAGCTTTAAATAATGCTGTATGGTCTGTATCTTAAACATATATAGTGTAGTCTTGTATGTAATCATTTTTACGAACTTCCTTATGTCCTCTGTGTCTGTGGTTGTCTTAATTAACTGAACAAAGTGAATGGGATCAGATCATCAAAGCTTTTAACTAAAACATGCTCAAATCAAAAGTCTTTCATAAAGGCGTAATAAGAATAAAGGCATATTTCTAACAATAGTCTCTTTCAAATAAAGGCGTGCTTCTTTCTTCAACTAAAGGAAATAAAAACATTACTTGAGGCTTAAGACTGTTGCATTGAGTTTTTGTATAGTTTTCATTCAAACAAAGGAATTATTTATTCTCTTATCAACAAAGTAAAGTATGTTCTTTAGATACCAGTACATGTGCAAACACAGTGTGATCAGAGGATGTTGTAGCCTGCCTTAAAGGTGCAATATGTAAGATATAGCCAGGTTTTTTTTTTTTACTTTAACATGTTGAGCTAACATAATCAAGAGAATGTGAGGAAGTGACAGCAATGTTGCAGAGATGTTTAGTCAATAATCATGCTAACCTGCATGTAATACCATTTTCGCGAACCTAGTTCTTTTGCTGGGCTGGTGCTGGAGATGGTTCGCAGTTGGTTGAATTTGTGAACCGTTTCAGAACCTGTTAGCTTTACCACAAGCTAGAGTCACGTCATTACATCACTGTATACGTCTCCGCCCTCCACAACAACAATGTTGGGCTACATTGTCTCCCTACAAATGTTGCTCCTACACTGCAAAAAAGGTGTGTCTAAAAACAAGATAAAAACACTAAATCTGAGGGACATTATCTTAATGCATGGACAGATAATTTCACTTGACAAAATGTATTTAATTAAGATTGTTAAATCTAGAAATAAGCATGTTGTACGCTTAAAATAAGAAATTAACTCTTGAAATAAGATAAATTAAAGCGATGAAATTGATGAACTGGCCCGAGCAGAGTGCACTGCAAATTATTTGTTTCTTACCAAGATAAAAAAAATTTTAGATTTAGAAGTGATAGATAAATCTTGTTGTAAGAGTTATTTCTTATTTTAAGCTCTTTTTTCAAAATTTAACAATCTTAATTTAAGAAATATTGTCAAGTTAAATTATTTGTCCATGCAGCAAGATAATTTCCCTCAGAGTTAGTGTTTTTATCTTGTTTTTAGACAACACCTTTTTTGCAGTGTATCTCTGCAAGCCTACATTGGCATCCAAACACGACATGTTCAACACAATTGTTCTGCTCGTCTTGATCGCAATGGATGGCGATTACGTTCTTATTAACACTGAACGTAAGATGGTAATGTTAGACTTTGTTGGAAGCTAACGCTAGCCCGTTAACGATAACCCGCTAACGCTAGCCCATATCAATCACATTGCAGTTAAACAAATAGAAATAAAAATAAATGAAAGGAATGAGAGACGTTGTAGTTGGTCTTGTTGGTCAGAAAATCCTCTCCCAGCCCTTGACGTAAATGGTTCGTGGTTCGAGACCTGCAAAGAGTTGGTACCACTCATTCAAGATTAGACAACAGGACCTGGAAGTGCCTTGGTCGAAAATGGGTATGAGAGGACGAAGAAGTAACGTTTTCACTAGGTGGGGCTGCCACATAGGTAACTCTGTAAGCTTTGTATATTCTGGCTGTTTAGCGAGGTTAACCCCTAAATTCCACTGCATGTGTAACGACTGCAGATCCGTCGGCGGAGCCAATACGCATTCATTATAATCACTGTGTGAGATTCCACCAACTCTGTATCCGCAGCGTAGTGAGTCCGTCGTCGTGCGGCCATCCGTCAGCCCTCCAACACTTGCGCAGAGCTTCTATTTTTGTCGGCCGACAGAGCACGACGCATCAATTCAGCACAGAGCAGATCGTTCGGGCCAGGAGGTTGTGCACAGACACAAAATAAAATATCCGGTATATTTTCTAAATAAAATACCTCGGGTTCACGGCGGATCGTATTTCACACCTTGAAGACGTCATGATGGGCGGGGACAGACCTGAAGTCAACAGGTTAGAGGTTTTCACTCGTCTTTTCACCCCGAAAAAGGAAGTGGCTTGGAAAACCATTGCAGGAGTAATGGAAGATGGTAAGTTACTAATATTATTCAATTAATGTTGTTTGAAAGCAAATGATCTGTTCTTGGACATTAAATGAGACATTCTCTCATTTAATGTACATTCCGCTGTCCGCTGTCCGCAACAATGTGTGTTGACAGACTGCGGAGATACGCAGCCAGTGCGGACGGACCCGTTTCGGAGTCATATCGCATCCAGTGGAATCCCGGGGTTAGAGAAACTTACATACCCATGTGTACCCATGCCTGTTCTCTTGTCAACAAGATGGACGACAGGACTGCAGATTACCACCCATCACACAGACTGTCTCCGATATGACTAACATGAGAACATCCCTGACTTAGCTTAGTCTTGCATCGTTTCAACATCCATTTCCACATCACACCCATTTGTGCCACTGTCAGTTTGGTCAGTTCAGTGTAGGCCTAAATGTAGTTTGGAAAATGTATTATACAGTGCAGTGCATCTAACTGCAAACAATGTTGAACTGTGCCAAGTGTGACCATATTATATAATTAATTCAAACCATCTAAGATGTGCTTTGTTTTATATGTATGTATGTATGAACTGTTCTAAAGTGCATTTACAGCATTGCTGTTTTATCATTTAATCACTGCATTAAGTAAATACTAGCACTCTGTGAACATGTGGCCAGTAATCACAAATTGCACCTTTACCTTGTTTTTGAGTGAGTGTATTGGTTTCATCTTAATTGGATTAGTGACTACAAATGCATGAGAGAAAAGGAGCCAAACTTAACTGAAGCACTGGCAGCAGATCTATCACAGGAAATGATAGGCGAGCCATTTAGAAAAAACATCTGGATGGGTGTGTGAGATAGTGTGTCTACCTTCAGCAGACACGATAGAGGGCAGAGGGATATCAACAGCTTGGCCTATTATCTGGTCTAATGGAGGCCCTTCTGTTAGAAACAAAAGCCCTTGGTTGTTTTGCATCAGCTCTTCTGATGATTGGCCGCCGTTCGTCCCACGTCGATGGAGTCAATTAAAAGCTCCATCCGTCAAGCGGCTCCGGCTGCCTGACGCCAAGCCTCAGTGGGAAATACACACGCTGTCGCTCACTCACCAATTTACTGTCATGGGTGTCTTTTTCTTTTTCTTCTTCCTTTCTTTCGGTCTTCAGTCCCTCCATATTCCTACCTTTCTTTCTTTCTTTCTTTTCATTTCTTCTCCTTCTGTCTAAGTCACCATGCCAGGCTTCTAAAAGCAATTTCATCCTCCCTGTGCTGTCACGCTCTGTGTACACAATTTCCCATTGTTTGGTTTCAAGTGTAGTTTCCAAATTTTTCAATATATACTGAATATATTGGAAATATACAGAGTGTGCTGTATTTAATATGTGAACCTCATAAAAAATGGTCTTGAAACTATACGTGAAATTGCAGCAGCCGTGATGTATTGTACATTAAGGAGGTATTTAATGAAAATTGGAGCTATAACAATGAGCTGATAAAAATTCATATCCACATTTGTATTTCTCCCTAATAGGATTAGGAGGATTGTTCCTGCCAGCTCCTGCCAGTCCTCATCTTGGTGTTGGCACACTACACTATATAAAATAGTATGTCCCAATACACACATGTATGCACGCCAAATACAAACACACACACACACACACACACACACACACACACACACACACACACACACACATACACACACACCCTTGTGAGCTTTAACTGCATATTGGAATAATAAACTAAATTATGTTCCAAATGGAGTATTGTATTTATCACCACATAGAAAAGCATTATGGTCTGTTTTTTTGTTTAACACCTATTATACGAAATAGGCTCTAATGCAAGTTATATAAAGCCAAAATAAGTTTTACAGTCTATAAAACCTGTTAATGTTCAACTTTAACAAAGACACATAAGAAAAAAGCATTTACAGTTAATTGGTTGCTTGATATTTCAGTGTTGACTGGCTGCTGTTATTCCTCTCTGAAGAGAGCAGTGTCACGGTAAACTCAACATTTACCTTGTCACAGCTTGAAGCGACTGAGTGTGTCACTCAGATATCTGCATATCTTATGGAACAGGATGAAATAAACATTTCAGTTCCCATCAGTGGTGGGAAAAAGTATTCAGATCACATAAAAAGGTGCTAATACCACACTGTGAAACTACTACACTGCAAGTTAAAGTCCTGCATTAAAAACGTTCTGAAGTAAAAGTACAAAAGTACCAGCATCAAAATATAATTAAAGAATCAAAAATAATAGTGCTCATTATGCAGAATGAACCCTATATTCTAAATATGTTATTAGATTATTAGTGTTGATGCATTTATGTAAGCAGCGTTTTAATTTTGTAAAGATAGGGTCATTTAAACCACTTAATATTTTGTTGTGAGATTTTTTTTTTAAATAAATTGATCATGATTTTTAGTTAAATGTTGACTTGAAAAGTTACTGAAGCTAGCAGCTTAATGTAGTGGAGTACAATGTACAATATTTGCCTAAAAATTTAGTGGAGTATAAGTATAAAGTTACATAAAACGGAAATACTTCATAGTACAGTACACACACATACACACATACAATAGCCAATAGCCTACAGGCATGAATACCAGTGAAAATGATATAATTTTCATGAGATTTACCCCATGAGTAATATACATGTAGCCTGATAGAAATATAAGCATTTGCCTGAGGCTAATATGCAAGCCAGCTGGTGTTCCTTCACACACAAGGAAGGAAAGGTGTGAGGGACGAATTGTTCCTTCTCAGCTCTAATTGAAAAATTGCATTACAGCCCACAAGTTAGTTTTGCTTCATTGTCAACGCTCTCATCAATTTTGATTTCACATGCATTGGGTTGTTTCTAACTAAAGAGCACAAAAAAGTCAACTGTATACTACCTGCCCAGCACCAAACAAAGGTGAAGAAATAAAAATAAGAAAAAAAGGTATTTCCCGAACAAGTTGGTGCAGACCAAAATCAGAGCTAAAAGAGAGTGAAAATTGGACATTCATCAGGTGGTTAGAAACACAACTGCTGTTGTGATGTTGCTCCACATCTTCTGCATTATTTTGCTATAACAATCATAGACTGTATAAATAATGGACATAGTGACCATGACGTCAGCCATTGGTTTGTGGACTGACCATTTGAGGCATCGAGGGTTTCATTCGTCGCCATCTTGGTTATGATACGAGGAGCAGACCATATTTGGACTGTGGAGGAGGAGAGGGATCTGATCACTGACTACAGCCTCTCTACACCTCAACCTGACTGAGAGAAGCTGCTGCTAATTCATGTTAGCATTAACTGGAGCATTAACTGGGATGTTAGTTTTGGCTAGCAAAAGTCAAAGTTATGAAACCAAACCTCTAAATGTTTTTAAATAATATACAACGTTAACTTCATTGACATGTTGCCATGGATACCGCTGTTCTGCTTCTCTCCTGATGACGGCTCGCCCTGTCAGTGACCTGTCAATCAAAGGTAGCCACGCCCCAAATCATACGGTTCTTTATCTTCTATTTTCTTCTAAATGGGGCCATTATTTGAACTATTAACATCAAATTGTCTTGAAGAAGATTTTTGAGACCATAGTGTCCTACAAAAAATTCTGAGGTAATAAATCAAGTAAGTTTTGAATGGACTGAAATGCTTTTGCAGCCACCGTCAGCACCCCCCTGGTGGAATTTTCGGTAGAATGCAGCTTAAGATACTTCCTGGTTTGCCTTGGTTTTCTCAATTAACAAAAAAATCTCACAGCAAATGCTAGATATTAGCCCATCCAGGAACTCATCATTAGATGTCAGCTAATTAACATACTTTTAGCATATCATATTAAGTATGTAAATATTCTCTGCATATATGTTAATATAAGAATTACCTAGAAGCTACTACTTAGCAATTTATTAATGCGCTGTTACTTCCTGATTCCTTCGCTGCATGTTTCTTGGTAACCTGAGCAACTGGCTATTATTCTTATTGACCTATGTGTTCCTTTTATAACACTTAGTTAACTTTGAAAAACATTAATTTAGCAGAGGCACAAAGAGACCAAAAGAGGTATGTGTCTCCAGTGAAAATGAATGCTTCTTGAGCCAAAATGACTCAAGGCAATCTTATAAACTTTCACAAAAGCAACTTGTGAATCCATACCCTGCATATAAAAGTAGTCATTCTTCCTTTTCACTTAATAGTAGGCAGGTATTTGATTTGATGTCTGAAAGCTGTTAATTGATTATTTAGTGAGAAGAATGTCACAGAGTGAGCGATAGCAGCTCAATCTTAGACTTTAATGCTTCACTGAGCAATGGATCAAAGGCCAATTATCAAGTGGAGAGATATACAACACAGCACTGGGTGTTTGTCTGGCTGTTGTTTACCACAAACTCCTGAGCGAAACAGTCGTAAAACAAGAGTCCCTCAGTACTATCTGGCAAAGAAACGCTCCGAAGAAGCCCAGATATGAGGACAAAAAACTAAATCAAATTGAAGATTTAATGTGCCATAAGACCAAATATCATGTGCTATGGGGAAAAAAGAGCTGCTTATTTAGGTTAAATTATCTGGAAACACCTAATGAACAAGTGGGATTTGATAAGACAGTGCTCTGAAATAATTCTCACCCTGTTTAACACTTACAGCTTGCTGATGGGGTCTAAATTGAGTGTGTCAAGCCCATTCATCTTGACCGCCCCCCATCATTTCCTGAAAGCTACGAGCCACATCGATTAACTTCAACAATAGCTTTGTGAACACAGAATGAGAAATAGAGGAAGTGGCGAAGAGCCAAGTAATTACACACTGTGTATATTCAAAGTGAAGATGCTGTTTAGTCTCCGAATTATAAAACTTTACACAGGACACGCACTGATACGCATATGAAAAATATGGTCAGATTAGCTTGAATTGCTGTTTGCAAAGCAATTCGAATATTTTGTTTGAATGGAATATCTCAATGCATCAGGATTTAAAAAGGCAAAGTTTTGTGGCAAAATCAATTCATTTGAATGGAAACCACCGTTATCAGAGGATCCGCTCGATTAGTAACACCAATGTTAGTTTAAATTTGATTAACTTTGACACCAGTATTCACACCGTTGACCAATAGCAAGCTGTGGACGGAGAGCCGGAGAGTCCGAAATAGAGCAGGGTTTCCCATTAGTTACCTAGAGTCTGGCGGGCTGGCGGGCCCGTCAGAGTTTCATGTGCTTCGCTAACGTCACATTTCAAGCTACTGAGTGTGTCACCCACCAGTCACTCAAAACCCCGCCCCCACCTCTCAATTGAAGTTGTTTTAATCACACTTAACTGTGACTAACTGTTTTGAATAACTTCCTGTCGCTAAACGCATGCAGCTTTCAAAATAAGAGCAGTGTGTTAACAGAATCGACCAGAGAATTTACAAGAAGACTGTCAAGAGAGGCCACCATATTTGGGCTTTTATGGGGGGGGGATGCCCCCAGACCCTCCTAGCCAGCTGTTCTTCCTCGCTGGCTGGCTATTCCATGACCTATTGGAAAAAATGTTGACAGCAATTAACAATTACACAGTAGGATAACAAAGATTCATTAATATGGTATCTCCCGACTATGAAATATGTGACATGAGGTGTTTGCTCTCATTTTGCTCTCAAAGTGCACGAGATTGATGCATTTTACTAATACATGTACAAAATGGGGCGGTTGTGGCTCCGTTGGTAGATCGGGTCATCTTCTAATCGAAGGGTTGGTGGTTCGATCCCTGATCATGGCAGCCTGCATGTTGAAGTATCCTTGAGCAAGATACTGAACATCATGGAAAAGTCCATTTCCAGTAGTTCAAGTCAAATAGCACCAACCAAGTTTTGAATGGACAAACATTTCCATATTAAACATACTTTTCAAAATTGGTCTTTTATAATATTCAATTTTTTTTGAGACACTGAATTTTAGATCTTTATTAAATGTAAGCCATAATCATCATAATTAGATGTTTCATTTTGTGTGTAATGGATCTATATAATGTGTTATTTTCACTTTTTTAATTGAATTACTGACATAAATAAACTTTTCTGTGATATTCTAATTTATTGAGATGCACCTGTATGTCGACCAGATATAATTTAGTAGGCTCGCTTTGAATTGTAGTGCATTGTTTTTCATATGAATAACTGTTCAGGAAAAAAGCCCTAGCCTCACCCAAGTGACACTACAGCAATCGCATACAATAAGAGCTTAAATACTAAATCATTGAATTGTTATCAATTTCCATAAGTCTCCAGTGAGTTAAATGATCATGTTCTATATTCCCAAGCCATGCTCTTTGGGAGACAGTCACATCCAGTACAGAATATCTCAGGCTGTAATCACAAGCCATTTAGTTTGACTATTAACCAGTCCCATTGACCTGTCCTTCCTATTATGGAGCATGGCCCTGCATTAGCCTCTCTGCATCTGCAAACATTAACCTTTGCTAGTATTATTACACATGCTAATCCAGTTAGCTGGCTGTCATCGACATCCGCCCTCTCATTTTGCCTCCTGATTTACTTACCCTCCCTCTCTCTCTCTACACTTCAGCATGCAGGCTGTTGGTTTGGAGCTCAGAAAGTCATCATTTGATAGCCTCTGAGCTGTGCTTATCTACTCCTGGGTCATCAGACAATATTTCTCTCAGTTATCTTCCCTCGCTCCATCAATCCATCCACATAGGCAGCTCACTGTTAAGCTCATCACTTTCTCTGATGATACATTGACAGGAGGCGATCTGCCTGAGAAAAAGCGTTACTTTTGGGGCGACACATACTTGCTTATGTGTTGGACATTAAATTTCTCTTTTTATCCCATTGGAGTCGGTTAAGAGCAGGAGGTCAGAGATGTGTGGAGAGAGAGTTCTTAAATCAGAGATATCAGCTCCAGTGAGCATTATGTCCTGCAGAAATGTCCTTGTGCAAGGTACTGTGTCCTTTGAATTGAGAAAAGTTACAATGCAGAAAAGTAAAGGTGGTAAAGGGGTGTATAGAATAAATGTGTTTTATGAAGTATCTTAGGCCTTCATCATGTCAAATTCTGCCTGTAAAACTAATGGCATTCACATCAGCATTGGCTCTACTGTTGCTAAAATGCTAAACTTACTAACTTACTATCACCATTAACATCAAACTACTCAGCATCAGTATAACTTAAAAAAAGGGCTGTCAAAGTTAACGCGATAATAATGTAATTAATGCAAATTCCTCTTAAAGCAGTTGATTTTTTAAACGCTGCTAAATTTTTTAAAGCTGTTAATTTTTTTAACATGTGATTAACGCCCGCACTTTCTGTGAGTGTGACCCTCGACCCGCCCCGTAGTTCGGGAAATCAGTAATCAATGCAGCAGTTACACTGTGGATGGAGCGCAGAAACAACCCTCTGTGAGCAGAAATTAATAAAGAGCGACTTTTGAGTGGCAAGCACAGCTTCAACAAACCAGTTATCTGTAGTTACTACCGATGTGAATGAGTTACCATGGATACGTCCAGTCTCAGACACCACTGAGAGACTCCTCCCCCTCTCGCCCCGAGCATCACTTTCCTCACGGTACATGCGCACTTTATTTATTGTTTTAATTTGTTTTTTGTAGCACCTGTTTTGATCCCACTTAGAAGGAGAGAGTGTTTTTATGAGCCTTATAATACACATGTGAGGTTAGACACAGTTACACTGTGTGAGATTATTCACTTTAAGTGTGAAGGATCCAGGGAATTATCTCATTTAACTAACCAAGGTACCTGTTGAACAATGTTCCTGTTGTTGTGATGATGAGGTCAATAATTTTGTGTTGAGCTGTTTAAAACGGAGTTGGACACTTCGTGGTGTAAGTATTACTGAGTCATGTTACGTCCATCTGTTGTTTCTTGTTGGGCCTCAGTTTGCCATGTTTTGCTTTCAGCATATTTTCTGAGCATGCAGTGCCTTTGAAGTTATTCTGGACAGTATTTGTCATTCTTTTGGATTGTTGCAATAATAATAAATGTACATTAGCTTAAAGCAGCATGTGTCCACTCCCATGTTGATAAGAGGACTAACATATCCCATTAAGGTACATTTAGAAAAGGTAAAATATTTGTGATTAAGTTCCGATTAATCGTTAACTATAGACAATCATGCATTTAATCATGATTAAATATTTGAATCGATTGACAGCCCTACTTAAAATACAAAATAAAAGAGCATACACAGACATCACAGGAAGTCAAACTTTTTTGGCTTCATGTGTCACTGAGCAGCTTTTATGTTAATGAATGGGGGCACCATCTTCAACGCTGCATCAAGTCTTTACACATCTATGGATCATATCTGGACAAGAAGGTGAACCTGGGAGGAGAATGCTAGTTATCAGCTAATGCTAATGCTTGCGAGGTAGCTTGGTTGACAAGGTGCATCTAAACAAGTGATTTTTTTTTTTGCTACCACAATTAACTTTTATGACCTGAACACTCACTGAAAGGGTCAAAGTTCTGACATAAACACACACAGTTCACCGAGAAGATGTCCTGTCAATCACGATATCTCTGCCCTAAAGCATATCCCATTTTATCATCTTTTTTACTCTAAATGAAAACATTATGTACAAACTAAACATCATTGTTGACAAGATAATTGAAAAAACATTTTATTAAATGACAGCAGGCTAACATACTAAATTAAACATTAAACATGGTAAACATTACATATGCATCAGCTTGATTATGTGTATTTCTACATTTATTCTGTGTATTTCTACATTTATTCTGTGTATTTCTACATTGTCACACTGAAATATGATAGACTCCAGGAAGAATAGCTGCTGCTTTGCAAAAGCTAATAGGGATCTTAATAAAAAACAATCAAGCTGTTTATATTATGTAATTAAGAAAAAATGCCACAGTATTTTATATATTTGTATACCCACCTATTTATCATATGATGGGTAAAATGACTATAAAGCCTTACACAAAAACATGCTGTAATGTGTAATATTTTTTACATTTCACAAGAAATATGTCAAATGTTAAAAATGAAATAATACAAAGTCATGTGTCTATACAGAGTTTTCATATGTGAAAAATAAAAGCTTGTTTGTTGGGAAACTCATGCTCAGACACCTAGAATAGACCAATTTCCTTCACAAAGACAGCACTGGATGCTGACAAATGTTACAAAGGTGTTCTGAAAAAAAGGTTTTTCAGGAGAAGTGCTGCTATTTTCATTACACATCAGACACAGATCAGTAAATAGAAGCCTAAAAAGTGGTGTAATGGTGGCATAAGTGCTCAGTGTGATTCAGGAAAAGCAAGTGGCTTACTCACTCACTTAGTCAAGCCTGACCCTGTTTCCCATTCAGTGTCCCTTTACTGCTGAAGTTTAACCCTCCCTCGCTCTGCTGAGAGGATTCAGTCCTCTCACTCACTCACTCACTCACTCTGAGATTAAAATCAATGCTCTCCCACAGAGCTCTAATCAATAGCTTGGCTTCCACTACAGAGGCAGAGGTACACGGAGCTCTCATTATCTGTGTTTGCAACAGTTCTTTTTTCTGTAATGATTGTACATCTTGATTGGCCAAAACTATTACCGGTAATTTCCAACTCAACCAGGGAGTCAAATAAATAGATAGACTGGTTTTGTGCTGAAGCTGGTTCTCAGATTTAAAAGCAAAACAATTTAGGACGGAAATGGATACATTGGAATTATTAGTTAAAGGCACTTTGTATTTACTCATTTCATAAGTAATGATAAATGTTAAATTTAGCACCTGTTCCTTACACACACACACGCACCCAAACACAAAATGT
Source organism: Centropristis striata (assembly GCF_030273125.1). Taxonomy (NCBI): domain Eukaryota; kingdom Metazoa; phylum Chordata; class Actinopteri; order Perciformes; family Serranidae; genus Centropristis; species Centropristis striata. Next base: position 8,489,244 of record NC_081534.1, read on the forward strand.
GGAATTGAACTTCATGGAGATCTGAATTAGCCTGGCTGCATTTTGTTTAATTATTTTACTGTAAACATTCTATATCATATTTTATTACTGCCTACTTTTTTACTGGAGGAGCTTTGAAATAACTGCTGTGAATCAATGCACACTTTATTTCATAATGACTTATATCTTTCTGATTGAAGATTTCAGGTCAACTGTTTACATGGGATATGATCTGATAGGTAAAACAGTATAAAAAATAATAATTAAAAAAGTAAGGAAAACAGTCATCATGATGGCAACACTTAGCTGGGATTAATATCACAGTAGGATGATTTCAGTCATATTCAGAATCTAAATCTATACATTCATATGAAGCTGTGTGTGGCAATACATGTGGGTTGATTAGCATGCACATATACATGGCCATATGGCTTTTTTGACAAAAAACTGCTGTTACAGTTTCATTCACACACATAAATAAAACTAGGTAAAATCCCAGTGTATGGCTGATCGCGTGTTTGTGGGCATTGTGTTACAGCAGTAGTTCCCAACCTTTTTTCTTTGGAGCCCCCCTACTTGTGTCTCAACAAGCCAAGCCCTCAAGGACATTGACAAAATGTTTCTGAAACATGTCTCTTATCAAGAAGTAAACATTTAACTCAACATAAGCATAACCTAACAGAGTTGGCTACCTGACCTCCTTACAAACATTCAGAGGCCATAGACGTATTGACTACAAAATTACCTAATATTTTAAAATGTGGATCAAAATATGTTTCTGAGTGGGATTATACAGAATTGATTTTCTCATTAACTGTTTTTTTTAATGATTTTTAAAAATTGAACATACACAGCTATTACTTTGATTACCTCATAACCTCGAAGCAGACCCAGGTTTGAAACCTCTGTATTACAGGACTAGCTAACCCTTTATCAGGCGAAGAACCGCATTTGGTAACTTCAGCGGAGATCCAAAATTAAAAAATAAAAATATTTCAAGAAAAAAGTTGCAAATTTACTAGATTAAAGTGGCAGATGTACAAGAAAAAAAGTTGCAGATTTAAGAGATTTAAAGTAGCAAATCTGCGTGGAAAAAAAGTCACAGATTTATGAGAAAGAAGTGGGAAAAAAGCAACTTTTCTCGCAGATTCACCGCTTTAAATCTCATAAATCATCGACTTTTTTCGCACAGATTTGCCACTTTAATCTAGTAAATTTGCAACTTTTTTCTCGACCCCATTTTGACATCCACTGAAGTTACCAAATATAGTTCTTCGCCTGATAAAGGGTTAATGTCAATAACTATTCCTGTAACATGTATATAAACACCATTGTATTATGCACTAACAGCTAGATATCCGTTCATGTTGTGAAATACCTTTGAAATGAAATGAGTGAAGTAAAAGCACTGTCCCCATGAGGACAATTACAACATTCAGCTTTGAAAATAGGCGCATGCTGCGAACATAGACGAGGACAACAGACGAGCAGTCTCGAGTAGCCCCGCCCCCTAAATGAGGGGGGCGGGGCTACTCACTCAGTCACACACACACACACACAGCCAAATTGTGACAGTAACATACTGTTTTCCATTAAAAAGGTATTATACTGCAGAAAACAATGCATTCTGGGCAAAATTTGTAGGTATATATATGAGATATATATATGCAATATTTTCTAAGTCTCGTCTTGTTTACATTTTTTTTAATGGCTGTATTTTACTTAACTAACTCATTCAGTATATGGTATATTAAAATTACTGAGGTTACAGTGAAGACAGCACTTAATTCATAGTAATTGGCTTTTCAGACAGTAATAGGTTCTCTTTACAAAAAATGACTGCATTGTATACTGCAACAATATTGCAACTAGCTTCAGCACTATAGTGCGTTTTAGTCTACTGTAAAAATCAATGAAATGCAGGATATCACTGTAATTCAGTATGTGGTTTTATCACAATAGATAACAGTAGAGGAACTGTAAAATTAACAGTAGAACGCTGGCAACCCTGCTGCCAGTATTCTACTGTTAATTTACAAGACAATTGTTTACAGTGTAGGGCTTACCTTGGCAGTCAGCCAAGAGTAGGCATGTATCTTGGCCAATAGCATGCATTTTGTGGTAACGTTGACATAACTGAGCAACATCTTTATTATAGTCTCTGCTAAACGAGACATTGTGTCTCTGCACTTATGGGCTCTTGTCAAATATCATAAACTGCAATTATCTCATCAAAGAGAAGCTACATCCCTGTCACTTTATTGTGCGTTTTTTAAATTGTGATTGAATAAACAGCATTTTAGGTTTTCTTATATTCGTAAGTGCCATGAAGAAAACTGTGAGTAAGAGCTTGTTTCAAATGAGTGTCCATCATAAAACAAAAGCCTTGCTCCGTTTTAAACTGACTAGGCCTCTACTCTTCTGCAATTAAAAGATGTTTCAGTTTGACAATTTTGTTAAACAAAAAAGGGTTGATTTTGCTCCACTCTCCCCTCTGGATATGGCTCTCGTGTTCGTCATTCCGATTCCTAAATTTCAGGAAATTACATAGAATGAAACTTTAATGATCAGTCGGGTGAAATTGATTGTAACACTTATGGAAACAAAAGATTTAATTACAGAAATGAACCCCTAAAAAGTCTGACAAGTACAGTTTTCCAAGAAAATGCACGAATATTGTCTGATGGAGCTGTCTTTCAAAATGAACGGAATTAATATTTTTAATTATCGCTCCTTTTGCCTGTGAACAAAGTCGTACCAGTCTATAAAAGACCTGGGAATGTTATCTGAGTTAAACACACTTTGCACAGTGATGTAACTGAGAGCTAGAAGCGGTGTAAAAATTGACGTTCCCACCTGTTCCCTAGGTATCTAAATATTGCATTCTTCATATATTTCTAGATGTTCCAAGTAACAGACTATATGTGGGTGTTTTAATGAAAGATCAGTAGGAAGAAAAAGAGGAGGGCCACAGAGATGATGGAGAAAGGAGCTGCTGTCAAACGGCTAACTTTGTCTCCACAGTACATAGAGGCAGTTAATTAAGGACCTTAGTAACAGCACGTGGCTTTGAATTAATCTGTCCTCATTACTGTGGAAAAACTTGTCATTTTTTCCCATCGTCTCTCCTTCAATCTGTTTCTCGTCATTTTTTCATCATCGCATAAGTCGCTCGCTGTTCTTGTGGGGGGAGGTTTTCCACTGTGTGCATGGATTCGTTCCTCATCTGCCCAATTTAAACTGATTTCTCTGCCATCATCTTGTCACCTCGAGTTTCTGCTGACAGCTCTATGTGAGTTAGCTTACACGTTAGTGTCACAGAAAATAAACTGCAAGTTATGGTTTGGCGGTGTGCGTTGTTTTTTTTCCGCAGAGATGTAAAATGCATGTGACTTCTGATTGTTTTAAAGCACATAATTCTCAGAAATGAGAGAAGGAACAGTTTGCAAGTTTGTTTTAATCCAACAAAGTAATTTGCCCCAAATCCAATGATTTATGGTGTTTGTTGATTTGTTCAACAGCACAAAGAGTTTACAGCCCTTAGTCTACTGAGGCCTAATATATGCCAACAACAATCTATGTGATGGAATGTGCAGTGGGAGAAAAGCAACTTTCTTCTCTGACAAATCAACTTTATTCCATCACTTTGAGATGCCTGGCAGGTCTAAGAACTACAATACCATGAGCCTCGGCCCCCCATTGTAAACAAAGACTGCTGAACTCATCCAGAATTGACCCAAGTGTTGTGTTTTCAGTTTTCTTTATGTTACCTTTAGAAACAACCTGCAAAAAAGAGGTGCACGTTACAGAATTTTAAGCTTGGAGATTGGTTTCTTGACAAAAGGCACCTTGGGAGTTGTAGGTAACGTCTCTTCTCATCAAAAACCCTCATGATGTTCCATATGGTATCAGACATATTGGTAGACAGTTCTATGTAACGTTGTAAAACAGTTGCACTGTCTCTTTACTTGGTTACTTGGTTAAGTTTAGAATAAAAGATCACGGTTGGGTAAAATAACTACTTCCATATGTAACTCCTGAAGGCAGTTACAAAGGTGTCATAGAATGTGAAATATTGATGTATGGACATTTATTTGCCAGTTAGCTGAAAATAACAGCTCTTTGAATCAAAGTCCTGAGTTTGTTTGACCCAATCATAATCCCTCCTGCCCTCCCCAAACAGACTTTCTCAGTCTTTATGCTACCTCGCCTCAGCTCCTTTTTTGCTCCGGTCAAAAAATACTATCACCGCCAAATGGGTCATGATGATAAGTTGTGCCTCACAGTTCTTCATGTAAGATTGTCTGTTGGATCTTTACTCTAAAATAGCTCCTTACACTCTGAATATCTATAACAATGCTAGCAGGCTGACTTTTAGCAGGTTATGTTTACCATCTTCATTGTTTTGTTTCAGCATATTAGCATGCTAGCTAACATTAGCCCATTTTCTAATAAGCCTAAAACACAAAGTATAGCTGAAGTAGATGAAAACGTGATTCATTTTGCAAATATTTGGTCATTCAAATCATTTTGTGTATACACTTGACGAACAATTCTCATTTGACTAGACGAGTAGTATGCGTCATCTTTGTGTCCAGTTCTTATAATATATTCATGTACATAGGTCAATATGCCATACGTATCACAGGGAATTCTTTGGCCGCAGTTCTTCACCAAAAGTTAAGCTATTCCCAATCTTAAGTGTGCTCACAGAATCGGAGCGTCGGAGCAGATATTTCATGGCAGCTCGCCAATCACCGCACTTTGCTGCTGCTTGGTTTGTTTCCCACATTAGGATTCATCCTCTGGGAACCATGAATGTCTGCACAAAATGTCATAGCAATCCATCCAATAGCATTTCGGTCGGTACCAAAGTGATGACTACCAACTTAAAACAAGAGTATTACCAAAGAATAATCTTTCTTGTGAGTTTCTGTGCCTGAGACCACAACAAAAAATGTCTGACAACAGGAATTTGCCCAAATGAAAAGGGTGCATTCAGGGTTATCAGCAAGTAGAGATTTGTCTGACCTCTCCTCTGCTCTCTGCTCAAACACCACTCTCACCGGCACCTCTAGCAGCACAGTCCTCCAGCAAGAAGAATGTCCACTCTGCAGTTATGTGGGCTGATATGGCCGCACAATGATTTTTATAGGTCCAATAACGCTGCGGCTTAATAAGTGTAATCTGTCCGCTAGCCCAAAGGTTAAAGCCCAGCAATATATCAGTGTCCCACCGCTATATTGCCGATCTGTAATTGCCTTGCTGGTGGCTTAATTGTTGAGGTGTACGTGGAGATCATTTGGAAATGATCCATCACTTAGTACTGTAATAATGAGTTTCCAATGGTTGGCTGGGCTGAAACAGTCTCCCTCGCTCCCCACTGAGGGAGTTGTTGAACCAGAGCGCTGCACTGTGTGGTGAGGCGCAGCAGAGTGGAATCGTAAGAGCGAGACTGTGTGTGAAGGGGATTGTAGCTTGTTTATGTGTGTGTCTGTGTGTGTGTGTGTGAGTCTTACTCACTGCACCACTCTTAATCAAACCAGCTCTATCCCCTCGCGTCCTCCAATTTGTAAGTACAAACCTGCATTGCATAGAAATCAGGACGGTGCCCGTTCTTAATCCATGAAGCTGCATCACTTATAAGAAGAGGTTGAACTCTCTCTATTGGCGCTCCATTTTCTGCCTCTTTTTTGCTGTGAACTGTCAAATAAAGCCAAAGTGCCCGTGTCTAAAAAAGAGACAGCCACTTTAAGCATCCTGCCTCCAGGATGCAGCTTAAGATCATTTCTCAGCAGATGCCGCCACCTCCAAACACCACTTCCACCACTTACCCAGTGGACACACACAGCACTCCAGTTTGCAATTTTCATGTTTTAAATGTCAACTCACAGTTGATTATGCAGCCTGCTTTGCCATTAAAGAAGAATCTCAAAAGAATTTAACGCACTTGGAGTGCAAAGGTCACGAGGTGCTGTTTTTCAGAGGCGATCATTACCATAATAAAGAGCATGCAATTTCTGTAATCAAACAAGCCCGCTGTCGCCATGTGCCCCCACATACAAAGACAGCAGGTAATTTGGGCAGTTTGAGCTGAACTTGAAAATTCTGTAATGTCGATTGATGAGTGGGAAAGAAAAAGTCTTTTTTCTATTGCTGGAACTTCATAACGTGACAGTTAATGATGGATGGGATGTCAGGGGGGAAAAACGACATGAAAAGCTTAGGGGCGGTTCATAGTAGTTGCTGCTGTCATTGTGAAATATCACTGCGAGACTACATCTCCAAAAACCTCTGTATCTGTGGATTTACAATACTAAGTGAGGAAGTAGTCTGCTGTTTGCTCTGACTGAAGCAATTTGCATTTGCTGGATGCTCAGAGGCGACCGTGCTGAGAACTGCACTGTAATGACATATGTTGTTTTGTTTTGTCTACTGTGATATATGATAATAACCCCATGTCTTCTTATGCAGAGACAGAAATGTGATTTTGGTATACTTTTCGTTCACTGTCCCAACAGTAGAAATGCATTATGATTTACCTGTTTTATTCAAATATGCAATGCATGGCATCTGCTGCATTCCATCTAAAACATATGTGCCAAGAGGCAATAGCTTAATTATATGCAATGCCTATTGTTTATTTTAGATATAAATATATATATATGTAGATATATATATATATATATATATAGATAGATAGATAGATAGATAGATAGATAGATAGATAGATAGATAGATAGATATTTATCATGAAGAAAGTGTTGATTGCACAATGTAATAGTTATAGAATAATGACACCATCAGTGTTTAGATTGGTTCCCTATCAGCTTCACTTTTACTATACAATAGAGTCTGCCACCAGGTCCGATCTGCTGGGAAAATTAAGGTTTGATTTATGGCAAAAAGCAGGTGCTTATGAGTTAGGCCTATACTTAAAGGTATTAAAATAATAACACGGAGGCTCTGCAGTCTGAACCAAGCCGTGAACAGCAGCACATTACAGCTTCACGTCTTCTGTTCTATTTTTTCCAGGCAGCAACCTTCAAAAGTGATGCCAATGCGGAGTAGTCAAAATCTACAATTCCTTTACTGGCCACTTGATGCCGGCTCCAAAGGGTAGTTTTTCTTTCAAAGCTGTAAAAGACTCAATGTTAATGCTACAGAGAAGATTTGGAGTCAAAGGAAACTAGAAAATCCTCAGACTTCATCGATACCAGTCATGTAATTATGATAAGAGGGCTTCAAAAGTTTTAGATTTAAAAAGGGAAAAACTGACAGGGCCATTTTCAAAGCAGCCCTCTGATCTTAAGATATCTGAATGAAAGTGGGTTGTAGGGGTACCCACGAGTCTACTCTTTACAGACATGCCCACTTTATGCTCATCACATGCAGGGTTCCTCATGCAATAAAATGTGTTATTTTTGTCTATTTTATTTTAATATTTCTGCATACTGGGGACGCTAAACATTATAATTGAAATTCTTTATCAAGCATGATTGTGTCTTGAAAGTATAAAAACATAATTTTCAAAATCCAATTTTATGTGCTTTTTTGTTGTCGTTGTGAAATAATTCACAAATAAATTCATTAAAAATGTGATTTCCTGGATTTTTTTACTTCTCATAGTTGAAGTGTACCTATGATGAAAATTTCAGACATCTCTCATCTTTCTAAGTAGGAGAACTTGCACAATCAGTGGCTGACTAAATACTTTTTTTACCCCACTGTAAATGCAACAAGATCTCCGACCTAAACGACAGAATAAGTTGTTTGTCAATACCACCCATAACTACACATATGAGCGTTTGTCAAAATAATCCATATGAGTGATTTGCAGCTCCAGGTACAAAGTGGAGCATTCTAAAAATAGCACAACACATCATTATATATACACGTAAGGGTTGCAGTTAAATAGGCTGCAGTTTCTGTGAATTTAGGCTACAAAACCACTGACCTAGGTTTAGAGCAAGAAATTTCCTGGTAAGGCGTTATAGAAGACAGTTTGAACAGTAAATAAATGTACGTATTGCTGAAAGTGAAGTAGTTACAAGGGTGACATGACTACCGGAAGTTACATAGTTACATTTAAGGCACAGAAGTTTTTTATAAAACCAAATCACAGCATACAATCTACTATTGTGTTCCTCAAGGTCTTGGTGTGTTAATGTGGAATTCTGGAGGGATTTTTCACCATTTTTATCAATTCTCAAGTTTTTAAAAATTGGCTTAATTTAGCATGGGAATTGCCTTCATGTACTCACATCATAATATTCAAAATAAATAACGTATGCATATGTTATACATGTTTTTGTTTTTCACAATAAAAGCTTACCAGAGAACAATTTGCTGAGAAGCAGCCTAAAAAAATAGTATAGAACTCAATAAAATAACTTAGTAGCTATCCCTAGGTGGATAAATGGCAAACAATGGACTCATAGCTATGAGATTGGGGTTCTTATGGCTGTGTCAAAGAACAAATATTACTCACTACTCCAACAGCAAGAAGACCAGCTTGGCCTCTGTTTTGCAGCCTTTTATTCTGTAAAATGTAGCCCTTTGGCGTCTGTGCTATTTTGTCTCTTTTTGAATACTTTTAATTCTCCCTGTATATACCACTTAAAAAAGGTTTACTCATCTATATGACCTGATAATTATTTTTTCACTTTGACTTACTGGATTAACATTTTCAACCCTAAAACAACAACAAAAAAGCACATAAAATTTGATTTTGAAAATTATGTTTTTATTAGGGCCGGGACTTTAACGTGTTAATTAAGACTAATTAATTACACAAAATTAATTACACAAAAAATTGACGCATTTTAATCACACTTATTTTTGCATGGCGGAACGTTTCTCACTGGATGAGTTTCAGGCGGACCGATTATACTGGAGCACCAACTAGCGTCCATGAGTTCAGACAACAACAAACCACAGTGAACATGAAGGAAGAGGCTGATGAGACGCTTTGGTTGGCCCCGTGGATGATGGGACATTTTGTTACAAAAAACCAACGGATGGAAGCGCTGATAAGAGCATGGTTGTGTGCAAGCTATGAAATGTACTATATTTCTAAATATGCTATTGTTACATTTAATGGCAAAAATTGCACAGGTCTGTTGGACTTGAACAAAAATAAACAATATTTTTGTTGCTTAAGCTTATGTATTCAGTCATTATTCAATGGTATACCAAAAATCCATGTGAAAAAAATTACTTCTCACTGTTCTCAGGTCAAATATTTATATGCGATTAAAATACAATTAATTTTGATTAATTAATTACAAAGCCTCTAATTAATTAGATTAATTTTTTCAATCGAGTCCCGGCCCTAGTTTTTATACTTTAAAGACACAATCATGCTTGATGAAGAATTTTAATGGTTAAACATGTGAACACAGGTTGAAAACATCTAGTTCTATATTTTATACTAAATACTTTTGACCTTATCTTTGGTTTTACTTGGCTTATCATCATAAAACAAAAACTGGCATGGAGTTTCAAGCCAGAGGGAAGATGATGGCAGGGCTCCACGCTGCTGTGTTTTTACATCGTGACGTCATGAAAAAGTAATCAGGGTGCTTTTGGTGACTCCGGAAGGTTAATAAAAGCCAGTCCAAGATTTACTCTTGTCTGGCGAGCTCTTGCTTCCAGTACAGGTTGTTAAAGCCCCCCCTACCCAGCTCCCACATATAAAACCAGTATTTTTTAGTGTTCACCCTTTACAATACATCTTTATTTGGCCACTGTGTAATTTCTACACCACAGTTACGATCTGGTCAAGCCACTCATCTCTCTGTACAATTTAACTGTCTCATTTCTCCACCGAAAAACTGTAGCTATCACCGGAGTGATTTATATCTCCTCGTGTGTGTTTTTCCCTCTCCTTCCTTCGACTTTTCTGGCAGGCTGAAATTGCTTTATTATTCCCCCAGAGTCTGTCAAATCCCCAAGCAGCTACAAACTCATCACCTATCACTGGCTCTTTGTCTGAGAGGAAATAAAGTGTCGGGATTTCCTGGGTGACAGATTTGTGTAATCGTCCTTCGTCCAGGCTAGGGGAACAGCTCAGTGGACACAGGAGGAGAAAAGGAAGGAGAGAGAAGGGCGATGCGAGAGGGTAGCGGATCAGTCTGCCTTTTAAAGTGAAAATTGAGTTTCTTTGAAGAGGATCTTCTCAGGTAGTGAGGTTCCAAGACCGTCCCCTACGGAAGCTGAAAAGAAGAAAGTCACCCTTCCGATTCCTGCCTCAATCAAGGACTGACTGACAAAAAAAGAGACAGCAACATCCACAGTGAAGGTTTCCTCTGTTATTCTGGGTGATCTCCAGCAGTGCGGAGCAATTGTATGTGACTGTAGATTCATGTCAGCTTCAGACAACACCATTTCAGACAATGTCTTCTCTTCCACCTTATCATGTAGGGCACAGAGGGAGAGAGGGATATTTTGACTTTTTTAATAAACCGGGAAATAGTTGGAATGCAGTTTTCTCCTGTTGTCAATCAAATATCTTTAAAGGAACAGCTCAACGTTAGCACATACGCTACTGGTATGGTAGTTTGACACATTTAGCTTTCAACAAATATTGCACCTCCTGTGATATGAATAATGCAGGAGGCCATGTTGAGATTTTGAGAAAATTTTGACTAATGTTTGAGCCTTAGTGAACAGGTTGTCAGTGTTGCCAAGATTTAGTGACTATTCAGACCCCTCTAGCAACTATTTTTCCAAAAAAGCGACTAGCAACAAATCTAGCAACATTTTCTAGTGTTATTAGGGACTTTTGGAGACTCGTCCTTACTCTTCTCAACCAGGGGGTTGCCCGCATCCCCTCCCTCGTCCCAAAGCACTCACAAGCGGCGCAGTCCTCCCGCAGGAGTCTCTCCCAGCTGCAGTTAGAGAAGGGGATGTTAACCCCTCAGTGTCCAGTCTGCAAATTACGCATGGACGAAGTCACCGCTGGCTGGTTTACAGTCAGTCTAATTTGGGTCACTTTTGCTGGTTCTGAGGCCGAATAAAGGAGGAGAGTTGGAATTGTGTCAGAAGACAATGCACTTGCAGTTCTAAACATATTTAGGGTTTTTACTAACTTTTTGTCTTTCCTACAACGTTTTTCCTCTCTCCTACAGGGTCCATTACAATTACATGCGCATGGTAAATTAGCGTCAAAAGCGACTTTTAGGACAGCCAAAAGCTACTTTCCTTACTGAGGAGTTGGCAACACTGCAGTTGTTTCTAAGGTGGGTATTGTCTTTAAGAGGCCTTTGGGTGCTGGTAGGCCCTCACCTCACTGATATCACTAATACCAGTGATGTTCTGGGCACTTTTAACAACCCAATGCAGAGCCCTCCTGGACTTTGCTCATCCCACGTCAGAATGTTTACAGTCTGGATGTGCTTATCATATGGCCTTGTTTCACAAATTTGAACCTCTTTTTGAAAGAGAATTGGCAAAAGAAAATGCAAATGAATGCTTGTTTCCATCCACTACTGTGATACAAATATGAGGAGTTGGTTCAACAAGATAAGCAGTAGCTGGTGCCAGTTATCCAGTCAGAAAACTATTTTAACATTACAGAAGAAGAGGGCGCAGCAAGATGATGACATTAAAAAGTGCCAGCTGAATATGCTGCGGTCCTGCTCAGTCAACAGGATCTCCAACCTAAACGACAGAATACACCATTTGTCAACACCGTCTATAACAACACACATTGTCAAAATTAGAGTTGCAGTACCGCAGAACTTTCCAAAAAATTGCACATGCGTCATTATACACAAAATTACTGACCTAGGTTTAGGGCAAAAAACATTCTGGTTAGGTGTTAAATAGTAAAACAGTAAAAATGTACATAAATGCCGGAAGTGAAGGAGTTACAAGGGTGACGTGAGTCACTGAAGTTATGTGAAAAACATGAGTTAGATAAAAAAAACTATTTACTTTTGTTTTCACAAGGGACACAAATCCAAATCTCCTGGGTGAAAGTCTGCCGCTGTTGGGGAGGAAGCTTATAGTCACTGATTGGCCAACCAGTGTGTGGTTCTCTCAGTTGGGTATTGTGGCGGCACACGAGGGCCTCTCTTAGGCTTATCAACCAAGTGTAGAAATATTAAGCTAAGTTGGCAAATTAAATCTCCTTCCTCAAAGGACCCTGAGATTTTTGCATAAAGAATACTGGCTCAATTCCCTACAATCCATCTGGATTTGTGACAGGTTTCACTTAATAACCTTCACATTTACCAATTATTTATTTTCTTTATATGATTTGCCAACTTGATGTTTCAGTTTTTATTGATTTAACTTTTTCCCCTGTCAGTCTTAGTCTTGTGTTTTACTACATAGTTACTGAATTGTGTGAACTTTGTTTCTATCCCATGTGTCTTGTCATTTATCTTTCTTTTGTTGCTTTGCTTTGTTCATAAAAACAGTAAACCAAAATGTTGATTACAAAACAAAACAAGTACCAGTTTAACCCTAGATGGTGAAAAAACAATGTAGAAACTGTATGGAAATCTGGCATTTCTGCTCATAGACAAGAACACCCCACCACTGGAGCCTTCACTGGGACAGCAGCTAGCTAAACACGTTCCACATGCTACATCAATTGTTCCACCTGGGTCAAGCAAGAACGTTCTTTTTGCTCTTTGAAGACTTTTTCAAAAATCGAAGTGTTACTCAGGTTCTTTTATGCACAAAATAAAAATGGGCATGAAATTGATGGAAATGCACCTCATAATATGTGTGGGCGGAACAAAGCCAAGCTAGCTTTCACCCAGTTTTCAGTCTTTATGCTAAGCTAGGCTAACCGCCCACTGGCTCCAGCTTCATATTTAGCATACAAATGTGACAGTGGTGTTAATCTTGTCATCTAACTTGAGGCAAAAAAAAGGATATGCACATTTCCCAACTATTTATGGGAATTAATAGGGGATAATAGGGGAATTTACCAAACTGGAGGCATTTTAAATATAGTTGGGGAAAATATATTTTAGCATACTCTTGACTAAAACAAACAGATTTCATGTGGTGGGGTCATGTTTTTGTTGTTCAATTAAATAATTGATTGTTCAGTAATAATTTAAACTTGATACATTTCTACTTACAAATAAATCTGTTGAAATGTTTTTAATTGTATTATTTTGCATAGAGTTATGCTTATGAAACAAACAAAATGTTTATATTCATCTTTGGATATGATACAATTCGTGAATTTCCCTACATTTCAATAATTCCCATGGAAAGTTTACAGTTTGGAATATTTCCGAAATTCCCAAGCTTAACTTCCAATAAAAAGTTTCTGTAAATTTACCGGAAATGTTCCAACCATTGCAACGCTACTCTGAAATAATAATAATCTTCCTTATCACTGATGATGTTCAGGTTTGAGATTCCCTGAGATCACCTTTTGGATGTGTGATTTTTTAAATTTTCTGATGTACAGAGTGGTGGAGATGAAAAATAAACAGTAACATCTCTTTCCAGAGAAAGTGTCTGTTACTAAGGATAATCCATTAAACACTGTCAACAGTTGAGAAAATACTGTGTTGTGTAATTTGGGTGAAGTGACCCTTTGATCCCTGCTGATAATCAGCAACACGGGTACGCATGATCCTTGATAAAAACAAGGATTATACCAGTGAAATCATCAGCTAACATCATTTGTGTTGAAGTTATTTTAGCTTTACCATGGCTACCAACCAAGCATTCATTATCGTAGGTCACAGATGCAAATGAACAGAAGTATCTACAATTGCAACAGAGCTCAGCATTGACCCCTGTGATGAATGCAGTTGTTCTCTATTATTTTTCCAAGGTAAAGGTTAAACACTGCAGTCTTTCATCATAACTTGCAGAAAACTGGGACGCTTTAAATGTCTGTAATCAACCTGTCATTTATTTTGCACCCGCCAGGCAAAACTATTGTCCATGAAAATCACGTCACGAGGGAAACATGGAAGCACAGAACTTTGCATGACTGTTGACAGATGAAGAGCATGAACATTTCAGCCATGGCCAACTTTTTTCCGGCTTGTTGACCGCCTCACATATCGCCCGATTCTCAGTGGATTGTGGCTGAAGGAAATGTGGTCCAAAAAGATATTACAGAGAAATGGAATGGGCCAATGCATGCTTTCTCACAGTAGGGAAAGTCTGCCTGTAGCCAACTAAAAAAAATCAAAATGTCAAGGATCTCCTTTAAAATCACATCCCAAGACATTTAGCTGTATGAGGCATCCAGTGGAAACAAATCCTTGTAAGCAAATTGGGGGATTGGCATTGATTCCCTCCCAAAGCTCAGAGATATTATCCGTGCTTAAAAACATCAGCATTTCTCGCCCCCTCACTCATCTCTCTGACCGCGATTCCACCAAAAGCCTCTTTTTACAAGACTTTCTACTCTCCTCTGGATATTAGGCCTCACACGTTGCAGTAAAACAAAAAAATGTGTTTCTTCTGCAGTCCTTTCAGGATAGCTACACATATCAGTTACTGTCGGTGCTGATCAACCCTGTAACAAACACTAATACATTACCAATAAAGTTCATAGGATTCTTAAGAGCCCCCAATGTGTAGCAAATAAAACTTCTGATTTCACAAAAAATAAACTATTTTCTTTTCCAGAGGAGTAGATAAAGTAAACAAAAAGACATTCATAATTACTGCTTTGAGATGATTGTTCTTCTCATGGATTTATTGGCTTTGTCTGCCCAAACAATCAGTACTCTGACATGTGTTGTCTTCATTCCCAGTTTCTTTCTTGTTTGCATTATATTTTATTGTCATTCATTTTGCTTTGTCACACACAATCTGTCCCTCATTTTGATAGCCAACAAAAGTATATTGTTCACTTTGTCCCTTTGTGTAGGCTGATAATGTACATCTGATGAAGTCCTTACAATGACATAATCACCATAATTAAATTGATCATTTTCAGTCAGAAAATGTAAAGCAAACTCATAGATGACAGATATTTCAGAGTGGTGGCCAAAACATATAAAGCTAAACAAAGCCTACACACGGCAGAGATGTAATTTACCATAATACTGGGTCATCAGTCCAAAAATACAACAATGTATTACCAAATAAGAATGTAAACAAATTACAATTCACCAAGTTCAACAATAAAAAGTGCAAAAAAACATGCACTGGCATACAGCAAGGCTGCATCCTCATGCAAGTCGATGGTGGCTGACAGCATTTGGTCCAAACGGCAACCTCCTGGCCTGAGCAGGGAGGCAAACCCCGAAGTGCCTTAAGCTGTATTCTACCAAAAAACAGGGGGGCACTGACAGCGGTTGCAGAAGCATTTTGGTCCTATCTTTCTCACTTCTCACTTGATTTATTACCTCATAAAAACATTATGGTCTCAATTTCTAGTAAAATCTTCTTCAAGACAATATGTTGTTGAGTGTGTAAATAATGGTCCAATTTAGAAGAAAATAGAAGATAAAGAATCATATCATTTGGGGAGTGGCTACCTTTGATTGACAGGTGGCTAATATGGCGAACCGTCATCAGAAGAGAAGAAAGGCAATGCGTATCCACGGCAATGTGTACTTTTAAACAGCCGTGAACTTATTTGTCGTTGTTTATTTCTGGTTTGGTCTCATAAAATTGACCCTCTCACACTGTATTGTCACTTAATGACAATAATGACAAGACAATTATTTAAACATTTTGTTCATTTAAAAATGTCTTGTACAGCGTTTGGTTGGACTTATAGACACTCTCAAGGGCGTCCCGGTGGCACACCTGGTAGAGCGCGTACCATTGGGGCATTGTCCTTGTAAGCGGGCGGCCTGGGTTCGAATCCGATTCGGAGCCCTTTCCCGCATATCTTCCCCTCTGTTTCCCCCTTCACTCTGTCCTATCAATAGAGCCCAAAAATGGCCCAAAAAATATCTTTAAAAAAAAAAAGACTGATAGACACTCTCATTTTTTCAGGTAAGTAACGTACATTTTGCACGCCCCCTTTCACAACTCGCCCATTTGTGGTACACTATTTCAGAGGTGTTTCCAGAGTTCCTATTCCGTTGCTGTCACCTTTCTCCGTCCCCTTAACTTGGCCACGCCCCCTTTTATGGCCTTTTATTTTGTAGGTTCTATTGGGAGGTGGCCAAAAATCGCTGGACCTGGCTTGGCTGGCTCGGGGCCCATTCATCACTGCTTGCAACTTTAATTTGTGTTGTTTTTTTTACTAACATCCCAGTTAATGCTAAAGGTAATGCTGACATGAATTAGCAGAGACTTCTCTCAGTCAGGTTGAGGTGTAGAGAGGCGTTTAGTCAGTGTCATCAGATCCCTCTCGCTCCTCCACAGTCCAAATATGGTCTGCTCCGACCATATGAAAAGAAAGATGGCGACTAGTGTAACGCTGAACTCGATGCATAGATTTGCAAAGTAATTTTCAGAATACTAAATGTCATGTTTAGCTGTGTAAACATTTAATGTTGGTAAAGAAAATAAAAATTCATTAGGCTTTACTTGGAAGACAGGAAGTGAATGAGATTTCAGAGCATTGGCAAAGCATGTAATGAGCCATCTTCTTTCCATCCAGTACCTTTGGCTGAGCTCCTGAGCACCTGTAGAATTGGCACTTGCAAGCCTGATTTATTTATTAGCTGAATTTGCATTTCTGAGCATGTGTAAAAAAAACAAAAAAAGTTTGAGGTGATGCCAATAAAGACAAGACAACTGAAATTTGAACATGATACACAGTTTTTATGTTGTTGCAGCCACATACCACACTCTTATTAAATTTGAAAAATAAGTATAACCGAACTGTTGCTCTTGTATTCCCCTGAGAGGTTAGACAGGCCTGCTTGTCCAGCTAACTTCCCAGAGGAAGATTTTACTGCTCAAAGCTTGCTCTTCCATAGCTCAGGAGACAAATTTGAGATTCTCATCTCAGCCTCATTTTAGTTTCTATTTTGTCTAAAATGTTTCTCATATGTTTCTCCTAAAATTCACTAGGAGCAATAGGTGAGACAGAGTAATTAGAGGGAGTCATACTTGAGACTTAAGGGAGATACCTTGCTAATCTCAATTCAGTGTTTTTAATGGCTCCTTTATTTCTCCTTGGAGAAGAAAATGAGCAATACTGGAGCTCCTATGGAGCAATATGGCGCACGCATGCACGCTTATATATATATATATATATATATATATATATATATATATATATATATACACACACACACACACACACCAACAGCCATAAGGCTTTATAATTCTATACCAAATGAGCTGACAGACAAATTGATTTCCTTTTTGGAATGAATAAAGTAATCTGAATCTTTATTCAAATTCAAAACAGCAGGACTCAATTGTTAAGTACAATGACTGAGTATTTTGAGTATTTCAAGAAGCTGTAATAACATTCACAATAACAATGTTTACAATAAAGTTAACATTGAAAGACAGCAAAAGCTATTCTCACATTGCCTGTACTATAAATGCGTCTCTTTTCAGTAAAAGTATGTTTTTAAAACAGTAACAATGTCTCCAACAGTGTTTTGAGCAGTATCAGCACAAGTTTACAACAGTGCACATTGCACAACATTTAACAACTTTAGAGTCTTTAAGGCCCTCATGCAGCATTTGCATACAGGGGCTTTTTTGAACATGGAACATTGAACATACATCAGTATGCCACATGAAATACTTTACAGCGTTGTGGCCCTGATGCGGCATTTGTTTATGAAGGCTTTTTTGACCTTACTTTTCTCCACCGGTGTCCATCCATCCAGGGTACTACAGCGCATGATGTAAGCTGCAAGAGAAAAAAAACGGAGAAAAGAAAGCACAAATTACAAATTTCATAATGTAACAGCAGTTACAATGACAGTATTGAGAGCTTTTTTTATCCCGATGTCACAAAATTCACATTGAAATATCTCTATGGTTCACACGAGGAAATTCAGTAAAACTGTGAGGTCACTAAAACAATCAAAAAATTAAATGTAGCTATGTGACACATGGGGTTCTAATACATCAGAAACTATGCCAAATTTGGCCAGATATTGTGATGAATGTGAGAAGGGGCAGAAGAAAGAAATAAAGAGTAAAATTACAACAAATTCATTTTTGAAAATAATTTGTGCTTCTTTATGTTATGTATTTTTACTGATGGATTTCCACAACCTTTCCATATTTCCATAAATTGTTGACAATGAGCAATGTACTTACTTAGAATCCCACTGACTTTGAACTTATCCAGGACTGTCTTCCCATCTGGCACCTTCCCGTGCTTCCCAAAGGCCACAGCATTTCGGCACTCCTCTGCAGTAAAAAACTCATCAAAAAGAAGATGGAACAATCTGAGGCAGTCCTTCTTTGCTTCTGCATGTATTGCAGCCAGGCGGGTAGAAGACACGAATAGGCCACTTTCTGGATACAGCTCTTGCTTTCCAGATCTGTGTTTTGGAGCCCCAACATCAGCCTGCGGTTGGATCTGTTCCACTTTGTTCAGAAAGCTTTTTAATGCCTCCAGGTGCTCACCACCTGTGACACAAAATATGAATTACCTTACAGGGACACAGCAGCAAAAATAAAATAAAGGAAAGGAAGAGACTAGTTTTAAAAAAATCAAGAGATTTCATGATGGGCTAAGATTTTTACCAAATTGTTAAAAGCTTTTAAGTTTTAGTTTAATTTGGTACATAAGGAAAATTGTGTGAGAAAAAAGTAATAGTGTTAAAGGAACAATTAACTGAAACAGAGAGACAAAATGTACTTACTTATACCGCACAGCACATCCTGCAGTTTGGCCTTCTCCTCCACTAATTTTTCCATCTCTGCCTTGCATGCCCTGCATGGCTTCCATGACCTGTCTTCTCTTGATTCAGGCAAACTGAGAATTGGCTCTCCAGATTCTGGAAGTGGATCACGCTCGATGATGAAAGTATCCGCAGATGACGAGCTTGAAGAAGTGTCAAGTTCAGACGTACTAGGCTGGCTCTGGTCCCCAAGAACAGCAGATTCTTGGTTTGGACTGTACAACATTTTGAGAAAGCTTTCTTTGGGTGTCACAGTAGGAGCTGGTGGCTGTCTTTGGTGATCTAAATTCACCAAAACAGGTTGTTCTGACAGGTCTGAAGATGTGGGCAGTGCCTTGTGATGCTTTGGATACTGTGAAAGGTTGGAATGATGTGTGACTGGAGACAGAGTGGGTACATACTGGTGGAGCAGCTGGGTAGGTGGATGCTCGTAACATGGATGTTTATGTGGCGATGACTGGGAAACTGGAACCTGGTACTGTGGCCAGGCAGTTACAGGTTGGTGCTGTGGCTGGATGGGTAAAGATGACTCGGTAGGTGGAGGTTGGTACACTGGCCAGGTAGTTGGAGGCAGGATGAGTTTGTTGTCCACAGTATTTGGATAATCCTGTACAGAGGTGGACTGACCTGCTTGAGGTAGTGATGGAAGGTTGTAAAATCTTTGAGCAGCTGCATCTCTTTTTTTCAGGTCTTTCTTTGTAGCCTTCTTGACATCCTTTTTAACTGTTCCAACGAAGTCCACTGTGGCGCTGTAGAACTTGCTGTCGGACCATCTTGCAAGTACTTCTTCCCCTGGCTTCAGATCTCTAAGGCAGGCGATGGGTTTTTCATCTTTGCTTTGTATATCACATACATTAAAAAGCTTTGCCGTGTATCCATCTTCAAAGGTCAAAAATACAAAAAGTCCTGAAAATGAACAGAGAGTAAATAAAGGAGATTTTGAGTAAACTAGTACAGGCTAAAAATCAATCTTACTTAAACGTGCTACTATATCTTATTGGTCTCAATCCTAATCCTCTTAGACCTTAGCAAAGATAAAAATTCATTTCTTCACTTTAGCCTTCAACTAGCATTAACTTTATTCTTTTTGCATTTGCTTCACACTTCTTCACTCATGCGACACTTTACAATAACAATGTATTTAATTTGAATCATGCACTCTGTATTCTATCTTTTCACTTTGTTTTTATTCTATTTAATTATTTTATGATTACTGCATGCATTTTATTATCAACGAGATCAACAAAATTCCTGCAAGTCTATGAATGCAGTTATTTTTATTAATTTCTCCAAGATGCCCGCCTCCTCCAGGTAAACAAACACCTGGTTGCATGTTTGAATAACTATTTGCTGTTGTCTGTGGAACAAAAATGGTGGCGTGTGAGCTGCAAATAGCTTAAACGGTGGTAGAACACACTACCTCCATTTTCTGCTGCTGCTCGGAGGTGGGGACAGAGAGATCTGCTACATAACAGGAGACATTAAGGGAAAAATCTGCACATTCATTATTCTAGAGGTAAAATATTAGGAAAATATGGCCCATGGTTGTTTTTGCCTGGAATTGTCCTTTAAGCTGTATTGTCTTTCATGCAGACACCGTGATATAACTGCGCCCTCTCATTAATTCTTGGTCTCAAGCCGCCATCTAGTGGTGCACATAAATCGCGCGACATTGCTTGTGACAGTGGGTGGTAACGGAAACACCTTTCCTCAGGCAGACTTGCCTGTAAGTCCGCCAATATATGCTGCCAATATATTGATAATAATAATCCCAGTGATAAGAGACCAGAGACTGTCAAAGATTTTGGTTATTATAATGTCCAAAGTAAGTTAGAAATGACAATCACGCTAAAAATTAGCTAAGCAATATAGTGAAACAATAACTCAATTACCATCTGAGTCCTGTTTGGGTGAGCCGGGGTCTGGTTCATAAAAACACATCTTCTTCGGTGGGTTTCGCGCTCTTTTGGGCATCTCTTTTTTGGTATTTCCTGCTGGGCCATCCATTCTGTTAAATACATAAAAGTACAATACATTTTATTTATTTAAAAAGGTGGTTCAATGTCTTACTTAGTTTTATCATGTCATTACATCTCATAATTTGGTACAGCAACTTGTTGAACCATTTGATGTGTTACTGTAACCATATCAGACAACTCAGGAACTGAAAAAACATGGTCTTTAAGAGGATATATCCTCTTAAATTTCAACACATAACAATTTTGGCCACAGCAAGCACTTTAAATATGCATGAGGCTCCAATGCAAATATCTTAATTGCCAAAAATCATACTTTTATGGTAAGATTTGATCACCAAATTAGACTTGCTGTCTTGTTTGCTAATTATATATATATATATATGATTAACCACTCACAGAAATCTAAAGAATTAACACATGAATAAGTATATAAAATTATGTTTAAGTCATGAAACAATAAGCAGTATGATCTGCTCTGAAACGCTGGAGGTGTGTGCTGGAGATACTGAACTCTGTCCAGCTACCTGCAGAACTCCCTTATAAACATACACCATTTAAAACAAGCCTTGTTTAGAGCAGTCTTGGGATAAACAACATGGGTAATACTGAAAAAATAACATTCATTAGCCACTTCAATGTAATTCGGCACATATTTTGTAGGTAAAATTTTGTAGGTCAATCATCGTTGTGTTAATTTGAAGTTTCTTTCAATGGAGTTCAGTATTATTTTACTCACTTCACTGTTTGTGGAAAAAAAAAATCCCAAAGTGCATATTCTTTACGTAAAAGTATTACTGCAATAAATTACCAGTGTTAGCTAATCATAAGTTCATGGCCACATGTGGTCCGGGCATATAGCCTCACTAGCTAGCTTCACTATTTGCCACATATGCCGACCAGTTTCTTCAAAAAAAGTATCTGAACCAACATAAACACTCGCCATTTAAGTTTTTACAAAGTTTTACCCAAATTACGCTTGACAAAGATGTCGCTTACCTTCTTTTACTTCCAGTAGCGGTTCCTTCTTCCTCCATCTCTCTTGCTCGCACTCCAACCGTTAACGTAAGACTTTACGTTAGTCATGTCAATTGACCAATCATGATGCAGTATTTGTGACTGATGGCGCTCTCTCCCAATGAAATGTTGACGTTAGGGCTGCATCATTTACTGGGTTCAAAGTTCACAACTTGTTTGCGCCAAATGCAACTCGTTGAAGAAAACAAAGATGCAGCTCCTGTAAGTGGTGAGTATATAAAGCTACACTTTTTCTAAAGAATAAGTTTACTTATTATTAGTGTGAATGCCTTAAGCATTTTCTTTATGAGTTTAGCTTGTTTAATTTAGTTTTGCATGTACAATATATTTGACAAATATTTATATGTGATTAAAAATGTATAATAATAATAATTTCGATTAATTAATTAATTTAATCTTAATTGTTTATATATATATACATATATAGTACTATGAATATATGTAATTTGTATAATTGTATGTATAAATGTATAATTTTCAAGTGCGTATCTCTACTGTTGAAATTATTTCAGGCAAACAGTAGGGCACATTTGAAAATGGCACAGAGGCACAACTCACGTTGGAGGAGAAAAGTGAAGAGCCAACAAAATACTTGCAAAAGATACAGAAGAAAGGTACATTTACATTTTATTATTTGTTTATTGTCACTTGCAGTGATTGAATATAAGTACATTTACTCAAGTGTTGGTACTTAACTTGTCACTTAATATTTCCACTCCACTACATTTTGCAGACAAATATTTTATTGTTTACTCCACTACATTTATCTGATAACTATAGTTTTTATTTACCTTACAGATTGTACGAAGCATCAGAGCCAAAGCACCACATGTTTTAATAAATTTATCTAAATGATTTAACTGATGCAGGTTTTACCCAGGTATGCCTAATAAAATTGTATGTGAGTATTAAATGTTAAATGTATTATTCTCTGTTTTCAGCAGGACACACAAGGACAGGAGAACAGAGGTAACGAATGTGCAAAAATAACAACTCTGTTAGACATGTAAGAAATTGCATGTTGTAAAGCTTTAAATTTTGATCGACTGCAGTGTTATTTGAAAGAAAAGTTCATGTATCCAATAAATCACTGTTACTTATATGAGACTTGTGAACCTCACTTGGTTTGTCAAGGTTTTACTGGCAGCTCAAGTGACTATAACACTTTAATAATCTAGTAATTAGTAATGTGTTTAGCAGAAGTATAGTGAAAAATAAACATGTCTAGTCTAGTATACTGCTTTTGAACAATTGGTGTAAATGAGCCATTGCTATAAGAAAACAAATTTGCTAAATACATTGGGACTTTTTTTTTCGAGGTCAGATGACTGCCGCACTGAGCAAGAGACCAGTTCTGCTAATCTGGAAGCTGATGACGTTGCAGATCTGGAAGACTCTTCAATCACAAATTTGTGTGACCTCCATAACACCAACCATACATCCCAGTGCAGTGGACACACAAGTGAGATGCATCACTCTGGACTTAATGTTGAATCAGAGCCTGAACAGCCTTTTCACACAGATACATTTGTTGATCACCTTCCTGAATTTGTTGAAGAAGACGAAAATGTGTTATTTGACGATGACCTGTCATTTTATGATGACCTGTCATTTGAGGACGGTTTAGAGCTAAACCAAGAGGAGGGAACAGAACCCAAAAGCCCTACAAACACTGGAGATAATCCAATTTACAGAGATGCGCCAGTTTCTGTTGCAGAGAGTCTTCTCCTCATAATGACTTTTGCAAATAGACACAAAATAACAGGAAAAGCTCTCAGTGACTTGCTTACACTAATCTCTCTGCACTGCCCCTCTGATATCCAGACTGAATGTCTTCAGAATTTACACAAATTTAAACAATTTTTTGACGATTCCTCCTCTCCGCTTTTGCACAAATACTGTAGTGCATGCTTCATGACTGTTGAGAGTACAGACAACCAGTGTAAAACCTGTGAAGCCAGTGTGTTGATGGAGGGATCAACTTCCTATTTTATTGAGGTTCCCATTGAAGCACAACTGAAGAGATTGTTTGCTAAGGAAGGTTTTGAAGAAAAACTTATGTTCAGGTTTAATAGACACAAAAAGTGTCATGACAGTATTGAGGACATATATGACGGAGAAGCCTATCAGAAATTGACTACTTGTCATGGCCCTCTCAATGATTCCAGAAACATTTCTTTAATGTGGAACACTGATGGCATACCCATTTTTAAGTCTTCAAAGTTTTCTGTGTGGCCTTTTTATTGTGTCATAAACGAGTTAAACTTTGTTGAACGCACTAAACGAGAAAACATGATATTTGCAGGTCTTTGGTTTGGGGACTCAAAGCCGTCAATGTTGACATTCCTTGAACCACTATGTGAAACTCTGAACAAAATCGAAAGAGATGGAATTTCTGTTCAATTTGCAGGAGCTCAAGAGCCTTTCCTATGCAAAGCCTTTACCATTGCAGGTACCTGCGATTTGCCCGCAAAAGCATTGGTATATAATACTGTTCAATTCAATGGACAGTTTGGGTGTCTAAAGTGTGAACAGCCAGGTCAAACAGTAAAGACAGGAGAAAGAGGTCATGTCCATGCCTTTCCTTTCCAGAAGACAGATCCAAAAGGCCCACCTCGTACCCACAAGGGGTTTGTAGATAATGCGAAGATGGCCTATGATTCCAACAGCATTGTACGTGGGGTGAAGGGACCTACCTTTCTCAGTAGACTAAAAAGCTATGATTTGGTCTTGGGTACAGGTATAGACTATATGCACTCTGTACTACTGGGAGTAATGCGTCTATTGATGTTTTTGTGGTTTTCCACAGAGTTTTCCCGATGTGCATTCAGTATGGTTAGGTCAATCAGAGAAGTTGACAAACGCATGAAAGAAATAAGACCGCCATTTTTGATTAGATTCCCTCGTTCTGTGTCCTCTCACAGAATGTTCTTTAAAGCATCTGAGTATCGGTCCATTTTGCTGTTTTTTGGGCCAGTTGTATTCCGGGGCATTCTTGCAGGCCTGTACTACAACCATTTCCTGCTCCTTAGTGAAGCGATCTTCATTCTTATGATGGAATCAATAACCCCTGCGCAAATAGATCATGCTGAAAAACTACTTTGGAATTTCTGTTCTCAAATGAGTGGACTTTATGGTGAACGATACATGATAGCCAATATCCACTTACTTGTCCATTTAGCAGATAGTGTAAGAGCTCTTGGACCTCTGTGGACACACTCTTGCTTTCACTTTGAAGACAAAAATGGGTACTTACTTCGTCTTATACATGGGACCCAGAATATACCTGTCCAAATGGTTAATGCTGTAAAGACTATACAGTCTCTCCCTAGCATCACACAAAACATAAAGCTGAACACAGTAGCTACCGAGTTTTTGGCCAGAATGACAAATGGCACTAGTTATCAAGCTGTTAATGTTGACAATAGTGTGGCCATGATAGGGGCAGCATTCAACAGATGTCTTGAAACTGATGATATGTCTCTGCTGGAACAGTTTCGTGGTCAGGGTTTATATACTAATGTTGTCAAGGCATATAACAGAGCTCAAATAGGGAAAACGGTTTACACTTCCAAGCAGTATGTCAAAGCCAAAAGACGGAACAATTCCACAGTGTTATTTTGTGATGGTATGCAGATCAAATATGGTCAGATTGAATTATTGTGTTCCTACAAAGAAGGTCAAAATGAGATGAATCTTGTATTTGTGAATGAATTTGCAGTTGCAGGTATAAATCTTCTAAGGGACACTTTGACAGGTGGGACATGTTTCCATATTGTGAGCCTCTTGGAAGTTCCTGTAAAAAGGACAGTAGTTGGACTTGAAAGTATTTTGGGAAAGTTGATGTTTATTGATTTGTCCTCAATGCCTGGTATTGTGTTTGCTGCACATTTCCCTAACAAACTTGAAAGGGACTAAACATATTTATGAACTCAAAGACATGATCTTTTTGTGAACAGAAGAGCCCATGATTTTTCCAACTAGTAGAAATTCCTTACTGAAAATATAGTCTCAAGTTGATGGGCAGATAGTATTTTGATGCTATATTAAGACAAATGTCAGTGATCTCAACAGTTCTATTAATATATTGCCACACAAATAGGTCACTTTGGGGCTTAACATGAGAAGATACAGACATCTGAATATATTACATTGACACCACTAATGGTCTGAGTTTTTGTTAGTTAAACTTTGACACAGCTGAAACGTATCTTCTTGGTCTTAAAAGCTACATCGTTGGATGCTAATATAGTTTTATGATCTTGAAAGACTGTGATCAGTGCAATGTTCCATGTACTAATATTGTTAGATTATTGATTTTGAGATATCCAGTGAAACATATTGTTATAGTGGTTTTTGTTGGCATTTTGTAAAATAAATTTCCACAATGCAAATGTCAAAAGCGTGGCTTTCTGTTTACTGTTTTGATATTAATTTCCTAACTATTTTCACAAATGTGTTCACTATTGAAGGCAATGGTAGTGAGTGATAAAAGGTGCTACATTCTGATATTGGACTTTGTTGAAATAGTAACTTTATTGCTCTCAAATTACCAATAAATTGCTGTCGTTTTTATTTTACGTTTTATGTGGTTCATGAAAAAAACCTGAATTACATGCATTGGAATACTTAAAATTATTCATAGAAAATATAATTAATATAAAAGCAGAAGGTCTTTGCAGCCTACAATCAAATTTTAAATCAATTCATTCTGAGTACAGTAATACATAATTTAAAAAAAATCATGTGGATTACAATCAAGTCAACATGATTAAAAACAACCAAAACATTGATCTAAGTCTGAGAAATCAATGCATGCTTGTGGAGAGCTCTTCATTTGTTCTGTCTGAGCTTAGTATGAGATGGATAAATTGAAGCGGGGATGAGAATAGATTGAGTTTATAGAGAGAGCTCTCTAATTTCTCTGCACGAGATCACAGAGAGACACAAAAGTTGAGAAACTCTGAGAATTATATTAGATCTTGTTGAGATCTCTTCTGAAACTTAAAAGGAGACTAAATTGAGATTTAGTGCATCTTATTGCTCTGGAGAAAAAGATGAGACATAGGAGAAATAACCTTTAGTCTCAGTGTGGTGTCACACAAATCTCATAGTTGTCTAGGAGAAGTAAATGAAACATTTTTGAGATCTCTTTTTGAATTTTCTTTTCCTCTGGGTTGGTCTAATCACAGTCATGTGAGAAACCAGTGAGAGCTTGTTAAGCCTCTGATTGTTCTCCTCCAGAGCCCTTCTCCTATCTCTCCCCCGACGCCGACACTGCCCAGCATCACACCAGCTCAATTATCCATGAAATATTCTCCCACACGCGCCCTCTGATGACGCATATTGTTGAAAATGACTCTCCGGTTGTGCTTTTCAACTACACATTAAGATCCAGGGACGTGGGGGGGGGGGGGAGCCATATGTGATGCCCCTTTTTATTTCTGCCTTGCTTGTTGTTTTTGTCTTTAATTAGCCCGCTGATGGAGAATTGTTTGTTGGCTGTTTTCGGTCTGCTCCCTATGCTTCTACAGAGCAGATTGGTGTGCCACTGGTCATGGTTGCCATGACAACAGCAGGGACACCGGCGAGTGGTGGAAAGTTTGCTTTTCATGGTATGGATTGGCCCCATTGTCCTATTTATACTGGCTGAGGGTTTTTAACGGTTTTTTGGTGCACAACAATAAAAACACAAGCCAGAAGTAAATTGTGCTTTTGTAAAATGCAGTGGGATGTGATGTGAATGTCATTTGCAGAAATTTGAAGTGATCCAGCTTTTTGTTATTCAGCGCCAGCACCGCACTGCGATAGCAAAACTCCAGCCTCATCTTTTATTCATGACTTACCACTTCACAAAAAAATTCAGCTTCTCCAAAATAATCCAGTTCTACAAAAGACATGCATGTGTGTTCCAACTAAATCTGCTCCCCTGTTTGAATTCAAAATATTTTTGAAAAAAAAAAAAAGGTACTGTCAAATGACAAAGGTTTTACATCAGAAGGAACACAAAAGCGCTGGTGGCAATCACGTAAGGAGCCCCTCTGGAGACTGTAGGTGGTTGTCTGTGCTGACACAAGGACTTCACAGCCCATTCATCCCCGAGTTGTTCAGCCGCTCGCCCAACACTGCACAACAGGACCACCGGGCAGGGCCGCTTTATCACTGGAACGCAGTGAAGACACCAACACAGACACCTTGCAGGGCTGGAAAAGCTACACGCAGGGCCGCTTCGCCTGGGAGATAAACAAACGGGCACATCTTCTCGGGAATAAACAGACACACTGGTGCTGCAGCAAACACACAGGCCCTCTGATACTCTCATTACTGAACACAGTCAGCTCATCATTGTGGTCTGTCCAGACAGGAGCAAATAAACATTGACCGGGGCTACTTGATTTCTTATGAAAATCAGATGAAAACAATGTGTGAAAGTAAGATGATTAAAGGAATGCACGCACACAAACACAGATCCTTATCATTCTATTTTTTGAGGACCCTGATTGGCATCATGATAGCCTCTTACCTTAACCTTAACCATCGCAGCTCTGGGGGGGAGACACCCAACCATCTAGGGGGGTCTGGGGGCATGCCTTCCCAGGAGAACATTTAGTACATTTATAAGTAAAATGCATCGATCGTGTGCACTTTGAGAGCAAACACCTCATGTAACATTTTTTAAAATCGGGAGATACCATTTTGAAAGCTGCATGCGTTTAGTGACAGGAAGTTATTCAAAACAGTTAGTCACAATTTATTTTGATTAAAACGACTTTAATTGTTAGCAAATGTTAGCTCGCAGCTACCGCAGCAGTGTGTTCGGACCTCTGACCGGCAGGACAGGTTGATAGTGTTTAGGGTTACGGATGGATCATGTGGGGGCAGGACTGATACGGACAGTGTCTGGATATGCGTGCATGCCTTGGAGAAGGGTGGAGAGGTGGGGGTCTGGTTTTGACTGACTGACGGGTGACAGATTGCTGAGCAACGGCAACACAATGGCAATCAGGTTAAAATACTTTCAGTAGCTTAAAATGTGACATTAGCGCAACACATGGGAGTCTGGCGGGCCGCCAGAGTCTAGGTAATTAATGGGAAACCCTGTAATACCAATCCTTATCCTAACCCTAACCTAAGCCTAATTCTAACCTCAACCTTCAAGCCAAGTGTTAAGCCAGTCTTCGGGCAAGAACGAGTCCGAGAGCAGACAACGCGACCATCAGTTCAGCCGGAGTGACCATTTTGCAGCGAAGTTTTGTTTTCCAAAAATGTCCAAAACGTCTTCTCAAAACTAATAACAAGCTTAATGCTGTGTTTTTAATCTCCATGGTTACTTCTATGATTTCTCCGTTACGTCATTTCCTGTTTTCATGTTTTGGATTACGGTCACGAGACTAGCGCCACCCGTTGTTATGGAGATTTATTGCATCTCACGCAAGAACAGCAGAACATACAGGCTGCTGTGTAGTCGGCAGTCGTCGCGGCGATGTGTTTCACTGCTTTTTTTCACCGGACTGTGTCAGACGAGAGGCGACAGAACCGTCGGACAAAAGCTCTTTGGCGTCGGGTCCCGTCAGGTCCTGTCGGGGCAGTGTGTGGGGGCCTTTAACCCTCAAACAGGCCTTTGAAGAAGTAAGGTTCTGGCCAAAATGTCCTCACTTCAGCAAAATGTCCTCACTCTGTTGGTTAAAATACTTTCCTGGTCCTCACTTTGTTCGAAGTACAAGAACACACACACACACATGTGTATTCAAACAGACACCACTTGAGAAAACATTGTTTGACAAACTGTGGTGAAGTAAAGGGTTAAGCTCTTGGTGTTCCTGTCCCATCTCCAGTTGAATTTGATAAGCAGTTGGAAAGCTCTATATAGGGGATGTATATGTAGATCCAGTCACTGTGGGAGATTTTTGGATCTCAGTGCCAAACTAAGAGGGGGAAATCACAGTAAAATAACTCTGAGTGAACGACTGGGAAGGTTCATCCAAGTGGCAACCACCACTGCTGAGTGTTGAAGCCAAAAGTGAAAGGAACTTACAGCTCCACTGATCGATATTTCTTATATTAACAATGGATCAAATGACTGAGACAAGGTCCACAGAGAGATATCACACAACCCAAACAGTTCTGCAGATCTTTTTAACTTTTTTTTTTATTGTTTTTAGTTTTCAGGCCGACAAATCCACCTCTCAGTTACCTCATTTGCAGTTGAAGGAAGCAGATGTTTTTAGTAAAAGCTCTGATAAACCCACTGTGAACTACCTGCCCAGTACCAAACAGAGTTATGTTAGAAGGGGGTCATTCCTGTGTTCCCAGAAACATATGACACATCCTGGGAACATGATCTTCTCACGTCTATGTATAATGAAGGTCTGAAAAGTTATTTTTACCATGGTGTTTTATGTTTGTTATTTAAGAAAGCAGATGAATCTGATATAGACAATTATAGACACTTAACAATTATGAATACTGACTAAAAGGTATTTGCTAAAATAACCATGAACAGGTTTACTGATATGTTAGATTACATTATAGATAAAGAACAAACCTGTGCAATTAAGGGCAGATTAATGTGGGACAATCTGAAGCATTTTACAGGAAATCATGAACAAACATGAAAGAAAAGATTTTTACATCGTAGGGCTCGACCAAAAAAAGCATTTGATTATCCCGACAGTATCTCTGGTCCAATGTCTTTGTTAATTCTATTGAGTGTCTTTATTTTAAATCAAATTAATTCAAATGTGTGCGACATAAATGGTATTTTAACCAAACCTTTCAAAGTGCACAGAGGGTTGCCATCAATTGGAAATGGATGTCCTGATGAACCAGTTTATATGAGTTGGCTTCTGGGGCTCAATTAAATCGTAGCAAACGGAGGGTGTTTGGATTGGTTCCGAGTCAGACAAGGTTAACATTAATATTCAGACCAAACAAGAAACTAAAATGCTTGTTCTAACTATTTGTAATTATGATTGTGCTGAATTAAACTATAAAACAAGAGTTAACCTTGTTAAAACTTTCATCCAGTCCAAACTCATGTTTCTTGCAAACATCATCCAAACATTAATATGATCAGTAAAATCAACAAACAGTGTGTAAATTTAATCTGGGCCACAACAAGAGAAGTGAGTAAAATAAAAATTTTGTTCAAAAGAAAGGAATATGGTGGTTTAGGGGCAGTTGACCTTGGTATTGGTCTAAATATAGCTTTTGTTAAAAAATGTATCTGCTGCCTTCGAAAGAAACTTTCTGGGTGGGTGACCTGAAATAGTGGAGGAAAAGGAGCAGCAGAGCCAGCAGTGGCCCTTATTACATGTTGTTATTTGGAGATTTTACTGATCGTTTTATACATTTACACAGGTAAGGTCATATGTAATAACATTTGTGACTCTGTAAATGGCAGTCTGACTGATTATAATAATATCGATATCTCTAAACGATCTGAAGTGATCACAGTGTTCAAAATTAAAAAACCTCTCTGAGAGGATAAGGGACGTCAGCTGGTTGGTGACTGTGGGGACGTCCCAGTCACACCAGTTGTTTCTTGGAGCTGCTTTGTTAACCCTTTATCAGGAGAAGAACCGTATTTGGTAACTTCAGCGGATATCCAAAATAAAATATTTCGAGAAAAAAGTTGCAAATTTACTGGATTAAAGTGGCAGATCTACAAGAAAAAAAGTCGCAGATTTAAGAGATTTAAAGTGGCAAATATGCGTGGAAGAAAGTCACAGATTTACGAGAAATAAGTGGGGAAAAAAGCAACTTTTTTTCTTGCAGTTTCACCACTTTAAATCTCATAAATCTGCGACTTTTTCGCGCAGATTTGCCAATTTATATCTTTTAAATCTGCGACTTTTTTTCTTGTAGATTTGCCACTTTAATCTAGTAAATTTGCAACTTTTTTCTCGACCCCATTTTGATATCCACTAAAGTTACCAAATATAGTTCTTCGCCTGATAAAGGGTTAAGACAAAAATGTGACCTGTCATGTTGTGCAACGAAAACAAGACACAAGAGCACCTGTTTATAGACCGCCCCAGAACCTAGGACATCTGGCTCTCTTTGAAGGGTTTTGGTAAAAACTTCAACATAAATGACTCCTCGGTCATGTATGGACTATTGGATGAAAAGATGCCCCCTAATCAAAGACTCCTCTTACAGACTTTATATGATGCTCCAACAAACTGATATCTGTGGTGGTCAAACAGATCATCACAGAACCAGAACCGGTTTTAGGCAGCATGTATGAGGGGGCAGTCAGAAATGTGAAGGGGGCATCATGTGGACACATCATGCTCCAGAACTTTTGTTTTCTGTGCTTATAGTAACGATGCTTTCTTCATTGGTCTATGTGTCCAACCCCAACCTGGAGAAGTGGATTACACTTTGTCAGGCCTCTACCTTCAGACCTGTACAGGTGTCCCACATGAAGACTAAGCTCCTGCTGGTTTAGCTCTTAAGGTCACTGAGGCACGCAAACCCCCTCACCACAATAAAGTGGCAATCCCTCAGGGGGGGAAACTGAAAAATAAAAATAAAATAAATTAATAAAATAAAACATCCTTCATCCAGATTTCAACCAACAAACGTGTATCTTGTGTCTCTTTTTCTGCAGATTTTTCCGCTACTGCAGATAATTTTGTCAAATTGTAATGTATATTAATTTTGTGAGTATATTAAAATGTGCTTTCTCAACTTCTAAAATTTTGATTTGAGAGGGCAAGACATTTATTTAAGGGGGCTCGGCCCCCTCTTGCACAGAACTCTGTAGGAGGAGGACTTTGGACAGGAGACCATCTCTACCCTAGCACACACTGGACATTTAAATAATCTACAAATATACATACACACAAAAAAATACATCTCTGTATTTTAGTAACTTTTCATATGCATGTATGTGTGAGCATATGAGATTATGTTGTATGATTATGTATTGTATAACTGTATATTTACATTTGTGAAAAATTTCAATAAAGAAAAAAAAAGGAACATGACAGAGGGTCTTTTGTTCCCATGGTCCTATGTTCACCAGTTCTACATACGTGGCTCCCTTCCATTAGCACATAATGGAAAAAAAGAGAAAAAGATGTTTACCAGCTCTGTATGAAATGGGCAAGGGTTAGGATTAGGGTGGTTAATGGGACTATAATCATGACTCTCAGGTCATGAAATTGCGTGGGCACAGATCTCAGACGAGATAAATATTACTCTTTTTGTATGGAGAACAACTCCCCAACATATTTCAGCCCTTCAACGAAAATAATAGGGATTATTCAAACCTATCAAAAGACAGGGGAAAAAAACATTGGTAAAACCATTATTAGTATGTGTGCTTTTGTCCCAGTAATACACATAAGTAGGCCTAATATATATATATATATAAACCTTAAGTCCAGTCCCCATCGGACACGATTTTGGCTGAACTCAGCCAAAAATGTTAAAGGGAGAAAAATCAATATGAAATATTTGAACTTTCAAATTTGACCTGAACACAACAGGAGGGTTAGTGTGTGTTAAGAAAAACTGGAAACATAGATATGCTCCAATTACAAGTTAGCAACTAGCTGGTGAAAAAATAGACGCTAAAGAGACAGATTTTTTTTTTTTTTTTGTAGGGTCGGAAACAAAAAGAGAATTAAATACCTCATTCTTTACTAAACATGTACAAAAACTTTATAAGGTTAGAAGTGAGAAGCCCCCAAGTGGCTCAAAATGAATCAGTGCCAAAGTAAAATTCAGTGTCTTCATAAATACTAGGGGTGGAACGGTATACAGAGTCACAGTTTCGGTTCATACCTGGGTTCAGACACTACGGTACAAGTTCTGTGGTGGATTCTGTTGCTACTTCAACGTGCTCTCATTTTACAGCTACATGTGTTTGGCGACAGGAAGTAATTCATACAGATAAGCTTCTTGTTTACAGTGATGTTCGTAAACTTGTCTATGGCACTCCTCAGAAATAAAGACGTTAAACTCTTGCTATTTATCTGTTGCATGAATCCATAACCATACAAATTCAACATTAATTTAATCCATAAAGATTCATTTTATATTATATTTTGTCACACGACTCGCTTCCAGCCTGTTAGTAGTGGAAATGGCAGTCCTTTTCAGTGTACTGAATCATTATAACATGTTCTTTTAAAATATAAATGCAAAAGATTCAAATTTTATGTTTCTTTTTTTTTTTTATGCCGCATATTCTCCATGTAAATCCAGGCACCAAACGGTGACGTCCACACCATGTCGGTACCCTAATAAATACCAAAGACACTGTTAAAGAGACTGGGGAAATCTCCTCTTCCTTTCTAGTTATTAAAGTAATTTAGTCACAGGTTGAATGTGTCTTGATATCAGTTTTGAAATGATTGTTCAAGCAAGGAGATATTAAAGTTTAAACTTCCATACGTAGTTGGTGTTGTTTTTTTTCTTTGACACCTTACAAAGACGGTGCCATGCCTTTGTTCTGATATCCCATTGGTCTGGTGGCCCAAATGTCCCAGGAAGTGAACTATGTCTCATACCCCATTTGGTCCAAGGCCTTTCTAGGGCCGGTTTGGAGCCGGTGACTAATCTTGTACAGTTCTTTGCTTTCCGACAGCCAAAAGAATCAGCTTTCGGCCCACTGGGGGCGGGATTATCGTGACCAAGACCAACTAGAATGTGTGTCATTCATTTTATTTGATTTGTTTAACTGCAATGTGACTGATACCGGTGAGCGTTAGGGAACTTGCATTAGCGGGCTAGCTAAATGTGTTATACATGTCATGTTTGGATGCCAATGTAGGCTCGCAAAGCCAGGAGCAACATTTGTAAAGATGATGTAGTCCGCCATTGTTGTTAACCCTTTATTGGGTGAATAACTATATTTGGTAACTTCAGTGGATATCAAAACTGGGTCCCCATGTCTCTCTGTTTGGTCGTAGAACCACTTGGATTCCTTCCAGCTAATCAGCAAAGATCAGGCTACGTCACAGACGGTGACACCATGACATTTGAGAATATTTCGAGAAAAAAGTTGCTAATTTTCTAGATTTAAAGTGGCAAATCTACAAGAAAAAAAGTTGCAGATTTAAGAGATTTAAAGTGGCTAATCTGCGCGAAAAAAGTTGCAGATTCACGAGAAAAAAGTGGGGAAAAAAACAACTTTTTTCTCACAGATTCACCATTTTAAATCTCATAAATCTGCGCATTTTTATCTAGAAGATTTGCCACTTTAATCTCGTAAACTTTTTTTCTCAAAATATTACCCCCCACCCCCGGGTCCGTAAGTTTTTTTACACATTCTGGTAGTATGTAATATCCTCCAATATTCTCTAGGGTTGAAATTTGGAATTTGCAAGTATTTCAATGAGTGCTCTATTAAGGGTTAATATAGTGGTGGAGACATATAAAGTGACGTAATGGTGTGGCTCTCTAGCAAATAGGTTCTGAGACGGTTCACAACTTGAACCAACTGCAAATCAACACCAGCCCAGTAAAAGAACTAGGTTTGCGTTGGTGGCAAAGTGGTTTAAGTGTTTTTTGGGCCTCAGCGGAACCATTACTTACCATAGTCTGTAACATCATTCAGAAGTGCAATGGCAGTCACTGGACTACAGTGTGTATTTGTACATTTTGCCTTCTCTCTTCTTCTTTATGTAAACAAGTGTGTCACTACAGTTTGCAGTGTGCGAACCAGAGAGAAAGATGGTGACCACCACTTTTTCTTCTTGAATCTATTGCCTGCACTGTCTGAGAACATTTGCATCCAGAATATGTCCGGTTTCTGGTCTTGGTTTCAGGTCCATTACACCCCTATTTGCTAAACATGACCACATTCCCATCATGCATAGTGATGCGTTGATGAGTGCAGCTTTAAAGAGAGGAATATTTTGGGCTGAGCTTAAATCGACATGCGTCTCTGCTGTGGTGTTTGCTGCGCTCCTCATCTCATCTCACCCCAGCTCAACCCGGCTTCTGCTCTGTTGCCCAAATTTGAATTTTGGATGAGTGATACAAACAGCGAGATGTGGCAGAGGGGAGCAACAGAGATCAATCAAAGCTGTGTGATACGAAGCCAAAATCAGGAATGCAGTTCCTGTTCGGTCAAGCCAGATTTGGTGGAAGTAAAAAGCAGACAACCCAGAAGGTCATATCTTTGTGGAAACTGTTGAAATGACATCTATTGCCAGGGATCTGGAACATATTACCTGTTTTTGCTTTAGGAAATCAACTTGTTTCGGCCGTAGATTGGTTTCCGCTGTGTTTCCTGGCTATCAAGTCCATCTGATCCAAGCTTGGGTTTGTCATGGAAGCTATCAAAGACCTCATCATTAAAACCAGGTTCTTGTTCCTGGGTAGTGATGTGAAAATATCAGGTTTATCGTGAGTAAGTGGATAAGAATTGCAGTTATATATATATGCAGTGTTGAATTTCCATCGTTTGGCTCAAATCAGGAGCTCTAACTCTCATCTAAGCTGCAGACGGAGAGAAGGGTGAGCAAGCGGCGCTTTGTTTGCTTTGATGATCACATTTCTGCCAGATATAAATATGAATCTATCTCCAAAAGTGTAATTGAAAGTGAGCACGAGCATTTGAACCGTACCACCGGTCTCACTCTGCCACACTAATAAGCTACAATTCAGCTTTGATGTGGAAGTGTGTCACCTCCTGAGGAGAGGAGCAGAGGGAGGGACTCTCCCTCCGTTTCCCTTTTTATTTTTTTTCCTCCATAGACAGATATGATCAGTGTATCTGTGAGATGCCATCTGAAGCGACACACACACACACACACACACACACACACAGTGTTCTGTACATCAAGTTATTAATCACCATAACAAGGAATCAGCAGCAGCGCCCACAAACTGGCACAAAAGAACATGGCAGTTGTGACTGTGGCTAAAGGAGAGATATCCATAATTAATTGATTGCAGATATGCCACATGGGACAAGCAGCTTTCATGACAAATTGCCAAGCATAAAGTGACGAACAATAAGATGGAGGAATAAAAGTCATCACGGCAAATTCATTTTTCATTCCCTCCCATTGACATCTCCCTCAGTCTGTCCGTCAGCCTTTCCTCCCCCTCCCTTCTCATTAACACACCTTTCAACTGCGACATATAGATGACATTTATATATAAATCACAGGCATTAACATTTATAAACATGAGGGTTTTATGATGGCTTGGTAATGAGGTGTTATAAATCCCAGGGCCATGGTTCACAGTGCCAGCGGACACATAAACCGCCGAGAGCACTTTAACAAGGACGCAGCGCGGCGGCGCTCCACTCTGTCCCACAGAGACGCATCCCACATCAAGCCAGCATGCAGCTCTGATTTATGGGCTCATGCTGCAGCTAGCATACATATGTATTTATATACTGTTCAACATCAAATTATACATCTAAGATAGATAGATAGACAGGCAGACAGATAGATAGATGGGTGAATGGATAGAGGCTTTCTGAGGGGCAGGGGCGTAAAAAAATAAATTCAATGCAAAAGGGCACCAGCACGTCGAAAGTTTTCCAGCATGTAGGGCAGCCCGTATGGCACTGTATCTTGTTTTGTTTTTTCTATTTTGAGGCCATCATACAGGGACTTCTTTGTGTTTTCTTCACTGGAAGTTCACTTTAAGGGGCCCTTCATCTTTTTTTTTCATTTAAGGGCACCTATTAGTGCACTACATCTCATTTATATCACTGTAAGGGCACTGTAGTAGACATTTCATACATTTTTCTCCACTGAAAAGGCACCATACACTGCAAAAAAAGAAAAGTTGGGTGAACTCAAAATTTCAAGGCTAAATATTTTAAGTTTTGTTTTTGAGTTTGCTCAACTCTGAATTCAGATTTTTGTCAAACATAACTAAGTACTAACTTATAATTTTACATTGTAATAACTTTTAATCCTTACTTCTGCTAACTTCTGCAATGTGCTGAATTGGCACAATTGTAACGCCGTTATGAAATGTCAGCAAATGTTGCGACCACAATTTTGAGTTAGCATTGATACGCTAATGGCTACTCTTGTAGCTGTAACAAGCAGCGCCGCTAGCATCAGTTAGCCGCTAGTATCAGTTAGCCGCTAGTATCAGTTAGCCGCTAGCATCAGTTAGCCGCTAGCTTTCGCTAATGACCTAATTTCACAACAAAGAAATAAGAGTTAGCAGAACTATTGTCCCTTGTTGTGAACCCCAACTTAAAGATATAAGTAACAACAACTCACTAACTTGTTTTTGAGCAGACAACTGGCTTCCTTTGTTGTGCTAACTTACATTATTGCCCTAAATGTCAACAATATATTTCTAAGTTTTACCAACTTAAATCACTGTTTTAGGCCAAAAAATACAAGTTGGCTTTTTTGCAGTGTAGAAGACTCAAATTTTGCCATGCCAAGGACCTTATATAACATTAGCCTCTGACACACCTGTTGCAATTCTATTTAAATTATGTGTACATTATGGTGGCAACTATCAAAAATCATACATACCAGCTTTTTCATTATGTTTTCCTTTCTTTTATTGATAACTAATAGTCAGTCTCTTTTCTATTATAAACATTCCTTGTGATTTCTGTCTAAACAGTAAACATTTTCTTTTACAATTTTTCTCTTTTGTTAGCCTTGTTTATTCGTTACATTCTACTTCTTCTGTTATAAAAGACATATATTGAAAAAGCATTAACTCGAAGAGCACCATAGAGAGCATTTTATCCAATATGTAAACACTTAAAGGCACCCAGAGGGTACTTTATAACATTTTCTCCACTGAAAGTCACCCATTAGTGCATGCCATCTAATTTTCTCCACTTGAAAGACAACGGTTGGTATTTTATCATGTTTCATCTACCACAAAGGCATCTAAGAGGGCACTTCTGCTGCTTTTTTTTTTCTTTTTTCAAAATGTCCCCTTCCTGAGTATATATATGTATATATATATATATATATATATAGATAGATAGATAGATAGATAGATAGATAGATAGATAGATAGATAGATAGAAATTTACTACCTGTATGGATAAGTGGTGTCAGAAGGAATCGAAGAGAAGAAAAACAACAGCAATAAAGTGCAGTTTGAATGATGCTTGTGCAACAGAAGCCATTAAGCTGCAGATCGATAGTGGAGGACAAGCAGCCTGAGTATTAAACTGATCATGACATCAAGCTAAAGGCAGAGACGGCCTCTGAAGACTTCCTTTTGGCAGCACTTTATTTCATCTGCAGCAGAGCCTTTTCATTAAGCACTGGACATAATAGATGATCCATTGATTCTCTCTCTCTCTCCTTCTCTATGCCAATCCGTCTCTACCAAAGTTTACCCCGCTGTCAAAAAAACTCAGCTACATCTCAGAGTTTCCGACAGTAGCAGGCAATCAAAAACAAACATTCGTCTTGATTATAGTCCACTCTAAGCCACGGGAACAAGATGGGTTTTGTCTATTCATCATGTCGCCGCCTCGCTCAGTAGGAGCTGGGCTCAACTGCAGCTATGTACGAGGCTGCAGCTTTTCAAAAACCTGGAAATTCAGTAAAGAATCAATGAAGAAAAAGGAGTGATGATGTTTTGCCCAAAGGCAGTTTGACAGTGATGACACCACACTGTTTAAAACATTTCAGCTAAATCTCAAAGCACACCTGAGTTGTTTTTTTTGCATTGTGTTGTATATACACTGCAGGGTCAAAGCTGCCCTCACTCACATTCATTCACTGTGTAGAGGGTCAAATCAGCAACTGGAGTCTTTTACAGCTCTGCATCTCAGTGTATATTGCCTCAGTGTGCCTCAAGACACAACAGTGCACTCGTAATGTTAACAGTTTACTGCAGGTACTGAGAGTCTTTCATAATTTATTTTACCTGTAGACGCTATAAAACAGCCACTAGAGGGCAGAATGCTGACAGGAGAAAATATAGACGAGGCCTGACCTCACCTTATAGGAGACTGAGCAGAAACTAAAGCAGAGTGAGGCTGAGTTGAGACAAAGAGGCAGCATGCACCTGCACAGACATTTCATATTACATGTTTAAATCAGTAACATGCAGCACCACACCATTTACTTTCTGACTTAATTATATATTTCATTGCCCATAAACTTGTGCAGATGTTTAACATAACAACAGGTAGCAACAAACAATGCCAAATTGTTCATGCAAAAAATTGCAATTGGCAAAAAGTCTAATTATTCCTTTGAACAAATTACTTTAAGTATTTCAATAAAAAAAAAATTCTAGTTTTCTCCACCAAACATGTACAATTTCAGTACATTATTTCTGATATTTCTGAATATCAATAAAACTGTAAAAAAAAATTTAAAAAAATTAAAAATCTTTTAAAGTGTAAATATCACATTATATAGATCCATTACATACAGAATGAAACATTTCATGTCTTAATTTATTTCATGTCTTCTAATTATAATGACTATGGCTTACATTTTTAAGACTTAAATTCGGTGTCTCAAAAGAATTTGAATATTTGAATATTCCAATTTTAAAAAGTCTGTTTAATATGTAAATGTTGGCCCCTGAAAAGTATGTCTATCTATAAGCACTCAATACTTGGTTGGGGCTATATGACTTGAACTACTGGAAATGGGTATGATATTCGAATGCATTGAGATGCACCTGTAATTATGATCTACATATAAAGAGAACTAAATTATCACATTAAGTTCATAGTGTGTTTATCCTAGGTAAAAAGGTACTGGGTCTAATTATTAACACATAGTAGACCTCATGAGCTGACATCTGTCATCATATTAACACCTAACTCATATTTTCAATCCAAGTCAGGAGTGAAATGACAGGGAATTAATTATAAATGATTTGTTACATACATATCAGTTACTATTTCTGTGTCTCATGGTGCGACATATTGCGGTGTTGCTAAGAATGCTTGATTGCTCCATGATTACTTTAACATGAATTACCATTTTTATGTTCCCACAAGCAAAGTAGATTATCACACCAAACTTTTTGCTCCAGATTGTGCTATTTATTCATGAATAATGTGAATTGATGGCACAATCTGGAGCAAAAAGTTTGGTTCTTAAATCACAAAAGAGACAACATATTTTTTTCTGTTTTAATTGGAATTATATTCACGGCACATTTACATTAATATTCACATCCACATGTTATAATAGTAGCTATGCATATTTTCAGAAACAACATCTGTGAAATATATTAACATGAACATTTGTAAGTAATGGACTTATAGCTTGTCTTTATTGATCTTAAACAATCATAATTTTTTAGTTCACAGTTAGTTGCTTGACATCCATGAAGATTGTGTTCTCTAATATGGCAAATGGATGTGAATTAATGCTAATTCAAGC
The DNA here is from genome assembly GCF_030273125.1 of Centropristis striata. NCBI lineage: Eukaryota > Metazoa > Chordata > Actinopteri > Perciformes > Serranidae > Centropristis > Centropristis striata. Next base: position 8,530,344 of record NC_081534.1, read on the forward strand.
ATGCTTTGAATAAGTGTGTTTTGTGTCTCTGGCTTTTGTTACTACAGTACTAATCATGCAAAGGTGGACTTACTTATGATGCAAAAATAATAGTATGGAAATACTGTCGCAAAAAATGTATATAGTAAGGAGGATAATATATTTCATTAAAGGTGCAATGTGTAAGATTTGGCCAGACTTTTAGATTGAATATTCTTAAAATGTATGAACATTACTGACAGATTGTGAAGAAGTGACAGTGTTGATGTTATGTCCAAGATGTCTATGTGCTGTGTTGCAGGGATATCTACAGAAATTAAATTAATTCAAAGTAACATGTGTTTTACATATAGACTGTATGAATAATGGACGTAGTGACCATACCGTCACCTATTGTTTTGTGGCCCGTTTGAGGCATCAAGTTTAGCATTTCACTCATCGTCATCTTGTGTCGCCAACTTGTTTTGGAAAACTGGGAGCACACCGTATTTAGACTGTGGAGGAGGAGAGGGATCTGATCACTGACTACAGCCTCTCTACACCTCAACCTGACTGAGAGAAGTCACTGCTAATTCATGTTAGCATTAACTGGGATCTTAGTTTTGGCTGGCAAAAAACATAAATAAAAATGTATATTATTTACCAAAGAAAAATGAGCAGCGACTCCTTGGAGTGTCTATTGGCCCAACTAAATGCTGAACAAGACATTTTTAATGAACAAAACATTCAAATAAACTGTCATAAAGTTAAAAAAAAAATACAGTATGAAAGGGTCAAAGTCAACCGCTAAACGTCCTTTTATATACATATATAACTTTAATGTCATGTTGCCGTGGATACGCATTGCTCTGCTTCTCTCCTGATGATGGCTCGCCTTGTTAGTGACCTGTCAATCAAAGGTAGCCACGCCCCAAATCATATGATTCTTTATCTTCTATTTTTGAACTATAAACATCAAATTGTCTTGAAGAAGATTTTTTACTAGCGATTGAGACTATAGTGTTGTCCCCCCCAAAAAATCTGAGGTAATACATCAAGTGAGAAGTTTTCTCATTTTGTATTGAAATGAATGGACCAAAAATGCTTTTGCAACCTTCGTCAGCGCCCCCTGTTGGAATTATTGTTAGAATGCAGCTTAAGACAAGACTGGTTTGCCTCCCTGCTCAGACCCGGAGGTTGCCGCCTGGTTGTACATAGGCAAGTATGTGACGTTACGATGCAGCCAGTTGTCATCATATACGCGATATGAACCTGAACCGTGGGTGATTTTGCTCCTGATTCATGGAAAATTATGAACAAATACTTAAGACAATGTTAAGTGTGCTTATTCAAAGATATCAAGCAGCTAACCATGAGAAATTGCTCATTAACACAGTTTCTTTTCTTAAGTAACTTTATCATTATTTATGATACAGTTCGTGACTTAGAACAAGTACTTGTTGACTGGTAATTAGAAGTTAGCTCCTGATTTGTTCCCACTTGGGTCAGCATCTCCTCAACATGGATCTTTTGCCCGAGTGAGTCCTGCTGTTTTAACAGGATTCTAATCAGTGCTTAATGCTCCCAATGTGCTGCTGTTTCCATTACTACTTGATGATATTCTTTAAAGTGTGCTCTTACCAAATAATTCAGCAGGAGTCTCAGTTCTGCAGTCGCTTCGATGCACATGACAACACTCCAGGGAGGGGAAGTTTATTTGGGCTGCTTATGTCAACACCTGCAGTGTATCTTTTATGATCCTGTAAATCTTCACTGATTGCCTCTATCAGACAGGTTGTAGGTGGTGTGTGTGTGTGTGTGTGTGTGTGTGTGTGTGTGCATGGATGTCCCGACCAGGCCAGCAGCCATTTCACCACGCATTAGATATGATGGATCAGCCACACAGTGCCACACACCTTAGAGCTGCAGGTGTAAAGAAAACAGTCAACACATGTATCAAGAACCCAGAGAGAGTGGTGCGATTGTGTAGGGTTGATGCGATATGACAAGGGAATAATAATGAAACGCAGCTGCTGTCTTACCACTGACCTGGTTTGATACGGTACAATTGAGATACAGAGGCAGTCGATCCTCCAACACAGCGGGTTCTCTGTTGAAACGTGCTACGTCTAATCCCATTTGTCAACAGCAGACACACTTAGATTTTAGGGTCACGGCGTTGAACAACACGTTCAAACGCGCCGAGACGGCAGCCATCGCCACTCAGGATGTCTTTACACACAGTAACGGCGTGTTTGTGCGCGGGGCACAGGCGCAAAAGGTCAGCGCAATAAGAGAGTGATACGCTTTGGACTGTCAGCAAGAGTTAGCATAATTAAACATCTCAACCAAATGTGCATGCAAAGATTTTTAGTAGACTTTCTTGTGAGTTTATCCCCTTTCTGCCTCAGAGGCGTCAACATAAAAGGTGTTAGATTTCTCACTGTACATCTCTACGCTCCGTGGCACTGCAGACATAAATAATAAACATTATCAGTTTTTGTATTGTTTGTCTTTGATGCAGGAGCAGCTTCCTTCTGTCAACCTAGCGCCTGCCTCTTCTTCTGTGTTGGCTTTGATGCACATTTAACAAGGTTATACCCAGACATTCAGTATGTTAGCTTTATGCCGCGTGTGTACTCAGTGGATTTTGTTATTGACGCTGGTGTAATGGGTAGGGGTGGGAATCACCAGAGGCTCCATGTTACGATATTATCACAACACTTAAAGTCAATATTATATTGCAATTTTTTAAAGTGGTGGAAGTGGTATGGGACTGGGATATTTAGGGGGAGATAGCAGGTCAACAGTAGATGCCACATGGAAGTGGTGTACATTGACTGAAAGCTGGGAGCCTGAAGGTTATTTGAGATGCACTATACATACATTTGAATAAAAAAATGAATGATTTAAATTGTGAAAGTATATATGGGCTAAGAACATTATGATAGGAGTATATTTAGGCCAGGGATGGGCAACTTAAATGCTGCAGGGGGCCACAATTATTCATCGACACTACCACATACTGTATAGGACCGTGCACTTCACCAGATATGATGAAACTGCAATTTTTAATATGTTAACAGTGCAGTTACTTCACATATTTCATGCTCAAATGCATGTATAACAGTATAAATAGGAATACAAAAGGTCTGAAGCAAATAAAAAATAACCACTTACTGAGATTTTTTTTTCAGTGCAAGAACAGCAGACCAACATTAACTGCAAGAAGTAATTTTGAGCATTTTTACACTGCACTTTTAAGATTTCATGCTCAAATGCAGTTGTACTGAGGGCCACTTCAAGTGAGGGTGCGAGCCGTATGCAGCCCCAGGGCCTCCAGTTGCCCATCCCTGATTTAGGTCATTACCATGCTCAGTTCCAAAACTCATAAGTTATTGCAGTTTTTTCAGGGATTGATACCATTTATTATACACATTTGGTTCTAAATTTAAGCACTTTTAACCACTGTAGAATAGAAAGAAATTGTTTTTAAAAAAACACTCTTAAATGCCACTTTAAGATGCCAAGACCTGAGGAACAGCATGGAAAAGCCATGCTGTGAATTGGTTTGAAAACCTTTGACATTTTGGAGATTTTTGTGTGAAAAACCACTATATTCTGAGGTATATATATCAATATACCTATTGGAGCAAAAAGTTTGGTATGATAATCTACTTCACTTGTGGGAACATAAAAATGGTAATTCATGTTAAAGTAATCATGGAGCAATCAAGCATTCTTAGCAACACCGCAATATGTCGCACCATGAGACACAGAAATGGTAACTGATATGTATGTAACAAATCATTAATAATTAGTTCCCTGTCATTTCACTCCTGACTTAGATTGAAATAAAAGTTTAGTGTTAATATGATGACAGATGTCAGCTCATGAGGTCTACTATGTGTTAATGAATAGACCCAGTAGGACTTTTTCACCTATGGTTAATATACTATGTACTTAATGTGATAATTTAGTTGCCTTTATATATAGTTACTTATAATTACGTATAATGATCTACACTGTCAGAAATAATGTGATGAACGTGTACATGTTTGGTGGAGAAAACTAGAAGTTTTTTTATTGAAATACTTCAAGTAATTTGTATTTGGCTTCATATGATACCTATATTAATTTGAGCTTTAAAATGTAGGAGGCTACATCATCTTACAGACAGTAAAGTCGGCCATATATTAGGATAATGTGGTGGCAACAATGAGGTGGCCAGTAAGATTATAGGGGTGGCCACCCCGGGTCACTCCCTGGACCCGCCCCTGCATATTAAGTCCCCAAAGGAAAACACCCTCAACATCAGTTTTATCTGACAAGATCAAGTCTGACCAGCACTGTTAGAAAATCCTGTCATAAAAAAATGTTGCCTGGGCCTGACAAACTAAACTGTTTAGTAAAGTCTATATTGTCCAACTTGACTAAATGTAAATGTGTTTACTACTGTACGGGTATTTTGAATAGAGCTTGCACAAAGAATGTAGCCCCTTCAGAAACTTTTGAAAGTAAATGACATGTTACATGTTGTATAGCACCCAAAAGTTTCATTTGTATTTACATTATCAATATTTTATATAATACAATACTGATACTTGAGATGTGTGTGTTGATACATATTGCCGCCCAAAATACTGCAATATTATACTTAATTGTACTAGGTTTTGTTCTTAATATGTCACCATCCTCATGGCTGTTTACAAAGGCAAAGCCTGTGATAAGCATTTAAGTCACCACTCCTGCTATGCCTCTTAATGAGAAGTACACACTAAAACAGAATTTCAAACTATCCTGGCTATGATCTTAGAGCTTATCTGTGATAATAATAAACAACCCTCTTTCAGTGTTATTGCAAAAAAATAAGTTAGGTGGAAGCCAATTTCTTCCCTTCACAGAGGTAGATTACAGCTTTGGCTCTTTTCTTAGTACCTGTTTGCGCTGTCCAAGATGATTGAAAATCAAATGCCACTCTCTTTTTAGGTAGAAGCCCCCTTTAATGTGCTTTGCCTGGCTGGAAGTGTGGCGCAGCTAGCTCACAGATGATAGGAGCCTTTCCATGACCTTCCAAGCATTCAGCTCATTTGACTTTGATGTGTAAAGTGGAGCAATGAATGGAGGAGCGGCTGTGCTTTAATTTTAGTCTAAATTACAAACTCAAATGAGTAAAGCAGTAAGTGAACAATGGCAAGGTGCAGGGACCCCTGCTCTGCTCTGCTCCTGTGACGCAACAGTGCCACCTACTGGTGTGTGTGTGTGTGTGTGTGTGTGTGTGTGTGTGTGTGTGTGTGTGTGTGTGTGTGTGTCCTGCTGAGTAAAGACAAAGTTGTATCATTTTTCCCACAGATGCTTGTTTGAGTGTCTATCTGCCTGTGTCTAAATGTCTGAAAGCATATTAAAATAGTGTTCTGCAGGAAACGTTGTGTGTCTAAGATGGTTATTCCGCAAAAAATGAAATATATTGTTTTACTACTACTCCTTGTCACTGATTTTAAAAAGCATATTCTGTGAAAAATGTAACTTCTGGTCACATACTATCTCCACACTGTTACATCAATTTTAGTATGATTGCATTCCAGGTTTTAGGTTTCCATTTAAGATGCATATTGAACCATGATTGGCTTTTTAGAACTAGTCGTGATGTTATAAAATCAGATGTGTACATTCTTTAGTTAAACAGAAATACAAGGTGAGCACAGACAAACTTTTTTCCTTCTCATCAGAATAATGTGGAAACCAAATCCAACATCTGCAAAATAGATTGTATTGAACATAGACGAAGTCCCATTACATCACCCTGAGGTTTCTGAAGAACCGTTGTGGTGCTCAGGGTGGCGGGTACGGCAGACTCCACCTAACTCCCTGCTAATTCAACAATGGGCAAAGAGGTGGAGAGGTTGAGTGTGGATGGTGCTGAGGTGGGTCGAACGAAGCCTGGTGGCTGAAACCATGCAGCACCCACCTGTCACACAAAGAGGCCATGCCCTTAATTATGCAAAAGCCTCAATATAATTTAAACAGACGATGAAAATTAATTAACCATACAGTTCTTATGAACAGAGAAATTAGCTCAGAGAAAAAAACCCTCAGAGAAACAGGGGCAAATGTCGATCTAAAAACCCCATCCTAACTAGAGCAGCAGGTTGCATTAAACCTGAGTCTGTACAACGTGTTGTGACAACTTCTCCATGTTTTTAGCCATGACCCGGGCTTTTAACAGCATTTCACTAGACCTCTCAGATCGGTTTAAGGTATAATGAAGTAGATAAATATAGCTAATGTAGCTAATAGCCTGAAGACAGCATTGATGTACACAGAAGTATGAAAAGACAGTAATTGGCAAGAACTTTTACTCAACCGGTGAAAAAGCCCTCTAGACTTGGTGATGCTTTCATCTGACTCGCCATGTAGTAGGAGGTCTGGAGCACAAGGTCATTCGTAATGACAGAGTTTCGAAATAAGTTGTGTTTTTCTTTTAATGTAAAAAAGCAGACACTTTTTTTACATTAAACATGTCACTGCAACATTTTTATCTGTGTTGGTTTACGGAGATCTTTTGTACATGAATGCTGCTGCTCAATATCTTAGAATGATTGATACTCTTTATCAGCTTCTTTGAGCTTCATTACTAACTGTAAGATGTCCACTCACCATTGTGAATTATACTCTGGGGCAGGATGGCCTGCTCTGGCCACTCCAAGGGCTAGTCATTGGTATACTTTCATTTATAAGGCAATATTGGGACTGCTGCCTTCGTACATTTGGACCTTAATTACTGTGAGAAATGCTGGATCTTATTCTCTTCGTTCACAAGATTAATTGTTGCTTTCTGTCCCTAATGCTCGTACGGAGTTGGGTAAAAGGGCATTTGTTTGCTCCTTATGCTGGAATATGCTCCAGAAAACTGCCTAACTGACTTAATTCCACAATATGCACTTGTTTCTCATAACACATTTAAGGTCTGTGTCTTATGTAAATATGTAACTGTATTTTGTGTTTGCTGCCTCTTGGCCAGGGCTCCCTGGAAAAAGAGGTTCTTAATATCAATGGGATATTTCCTGGTTAAATAAAGGTTAAATAAAAAATAAAAAAAGAGTGTGTTGTGCTGCCTCTGAGGAGGAAGTGTGATGAAAATGTATAAAGAGCAACAAGGTAGAGAGGAGAGTTGGGTGGGTTATTGGGGACTTTCACAGGGTAGACCTCTGCTTGTGTCTTGTGTTACTTAAGTTATGTGAGTTATGTAGCAAACGTTTCTTTTTCTAAACAGTTTTGTTTCCTAAGTTGTGCCCTGCCAGGGCTCAGTGATCACGTCGATCATGCTGAACACTGATAGCCTAATGCATGATATATTGTGTATAATTTTTCATAAGATATCATAAATTACTGTCTTATGATAACTGTTGTATGACAATAGATTGATTTCTTTGTGTTTCAGTGCAGTTGCTAGGCTTGCCAAATTGGACTCTTGTTTCTTCACCATTGGGACAGAAGCAATGGGAATGCATTCAAAACATTGCAAAAGCAAGCAGAATACAGTCTTTTGTGTCATTTATCTTGAGATTCCTGATAAAAATTAAATTACATCATCATGAATCAATTGTTTTCCCTGCATCTTATCATGTAATGTTTGAAAACCTGCTTTTGTCATCAGAAATGTCTTAACAGCATTTATCTTCAATGACTGTTATAACACATTGTGTCAGTTTTAATCTGATTTCTGTCAGATGTTATTTTGTAACTCTGTGGTGCTTTTGCCTGATCCCCTTCCAAATCAGATGTAGTGCTGTTTGATGGATAAACATGTGGTCATATGGTCATTAGACAAAATGACCATGCAACAGGCTCAGTTTTAGGGTCATATTGACATCTGATAGCCAGCCATTAATCATGCTCACATCCGGGCCACACCGCCTACATACATGTGGTTTCCACCCAGAGTATGCCTTTAATAATTGCCATCAATAACATAATGAATAACAGTCTTATGTAAGTGGAACATGTATGGTTTTTATGTGTATTTGCCCACTTACTTATGTGCACATACTTTCTTTCTCTGTGGATTCATTTATACATAGTCATTTTATCATTTGTTTATCATGTGTGATTAGAGCAGCTTAAGTACATTCACTTCTTTAGGAAGAAAAAACAAAATTATCAGCTGACAGAAAGCAGCAACTTCTGGACCTGAAAAGTGAAGTCAATGCAGAAGTGCCAACAAAAAACATGCATTCTTTCTCATGGCCAGCAGGGGGCAACACCACTGGTTGCAAAAAGATGGAATTCAATAGAAATATGACCCTACTTTTTGAGGCCCTTAGTGGCCACAATGCCACATCATATAGGGATCCCCAATAGAAAAAAACTGCCTGGATGCCTATATTACTTTAGTTTACAACCAAATAAACAAAAAGTAAAGTGAAGCAGACTGGCATGTCATGCATGTATTGAACACTGGAATATACAATGTGTAATGACAAGAACTTGAGAATACTCACAGTCACCTCATCAGTTGATTGTTTATATCTCTTCCCTGCTGTTGTGTGCTGTCATTCTCACTGCCGTGAGATGTCATTTCTCCTCACGTCGTATCCGACAGAATGAGCTGCGTTAGAGCGGCAGACTAAAATAACTGGCGTTAGGACTCGCGCACCCACAACTTGATGGTATATGCATAATACATGCCCACTTCACAATGTGTCACATCATGTCTTGATTTGCATGCGTGCCATGCATTTGATCTCCTTCAGGCAGGAATAATAACCAAAGCAGAGAGATCTGAGAGATTTCACTCGTGGAAAAGGGGGAGCTCGACATTAATGAACACATCTTTGAGCATAAGCTCAGAAATGATGTTGAGTTTGTGATGTCTTTCAGAGAGGGTTGAGAAGGGGGTTCATACTACAGTGCAGACTTAGCTTTGCCTCATAAATTGAACTGCAGGAGATACTTTGCAATAAAAAATGGGCTTTTATAAGTTGGATTTACAGTATTTATCTCAAAATTAGAGAACATGCAAATATGTGGAAAAAGCAGTCTTCAACATGTAGCACTAATGACTCTGTGTATACACTTTTGTAAATGCCATTACCACTATCGGTCACTTTATATTGTAGCATCCCAGCAGGTGGCAGTGTTGGGAAGCCTCACAGCATGCACCACAGCTTTTATCTTATACATTTAGTTCTTCAAGGCTTATGATGTATAAATGGTGTTATACTGTGAGTGCTCAATTGGTGCAGATCACTTTATAGCTCAGTTTCCTCCCCAGTGTGAGTGTATTGACGGGTCTGTTGAAGTGCTGACCTGCCTGTGGCTACTACTTAAGATGCTGCTTCTGAAGGTAAAATGTTCTCTCCACTGAGTTTTTCCTACCTGCAAATCCAGGCTTGCCTAGATATATCTGTATCACACTAACATGTAGTCAATCAGAACATCAGTTTATTGTTCATTGTTAAGAAGAGCTGATGCGGTTGCTATTCCTCCTGGGATCTATTAATAAACACAGAGCTGAACTGGTGCATAACCCAGAAAAAAGACGAAAGACTTGTTTTAATGGTTTATAGTTCACAGTCTAAAGTGCATGGCGCAAGTGTAATTTTGGCATGTCCAACTCTTTAACCTTTTGCTAGTTAAACTGCTCAAACTATTTTACAGATAATTCTGCACTTCAGCTACATTGAAGTAATAGAGTACATAACTCTAAACTAAATTCTCATGCAGAACAAATGAATAGAGAGCAATATCTCACTGAAATGGTAGGGAAAACACTTTAAAAAATGAAAAAATGAACAGTTAGCATTAGAAAATAGTTCACAAGTGGTATAGTATGTTAGGGTTGAGCAAAATAATAATAATAATAATAATAATAATAATAATAATAATAAATTAACTACTTTTTAAGTATCACCTGTGTATAATGTGTCCATATCTGATGAAAGAAAATACTCAATATGTTCTTTTACTCTTAGATCCAAAACATTGAACTGAAGTTTAATTCTGAGGCTGTTCTGAGAATAATTTTCACAAAAAAAAAATACACTGTCAACATACAACTTTTGATCGCCCCATATCAATTTCAGGCATAAAATATCAACTTCCAGTTTAAGCCCCACTCATCTCCAATTTAAACTGCATCTATTCAAGTGCAGATGCAGATGATTTTAGCATTACAGATACAGGTAATGGTGTACTTGCTCATCTCTGTAGTATATGATGTTTTAGTTGTGACAATTAAACTTGAAAAAGTATTGGTATGTTCCTTTAAACTTTCATATGGGCCATTTATGGAATAGGAATTGGCTCAAAAGTGACCATTCAAACACCAGTTCAGCTTGTGATAGAACTCAAAGCTGCTCAGTCATCAGCAGTACCTGTTTATGTACAGCAGACTGGACAGACTTCCAAAGAGCTGCCCACTCAGCTTTCTGATTCAGACACTTCTTACTCATGTCCTTCACAGAAGTCACTGTCTGTGTGTGGGCTGATAGGGGAGGCAAAGTGTATTTGTACTGATTGTGTAAATACTCCTCCAGCAACTCCTCTGTTGACAGGTCAAAGGGCGAGGAGTCGTGTGAGGCTGATGGCCATCTGGTTACACATCCTCTCTTCACTGTGTCATCGACCCAATAAAACTGAACTGTCAAGCCACTTGAAGAGCATTCTACCACAGCTGTTTTATTTATTTAATATACTGTAGGCATGACATCAGTCAGTTAACAGTGGTAGGTAAAGATGAGATTATTTAATCAAATTGAAATATTTTTATAAACTTAGCTTGGTTAAAGCCTGGAGGGTATCATGTGTTTTCTTCATCAGTCTGTCTGTCTGTTTGTGTTTATACTGTTAATCAATGATACTACTATACCAATAAGTCAAATACTTTGTGCATATAAATAACTGTATACTAAAGGACCTCCCATTGTTGCAGTGATTCATGATTTTTGATTAACCAGTTTTATTGATTTCATATCAGTCACTATTGATTTTTCACTTTTCCTGCCCGATAGGAATTGCAGGTCATCAACAACTGCTTCAGTTACACGGTACAGACAATTCCAGCAATACTTTTTTTTTTCTCAAGACAAACAGGGCCATTCTGGCTGGCACTTATACATTGCTGTAATTTAATTGCAATAGATGGATGAAAAGGATGGCAACATAATAACATCATGATGTTGATGTGTGAAAAGTCAGAATGCGACTTCTGTCAGGTCTGTCTGCAAGACGACAAGCAAACAACTTAAATTTAAAATGATCGTTTTCTGAATTGAGTTCAGGTCAGTCAGAGCTATGTTATGTAGGAGATTCCAGACGCCTGCTAGAGAGATCTGCACTCTGCTATTACACCTTTCAGACCAAAGCAAACCTAGTTTTTTTGCTGGGATGGTGCTGGTGCTGGTCGAAAATTGGTTTAACTTGTTAACCGTCTCAGACCCTGTTTCTTTTTCCACAGGCTCAAGAGCCACGTAATAATGTCCCTGTAGCCTATATGTCTAAATATGTCCCAGCTCTCTCAGCAAGTATAACAACAACAATGGCAGACTACATCGTCTCTTTACAAATGTAGCCTACATTGGCATCCAAACACAACATGTACAACACATTTGTTATAAATTATAAGTTCTTAATAACACTGAACGTAAGATGTTGATGTTAGCCTTTGTTGTAAGCTAACACTAGCCTGCTAACCCAACACCCTCAATGCTAGCCAAATAATGCTAGCCCGTATTAGTCACAGTTAAACAAATAAAATAAAAAATGTATGATACATGTTTTAGTTGGTCTTGTTGGTCACGATAACTCCGACCCCAGTCCCTGACATAAATGGCTTGGGGTTCTAGACCAGCAAAGAGTTGGTGGTGCTCTAGAACCAGTTTTCCTGGCAGAGAGCCAGTTATTTGGCTGTTGAAATGCAAAGAATTGGTTTGAAATTAGACTCTGTCTCTGAACCGGCCCTCAAACTGCTTTGGGTGGAAAAAGAGGCATATGTGCACTTTTAACAATGCACAATGATTAGAAAAAATAAAATTACTTTCATCTATTTACAGGGCAATCTTTTATTGTCTCTCCAAAGTAAAAGATCAATGTTGACATGCAGAAAACTCCAGCAGTTGCTCATTATGTCTGCAAATTATGTTCATTAAATTTCAATTCACTTTAATGTAAGACAAGACAGCATATTCTCACATTTGAGAAGCTGAAACCATCAAATATTTTTGAAATTTTGCTTTAAAAAGATCCAGTTACCCAAATAGCTGCTCAATTCTGTCTAATTGTTGGCTCAACTGTTGCAGATCTATTTAAATCAACAAAATGTTCTTTAATGATACTTTTGTAGAGTTCAGAGACAGATATACGCATACATTCCATATAAAAGAGTCAGTTATTTTGATTATGGCAGGATCCTCGTGATTCTCATTTTCCTAGCAAGTTCACATTGCTGTGGGGTTGTTGATCTTGCCCATGAAGAGGATGCTCCCACTGGTGGCCTCCAGAATGAAGACCAAGAAGGGTCTGTCAATTCTGACAGATGGTGGCAAACTTAACATAGTAAATTCCATAATGGAAGTGGCTGCTGCCTCTGTTCCCATCTCAGTGACACTAAGCACTGCCTTGTGGGACGCCTGTGGAGGAAAAAGGATGCATTAGAGATTGAGTAATGAAAAATGAGGAAGCTGCGAGGTCTTTTACAGAATCCTTTTGAGGTGTATGTCCGCAACTTCTGCTCATCCAAAGCAATTGCATTTGTCCCCATGTTGTTCATCAGCACTTTAGAAGAAAAGTTTGCTCGTACCTTTGAGACTTTCAGCTTGACCTCGTCAGACATGCCAGAGAAATCTGCATTCTCTTCAAAAGCGTTGGTTACTCCCATTTCTTTCAATGTGTTTTCCAGTGGAGCATCAACAGAGATGGAAAACTTTGGCAGGAACAGAAATACATACCTAAGAAACAGAGAACATATATATATATTAGCTTGTCGAATTAACTTTGCTAATCATGAACACGCTCTTTCAAGGTAATCAGTTACATGTAAGGCAGACATTTTCAAAACAAGATTCCTCTTACTCCATTGAGACTGAGTCTTGCCAGTGCCTGATGTAGTCCTTGTTGATGTTGCCCTCCACCTCCGCCATCTTGCCTTCATCAGGGAGGACGATCATCATGGAGGTGCTGCCCTTGTAGGGCAGCATGACCACAGTGGTGTGGTTGTCAACATCCCAGTAGATATTGTAGGTACCCGTCCTCATCATCATGTCCACCTGAACTTTGGTGGTCTTGTCCACAGTGAAGTTTGTTTTGTGTGTATTGTCACGGTCAAAGGGGTTTTTCCATTGTCCTGCGTGAGGAAGTGGAGAATGGGAATCATCATGTTTACATGATTGATTAAAACTGGTGTGTTTGTGTCTTTGCCTGTTGGTAAAGTACACAATGAGAAATGGAATTGAACTTGCTTCTTACCTTTAAAGTACACATAGTTGATAAGCATCATGGCCATATCAGGGTGCAGGTCCTTCACCATATCTTTGATCTTGTCTTGGGTTTTATTGGCGATGAACCTGTTGATCTCCGCTACAGCCTCGGCTGGTTTGGTAAAGTCAACTTTGAAGACTTCACCATTGTAGTAGTTCCTGACATCTTTCAGGAACTTGTCCAGGGGAGTGAAATTAGAGCGCACGGCCACGGCATTACCAACATCCAGCTGCTGATTCTCCTGGCTGTGTCCATGCATGTCGAAGAGATGCTTGTACTCTTCATTGACCTGAGTCTGGTTTAAAGAGCTGTAGCCCAGGCTGGAGAACAGCTGGCTGTGGGTTTCACCACGAGCCCCTGTGGACACCATGGACAGCACGGTGGAGATGCCCAGCGGTGAGTAAAAGATGTTCTTTCCAGCATCAGCCTTGGTGTTCAGGCTCTTGTAGAGGGCAAAGGCAAAGTCAGCATTGGGAGACGACAACCTGTGGTGGTGATCTGCCCAGGCTGCAGCCAGCAGCAGTGTTGTTAGGGCACAACTAGCAAAGATCCTACGCATCTTTAAAACCTGTCCATGTAAAAGGAAAATGTTAGTTCGTCCAAGCAGCTTTCTACATATTTTTCTCTGCTTCTCTGCATATTTTTCAGCTTATTTGTGCAAAAACACCCATAAGACCAAAAGTCCATCCACATAAAATGACACTCCAAATGTGACCTTTAAGGTCCCTTTAACAATCAAGTGTGCATTTTTCACAATCAACTAAAAAATGTCTTAGCATAGACTCAAAATTTTAATCTCTCAATAACTCAAGAACTCGTCAGAAACCATAGGTCCAATCGTCCCAAAAAATTGTAAGGATCATATATGGAATTGCTGATTTCAAGTTATCAAGTTTTGATACTTCACTTTGTTTAAATTTTAAAAAGCCATTACATTTTCAAAGTTTTTTAATTTGTTGCATTGATCTCAACGCATGTTCAGGAGTCCTTCCTTACCTTTTGTTTTAAAGCAAATTGCACTTGAAGGGAGTAATCCACTTTTAAAACAAGGGAGCGCCACAAGGGAGCGCAAGAAAATGTGAAAAGTTTATATTTACTTAATTAAAATGCTACCATAATTGACACAGGCGTTCTTTGGATACTGGATGCCACATATTTCAAATGGTGTTTGGAGTGTTTACATCAGTCGAATAGTGAGTCATGTGATACAGTGGTAAATGGTAAATGGACCTACACTTGTATATCGCTTTTCTAGTCGCTTTACGACCACTCAAATCGCTTTACAGTACAGACTGCGCTCATTCACCCTTTCACACACACATTCATACTGGTGGCAGAGGTACCCTATACGGTGCCACCTGCCACCATTGGGAATTCATTCACACACCGATGAACACAGGGAGCAATTTGGGGTTCAGTATCTTGCTCAAGGATACTTCGACATGTAGGCAGCGACGGTCAGGGATTGGCATCTTACTGTGCGGCCCTGATTACAAAAAGTCAAGGAATACCTCAGGAATGCCTTGAGGGAATTTCTTCAAATTTGGCCCAAATGTTCGCTTGAATTCATGGATGAAGTGAATAGATCCTGGGGGTCAAAGGTCAAGTCATTCATTTTTGGCCATAACTCAAGAACTAATTTGCAAATCATGACTATTTTTACATAAAAGGACTGACAGGATGAAGTGATGCCATTTTATATCAAAGGGTCAACTTCACTGTGACATTATAATGTTTTACAAAAACACTCTTCCTGAATTATGGCATAGAATCTATAATGGTATAGATTCTATGCCATAATTCAGGAAGCAGAATTGGTGTCACTAATCTTTTGTGCCCACCTTGAAACGTGCATATCTACATTTAAGAATTTGCAGCTTCTTCTTCCAGACATGAATGTAAACTGTATCTTGGCTGCTTGGCAGAGGCATACTACAGTGAGGCGATAATTCTAGTTTCACTGGGACTTTTAGAGGATCTGTTATTGACATGAATGACAATGACCTTTGACTATGTGAACAGAAATAAAGAACAACCTTTATTCAGAGGCTCTGGCTTATGCGTCCCTGGGCCTGGACCCTGTAGGCCCATTCAGTAATCCAAGCATGATTAGGAATGTTTGCAAAATTGCTTCGATTCCGCCAAATGTTTGATCAAACCTCACTTATGTAATTGACAATACATTCAAAACTAACAGAATGATGAGCCATTTTCATCACATCATTTTGATTGTTGTTATCATTTTAATTTTGAATGGACAATACCCCAGATTTGCACATTTTGAAACCTTACTGCCTCAAGTTCTAAATAGATTTATAGAAAACCATGACTTCTCAGTGGTGCAGTCAGTAAGTTACTTTCTCTGAAATAAAAAGGTTCAGGGTTCAATTTCCCATGTGTGCCAAGTTTTTGCAAGCGCTCATTGAGTTCAGTCAACTTGAACCTCGATCATTGCTGCTTGTGGCTAAATTTCACAATAGTGTTTGATAGTTCACAACCTTATAACTAATAAAACCACGCGAACAAAAATGAAAGCCAGAACAATTTTACAACAGTGTACATATGAAACATAATGAATGAAAATGATAAACAGATCTCATTTTAACAGCTTTACACTTGTATTGTAACACACATTTGCCCCCCTATTTCAAGAAAAGTTAATTTCTAAGTCCTCATAATTCAACTAGAACATTCAGGATGTATAAATGGAGGCCCATGCTTACCATTAATGTCCTCTGGTGTGTTCTGACAGAATCTTCCTCATTATATTGAGTCAATTGAAGAGAGAGTCAGCTGACACATCTGTTAAAAATTAACAAGGTTCAGCTTTTTCTGTTCTCTGTCAAGAGTTTTCTGGTCAAGCTGTCTTTACTTCAATACAACATAACTCACACAACACAGGGGTAAAGTACCACTGTTGTTACATATACACAAACCTCCAGTAAAAATCACATAATTACAAAAACAAATGATACAACAGAAATCAAACGCAGATGAACAGTTGAGGAGGCAGCAGGAAGAATGATTTATTGCAAAAGGGCTTACACACAGGTAACAAGTAAATAAATAAAAAACAGAAACACTAAACACAAACTGATAAAAGGGGGACAGGTGAGACGTAGAATAACAACATATTTTGTTTGGCAGCCTGAAGAGTGGCATTAAAGGAAATTACTGCTGCAGTGTAACAGTGGACTATTTCATTCATAGCCTAATAGCCAATACAATATGTTATTAATATTATTATAATGAAGAAATATTAATATTACAACATTTATATTAAAATTGATGTCGCAATTCTCTACATTTAGAAAAAAAACTCTGTCCCAATCTGAGCGTGTGGCAGCGCTGATTGGGAATGTGACATTTACTATTTGTGACATTTATTATTTATTTAATCGACTTTAAAAAATCTAGGCAAGTTTTTCCACACAGTTAGTGTTTGTAATCTTTACTCAGGCTGTTTCTAAGTCGTATTTATTTAATAGAACCACTTTGTTTTTTTTAATGAAAATACACAAGTAAATATCAGATTCACTGATGTCCCTCAATTACATTTTACTTGGAAATATCAACTAATGAAGCCAAGAAGCAAATTAGTGAATATTACTTGGAACGAATGATTCATTGTACATACAAAACTGAGGACACTAGTAACTAAGTAATGCACTACGTGAGAAACTGCTATTTTAAAGTAAAAGCACTGAATTCGTATTTCTCTGCAGAATTTATACGATTGAAATAATAATTACAGGGCCAAACAAATCTTTTTTTCAGTGTATTTGAGCAGAACCACTGGTGGAGGAGACACTGATGCTCCGGTAAACATTTAACAGCCTTGGCTCGTAGCCTGTTTAAAGAATTTCACAGTTGCAGGGTTTATTTAGTTTCATGATGTTGTAATGATAAATTATAAAAACTTGTTTGGTTTGTCAATCTTCAAAAAAAAAAACACCACAGAGTTTTATCTGTTCCAGGCATCAATACAATAGTCTAAGATCAATTCTCAGACTCAGCCACGAGGACTTCATGCTGACTCAAACTCACATACACGAGCTGAGAGCAGACATGAGATCTGATCATACCCTCCACTCACGGCCAAATTGATAAATGTGGACATGATTTTAAACACAAATCATTTCTACATCATGATTTGTGTAGATCGTACGCCCACTTTTCTGCCGTACGTTTGTTTCGTAAATGAGCGCCAATGAGTCAAGAATAATTACAAGGTACAGTATTGCAGATCTAATGTAGAGGGACATTATAAGGGAAAGTAGGCATAAATCAATCAATCAATCCAACTGTGAACATTATACTGCACATAGGGTCAAAACAACAATCTGAAATGTTGAAAAAAGACCAAACACAGTCAGCTCCTTAGATGCAGATGTGTTTATCAGTGGCCCTGTACCACCAGTCAGGACAGCAGATGAGAGATTCAGCAGGTTATGGGCACTGAATAATTGGCTTACAACTGCATGTACTGTCCATTCAGTGCATTTGATTGACAACTTTAACATTTTCTGGGAACGCAGACAACTTTCTCGGGGGTGAAACTGTTCACCTCTAACCTATTTTATTTCCTGCGTCAGCCATCAGTTCTCTCTGCCAAGGACAAGACAAAAGGAAAATGCACGCAAGAAAGACATAAGACAGGACAATGGACACCTTGAGGAAGAACCACATCTGCTCCCATCAGAGTTCTGAAGAGGAGAGACATCAGAACCAAGAGGAGGGGTCACGACCCGTCTTCAACACCCGAACCTGGGAAAAGTCACCGCCCTCACCCCCTCAAACCCTCAAACCATCACCAGGTAATTTTCCTCCTTAATCATCATATCTCCCCCCAGTTCACTGACCAGATAATGGAGCTGGTCAATGTTGGATTAAAATGTACCCCCCACCCTTCTCCCCTTTTCTCTCCCATAAACATCAACCACCAAACTGTTTCTTCTCCTGAATATGTGGTCCTTAAGTTAAAGTCCTCCCCTCGAGCCGTGTTCCTAAATATTTACAGGCCATCTAAATACTGTGCTAACTGTTTAGATGACCGGACCTGGACAAAATCATCTCCAAAGGTCCGAACATTTGCAAGGTTCTTGTGACTGATGTTGCTCTTTCTGATCACTCCTGTGTTTTCTTTGATTGCACTATCTCAGTTCACATAAATACTCAGACAGAAGTCAGTCACAAAAACGGTGTATCACTGAAAACACATGTGAAATCTTTAACCAGGATTTCTCTTTCACACCTGCCCCGTCTTGGGGCTCAGTCAGTGAGTTGGTAGAGAACTTCAATTTTAAAAGTGCAGATATTACAAAGGATTTCATTGTCTTTCAAGGTTGTATTTGGTAAGAAAAGAGCTCCACGGATGAATTTACCAATTTACTCTGGTAAGAAATAAAAAAGAGAGTGTCGAAAAGCACCAGATTCATTTTACCATCTACAAAAAGAGACTGAGGAATGCAAAGCAATCTTTCTTTTCTGATAACAAACCCTCACTGCAAAAAAAGAAAAGTTGGGTGTACTCAAAATTTCAGGCAACAAACTTCGATAAAATTTTAAGTTGGACAGTTAAATTAAATATTTTAAGTTTTGTTTTTGAGTCTGCTCAACTCTGAATTCAGATTTTTGTCAACTCAACTGTAAGTTTTACTAACTTATAATTTTACATTGTAATAACTATTAATCCTTACTTCTGCTAACTTCTGCAATGTGCTGAATTGGCACAATTGTAACGCCGATATGAAATGTCAGCTAATGTTGCGACCACAATTTTGAGTTAGCATTGATACGCTAATGGCTACTCTTGTAGCTGTAAGAAGCAGCGCCACTAGCATCAGTTAGCCGCTAGCACCAGTTAGCCGCTAGCATCAGTTAGCCGCTAGCTTTCGCTAATGACCGAATTTCACCGTTTTCCCGCATTTCACAACAAAGAAATAAGAGTTAGCAGAACTATTGTCCCTTGTTGTGAACCCCAACTTAAAGATATTAGTAACAACAACTCACAAACTTGTTTTTGAGCAGACAACTGGCTTGTTTTGCTAACTTACATTATTGCCTTAAATGTCAATAATTTATATTTCCAAGTTTTACCAAGTTAAATCACTGTTTTAGGCAAAAAATACAAGTTGGCTTTTTTGCAGTGCTCCTGTGTCAGTAACACCTGAACTGCATTCTTCATCGATGTCTTGCATTCTGGCATTCGACCCCATCAAAACACTGACAGTGGCAGACTTTTCAGTACTACTCAATCTCAGTGCTGCATTTAACACATTTGATCACAATATACAGGGCCATAAAGTCTCTTTAAAATGTAATAAATGATTACAAAAAGCAAATAAACAGACATATGTGGAAGGTTATTACATATTATTATTTGGTTATTACAAACTGACAAGTAGATATTGAAATTGTTTGCCTCACTCAATACACCTCTACATGGGCACCATTAGTTGCATGAAGCATATCAAGACGGAACTCGATTTCTAGCCATTTTGGCTGTAACAAAGCCTCATCGTCGCAATGGCATCAGTGATCTTTTGCTTTAGGTCAGTGATGTCCTGTATCATTGTTCGATACACGATATCTTTACCAAAACCCCACAGAAAGATTTTTTTGTTTCAATAAACCATGATACACATTGTGCCTTCTCTTGAGGAGTAGCCATTTTTATAGAGGTTCATTCTCCACTACCTATTTCATCAACAGGGTACCTGAAATTCACAAATGCAATGTGTTTAAAAATGTTGATAACCACTAGTACATACAACAAAACTGATGATGATATCTCATCAATTGCCTTTGTAATATCTTTTAAAATTGTAAAGAGACTTAACCCTTTATCAGGCAAAGAACTATATTTGGTAGTTAGAGTCAGATAATATTCAGAGAAAAAAGTTGCAAATTTACTAGATTTAAGTGGCAAACCTGCAAAAAAAAAAGTTGCAGATTTAAGAGATTTAAAGTGGCAAATCTGCGCGAAAAAAGTCACAGATTTACAAGAAAAAAGTGGGGGAAAAGCAACTTTTTTTCTCCCAGATTCACCACTTTAATCTCATAAATCTGGGAATCTTTTCCTAGTAGATTTGCCACTTTAATCTCGTAAACTTTTTTTCTCAAAATATTATTTTCGGATGTATTTTTTTTTTTACACATTCTGGCAGTATGTAATATCCTCCAATATTCTCTAGGGTTGAAATTTGGAATTTGCAAGTATTTCAATGAGTGCCCTATTAAGGGTTAGAGTGGTGAATCTGGGAGAAAAAAGTTGCTTTTTTCCCACTTTTTTCAGATTTGCCACTTTAATCTAGTAAATTTGCAACTTTTTTCTCTAAATATTACCTGAAGTTACCAAATATAGTTCTTTGCCTGATAAAGGATTAATGAACACCCTGTATTACTTGACTGACTGGAGAGCTGGATGGGATTTTTTTGGCAGTGTACTAAACTGGTTTGAGTCTTAGTTAAAGGACAGGGACTACTTTGTGTCTTAAGGTAACTTCAAATCTGAGCAGAGAAAAATAACATGTGGAGTTCCCCAAAGTTCCATCCTGGGGTGTCTTTTGTTTAATATCTACATGCTCCCACTAGCTCGGATCATACAGAACCAACAAAATAAGTTACCATAACTATTAAGATGGCACAGATCTAAATTGCAATGTCCCCAGGTGAACATGGCCCCACACATGCACTGGGGAAATGCACAGAACAAATCAATGATTGGATGTGCCAAAATTTCCATCGAGAAAAAACTGAGGTAGCTGTTTTTGAAGCCCAAGAGGAGTGATTAAAAGTAAGCATGCAGCTTCAGTCAGTAAAATTGAAAACCACAGACCAAGCAAGAAATCTGGGTGTCATGATGGACTACTTTAAAAGTATTACGATCATTGCAAAGTAATTTTACTATCACCTGAAGAACATATCACAAATTAAAGAACGTATGTCTCAGCATGACCTCGAAAACACTGTCCATGCATTTATCTTCAATTGACTTGATTACTTGTGTTGCTAGTGTCTTCACAGGTCTGCCTAAAAAATACAGTCAGACAACTACAGCTAGAGTCCTCACGAAGACCAAGAAAGTGGATCATATTGCTCCAGTTCTAAGGTCTTAACAATGGGAAAACAGATTCTAAAATACTGCTGATTTATAAAATATTGAATGGTTTATGACCAAAATACATAAGTGACCTTCTGATAAACTATGAACCATGCAGATCACTCAGAACCAAATTCAGATGACTGATGGTAATAAATGTGCCATATGCATCTAATACTTTTGTTTAATCTGTTCCAGTGTCATAACAGTAGATCCTGGAGGAACCATAGAATCTAGAAAAATATTTATAAATATTTAAACATAAACGTGTCTAGAAGTTGTAGTGTTAATAATATGTGTCATAATATCCAACAACTGCCCTGAGTGAGAGTTGAGGGTGTAAGATTAAAGACATGTAGTTGCAATAATTGTACAAAACATTAGGAATATTTAAATAAAAAGCCATGCTGTCCATTAGTCTGGTCTTTGCTGCAGTTTGGCAGAAGCTTCACCGTTGCATACAATTGATCCAACGAGTCAGTTGACAGTTCTATTAAAAATTAACAAGGACCAGTCTCCTCTTCTTCTGTCCTGTGCCAAGAGATTTCTGGCAAGGCTATCTTTACTGATGCAACACTCTGTGAACACAATCTGTGTTGAGAAGCGCTGTGCAGTAGGCTTCTGAGAATGTGTGTTAGTTTTATTAAATGTGCATGAGCCAATCATCACACAATTACACATGATACACCAGAAACCAGCAGCCTTTGAAGGAATCGTTAAATAATCTATCAATAATTCAGCATTAATTGGCATTGTAGACATCCATGAACTTATTGTTAAAATAACAAAATTCCAGTTTTTCTTTTCAAATCTTTATTTTACTTAAACATGTTGAAACAGCAACAACTTCTTTCCTCAGTGTGTTAGCAGGCGCTCAAATGATATGTTTATTATGTGAATCATGTACAACAGTCAGCTGGATACAATATGTAATGATGTATTTAGATATTTATACACCTAGCCAGGTTTATACACCGGTATGGTGAATCATATGTTGCACTGACAGAATGAAAAGCAGATTAATAGACTGACATTTCTGTGAATTGATGATAGATCTGTTGACTTATTCATCAAACTATCCTCCATTTATCATTTCCCCTCTTAATATCACTGTGACATCTCTACAGAGCTTTCAGATGCTGAGGTAAAAAGAGCTCATGTCCTGTAGCTGCTGCAGTGAGAGAATGTAACACATGCATGTTTACATGGCTGTGGGGTTGTTGATCTTGCCCATGAACGGGATGCTCCTGGTTGAGTGCTCCATGATGAACACCAAGAAGGGTCTGTCAATTCTGGAACGTGGCAAACTTATTATGGATGTTTCCATTAATGTGATAGCTGCCGCCTCTGTTCTCATCTCAGTGACTCTCAGCACAACCGTGTGGGACTCCTGTGGAGGAGAAAGGAGGTTGACTGGGGGGGGGGGGGAGCTGTCAGCAAATGATTTCAACTCAATGAGTTATTTTTCCACCCCATGCCTTAACCAAAATATGTTTAATTTACACATGTTTAAATAAACTGCAGTGTAAACAACAACCAACATATTTACATAAATAAAAATAACTTTGTACATGAAATTCCCAGTGCAGCCAAACAAATTTGAAGCTGACTCGATGAAGGACCCAAAAACATCTCTCCTCTTTTCATTTCCCTGAACATACTGCTGGGAAATTTCTTGTCTGTCCAGTCTGTTAAGCCTTTAGAACCAGTGTTTCCCACAGGATTTTCTGAGACTATGATGGGGGGACCCAAAGAAAGTAGGGGGGTCCGGGGGCATGCAGCCCCTGAGAAATTTTTACCCTTAAAGCCTAAATTTTGTGCCCTTTCGACACAATTCCATCTTAATCATTGCATATTTTTAATGAATTATTGTAAAGGAGTATAAGGTCTCCTCTGTTTTATTTAAGGAATCATATTTTGACAGTCTTCTTGTAAATTCTGTGGTGGACACTTATTTTGAAAGCTACATGTATTTCCTTCTATTTTGAAGGCGGGTCCAACACGTTCTTACCATAACGCCATTATAAATCTGGTGCCATCTGCGTGCATGAGTTGACCTGTTAGTTTGAAACATGCCACAGGTCAAGCATAAGAAGCTAAAATAATTTTGAACCCGAAGCCTGAACCCTTCAGACATGCCAGAGAAATATGCATTATTCTCAAAAGGGTTGGTTGGTTATGCCTTTTCCAGGGGAGCATCAACAGAGATGTAAAACATTGGTAGTCACAGTTCCACATATCTAAGAAACACACAGTGTGACAATAACTTGAAGGTACAGTTGAATTACACATTGTCTAATGAGCCTTGTCAAATGAGTTAAACTGTGCTAATCATGAACATAATACTTGTTTTAATCAAATCCAATACATACAAAACAAGATTCCTCTGACTCCGTTGAGACTGAGACATGCCAGTGCCTGATGTAGTCCTTGTTGATCATCATGGTGGTGATCTGCCCAGGCTGCAGCCAGCAGCAGTGCTGAGTGCACAGCTAGCAAATATCCCACGCATCTTTAAAGCCTGTCCATATAAATGGGAAAAAAAAGTTCACAATATTATTTGATAATCAACAACCACATAAGTGCCCATAAAACCAAGTAAACAAAGTAAAATTTTGATTAGTCACCAGGGAACAAATGAGGAACTAATGAGGAATTCATTACTCGTGAATCAATGGTTAAACCTCTGAGACCCACATGTGTTTTTTGGGGGATGGGGGCAGGGGATCTTTAGAGGGAGACAGCAGGTCAACAGTAGATGCCACACAGATGTTGGGTACACCATTTGAAAAAGGAAGCTCAATTTCAGATGCAGCTCAGTGCTGTGTGTCAAGTTCTTCTATCATTAATCTGTACAAACATTATGTTTTGTTGAGTGTACAACAGCTTAGATCATTTATCAAAGTATATCAAGGCTATTAGCATGATACATTATATCTAAGTTGTTGCAGCAGTTTTGGGGTTGATACTATTTGTTACACAGATCTGATACTAAATTTAACCATTTTGACCACTCAAGAATATAAAAAAACTAGAAAAATGAATGATGTGATTTGTTGTCAAAACTTTTTGGAGATTTCATTGCAACACAATGAAATGGCTTCTATTGGGACTAACATCACCTAGTTTACATAAAATTGGGGCTCATTGAATCTGCAAGAGTCTCAGCTCTCCAGTCATACCCAATTTATATAATTACAAGACTGTTTAGGGACCCAGTATCCAAAAACATTTAAATACAATAGGCGAAAATAACACATTTTACTGACTGGAGAAAACTGAATGGTATTTACCTAAAACTGCATGGGATTAGCATAAAGTGGACATGTCTGTTAAGGGGAGACTCATTGGGGATCTGTAGAACCCAGTTTTCGTTCAGATCTCTTGAGGTCAAAAGGGAAAACACTCATGTCAGTTTTTCTCTCAACAAAACTATGCCTAAATTTGTAGCAAAATTTCTCATCAATTGCAATGATTCATCAAGTCAGTAGTTCCTGATTTTCTTCCACAATATAAACAGATTTTTAGCCAGTTATTAGTTTTATTATACATTTGTAGAAGAGTTACTTAGTAAATTATGGTTCACTAGCAGTTAGTTCCTCATGTGTTGTTTGGTAACTACTCAAAATGTGTGTACCTTATTGTAAGTGTTACCAAAATAAAACTTGAGTACAATGGCAAGGCAATTTTAAAAATTGTTTTAAAAAATGAATGAAAAGGATAACGTCTTCAGTAGCTAAAGTCTCAACACATTTTAAACAGTAGACATAAAGGCCTAATCTTAACAGCTTCTCACTTCTATTGTAACACAGTTTGCCTCCACATAATAAGAAGTTCATTTCCAGATGTCAATTCAAATTAAGTACAAGCCCCCTAATAATGTATATCAAACATGAAGGATATTGCAATTGGAAGTCTTACCATTAATGTCCTCTGGTGCAGTCTGGCAAAGACTAAGTCATTATATTCAGTCGATTAAAGGGTGAGTCAGCTGAAACAGCTATTAAAAATTAACAAGGTTCAGCCTTTTCTGGTCAAGCTGTCTTTATTTCACTACAACACAACAATCAAACATTATTAACAAAGACAAATAATACAAACAAGTATGAAGACAGATATTTCCAATGGTCATTTCCTCCTTTAAATTTATTGTCAACAAAAAGTGTTAATTGGTGTTGTGATTCATATAGTCAGGAGGATTAATTGTAATAGTAATATTGATTTAAAGTTCAATGAGTTCACCTTATGTTGAAACATTGTAAAACATTGCTCAATAACACACAAGTTGGTGCCAGCAGTGCAATGCAAGAATTAACTGATTTAATTAACTACCATATCCAAAAGTGTCCGATTCATTGGGATTACATGGGAGCTGGAGAACCTCACTGAGAGGATGGAGGTGGTTGATGTGGGACACATGTCCATACTACCTGCCAGCTGCAGTACTCGACAGTGAGGGAAAGTGTGGGTCTTGGGACGGACCAAAGACTGTATATAAAGATAAATGACATGGCAGATCCACAAGTGTATCAAAAACATCTTGATTGCCCCCTGGTGGCCAATTGCAGTATATCACAAATCCCACTCCCATCATGTTAGCCTCAAGCGGCAACCTCCGGGTCTGAGCAGTGAGGCAAACCAGGAAGTGCCTTAAGCTGCATTCTACCGAAAATTCCAGCAGGGGGCGCTGACGAAGGTTGCAGAAGCACCTCAGTCCATTCATATCAATACAAAAGAAGAAAACTTCTCACTTGATTTATTTCCTCAGAATTTTTTTTTCAGACACACTATGGTCTCAATCGCTGGTAAAAAAAAAAAAATTCTTCAAGACAACTTGATGTTAATAGTGTAAATAATGGCCCCATTTAGAAGAAAATAGAAGATAAAGAATCATGATTTGAGGCGGGGCTACCTTTGATTGACAGATCACTAACAAGGAGGAGAAGCAGAACAATGTGTATCCACGGCAACATGTTAATAAAGTCATATAAATAAATAAATAAAGATAGATAGATAGATAGATAGATAGATAGATAGATAGATAGATAGATAGATAGGTAGATAGATAGATAGATAGATAGATAGATAGATAGATAGATAGATAGATAGATAGATAGATAGATAGATAGAAAAGGACGTTTACCGGCTTGGTCTCATATCTTTGACGCTTTCATACTGTACTTTCACTTAATGACAGTTTTTTTTTACGTTTTGTTCATTAAAAATGTCTTGTTTAGCGTTTGGACACTCCAAGAAGTCGCTGTTCATTTTTCTTAGATGACTTACATTTTGTTTTCGCTTTTTGTTTTTTTGCCAAAACTAACATTCCTGTTAATGCTACAGTTAATGCTAACATGAATTAGCAGCAGCTTCTCTCAGTCAGGTTGAGGTGTAGAGAGGCTGTAGTCAGTGATCAGATCCCTCTCCTCCTCCACAGTCCAAATATGGTCCGCTCCCCGTTTCCGATGGCAACACAAGATGGCGACGCGTGTAAAGCTGAACTCGATGCCTTAAAACAGGCAGTCCACAAACCAATGGGTGACGTCATGGTGACTATGTCCATTATTTATACAGTCAATGGTTAACCTATATGGACCAAACTAAAAGATAGAAGTGCACATCTAATAGTCTCTTCATCTGTGTTAAGTCTCTTTGATGCTATAAAAAGGAGCATAAAAAGCGTTTGTCTGGGAACTTAATTCTGTGGCTCCATCCCCCAATCACTACTGCATAGACTCTGGAGTCACCAATGCAAGATTTCAGCGACTGTGTACAGAAAATTTTAGCTTTATTTTTGTACAGTGGGAGGAAGTGAAGACACAGATGGAAATGGGGCACCTGGGACATTCTTCCTTATACGGTGTTCACAGAGTTTCTGAAATTTACTCGATTGAGTTGAAAAATTTCAGCCTGTGTGATTGACGCAAATTTTGAATAATCATTTGCATCACTTTGTGCGAATACACATCCATTTACTTCTCTGCATTCATTTAGTAAGTAATCACGTGGCATTAAACACCATATTTGGTGTGAAGACACCATTACCAACCACTGGCACTCAGTACATAATGTGGTGTGTTACCAGCTGGTATATGCAGTAGTGTCCATTAAAGGCCCCACCAGCCACATTACTTCTTGTTTAACAGTTAATATTCTCTCTCAAACAGACCACCGCACTAGGCTGCACTGTGAATATTTTATTTTCTGTAATGGGACTTTTCTCTTGTTCCTTGAGATGTGCACTCCACACCGTCCATGCCTAGAGGCTGTTAGAGGCCCGGGCTGGTAGATGGTGCAAACCTCCAAAACCTGCGAAACTGCATTTCTAATGGCTAGGTTATATGTCTCTCCAACCTGGGGTGGGCTGTAGTTTGGAGATAGTGAAGGAAGCAACAGACACAGTGTGTTGTTAGAACACAAATGACCCTATAAAAGCATCCAACTAATCTAATGTGGAGTAAACTAAACAATAAAATGAAGACCCTTTTTTTAGCTAATCAAATAAGTTAGGGGAGCTAACACCTAGCTCATCCATAGACTGTTTATGAGTTAGCATTAACTGTATGACAATAACTTTCACATATGACTTGTATATTCACTACAGTCTTACATCATCTCTCAGTTTTAGCATCAGCCATCATTTTACAACTCAGAACACAAAACTATTTGGCAAATACTAACTGTGGCTCGTCATCTTTGAAAGGAAGTGACAAAAATATAAAATATGAAATAGAATAAAAATCCCAAAATCATTGAGGGGAGGCTTTAATTCCCCTGGACATTACAGCATATCATCACATTAGTATGACCTATGCTGTTACAATACTGTGTAGTTGTCATACTAGTCAGTATGACTCATTTTCAGAAGTCATATTGTTATATCTACATACAATGCTTAACAAATGTATTATTCCACCAGTTTATGCCACAGCTGTCCTAAATTAACAGCATGAGTAATTGTCATAATAATTTTTTATGTTTCTGTAATAGTTAATACAGCATTATGTAGAAGCTCTCTAAACAAAATTATATTTTTAATACAAAAATATAATTATTATTCATGAATTTTCAAATGTACTGTTTTACAAAAAAACTGTAAAAAAAATATTAAAGCAAATTATTATTTATCAATTAAGGTGTCAAATTATAGTTATTTGTTTGCATTCCTGAACAGAAAAAAAAACATTAAAAAATTAGTTTAGTTAAACAAGTTTCTGAAATATTTCTATAATATTTATGTTTTCTCGTTTTTTACTCTACTGTCAATACTTTGTCACTACTAGAGGTTGTGGTGTCATAATATCCACATGAACTGCCCACTGTCCTGGGTGAGAGAAGAGGGTGTAAGATTAAAGACATGTAGGTGCAAATATCTGTGGGATTCTCAAAAATTGTACAAAACATTAGGAATATTTCAATGAAAAGCCATGCTGTCCATTAGTCTGGTCTTTGCTGCAGTTTGGCAGAAGCTTCACCGTTGCATACAATTGATCCAACGAGTCAGTTGACAGTTCTATTAAAAATTAACAAGGACCAGTCTCCTCTTCTTCTGTCCTGTGCCAAGAGATTTCTGGCAAGGCTATCTTTACTGATGCAACACTCAGTGAACACAATCTGTGTTGAGAAGCGCTGTGCAGTAGGCTTCTGAGAATGTGTGTTAGTTTTATTAAATGTGCATGAGCCAATCATCACACAATTACACATGATACACCAGAAACCAGCAGCCTTTGAAGGAATCATAAAATAATCTATCAATAATTCAGCATTAATTGGCATTGTAGACATTTTTGGATCCATGGACTTATTATTAAAATAACAAAATTCCAGTTTTTCTTGACAAACCTTTATTTTACTTAAACATGTTGAAACAGCAACAACTTCTTTCCTCAGTGTGTTAGCAGGCGCTCAAATGATATGTTTATTATGTGAATCATGTACAACAGTCAGCTGGATACAATATGTAATGATGTATTTAGATATGTATACACCTAGCCAGGTTTAGAAGACGGATGGTAATTCATGTGTCGCACTGACAGAATGCAAAGCAGATTAATAGACTGACATTTCTGTGAATTGATGATAGATCTGTTGACTTATTCATCAAACTATCCTCCATTTATCATTTCCCCTCTTAATATCACTGTGACATCTCTACAGAGCTTTCAGATGCTGAGGTAAAAAGAGCTCATGTCCTGTAGCTGCTGCAGTGAGAAAATGTAACACATGCATGTTTACATGGCTGTGGGGTTGTTGATCTTGCCCATGAACAGGATGCTCCTGGTTGAGTGCTCCATGATGAACACCAAGAAGGGTCTGTTGAGGGTTATGGTCTCGGGCATGCTCATGGGCATGATTTCGATGGTGGTGGCGGCCGCTGCTTCTGTTCCTGTTTCATCCACGCTTAGAACGGCCTTGTGGGACACCTGTGGAGGGAAATTAGAGAACCGGTCTATTAGAACCGTAGCTAGCAAAGGTTCTTCCTCCCATGAGCAATTGTCATTTCATTTACTATAATGAGGGCAGTCGTTTTACTCTCTTACCTTTGAGACTTTGAGCTTGACCTCTTCAGACATGCCAGAGAAATCTGCAGCCTCTCCAAAAGCGTTGGTTACGCCCATTTCTTTCAGCGTGCTCTCCAGGGCGGCATCAGCAGAGATGGAGAACTTTGGCAGGAACAGATCCACGGAGCTGAGAAACACAGAACACCATCACAGTCCCTGGGATGTACAGTGGCCTCTGAGCTTTTAATGGACACTTTGAGCAGATCAATGAACACTGTATCCACAGCACACTTTACAACCGTGAAGAAGAGGAATCAAAAAGTCAAACGCTTACCTCCTGTAGAGCGAGTCATGCCAGTGCCTGATGTAGTCCTTGTTGATGTAGCCCTCCACCTCCGCCATCTTGCCTTCATCAGGGAGGACGATCATCATGGAGGTGTTTCCCTTGTAGGGCAGCATGATGACAGTGGTGTGGTTGTCAACGTCCTGATAGAAGTCGTAGCGACTCATCTTCTTCATCATGTCCACCTCAACCACGGTGTTTTCGTCCACAGAGAAGTTTGCCTTGTGTGTCTGGTTACCATCGAAGGGTTTCTCCCACTGTCCTGTACGAGACAGTAGAAGGGGGAGAGTAACAGAGTTACTATATGTCATCTTAAATGGTCAGGCGTACTTGTTTCATTGCGATATAATTTGCTAGCATTCTTTTATCTTTCAGACTGGTTTGTCTTAAATATTCATGGAATGCTGTTCTTAAGCTTCTCAAACTAGGATTAGGGTTATTTCCCTTTAGAATGTATCTGTGTGTTTCCTACCTTTGAAGTACACATAGTTGATCAGAACCATGGCCATCTCAGGGTCCAGGTCCTTCACCATATCTTTGATCTTGTCTTGGGTTTTACTGGCGATGAACCTGTTGATCTCAGCTGCAGCCTCATCAGGTTTGGAAAAGTCAACTTTGAACATTTCAGCAGAGTAAAAATGCTTGACATCCTTCAGGAACTTGTCCAGGGGAGTGAAACCTGAGCGCACGGCCACGCCATTACCGACATCCAGCTGCTGATTCTCCTGGCTGTGGCCCATCATGTGGAAAAGATGCTCGTACGCTTCGTTGACCTGTGCCTGGGTGAGAGCACCGTAGCCCAGGCTGGAGAACAGCTGGCTGTGGGTGTCACCGGCGGCCCCTGCTGACAGCATGGACAGGGCTGTGGAGATGCCCAGCGGAGAGTAGAAGATGTTCTTTCCGGCAGCAGCCTTGGCGTTCAGGCTCTTGTAGAGGGCAAAGGCAAAGTCAGCATTGGGAGACGACAGCTTGTGGCAGCTCTGCTCTCCCTCGTGGCTGTGAGCAGATCCATCGTGGTGGTGGTCGGGGTGGTGGTCGGGGAGGTGGTCTGCCCAGACTGCAGCCAGCAGCAGTGCTGAGAGTGCACAGCTAGCAAAGATCCCACGCATTGTTACAGCCTGACCAGGGAAAATCAGAGGTGGTTAGATGGGCAACAGTAGGTGATGATAGTATTAGATAATACGGAAATAATGACTGAATAAAGCACAACACATTGATACGATTTAGCCTCTAAACAGCTGCTCCAACATCATTACTTATTATGTCACATCTTCAAAATGTACTTGCAATTTTTACCATGTCGAAAACATCTAAAAGGTTCAAGTTAAACAACTTTTTTTTTTTTTTTTTTCATATTTCCATAAAGTCCCATGCTTACCTTAATGTCCTCTTTGCTGCAGACTGTTTGCCAGAATCTCCCCCATTTTATACAGGAGCTCTGAGAGTCAGCTGACAGCAAGGTTAAAAATTAACTAAGACCTCATTCTGTCCTACGCCCAGAGATATCTGGCTATCTTCACTGATGCAACACCGCTCACTCAACACAGCATGGCCAATGAATCACTGGTGAGATAAGAGGACGATCTGTGTGTTATACATGTATTTGTTTTGTAATAGATTGCATCACGTGCTTTCACGTTGAGATTAATCATAAAAAAGAAGGAGTCAAATGATCAGGGTGGATTTTTTTGTAGATTTAGATAAAAAAAATTCCATTAATAGTGTCCTGATATCTGCCCTACCCCTCAAAGCAATATGAATAGCAAAATATGTTTTTGTTATGCAACTACAAAGCTGACAGAAATTCCCAGTTATAACACGGTCCACTGGAAAAGTGTCCTCTGTGACCTCTCTGTAAATTACACCTTTTGAAATAACACAGTAGAAATCTGTAGAAAATCCTTCTGATCTTCACTTTAATTAAATAGCATGAAGTTGTGTTCTAAATCATACAGCCTTTCAAAAATGTTGTTGGGTTGGCTGCTGAGACCTTTTTGTGTGGAGTTTGCATGTTCTCCCCTCCCCTCTTACAGTCCACACATGCATATAATGTATAGTTATACTACTGTAGCATGCCAGTAGTTCTCAGCCTGTTCTCCTGTCAAAAACGTTAATATAGTTTGCGTGTACAGTAGGATTGCACATCTCTCTGTGATAAACGATTCAATATGCATGTAGATACACAGGAAACGATAAAACGATCAAAAACAATATACATTTATTACAGACCGATTCTATATGAATCGATACAGTGTAAGAATGATTCGATTTTATTTAATTCTATGGTTAATATTTGTTGTAGATATTTTACAGTGTGTTACTCACAAGTTTTATATTTTATTTATCCTCTGATTCGCCATGTAGTTAAAAATCTGTTTTATTGTAGGTCTGAACAACAAAAAGACCCCTAACATCTTTCTACATTAATTATAATGTAAAGAAAAAATCGTTCCAGAACCTATTTTCCTTTCATGGTCTGTTATTTCCCCCATTCTGATTTATTATGGATACTAATAAAGTAAAAGAAACAAAACAGTAGAGTCTGTCTGTCAGTATTTCCATTCAGTCCCACGTGAGGCTGATCATTCCTGAGTGTAGGTTTGGTCTGAGTGACATCATTTACCTGTTCCCTGAATCATCTAATCTAATAAAACATTGGCCGGTGTTCAGCAGACACAATCATGTTCTGGGTCATTAAATAATGAATTTATCACCAGGATCGCCTATATACAGATGCAAATAATCATAATAAAATAAATAATATAAAAGCATCCCGTGCCCCTGAGCAGGACACAGTTCACAGTATAAATACAGAATGCAGGTTGTTATTCATGTGCAGCTGTTTGTTAATCAGAGAAAACACTTATTATTAGTAGTGCATGTCTACAGCTGTTAATGTGACTGACAGCTGATCCAGCTGTGATCATAGACTGTATAAATAATGGATATAGTCACCATGACATCACCCATTGGTTTGTGGCCTGCCTTGGTTTGAGGCATCGAGTTCAGCTTTACACTCATCTCCATCTTTTTTTCTGATACGGGGAGCAGACCATATCTGGACTGTGGAGGAGGAGAGGGATCTGATCACTGACTACAGCCTCTCTACACCTCAACCTGACTGAGAGAAGCTGCTGCTAATTCATGTTAGCATTAATTGGAGCATTAACTGGGATGGTAGTTTTGGTTAGCAAAAAACAAAAACATAATGTATGTTACTTACATGTCTGTTAGTCCAACCAAATGCTTAACAAGACATTTTAAATAAACAAAAGTCATTAAGTAAAAATACAGTGAAGGGGTTCAATGTTATGAGACCAAACCGGTAAACATTATTGACACGTTGCCGTGGATACGCATTGTTCTGCTTCTCTTCTCATGACTGCTCGCCTCGTTAGTGACCTGTCAATCAAAGGTAGCCCCGCCCCAAATCATACCGTTCTTTATCTTCTATTTTCTTCTAAATGGGGCCATTATTAGAACTATTAACATCAAATTGTCTTGAAGAAGATTTTTTACTGGTGATTGAGACCATAGTGTTGTCCTAAAAGAAATTCTGAGGTGATAAATCAAGTGAGAAGTTTTCTCATTTTGCATTGAAATTAATGGACAGAAATGTTTTTGCAGCCAAACTTAGCACTCCCTACTGGAATTTTTGGTTGAATGCACAGCTTAAGGTACTTCCTGGTTTGCCTCCATGCTCAGACCCGGAGGTTTGCCGCCTGGTTTTTGAACGTAAAGCCTGATTTCCACTGGGCCGCGGTCGCCGTTGCTGATCGCTGCCACTCTAATCAATGAGAGCATTTCCACCGGGCGCAATGCGGAACGTCTCAGCAGCGTCCCAGCCGCGGCTCTCCTCTCTGCAGCCCGAGCAATCAGTGCCATTTCTATTTTCTCCGCGACCCGTTGCTAAATCGCGTCAAGCTCAACAGAGCAGATTGCACCAGACAGGAAATCCGACTCAGAATCAACGTAATACACTTCCGCCCCCTTTCAAAATAAAGCACAATACGCTGTGGATGCAGCCTAAAACTACTTCACATCAACATGACGTTATGACCGGGGGCACCAGAGGCCTCATGTATCAATGGTGCATACGCACAAAAAGAATGTGTGGACCGTTCCGCAACCTTTCGAGATGCCGTGAGAATGTCCGGTGGCACCGCAAACTTTTGTTTGGCGGAAACTACTGTCTTTTATGCTCTATTTAAAACATGTTTATGTCTAAACTCAAACTACACACAACCGGCATTGTGTTTACAGTTTATAGCTCTCAGACAATGGAGGAAAATGCAGTTTTCCACCCTCAATAACCCGTTCTAAATATGAGGGGATAGATGATTTTTTTTTAATCTATTATCATATTTTAGATTTCACCTGTGTACTGCTGCTTACTTGTGCAATGATAGCTCTGAATACAATTAACAACGGTGGAGTTTAGAAGGGTTTAGAAGGGTCTCTGATCCGGCTGCGTTCACAGCCACAATGACACCTTGTTGCTGATCCCAGAGCTAAGGCAACAAAAAGCTCATTTTTCCTGGCTCCGCCCCAGAGATCACCATGTCCACCTCGCGCGCAGTGGCAGTAAGTTAATTTGCTGTTGTTTTGTCGATAATCAGTAGCCTGGGTATACCCATACTGCCTTGCGCGCTCGATTTCATTTGTCATTTCGATTTTAAAAGAAGAACATTGTTTGACTTTACACTCCTGTTTCACCACCATAAAGGATGTTTTAGCCTTGCTTCCGACAGGATTTGGCAAAAGCCTAATCTACCAACTAGTCCCGCTACCGCTAGCTGCTGTAACGGTGATCTGGCTACGAGCCGGGGGACAGCGGAGCCACCGAGAGACCTGCAGCAGCTCGTCTATTGACCATAAAATCAGTGGATGTGTGTGGCTGAATGACATGAGGGGGAAATGGCGTAAAAATAAATAATCTTGCAGAAAGCGAGAACTGGAGAAGCAAAGCAGCAAGCAACACTCTCACAGACACACACACACACACACACACCAACATTGCCGGTAGTGCCGGTACTGTGAGCAGCCAGAGTCAGAACATGCTGCAGAAAAACGTTGCAGAAGCTGAATTGAGCATTTTAGTCTCAAAGTAGAGATGCTAGAGGGCTAGTCTGGCTATGTAAACATCAATTTCTGTCGCTCCACATACGTCATCTGGTATAGCTGATATGATTGGCTAAGAGCTATGTACAGAAGCTTTTGATAGATTCGTAGTGCCCAATAAACAGCTCTGGAGGATCGTAAACCACGCCTCCTGTACGGAAAAATGAATTGCTGGTGTCCAGACTAATCTCATTGTGATTAGTCTGGCGTCAGCCAGGCTAGATAATCAGCGGGCATGCCAGTGATTTATAGTCATGTGCATGTCAATCTGCATGTTCATTTGTGGGAGGAGCCGGGACGTGGTTGGTGGCTCGTGCGCTCAGTTCCAGCTGGTTGGGATGTATCAAGGAAAGGTGCGCTGAACCTGGCACAGTTTGCACTGCACAGTTTGATACATGTTGAGGTGAGTTTGCGTACGTACTTTTCTAGTTTTCGGAGTACGCCATCTTGCCTTAGTTCTGTTCAGTTCTCTTTTGTTAATCTCATTTTTGGGCCAGGACTGTTAATTTGATAATTTGTTATGTCTTTTGTTTTCTGGAAAATTAAAAAATACTCTTTTTAAGAAGAAACCTGTGTCTGTCTTTATCTATCTGCTTGGTCCCTCACAATGGTTACGGTTCATAAGATATTTTACAAACTGAGTCTTTTAATATGGGGTGTTTATACATATACTTAGATTTAGCTATACACTGATTAAATATGCATCTCATACACAGAAATATCTGACCTGGCATCGCGAAAACCAAATCTCTTATAGCCATTAGTCTGGAACCTCTCAGAACAAAGTCCATGACCAAAAGGGACTTTGAATGGACCTAAAACCAATCAGAGCTACAAAGTGTGTGACCTAGCGGTGAGTGACACAAGTTGAAGTGGTCCCTGGTCCATTTTCAAGACGGACAAACATAGCATCCAGCTAACAAATTTTCTCAAATTACAGGTAACCAGTCACTAATATACATTTCTGAAAACATTGAGGCGAGAAATAGTCAATACAGTAACAGATTCTTGATTCTTATTTGATCAGCACTGCCTAGTTTGACAGTTTGCTCGATATCAGTCATCCTATTAAACCCACTGATTGGCCACGGTGAGGGCCAGGCTGTCTGGAAATCTCCCGTCTGAATGGGAGAGTGAGTGGAATAAAGACTTATCTGCCAGAGCAAATTCAAATGAGCTTGGTAGATTTGTCTGGATTCCAGACTATGAAATAACAGATGTCTAACACATCTCATTTTTGAAATACTGAAAGCCTTACTACAACGTTGATTAAACAAAAACAAAAAAAGAAATATCTTGGTACTAGTTCAGACCTGTGTACATCTATTCTAGCTTTGGAGTTTTTTGGGGGGAAGGAGGCTGAAAAAAAAAGCTATACCCCTCAATTCTAGGCTCCCTACATTTTTCCAATTGGCTCACAAACCTGGGGTGTTCAAGGCGTCAGTCCTTCTTGATGAATAGGCTGACATTTCTGTTACTTGTGATAGATCTGTTGTCCTATTCATCAAACCATCCTCTATTCATCATCTCCTCAGTGAGCTCAATATCATCTCCCAAAGGCTGTCTGACGCTGAGGTAAAAATGAGCCAATGTCCCCTTGCTACTAAACTCTAGTGCAGTGTGAAAATGTTACTCTAATTTTTATGAGTCTTCTTTTTGTGTTGGCGAATAAGCTTAGATGTTCTTGCAGAGCAATTTCCGGTAATTGCATATGCTGATAAAGAGTTGCTAAAGGACGAAATGGGTTGCAGTGTGAAAAAAATGACAAAAGATAAAATGCTTTTGTAATGGAAGAAAAGTGTTTTATGTTTTTGCAAGAATAGCAAAGATTCAGTCACATGGATAAATTACTGCCATTTGAATCTTTTTATCATTTTGTGAAAATGGAGAAATAAACTGAAAATCATCCTGCAATGTTTGGAAAATTGGAGGTACAACAGCACAGGCTTTTAGCAACTTCAGTGAAATTGCTGGTAGTGCATTTATTTCCCCCAGAATGATATACCATACTATTGGGACGAATACGCATTTATGTAATGTAAGGGAAAGCAGCACTATATTAAGCACAAAGGAAAAAGCACAAAAAAGGCTCATGTGATGTTTACTTCAGACTAGAAATCTGTTGGATCGATAATTCTCCCCATGAGCAGGACGAGCCCTGTGAGATCATCATAGATTATGAGCATAAAAGGTTTGTTAAAGGTAATTCTGGGGGGGACAGAGAAGTCCAACATGATGTCAGGTCTCGCTCTGTCTTCTGACTTGGTCTCTTCCACCTCCAGCATAACCTCATGAGGAGCCTGGTACAGAAACAGAGAGAAGTAGTGAAAGATCAGAAAATAAATAAAGAGAATAAAATTGTGCCTTAAAGAGAGATATATTGGGGGAAAGTATAGTACAGCATGTCCACTGCACATAGTCAATGAAAGTGAATTTCTATGTGTAATAAGGGCTCATGGTTATCCATTCTGACAGAGAAAAATAGGATGTTTTGGTTCTCTATTAACCTTGACGAGTTTCAGCGTCTTCTGTGATACTCCAGAGAAGTCGGCTGAATCTGAGAAAATTGATGATACCCCAGACTTCCTCAGGAGGCTTTCTAAACTGTAGGATTTCCTTAGTTGGAACTTGGGGAAACGGATTTCTGCCCGCCTGTGAAAACAACAATCAATGTTTTAATGGATTTGCTCTAGTTGTCTTGTTACAACTTGTGGGACCCGTATTGCAGGCTTTCGCTCACTGATGTGTAGAGAGCAGTAATTATTGCTGACTTAGAATCTACTCAGCATCATTCATCATGCAAGCAAACAACAGAAAGCAAGTGACTGCAGGGGACCAGTGCCATGACATGGATCAATATATTGTACACTCAGGGATAGGCAAGCACCCTTTAAAGAGCAAATTAACTGTACATGGACACACTCAGACCCATATATACCACCAACTATGCCACATATGTAACTATGTAGGTTGATATGTAATTCACGCAAGCCTTATTAGGTACTTAATTACTCTATTTGTTTTTAACCCATACCATGACCTTTAAGAAAAAAAAACTTATCCAAGCGGCAACCCCCCAGGTCTGACAAGTGAAATCAATGCAGAACTGCCTTTAACCTACATTCTATCCAATGGCCAACAGTAGGTAACACTACTCTGTTTGTATGCAAGTCAATAGAAAAATGACCCTACCTATGACTTGATTTATTATCTCATTAAATATTCTCATAATGATTTTGTGGTCTCATTTGTTAGTTTCAAGTCTTCTTCAATACAACATGATGTTTATTTTTTTATATTATGGTCCCATCTAGAGTAAAATAAACAATAAAGCAAGGTATGCTTTAAGGCGGGGCTACCTTATGATTGACAAGTCGCTAACAGTGTGCATTGTGTTTTTTGTCTTAGAATTTTGACCCTTTCACAGTGTGTTTTACACTTTAACATTTTGGCTACTCAAAATGTCTTGTTCTTTCTTGCCTTTGGACTAAAAGACACTAGAGGATGTTGGCTGTTCATTTAGAAAAACACTTGGCTCTTTCTTATCAAGCCAGCTGGCACTAGCGTTAGCTGGGGACGTAGCATCATTCCAGCTCCCCCACTGTGCCCTATGGTAATAAACCAAGATAGCAATGGCCAAAATGCCAAACTCGAGTCCACAACGCAACAGTTCACAAACCAATCACATTGACTACATCCACTATTATTATACAGTCAGTGAACTTGACCAAGCAGTTTGGGTACCCAAACCTAGCAAAGTTATTCCATTTCAAGATATTAACAAAAACCTTAACAATGGCAGTTCTGATGGGGGTCATGGTGGGGGCCAGTGCTCCTGTAA
The DNA here is from genome assembly GCF_030273125.1 of Centropristis striata. NCBI lineage: Eukaryota > Metazoa > Chordata > Actinopteri > Perciformes > Serranidae > Centropristis > Centropristis striata. Next base: position 8,569,688 of record NC_081534.1, read on the forward strand.
TATTAAGCTCTTAAAACTAGTGTGAAGATATATTAAACTAGACAACCTAAGGAATCAATTTGCATCATGCTAGCTTTTTGGAAAGGGGTCTAAATAACGCTGTAAAGGGCTAAATTCTGCCAGCCGTAGATCATGGCTGAAATGTTTTGAAAGAGGTCCCTTGACCTCTCACCTCAGGTTATCTAAATGAAATGGGTTCTATGGGTAACCACAAGTCTCGCCTTTACAAACATGCACACTTTATGCTAATCACAAGCAGTTTGGGGCAAAACATTCCACATTTGCATGCAGTATAAATAGAATATTTTCACCTATTCTAAAAATGGTATAATGATGTATTTAAATATTCATGAAGAACTGGGCTCCCTTAACAGTCATGTTCTATAATTAAATACTTGGGGGTGTTTGTGGTACCCCTATTTATCGCATATGCCCCAAAACACCATTCATTTCATGTAGTTATTTGAGAAAGGTGTAGACTCTCCCCATCACTTCACTTTGTTCTATAAAAGATGTAATGCTGTGGAATTTGAAATGTTAAAATCTGAAAAGTTGTGAGCACCACAAATTAAGTTCCAGTCGCTTCAATTAGATTGAGCTGGGAGAAGTAATCCCAAAGAGAGATATCTTTAAATCAGGAGACAAACCACTGGGGGATAAATTAGATTTTTGTGTTATATCAATTACATTTTGGATAAACCGGACCATAATGGGCCAACCTTTACCACCACTTATTTCCCAAACTGCTCCTGGCGATATATTGAATTATCTTTTCTGAATTGGATTCAGTAAGAGCTTAGTGCAATTCAAATAGGGATGCATAATGGCACAGGTAAAATATTTTCATTTCACTCATCCTTTAAGCTGCTGACACAAAAGTCCATGCAAATAGGCAGGAAAACATGAGAGTTGATAAGATATGCACCCCATTCCTCTTCAACAATATGGACTCCCCACCTACCCTGGCTTCAGGTTGCTGAGCCAAAAGCTCATGCGGCTGTCAGAGAGGCAGTCCTCCAGCGGCTGGAGCTCGGCTTTTGGAAGAAGGAGCAGCGAGGCCAGGCGTTCTGAGCAGGTCAGCCGCACCACCGTGGCGGAGCAGTTGGTGTCGTACAGCATCATCACCTCAGAGGAATCATCCCTGAACATCATGGCAACCTCCGTGCTGGTGGTAGCATTCAGCTGGAAGCTCCGAGGCACTGTGTGGCGCCGCTCAAAGGGTTGATGACCTGATTTACGTGTCATTAATAAAGGGAACAGGTTACGGATGAAATATGAAAGCAAATGAGCAAAGATTGAGATTGCATGCCTATAAAAATCACCCGCTGTGTAAATTTACTGGCACCAACTGTCACAAGAGAGCATCTGCTCCTTTTAAAAAACAATGAGTGATGAAGAAGCAGGTGCTTAAAATGCTGTGCAGTGGGTGGTATGACATTGGCACAATGAGCACATTTTGGAAGTGTAGTGACTTTGCTTTTTCTAATTAGCTGCAATTTGTTTTCATTTAAGCTTTCATTTGAATGTTTTTACAGGTGTACCTTTCTTGTTTGCAAAATGATACATCTGTCTGATTGTTTATACCCTTAAAGGGGAATTTTTATATTTTTCAACCTGGGCCCTATTTTCGCATACTTTTGTGTCTAAGTAACTCATGGGGTTAGCAATTTCTGAAAACAGTCCAGTATTGACAGAGAAAGCATAGGCTCAATAAAATATATATGCAGCCTCCACGACAACACCCATAGGATACCAAAGCCAAAATAAGGGTTAAAGTGGGTGGCTCCTGTGGTGCTGTTTGTTTGTTTGTTTCACCACCTTGACAGTGCCTGACACCTCCCAGCTAATCTAGAAAACAGGAGGACAAGCTGAGGACTATGGATGTATAAAGAGAACTGGATACAGCATTGGAGGAGGGGCCCCATTCATTTGAAAGCTGTAATCCAGATCTTCCACATCTTTGGGGCCAATATAGCAAGTGTGCTAGAGACATCTGCCGGCCAAGCTGGCTACTCCAAATTTAACTTAAATGGGAATAAATTATTTTATCATGCAGCTCTTCTAGACTTTCCAAACATTGTCGGACCAAATGAATCAGATTCTGATAGTGAAACAAGTCATTTTGCTGGGATTGTTACGCTCAAAGCAATGGATTTGCTGATTTACGGAGATCTTTTTATCCCAATGTATATCTATTGGAAAAAGTATTTTTGGGCCCTATGGCATCACATGATGTTGTGATTCCACAGTTTGACCACTGTTTTGCTGCTTCTGGCTGTCTCTCCAATATTGGACCCTTTAAAAAAATTGTTTAGTTACTTAGACACAGAAAGATGGGGAAAAAGTCCAGGTTGAAAAATACCCAGATTCTCCTTTGTATATACAGGAATACTACCCAGCCCTGTATTGAGAATATGAATTTTCATTTTAAAAAACAGCAACTTTCACCATCTGTACAACAAGAAGCTACCTTTGAAATACAAATAATTGTTAAGTTCAAGTCTGTCAGAAGCTTCCAAGTCTTTCTTCAGCGTGTCAAAGCTGATGTTGAAGGCAGAGGGTCCAGTGTGCTCAGGCCTGGACAGAAAGCTGTCATAGTCTAGTGAAGGTTTTCCATCAATATGAAGGCTGTTCCACACTCTTAGCTGTGCCCCAGGATGAACCCCATCCTCAGTTCCATTCCTACCCCCTGTCCCATCACCTGCATCAGTTCTGTTTCCAGCATCCGCCCCTCCAATACCCTCCCTTGGTGCGGCCCCAATGTTAGCTTCTATTCCGGCTCCGGACTCTGCACTTTGAACCCCACCCCCACCCCCTCCCTCCTGTAGAGTGAGGCTGTGTTGCAGATCTGTAAGAGCAGATATGGTGGCCTCCACGCTCTGCTCTGTAGAGTTGGCTGCCAGCCCCAGGGCCTCCAGGGCCTGGCTCCGACTCTCGGCCCCAGTCACTCGGGACAGCAGGGCCAGAGCTGACGCCAGGCCCAAGGGGGAGAACAAGATGTTTTGCTGCTGCTGGACCCCGAGCTCAGCAGTGGTCCTGGTTGCCAGGTCACGATACGGTTCAAAGGCCAGGGCTGTGTTTAGGGCTGATGTGTTGAGCTGCTGATTGACCTCTTGTTCCCTTCGCAGAGGCCTGCAGACGAGTTCGTCAGGCTTTGGTAGAACCGACCCATCTGCTGTGGGACCCGTGAGCAGTGCCAGCACTGTTAGACATGTAAAACTATACATAATAGACATCAGCGTTTCTTCTCTCGCCCCCTGGCTTGGCCTGATTTGGAGACGCTGCAGGTTGATCTCTCATAAGACCAGCCAAACTCCAGCTTTGGGGAAGTGTTGTTCTTGTGGCTGTGTGCGGGGGTGGCGGTGCTGTTGAAAGTATATCGATCTGCGGGGATGAGCTTTTGACCCGTCGGTTGAGCTCCAAGTAAACAATGGCGGAATGTTTTTTTAGTTTCTTAGAATTTCAGCAGCAATGAATATGTGTGTGTGTATCTCTGGTGTGTGTGTGTGTGTGTGTGTGTGTGTGTGTGTGTGTGTGTGTGTATCTGGTAGTCAGTGAGGACATGAGGACGTGACGACTCTTCCCCCCTTTAATACACATGGATTTTGGACTTTTATGTAACTGATGCATACTTATATTTTGCTTTAGTTTCACACCGGTAATCTGACAAAGTAGACATAGTACTTGTGCCAGATATGACTTTGACGCCAAGAAATACAATATATACGATAAGGCTGATTCTCTCTCGTGGTAAGGACCAGAAAATACACGAAGAAACAGAATTATTCATGAAGAATTATTATTTATATCTCAAAGTGACAAAAATGTCATGAAAAGAGCATGTAACGTTGATGAGTTTTCACCATAGTACAGTAGCTCATGAGATGAAAACAATGACACTGTATACATTCTAAGCCACAAGAGACACAGTGAAATGTGAAATGTCAAAGTGCTCATTAAATACTATCAGCTTAATCTCACCCTGTCAATAGAGCTTCTAATTAAACAGCAGGTCATATGGGATTCTCAGCAGTCGGCAAAATGCTGTAAAGACAGTCTGTCATGTGAGACTGTGGCTGCTGCGATGCTGCAATGCCACCATGTGGTTGAAAAAGTCAAAAATGAAATAAGTATTGCTGCCAGAAAGATAAATCTAATAAATGGAGGATTTTGGACATAGCAAAAAATAAACACCTCCCATCCCATGTCTGATAATTAGTCTGGTGTGAAACCAAGTAGCTGACAAAATGTATAATAATAGGGATAGCAGCATTATGTGTTTTATCTGAAACTGTAGCCCAAATGACAAATTATTTCTGTCTGCTGGCAGCAAAAAAGCAAACACAATCATTAAATGTTGCCTTGAGGGAAATTTAGTGACACAGATAAAGAGTCAACCCAGCCCTTAGTGTCCTTGTTTGGCTCGTTAGTGGAAACTGGGCTAATAAGCATATCTTAATATGAAGGGTGCACTGCAGGGGGACTCAGAAGTTCATTTGAGGTAGGACGAAGCAGCAGTAGAGCAGAATCCACAGGACCAAGAGCATTTTCAGCTCTAATGGGGTTATGTCACAGGAGGCTGGTAAAGAGTGAGGGATGAGTCCTTCCTCTCTGTTGGCCAGTAGATAAAGCACAAGAGTGTTAGATTCAGAATGAAATGAGGCACTTTATGTTCGTGGTTATTATGAAGGAATAGAAATTACATTCAGACAATAAATGCAGATAAAAATGTTATTATTTATATGCAATTGTTAAAGTTGAAGCAGCAGTGTATGCTAAACACTGTGGTAAGAGCAATATTAAATATTATATTATTTTAGTATATTCGCAATATCCACAGTTGCCTATAAAATTGGAATAATTTTGTTTTCAGACACAATCGCAAGAGATTTATTTTTACAGTTTTGCAAAGATATACACTTTATCTATCAAGAATAATTAACATTGTCAAAATCATTTCATGGAAAGAGGTAAAAAAATATTTTATTCCAACTTTATGAGTGTCTGTGTATTGTGTGTATTGCTTTTTTTGTCCTTTACAAAACCAAAACAGGTAGAAAACTGATTAAACAGTGTGTTTATCCGTTGTAGCGTTAGCTGCAAACATTAGCATTAACTTTAATTTCTGTTTAATTTAATTTATTTGTGTGTGTCTAAGTCAATCGGTGTCAATCTTTACATTAAATGTTTAAATGATGTAAATGCTTCATTTAGCACAACATTTTCAAAAGTGGCTGACAGAAAAAAATTACGAGCCTTCCACAGTGGCAGGCAGAGAAAAAAAAAGTTAATTTCAGCCTCTGGCCATGTGCCATGCTAAACTGAGAAGCCTGGAATGTTGTGACTGCAATTAAGTGCTTAGTGAATGGTCAATTGTACTTGTACTCATAAATCACAAATGCCATGACTTACCTGACTGAGTGTGAAGTTGCACTGCAGGCAGGAGTCCAACTATCGTCAACACCATGGACATTGACTTCTCCATTAGTGCTGTTGTTTGCAGTTTTACCAGAATGCTCTGCTGTTGTTGTCTTGTTGTCAGTGATTTTACATCTCTTAATGTGAAGTTCCCCGTCCTTCTCTTCTACTCTTCTAACTTCTCTAACATCTATTAAATTCATGACATTGTCACTGTCTTCTTCCCTGTCTTTGTCTTCTCTTGTGTCAGTTCTAGCTTCTCTGACTTCACATACACACTCATCTGTTAATATCTTCTCATTAACCTCTTTCTTGAAACTTTCTAAATTCACACTTTGGTGATTTCCCCTCTCTTCCTCTTTAACGCGATCCTCTTCTACTTCCCCTGATTTTCCATCCTGCCCTTTCTCAAATGTCATCACTATTTCTTCCTCTTCTTCTTTGTCTGGCACTCTCTTTTCACTCACTTGTCCATATTCTTCAAACAGCCCCCTTTCACTCTCTTCCTCAGCCTCTGTCTTCCAACTAGCCACTTCAAAAAGCTTTGTGTTGTTGGTTTCATCAATCAGAGCCTCTCTTTTATCACATCCATGCTTCACCAATCTAGCATTTTCTGCCTTCTTCGTCTCTTCCTCACAATAATCACCATCATCATTACTCTGTTGCCCAACATCCCTCTCATCTTTTCTTTCCTCTCTGCTTCTGTTGTCTTCCTCTGGCTCCATGTCAAACACAGCTTTACTGTTTGCCATCTCACGAACGCTACTTTCATTTTTGTCACAATCAAACGTCCTATGCAGCACCGACTGAGCCCCGACTACTTTTTCAGCATTGTGTGTAGGAGCGCCTTCTTCATGTTTACATCCATTTAATGTCTCATGTACTTCCACATGTTCTGACTCGTCAGCCTGCTGTCCATTCAGGAACATTTCTTCCTCTGTTTCTTCTTCAACCCTTGGCACTTGTCTTTTCAGCTGATCATAGGGTTGAAAAACCTCTTTATTGAGATCCAGGATGTAGCTGTAGGCGTCCTCCTCGTCTGAATCCAATGCTGACAAGCTGTAGATTCCTTCCTCCGAGCTCAAAGAAAAGTGACTTTCATCCACTCTGGGCTTGCTGTAGTCCTGATCCACAGATGCTTTCTCCATCCATGACCGGATGTCCCGGTTCACTACGCCTGCGTCCAGGGGACTGGGTGGCTGTAAAATGCTTCGACTCCTGCTTTTCTTTCTGTTGAATGGTGATGCAGCTTCACTCGAGGATCTTCTGGACCATCGTTTCCACAGAAGCTGCTCGCTGCTCTTCTCCAAGCCTTGGAGCAAAGCTTGGGCTTCTGGGTCGTCAGCGGGGGTCTCTCCCAAGCTGACTGACTCCACTGATCCAAAATTTGGGATATCAGGAACTTCCACATCTGTTGCATAGTCCTAAAATATAGAGTTGATTAGGGATAATTACATTTGATCACTGAAATAAGGCTCAGAGAAAAGTATCTTTGGTTCAAAGTGTTTGTGAATGCCTTTGTCTTTGGAATAGTTTGACAAATTAGTAAAAATGGCTTTGGATTCTTTTTCTCCTCGAGTTAAATGAGATCAAGAGAGGATTAGAGCCAGGTAGGATAAAACATAATGAGAAGAGGGGGAAAAATGAATTACAATACAATATTGACAAAAAAAAGTCAAAATGTCGAGAATAAAGTTTAAATGCAATGTTGAAAAAAAAGTTGAGAATAAGGTCGACTTTATTAAAGTAGACTGCAAGCTACAACCTGATTTTCCTCAATAGGCCTAATATATGTCTAAAAAATTTACATATATTACATAAAAGCAGATTTCCCCAAAACAATAGTTGTAGTAGCTACTACCAAGAATAGCTCATTTATCTGTCAGTGGATTTTAGTTCAACTGCACCCTTAAATATTGTGGTTATTGTTGTGGCTCATTTTATGACATTGATGAAAATCAGGTTGGAGCATGCAGTCTTTGTTACCTAACTGTTATGATAGATGTGCTGTTTCTCTGAAACAATTAAATGTTCCTCTGATGATTATTGACACAGGAACAACCAATCTGTGAATATCTTTCTTTATCTAAGTTTACTGAACACAAAAAGTTGACCTCATTCTCGTAATTTTGACCTTTTTTTTGTCGTAATTGTATTTCAACTTAATTCTTGACATTTCAACTTTATTCTCATCATTTCATCTTATTTTCTCAAACAGCTTAATGAAAAAACAAAATCCCTTTTTTCCTCCTACCTGACCCCAATCCTCTACCATAGATCAATACCTTTTTCATACCTATGCACTATATATTAAACTACAGTACTACAGCCAGTTAGCTTAGCTTAGCAAAAAGAGTTGAAACAGAGGAATCAGCTTGGCTGTTTAGATTCAGATTATTTGTTTGTTATTGGATTTTTAGTCCTTAAGCAAAGATAAGCAACTAGTGGTAGCTCCATATTTAATAGACTGATGTGAGGGTGGTATCAATTTTATAATCTAACTCCCAGCAAGAAAGATAAAAAGCAAAAATATTCACAGCCATACTGACCTCATCTGTGTAAGAACAATGCTTCAGGAACATAGACACATAGGTGATGATTGACTGCTCATCTGGTGAAGTGCATGCCACATCTGGAGAAATAAGAATAGACAGCTTTCACACATTAGTACTATTCTACAATTCTACAATGGCATTTAGCAGATGCTTTTATCCAAAGTAATGTAAAATGAGAATGTATACAAGACAAGAAAGGAGGAAGTCAAGAAACCAACCTGGTCTCACAGGAATCCGTGAAATAGCCACGGATTTGCTTAACTCAAAATCCGTGGAATAGCCACAGAATCACTCAAATTTCCGTGAAACTGACAGAGATTTCGCTACAATGCAAGTTAATGACATATCCCGTGGCTATTCCAACATACAAAGTGATTATGTACATTCACTAAGTGAATATTTAGAAAATAAAACATATATTTCTCGCTAGAAATGTGATCAAAATCTATTTTTATGCAGAAACTAAGTCAAAATATTGATTTTGAATATTGAACTGTCCGCCATGTTTTTTGTTCTGCTATTCCATGGATTTTGAGTTAAGCAAATCCGTGGCTATTTCACAGATTCCTGTGAGATCAGGTTCCAAGAAACATAGCAGAGTAAGTGCCGTGGGTTAAGTTTGAGTCCATTAGGATACCAGTGCTTTAGGTGGCGCGAGCGGTCAGTGTGATAAACAAGTGTGAAGGTGTTCAGTAAAGAGTTGGGTCTTCAGTCTCTTCTTAAAGATTGATGGTTAGTAGGTAATGTAGTGGGTAAACAGCAATGACCTTTGCTCCTTATTTCTAGTAAGGTCAACTTAGTCTACAATAGGACAAGTGCTCCTCATCTACTAGTTCTCTTTGACGTTCCTTATTGTAGGAGCAGTGGTAGTACTGTCAAGTTGAGTGTGCAAAAAAGATATCTGTAAGGATGGAAATTAACCAGTGTGTAGGACTTCTATCTGGTAAGCTTTTACCTTCAGGGTCCAGCAGAGGGGGTATATCCAAGCTGTGGTGGGCTATCAGGAAGGCCTGCGCAATGTTCTCTCTTGGCTCTCTTGACAGGCTCTCCCTCAGGTCAACCAAGAATGGGTTTATGGACTTAATCATGGCTAGGAATGCCAGCCCACTTCTCCAGCTCTTCCCAAAGTCATGCACCTCCACCCCAAATCTGGAAATGTAAAATTGCATTATAGGAAACCGCAACTTCAACAGAGCCAGCTCAAACATGCATGGCTTGGGAGGTTTTCTTTACAAAAATTGCTTTGTAAGCAGTTGGATCTATTTCAGACTCACTTTGATGTGCATCTTTGGACCCATTGCAGTAGAGTCTTGATTGCTTTCCCATGGTACTTTGGCTCTCTGGCAGCCTTCCTGCCTTTGCTTGGCAGGGTGCTGCAGGAGTTGCTGCCAATGTCATTTGGCTGGGGTGAGAGGTCGCCGGATGAGGGGTAACTGCTCATTGATAAGGAAGAGAGGCTAGAAGACAAACGCCTCTGGAGGCCTCCTGTCACCTCCTTTACCTACATTAGAGTAAAACAGAAAAGGATATGTAAGGTCAGTGAGAAAGACAAACACCCGGGCAAGGACTGAACTAATACATTTAGACATTGGAGTGATAGATATGGGGGAAAAAACCTGCCTGGAAATACAGGATCATGCTCCAGACAAGGTTAAGCACAACAGATGGGATCCCATCAGCGATACCTGAGGCGTCAATGCCAAGCAGCTTCACCTGAGAGACAACAGGGAGGAGACATCAACTGAAATCTAGTTTTTCTGGAAATCAAATGCAACTGTAACACTCATCAAAACAATATCACGTTGTGGACTTACAAGAAAACACACTCACATGTCTATCATCCAGGAAAGCCAGGGCCTTGGAAATGTTGTTCAGTCGGAAAATGCGGTGAGAAGACTCCCTAAACCTGTAGAGCTAATAAAAGATATTAAAGAAAGGAACGTTAAGGAGAATAGTTTGACATTTTGGGAACTATTTTCTTTACTGCTGATAGTTCAATGAGGATAGATGCCACTCTTGTGTATGGAAAATATGAAGCTACAGCCAGCTGCCAGCTTAGCCTAACATAAAGACAGGAAACTCGAGACAGCTAGTTTGGCTCTGTCCAAAGCTAACAAAAAAGTTACTTATTTGTTATTATTTGAACATTCTTTGGCTTAGCTTTAATGGTGCTGGTAGGCAGATTTTGTGTAGAAAATATGAAGCTGCAGCCAGCAGCCTGTTAGCTTCTAAGGACTGGATCAAGGGAGACAGCTAGCTTGGCCACCAAAGCTAACAAATTTATTTTTTGTTATCTATTTCTTGGCTGAATTGTTTGCCTTTGAACAGAGTAAAACAGCTTTTCCCTCCTTGTTCCAGTCTTTATGCTAAACTAAGCTAAGCTAACCATCTTCTGAATGTAAATTTATGGGTTTATTCTGACCTGAGAAAATCTCCTTTTAGTTTTTCTACACCAAACACTTGGAATTATCTGCAAAACGCTCTCAGGGATGACACTCACTACCCCTAGACAGTTTAAGACAATGATCACCGTAATGTGCAATCGTTTTATTGTCCTTTGGATTGTGACTGCTTCTTTGTATCCCAACAGCATTGCATATGAGGGAAATGTCAGTGGTTTTAGAGGCTTGAATGAATGAATAGTACTGTATTATATTTTCTTCTTCTTGCTGATACAAATATTCCCACTGTATAACTTGATTCTTGTGGGCAGCACAGTGGTTCAGTGGTTAGCATTGTTTCCTCATAGCAAGAAGATTAATTCCAGAATTGAACCTGGCTCTCGGCGCTTCTGTGTGGAGTTTGCATGTCCTCCCTGTCTCAAGATGAGTCTCTGTCAGGTTTTTTGACTTCCTCCCACAGTCCAATGAGTTAGCTTACTCTACGCGACTCTAAATTGCCTGTAGGTTTTCTCTGTGTTAGCCGTGTGATAGTCTGGCGACCTGTTCATGGTGTACACAGGCGGCAACCTCCATGTCTGAGCAGGGAGGCAAACCAGGAAGTGCCTTAAGATGCATTCTACCTAAAAATCCAGCAGGTTGTGCTAAGTGTGGCTGCAAAAAATTCTGTCCATTCATGTCAGTGCAAAATGAGAAAACTTCTAACTTGATTTATTACCTCAGAATTTTTTTTAGGACAACACTATGGTCTCAATCGCTAGTAAAATATCTTCTTCAAGACAATTTGATGTGAATAGTTCAAATAATGTCCCATTTAGAAGAAAATAGAAGATAAAGTATCATATGATTTGGGGCGTGGCTACCTTTGATTGACAGGTCACTAACAAGGCGAGCCGTCATCAGGAGAGAAGCAGAGCAATGCGTATCCACGGCAACATGTCAATACAGTTATATATATAATGTTATATAGATATAAAAAAGGACATTTACCGATTTGGTCTCATAACTTTGACCCTTTCACTGTATTTTCACTTAATGACAGTTTATTTGAACGTTTTGTTCATTAAAAATGTCTTGTTCAGTGTTTGGTTGGACTAACAGACACTCCAAGGAGTCGCTGCTCAGTTTTCTGAGGTAAGTAAGGTACATTTTGTTTTTTGCTAGTCAAAACTAACATCCCAGTTAATTTCCAGTTAATGCTAACATGAATTAGCAGCGGCTTCTCTCAGTCAGGTTGATGTGTAGAGAGGAGAGAACTCAATGCTTACAACGGCAGTCAACAAACCAATGGGTGACGTCACGGGTCTATGGGTGTACACCACCTTTCACCAAATGTCAGCTGGGATCGGCTCAATGACCTTATTTAGGATAAGCAGTTAATGAATCGATGAACCCGGCTCTTACTAGTTGGCACCCAGACAGCTCCTCCAGCAGAGCCATCAGTATTCTGCCATCCTGAATGTCTGTGAACAGGTCATGCACTTCCACCGGAGGATCACACTGGAAATTACAAAATTTAAACCTTATTGGTAATTGCATTTATGAGCTGAAGTATAATTTTACAGTCCAGTTGTATTGGGTAGTGCCTTACTCTCTGCAGAAACATATTCATCCACCTGGTGAAGGTTCTCTTCTGCACTTCTTTCCTCTCATCTGTGGAAGAGAAAATAGGGACATGGCAGTTAAAATACTTGTTTTCCATTAGAATACTGGTGCAGTATTTTAAAGTCCAATTTAACTGTGTATAATATGGGAAGTTCTGTATTAATGTGTTAAAATGTTTGACAGAATGTGGAAAAATGGCACGTGTTAACAGCAAAAGACTGGAATTTTGAGATGTTAAATATTCTTCTTTGTATTATATTTATTTCACGTGCAACATGGGCGTATTTAAGAACCAAATTATCACCAAGCAAAAAAAACAATGTATGATTGGGCAATCAGATGCCACAGTGCCAAAGATATCTGCCTGGAAAATAACTATGAGGAAATTCAGTTACAGAAGGAAAAGACAATAAATTTATAATAAAAGGTACCATACATTTTTGCTGTGTATATAATGATTTAACATACTATTATCACACAGTGGCTCACTAGTTACCATCAGCACAAGTCAGTATTTGTTGTCACAGTACCTTTAGGCTGCTGTACTCGTTGACCCACAGATTTCTTTTGCAAATCCCCGTTGGCCTTGTCCTGCATTCTCATTTAACTTCACTTGTCACACGTCTACTTATGATCCATTGCGGAGATAAGACGGGGGAACGATTCGAAATGTCAGGCACTTGTAGCAATTAGAGGAGCTCTGAGGTTTCTTTACAGAATAAGGCTGAAGAATAGGCAAAGTGAGGCAGTGTGTCTTGCCTGAACACGCTTGGAGGTGTGTATCAACTCCCCCGAGACAGCTCAACATGAATCCTATTGGCAGGCTAGGGTTCATAAAACTATGTGGAGGCAGACACGTCCTTAACTGTTAAAATGATGAAATCAGCTAGGATCACATTTAGGTTACAGGTGGTATGGTTTTCCTGCATAGTCCTGTAATAAATCTTTCTTGTTTCATAACCTGGTTCAGTCTTGAGGAATGAAACATCTGGCTTTCAACAGGAATGACCAGATGTGGCCAAGGTTTTTACTGCGGCTATTTTACAGTGTTTGCACATAAAATAATAAGTGGTATCTACATATTTTTCAGTCGAGCAATGCTAGTTCTAAGGGGAGGAAGGGTCCCTCTAATACTAAGCCTCGATACACCAACATCCCCCTCTGCCCCACCCCTAAGTTTGAGATCTTTCTGAGACTATGGTGGACTTTTAACACTACAGAGAAGACACTGGATATTATATGAACCTAGAAGACCTAAGGAATGTATTGGTACCCATGTCATCATATCTTGAAAGGAAACATGATGTAGCGGGGGGTAAACTGACATGACCATTTTCAAAGTGGCTCCTCTGACCTCAAGATATCTGAAGAAAATGGGTTCTGTGGGAACCCAAGAGTGTCCTGTCTTTACAGACATGTCCACTTTATGCTAATTCTATGCATTTTGGGCAACACATCATGCAATTATTCTCATGCAGTACAAATATGTTATTTTCACCTCTTGTATTTGCATATTTCTGCATACTGGGGTCCTTAAACAGTCTTTGATTGCATGATTTGGGTATGACTGGAATTCTGAGGGTATACATGTTGAAGTGTCCTGGGGTAAGATACTGAACCCCAGATTGCTCCCGATGCTGTGTTCATTGGTGTGTGAATGAACTCCCAATGGTGGCAGGTGGCACTGTTTAGGGCGGCCTCTGCCACCAGTATGAATGTTGGTGTGAATGAGTGCAGTCTGTAGTGTAAAGTGCTTTGAGTGGTCGAAAAAGTGTTGTATAAGTGCAGGTCCATTTAATGAACCCATTTTTATTTATGTGTGATCATGTCAGTCCCCATAGTAACCATTTAATTGTAGTGAGAGGATTAAAAAAAAAAAAACTTGGCCTCACTGCCCTCTAGGAGAATCAGCCTCTTGAACAACCATAAAAGAGATACCTAGAGCTTTCAGAGGATCTACAGCTGGCCTACATATGTTGACACTGAGACGATTTCTCAGCAGCTACCAGAACAAAAATGCTCGCCATCCAATTGCTGAAATATGCAGTTCTTAAAGAAATCTCCAAAATTACAAAGGTTTTTGAAACCAAATTACAACATGGATTTTTCTATGGTGTACCTCAAGGTCTTGCTGTCTTTATGTGATATTTTGGAGGGATGTTTGACCATTTTAATCAATTCGCCAGTGGTCAAAAATGTTACATTTAGTACAAAATCTGTAGAACAAATGATATCATCCCAAAATTTGCTGCAATAACCCCAGAGACATAAATAGGAATGGCCTTCATATACTCATCTTATAATGTTGTAAGTCCATTGAAACTCAAAGATAATGGAAGATAGAGAAATGATCAGAAATGAGAAGAGAGCAAGATGGGGTATAACATTGAGCATTGGTGCTGAACCAGGGATGTTGCTGTCCATAGTCCATGTCTTTCAGCAGACATTCAGACCCAAACCAGACTTGTTTTACAACAGAGCTCTGTTCTACGAAGCGTGTTCAACATACCCAGGATATCTTCTTGTGATCTCGATTCACTAAGCCGAACAACCGCAGTCACTGATAAGTGGTATCATGAAGGTGGTAATCAACTTTCTGAGTTAACCCCGGCTTCCCTCTTCAGGCCCTGTGCGCGTTCACACAAAGGTGGTGTTGGGAGCGCCCTTTGACCCAACTACCGGGAAAAAACGATTGCTTTCCGCCCACTTCTATGAAGAATATGAATTATTATTGCAGTTAAAAGCAATACTGTTGCTCTAAATAAGACACACGATTTATTTTGGCAGAAAATAACAAGTGTGAATTCATGATTTAATATATTTATTTAACCACTCCATGCTCTCTCGATGACTACTGTTGATTTCTAACCTTACAGCTGCACATAATGTTACACTGAAAACTGACTTTTAAACATTATAATCATGAAGTGGATTTAGATCTGAGACTGTTCCATAATGAAGGATCCTTCAAACATATTTTGTTTTGCTCACTTCAAAAGGAAATTTCTTTTAGGCCTATTATCTTGGATAAACAGGCTTACAATAGACATTTTCAAATCGGTATTATCTTTCTTAAATTAAGATTGTTAAATCTAGAAATAGGCATGTTGAGTGCTCAAAATAAGAAATAACGATTAAAACAAGATAAATTATCAAACACTTCTAAAGTTGTTTTTTTATCTTGGTAAGAAAAAAATAATTTGCAGTGCACTCTGCTCGGGCCAGTTCATCTCTGTTTGCAGCTTTAATTTATCTTGTTTTAAGAGTTAATTTCTTATTTTTATCATACAACATGCTTATTTCTAGATTTAATAATCTCAATTTAAGAAATCTTGTCAAGCGAAATTATCTGTCCATGAAGCAAGATCATTTCCCTCAGATTTAGTGTTTTTATCTGGTTTTTAGACGCACCTTTTTGCCAGCATGAGTTGCCATGGTGATCTAGCCAGATTAAAAGAGAACCACCTTTGTGATACTGTAAACCCAGGGTTAGAGCTGAAGTTACCTCGCTTACCCTCAAATCCAGCTTCTTAGTACAGGGCTCAGGTCAGGGGACTGCATGGATAAGGGTGTGACACTAACATACAACTAAGGAAGTCCAGCTGGAGTAACTGATTGAGTTGGTTGAGCTGGTTGGTTGAGGAGGATATTAATCCTAAAAGTTATAACTCTGAAAGTACTTTAGCTAACCTCTTGATGATGCAAGGTAAACAAAAATGGATGACGTTGGATGAAGCTGTACTTGGTTCAACTCTTTTTGCCTAGGCCCTCTATAGTAGCACCCCACTGAACTGCCAGACTGTCTTCATTATCATGATTTTTTTTTAATTGAAGACAAGAACATGATCACAAGATGGAATTACAAAAAATGTCCCAATATAGCTGAACTCACTGCTTGTGAAATGTACAGGTGCATCTCAACACATTAGAATATGATGGCAAAGTCCATTTCCAGTCCTTCAAGTCAAATAGCCCCAAACAAGTATTGAGTCATATAGATGACATACTTTTCAGAGGCAACATTTCCATATTAAACATTCTTAAAATTGGTCTTTTGTAATGTTACATTTGTTTGAGACACTGAATTTTAGGTTTTCATTAAATGCAAGCCATAATCATTATTAGAAAAATCAAATAAATTAAGACATACATTTTTTTTATTCTGTGTGTAATGGATCTATATAATGTATTATTTCCACTTTTTGAATTGAATTACTGACATAAATAAACCTTTCTATGATATTCTAATTTATTGAGATGCACCTGTTTTCAAGAGGACCCCTTAAGGTCAAACATAAGAGTTGTCACTAACCTAAATAATAATAATTTCTAAAAATGAATTACATGTAATGGGCCCACTTTATAAATTAATGAAATATTTATTGCAGAAGAACACACACAGAAGACTATTCACTCATCACTTAGGAATATCTTTATATACTGCAATGGAATTTGTATAAAACACTGAAATGCAACCTCAGCAGAGAACTTTGAGTTTCAAAATTTGACTTGAGTTCTTGAATATACATTATTGTATAATATGAGAGAGTAAAAAAACATTTAAAGCAGGCTGTGGGTTTAAAGAGAAGCTAAAATATTAAAATAAGTTTATCAATAACAGTAATTGATGGTTTTGCATGTGAGAAAGGAAAAAGATTATTTGTGCGACAGTTGACAGTGTCTGACAGGAAGAGCTTCACCTGTTTCAAACAATATCTGACCGTCAGTTTTTACTCTACCTGCCTCAAGAAAGGTGATGGCTACTGAACAAGCCCGTCACCGCCGTGGAAAGCAGGAAGTTTGTCCAAGGAACATCGCACGTGAACCTCCTGAGCCTCCAGAAGTCACGCCTTTTCATTCTTTGAGATGCTCTCTGCAACCTTGTTGTGCCCACAAGCAATAGTCCATGCAGGGAGCGGCTTCACAAGGCTGCAAAGTCAGGGAAAAACTTGACATGTTATTCACTAAACGACTTCTGCAGACAAATCATTGATGAAAATGAAAAGAATTGTTAGATGTCCTAGTGTGATGCACATATAGACTTCTCCAAATACATCTCACATACATATACAATAGGGTTTACAACAAAACAGACAATTTAGCAATCTGAATGTGAACAAACTGAAATCCCAAATTTCTGTGTATATTCACATTTTTATTTTAAAAATAGATTTAACAATCCAATCAAGTCAAAATTCTAAACACATTGTCATAAATTTGGCAGACTCAAAGAGAAAAGCAGCCCTGTCCTGCTAGCTGAAACATTGATAACTAAAACAACAATGAGATTATGAAAAGTATGATGACAAAGCACAATAGTCTCAACATGTCTTTAGTCCAACTGGAACATGGATCACTCTTGTGTGATTAAAATCATGCACTCGATGCCTATTAAACTAGGCAGTCCCTCCAGGTGTTTTTTGGTTATAAAAGCACATTCTCCTGTACATGACTCAAACTGGTTTCAAATGTTTTTGCTTCTTTCATGAAGTTATGGGGATTGTTGTGACTGATGACCAGCAATCCCACTATGGAAGACCCATAAACCAGTGGCCAGTCCCGACTGTCCCCCTGAAGGAACAAAGGGGTCACTTCTTCCCCATGATGAAGCTCGGAGCCTCGGCGTCATCCTCAGCCTCTCTCTCCTCCTCTTCGTCCTCCTTCTTGTCTTCTTCGCTGCTGTCGGAGCTTTTCTCCTCGTCGCCCTCCTCCTCCTGCTTCTTCTTGGACTCCAGCTTTGCCTTCTTTGCCATCAGCTTTTTCTGCTTCAGCTTTTCCCGCTTCTTCCGCCGCTTTGCTGTTCTTTCTTCGGCGTCTTGTTGGTTTTGATCCACCTTATCCAGATACTGCAAGTCTTCGTTGTACTTGGCTGCTATCTTGTCCAGGAAGTCCTGTCTCTGGTACTCTCTGCGGCGGAGGTGTCGGTAGACATGAAACTCCCCGCTGCCTGCACCGGCGCTGGAGCCCATCACGTCCCGGACGAACTCCGGCGGAGCCCGCGGGTTCCACTCCTTCGGCCGGTCCGGGATGGGAGCGACCTTATCTGGGTTTCTCATTAACCTCTCCAACTTCAGACGTTGTTCCTCGGCCGGAGTTTTGGCGATTATCAGAGGCTGAGCCTCTTTTCCTCCAGATTTCCCCGGCTTGTTATTCTTCTCCGTGTGCGCCGCCATCTTTCCAACAACCACCGTCTTCTTCCGTTTTACTCCTGTTGCCCCGGAAGTTCTTAAGGGCTTCTGTTTCCTGGAAATAGTTATTTTAATTTTTTAATAAATTGACTTCTTTTCAAGTAAAGTTCAAAAATAATAATATGTGTGTTATAGTTACTTTGGTTGTTTAATTCATTTTCCTTAAATCCTCACTGTGAATATTATTCCTTGTGTAACTGGTGTTATCGACGCATGGCTAGACCAATGGCAAATCATTTTAGAAATTGTTTGGGCACAGCTGTCCAATCAACGCCCTAGTCCCGCCCCTTCTCGCGAGGGTGAACTGTTGTCTGTCTGCTTTCAGTCCGGCTTGTTCAGAAGCAGGTTAGTCCATTTCTGAGACATTTTTCTCGCTTCATATAAAGAAAGAACTTAACAAAAGACAATGAACAGTTTAATCAGAACAACTGCGAGGTGTCTGCGGTCGGGGGCGGCAGTCTATCTCCCCAGACAGGCCGACAGACGCGTGTTGTCGGCCCCGGCCCGGTTCCTGTGCGCGGCGGCGGACCTCCAGAAAGACCTTGCTGAGATGGTGAAGAAGGACAAAGTGGTGGTGTTCATGAAGGGGACGCCTGCACAGCCCATGTGTGGCTTCAGTAATGCCGTGGTTCAGATCCTGCGGATGCATGGTGTGGACCAATATGCTGCGTACAACGTATTAGAGGACTCCGAGCTCAGAGAAGGTCAGTAAACTGAGATAAC
Organism: Centropristis striata; assembly: GCF_030273125.1. Classification (NCBI taxonomy): domain Eukaryota; kingdom Metazoa; phylum Chordata; class Actinopteri; order Perciformes; family Serranidae; genus Centropristis; species Centropristis striata. The sequence continues at coordinate 8,588,576 of NC_081534.1, forward strand.
CTGCTCATGACATGACAGCAACAAGTTGTCACCTCTCAATCTAACTTGAAATTTTGGCTAAACTTCTTAATTGGCAGTGGAAGTGTTTCTAGACTTTTTGCTTGTAATTAATGTGACCAGATAATTAATTTATCAGGTTCTTAAAGATATGCTTGTCATTCACACGTTTTTTATTGGCACAGTCAAACCAACCATATTTATCAGTCATCTGTCAACGACACTCTTTAGCTAGTTATTGACAAGTGTTTGACAGTTTTTATCAGTGCTCTGCAGCAGGGCCCAAGGGTGTGGTCCAAGTCAAACATGACACCAACAGTATGTCTTTGCGAGTGAATCCAGCCATAACTGGAAAACTTACTGTTTTAAACAATGGCAGCACATATGTAAAGGAACAAGGAAATGTTTTTCTAGTTACAACAGCACTGACCTTTCATAGGATTTTGTAAATGGAGGCATATGATGCAACTGCAGTGTAATGCTGATATAAGTGATGACATATAACTCACCCAGCATCCAGTTGATGTGGCTTCAGTACATCAGTAGACCTCAGTACAGATATATTTTTTACTTTAGGATGAGTCTGTTAGGAATTCAAATCCTGATGGGTTCACCCATTAGTCCAAGGTGGTTAGCATTAGTCTTAGTTTTGTAGTCACACCAGATGAACAGCCAAAAACTTACTTTTGTTGTGTTCCGTATTTATATCAGTTGGCTGAATCAATTTATTTTGTTTTAATGTTGTGTTTTATTTTGATGCAACTGATTGAAATTACCCTCCAACATTTTATTCTTATATTTATACGTTACCTTGACTATACTGACTTGTATCTGAAAAAGTTTGTCACTGGATAGATGCTTTCATATTCCTCTACTGAATATTCTTCCCTGAAACCTGAGCTTCAGGTTTACACAAGGAAAGCTAGGTTAGATACATCAGTCACAGCATCAAAAAGGCACCAAAAAGTCTTACAAGGAAGCTGAAACCTCCAGCGCAGAACAGACTTGAAAATAGTGGAAGATATTATTGTATGTTTCACAACCGCTAATGCTGTCAGCCACTGCCAGATGCTAACTAACAAGCTAAGTTATTCTATGTACAAAATCACCTCAAGCTTTGTTTTTGTATTTAAAAAAAAAAGTTTTCAAATTGATTTATATCCAGCAACATGTACGCCGTTATTGATAGATACCAATATCAGCAGATAATATAACCAAATAAAAACATTGGGTTATTTTGTTCCTTCTTACATGATAATTCCTGTCATTCCTGTAAACGAAAAGTTCTGACCTGTTTTAGTTTTTGTTGGGAAAAAAAGGTTGAATAACACTTTGGAAACAGTACTGTCAGTCTTGTGGCATAAAATGAGACGTGCCAGAAATTCATCCCTTTCAAGATAGATTTAAATGCAAAAATGTGAGAATGTACAATTTTTCTGGCTTTAGTCATGCTTGTTGACAACTCCCGATAATTTGAATGCACATCTCAAAATCACTTATTGTCTTTTTTATTTACGTAGCGCAATAAATATTGCGTCCCTAGCTCAGCGCTTAATTCTCCTTATGATGACTTACAAACTGCTGTTGCTGAGTGCTGTTTTTACAATAAATTACTTCCTGCTGCTTTTTTTTGACAAAGCAAACCACCAACTCCTGGTGTCAAGAACATTAAGAAGAAGGCATGTAACTGGTTTAAACTATAATTTAGTTCAAATACATTGTAATAGTTTAGTAGTCCTCCCTTGACAATCTAGCCTGATACTAGGTGGCCTGAAATATATGTGGATACTCATATCCACATATATTTAGGCTGAATATCGATATACAATATATATCCTGATATTTTTATCACAAAGTGAGAGCAAATGTTCAGTCAAAGCCAAATATGACATGTAGTAGTCTTAGTGGACTGTTTTAAGTGAACATAAATACTGTATAACAACAGGAGTACCTTTTTAAAAAAAAAAAAAAATCAATGCTCCATAAAGTGCACATTTAAAAAAAAAAATCTTAAATATAAATAGCCTATGAAATGAAATAGGCCAATCTTTTTCTGAAATAAATATATTTATATGAGAAAATAATAACGAACATTACAAAAGAACTAAATATGACAATCCCTAGTAATGGCAGCATTGATACATAAAGCAGCTTGCCTCACAGATCACAGTGCAAATTTGAACAATGTCAATATATGTGATATGGTCTAATTCAATATTACATTAACTCATTGAAGCCTGGAAAGCGGATACGTCGTTTTGTAGTATTTCTATAAGCTCTCAAATACTTTTTGAATTTCATTTCTATCTGCTACAGAGGCTGAAAAATCTATTATTTAGTAGAAGTGTTGACACTTATGTTGAATTTCCAGAAAAACTTCAGGTTTTAGGGGCTTAGTTTAAAATCGCCCAGAGGGTTTTACAGGCGTTTTAGGCCTCAATGGGTTAAAAAATATATCAATATATTTTTTCGCCCAGCCCTAGCTGACACCTGGTCTAGTATTGGTTTATTTCTGACTCTGACTCCACTGCCACCTGCCTCCCACAGGAGTCAAGGCCTTCTCCAACTGGCCCACCATCCCTCAGGTGTACTTCAGCGGAGAGTTCGTGGGCGGCTGCGACATCCTGCTCCAGATGCACCAGAACGGAGACCTGGTGGACGAGCTAAAGAAGCTGGGCATCAGCTCTGCACTGCTGGAGGCTGAGAAAGAGTCAAAGTAGAGGGAAAGGATGAACTCCAAACAGCTGAGACAGAGGACACATTAATCAGGTTTAATCCCCCACTCAGACGATCAGATGAATCAACTCTTTAGGCAGACGTACGTTAAAGTGACTCACCTTTCTGGCCAAGCAGGCTCAGCTGGAGTGCAGATGACCATTGGAAGTAGTTTTGAGGCAGCACTGTATCTTAAGTCATGGATGTTTTACCATAGTCTATGCACATACCATACAGAGTTTCTGCTGTACTGCTTATACTCTACATTTGCACAGATACTATATCTGACAGGTGAGGACAGTGTCTTAACAGGAATCCAAAATCAGATTTTCATAACTCTCGACCTACATTACATGGTTATATTCTCTTTTAAAGCTGATTCTTTTGGCCATTTCTGGTCTTTGGAAACTAGTTGCAATCCTAAGATATTATCAGCTTTTAAGTTGATCAGGCAAACGAACCAAACAAACCAAAACAGCCAAGGTTGGGGGCCAGAAAACCAAAACAGTGAGCTCAAAGATGCTATGAAGCTTCGTGGCTGGGGAAACTGTCAGCTCATAATTCTCTTTGGCTTTTTCACATTACAGTCATGAGATCCATTTTTGTTATTTAACATATTAATCAAGCAGCTTAAATATTTCTCTCACACAAAGCAACTACAAGGACCTTTTCTAATGCTGATCAGCTGCCTCAGTATGATCTCAAAAAGCACACTAAAACAATCGGCAAGAATACTGGCTGTTTCTATCGAGTTGTTCTTAATAGGTGCCACAGGGTCAGATTCTGACTAAATCATGCAGCTTCTCCTGGAAGATAATACAGAGAGAGAGACACACTGCTGGCAGCCCCCTCTGTGTTGAGGCATGGGAGATCCAGAACCAGGACCATGTGGGCTGTCAGACTCACTTCAGGTTTTCTAACAGCAGTCTGGTGCTCGTGGAAACTCTCTTTTGTCCACAGGTGTCGCCAAACTCAACACAAAATGACATTTCCTTGTAGCCGCTTTAACACATGGAACTTACAGCAATTACTTAAATATTAGCTAATACTATCTTATAATAAATTGTATCAAAAATCCATACCAGCAAAGTTGTTGAGACTTTTTAGTGAAGGAAACAGTAATGAGAAGTCCAACTATAACCCGCTGTTAGAGACATCATTTCACATCGACTTCTACTGCCGGAGGGACACGGTCAGGTCCCCTCACTGTGCTTTAATCAGTTTACACTAAAAGCCCTCTAAAGCCCTGCTACCTCCGCTGTCCACCTTTTCTCCAAATCACAGTCAGTTTAAGACCAAATGAGCCTCAGGGTGCACTAAGACTAAATTAAGATCTTTATATCGCTGCTTGGATCCCACCAGGAAAAGATTTCATCACACGAAAAACTTTATAAAATGCACTGCCTGCAACTACAGTATACAAGAAGGAGGAACAAAGAGGAGACAATACTGATGTTTATATGCTAGGGATTAATGAAGCTAGTTCTATAAATGTGTTTTAGTTTAATATATGTTCAGTTACAGCTCTTTAATGGATTTCTAGTGGAGGTTATAGACATGGACCACACCTCAGTGACCTCATAACACACATGCACTGTCAGTATGATTGAGCCCACACTATTGTCCCTGTTTGTTCTTCCTGCCACAAACACATTGTGTCCCCTCTGTATCGATGCCTACATTCGCTGAAACGCAACAAACATGCCATGAGACCTTTTTCACTTTTTCCTGAGAATGGCTGATATAATACAGCACATTTGGACAAACATAGGCAGTTATATTTGCTGGTTTTTATGCCTGTCCGGGTCTGTGGTATTTGTCAATTTATTACTGAAGGAAAAGATGTTTTTTTGTTTTTTTTTTGGATGGGTGCAGAGTGTGAACCCAAGAACCCCTGACATTTATTAACCCTAGATGTTCCTCCTGCTGCACACAGTTGTATTATCAAAGCAATGGTCATGTAGTACACTGTAACATATTGTACATTGGAAGCATATTATTAAATGTATTTTAGCTGCATGTAAACCCTGCACCGATTAAATATTTTGACACAAATAACAAGCATCCTGGGTTTTTTCTGTGTATAACCATTAATATGCAGAGTTCATTGTCCAGTTCTGTGTGTGATATGGCACGGCAGCAAAGTCTGATCTGGATCAGGAGCACCACATCATCAAGTGAAGCAGACGGCACAGTTGATGTCCTTTTTCAAAGCTCATCTTTTGGCACATTGATGTTGGTCTGCACCGTCAGCTGTTCAGTTAAACTCAATCTGCTCTCACTGAGCGGTGGCCAAGTCAGCACCTTTCTCTCCAGCACTTGTAAATGTCCAGATAAAAGTGCTAAGTGCTGTGTGCCCTTTGGTTGTGCTGACACCTGTCCTATTAGCTGTGCTTTCATTTTCATACTCCGTATGTACAACAGGCTAATGTGACAGATCACATTCACCAGCATCCATCCACAATTAGCAGATAGAAGGAGTCTTTTAAATGGCATACATTGTTCTCATTGTTGACTAGTCAGTCACTGTTTTCCTTATTAATTGCCAACTGTATAAAATGTCAGTTAAGCCCACAGTGCTGTTTTCAGATATGCTGTTTTAGATGACCAACACTCTAAATCCCAAAGATATTCAGCTAATTATATAAGACAAGTAAATCCATTTAACAAAATATATTTTTAATGATTTGTAGTGTTGCTGATTATTTCTTTTATTCTATCGACTGATAAATTGACTCATTGTTTCATCCTGAAATATTAAATATCTAACTGATTTATTGCATATGACCAAGGCGTATAAATGTGGACCATTTTTTTGGGATAATATGTCAAAGTATATATTTAGCTTTAAGGTTAAGATTCACTTTGTCATTTCCCTTCGTATTTTCATAAACAACAGAAACTTTCTCCCCAGCTCAAATCAGTGCATTAAAAGTTATACATATTTAAGATTGTCCATCCCTAAAATGAAAATAAAAGCAAAAACAACAAAAGTGCATTAGTGTCCATGGGTTCTCTGTTGACAGGTGCTTAGTTTGTGTGTGTAGGAAGGGGGCAGAGTCTATTCACCATCCATACAGCTTGTAAAAAGAATAAACGGCATCCTGCTGGATCTGGAGAAGCAACTTTTAGTGTTAATGCCCCACGAAAGTGGAACGCCCTGCCTGACACAGTTAAACATGCCACATCAGTAGCCATTTTTAAAAACAGATTAAAAACCTACCTAAAGTGGGTGCACATGTGTGAGTAAGTAAGTGTGTATGTGGTGAATATGGCATAGCTTGTCTACCTGCACTCTTCAATTAATTTGTAATTTATTTATTTTTAAATTGTTTGTTTGTTTTTCTGTGTTCTGTTTTGTTTTTTAACTGTAATTATGTATATCCATTGTGAAGCACATTGAGTCTGCCTTGTGCATGAAATGCGCTCTATAAATAAAGTTGAATAGAATTGAATTGTTTAGCTGCTGTTGTTATAGGCCTTGCAGCTTCTAAACCAGGAAGTGAAGCTGTTGGTCAGGATGCTTTCATTGTAGGAGGTGGTGAGGTGAGGAGTTTTGAGGAGAGGGTGGAGCCACCGCTGGGCTATTGATGTTGATGATGGAGGTCAGGTCGTCAGCTAAGTGAACTCCCAGGAAAGCTGACCCTCTCCACAGCTGCACCATCAAGGCTCAGCAGTGTGTGGTGGTGTTTGCCAGCCTTCCTGAAGTTGATTACCATCTCTTTTGATTTGTCCACAATACGGATGTGGTTGTGGGACCTCCACCCTGCATGCAGACCCTTCGATGTCGCTGACAGCCACCACCGTCTTGTCGTCAACAGACTTGATGATGTGGTTGGTGCTAAGTCTGGCAGTGCAGACTGAACAGCAGGGGGCTAAGGACGCAGCCTTGGGGTGTGCCCGTGTTCACTGCGATGGTATTTGATGTGTGATAAGCTTCTCTCATTGACACTAACATTAACATTACAGGTCATCTAAACAGTTTGGATGTTCTAAAAGGCCTAATTCCAAATGTAGCATTTTCCAAATTAAGACGTGAGATATGCGGATATTATTGTGTTTTTTTTATTCTTTGGACATGTATGCAGCACGCGCGGAAAAAACGTCTGAATTGGGATTTTTACCACAGTTTGTGAAACACAGCATGTTTAGATTCAGCTCTTAGTGTGTTTCTGATGGGCTTTACTCTTGGGCATGCGTCTCTACCCCAGTCTTCCAAACTGTTGGTTTGTATTCAACACAGACTTTTAAACATTATGAAAGATTTGAATATCAAAAGGTACATACACCACTGGGGTGTTTTATGTTATTCTGAGTGTGCAGTCATATGTAAATGGGACTTCATTTTCAAATCAGCTTTTTTGTGAGTTAGGGAGTGAGTTAGTATGCACAATACCAGGCCCTTAAACTGAAACAGCTAAATGGAATTCAGTCATTATTCGTGTTAATATTTAATTATCATGTGCTTTTGGCACTGCGACATGTTAAAATGTTCCTGAAAAAAAGGCCTCTTATGTCCCTTTTCAATAGAGGTCCCTCTGTAAAGGTAACTGTGGAACATTTTATTCAGCTACAGCTGGGAACATTCAGTTCCTTATTAAAAGCACCTGGCCTTTGTTACATTCAGAGCTTGTGGCTAATTATCTCAGCTGGAAACCTGAGTTGACTTTATGAAGTTGGATGACGTGAAATGACATTACACATCTTTTCTTACCACCTCCTTTGGAAAGAACAGGCTCATGACTGATGTCGACTGAGTAGAGTGCCAGTGATAGAAAAACTCAGTGATCTCCAACATGTTTTAAAAAAACCTTTAATACAAAATACTATTTTACAAAATATAACTGCAACAGTTACAGTAGTTTTACTGTAAAGACCAGTTACTGAGGTGGGGACAGTCCATGTCCTCCGCCTCCATCATCATCATCTCTTTTACTATCCCGAGTCCAGTACGGCAGAAATACTGTTAAAGAACAAACAATAGTGATGCCTGAAGAGGATCCAGGTCAGAGTTTCTGAAGGAAGCGGAGCACCAGGTCTCTCAGCGTTGTACGCAGTGGTTCATTGTTGTCACAAACAATGTGTGTCCCGTCCTCTTCCAGCTGAATCAGTGTGTCCTCTGCCTGCAGGTGCAGAATGTGTCCGTCCGCTGTCTCCTCCACTTTGACCTCTGTGATACCGTGCTGCAGGGAAGAAGATATGCAAATTTATGCAAAATAAGTATGTGATATTTTCTGTAAAAAAGGAAGGATAAATTGTCCCTAGAGTTTGATAATTTAAAGTTAGATTTATAGTTATTGTTGGGGCATGCACATGCTTTTGAATCCAATCTAAAATGTCATTATAGCGGTTTTTATGGTTGTTTTAAATCAGCTAAAATCCCTGCCCTCTGCTGTAAAAAAACTACTAATCCCAACACGGTTATGCATGAGGAGATTGTAATATCAGATGGGAGGAGATTCAAGGCTGCAGTCGTCTCCTTTGGGAGTGCTAAACACAACGAATGAGGGAGCAAGAGGACAAAGTATAAAAAATATTAACTGCTGGCTGCTATAAATCTAACACTGAGGTTCCCAAAGATGTTTGCAGATTTCACACCTTCTGCAATGTGACCAGGAAAGCTTCCAGGGGCACAGCTCCACTCAGCAGGGGTTTAGGAGCCAGCACCACTGGTGGCTCCTCCATCACTCGTTTCCTCTTCTTGCTGGGGGGCACTGGAGGGGGTTTGGGCACCGACTGGCAACAAAAAGAGAAGAGAAAAACTTTTTTTTTTAACTTCATGGATTTTTGTAAATACATACTTTGTTAATACATTTCAAAAAAGTTGGGACAGGAGGAACAAAAGACTGGGGAAGTTATGAAACACTCAAAAAACACCTGTTAATTGGTTAATAACCTGTCCCAACTTGGGTGGGAAAGGAGCTTCTTCAAAAGGCTCAGCAGTTCACACGCTTCAGTTGAAGTTTCAACACACACACAAAACTGTATGAACAAATAATCCAACATTTTTCAAATCACAACAGCAAGGAACTCAGATGCAGAGATTTCTCCAGATTGTCTGAATCTTTAAATCCCTAAGGAGCCAGGGGGCCATTGGATGGCTGTGACCTTGTCCTTGTGACTCACTGCGTAAAAAACTAACATGATTAAATAAAAGGACATTACTACATGGGATTAGGAACACACACAAAACCGTCACTGGTAACGCTTTATAATAAGCTCCTTAATAACCATTGATTAACAAGTAATAAGGCATAGTCGCTTTAGATCCGGTAGTTGCAAAAAGCATAGTTAACTTATAATAGATGAGCAATAAAGTATATTTTAATATCAATAAGCAAACAAAATAAGATTAATAAAGGCATGGCAAAGACATAATGGGTGGGTCATGGGTGTTTGTAATGCCATTATTAACACTTATATAAGCTTATAAACACACAATATGTTAATAAGCATCTTGTAAGGACTTACAAGGGCCTTATTACTTGTTAATTAATGGTTATTACAAGGACCTTAATAGCGTTTTTTTTAAAGCGTTACCCCGTCACTTAACACAGTTTGTCACTGCATCTACTAATGCAAGTTAAGACAACTTCTCTGGGCCCAAAGCCAGCATCAGTGATGGTGTGTGTGGGGTGTTGGTGCCCATGGCACCATGGGTAGCTGTCACATCTGTGAAAGCACAATTTATGTAGAGTGAGGACTAGACTGTCCTGCCTGCAGTTCAGATCTGTCTCCCATTTAAGATGTGTGGCTCATTATGAAGCACAAAATATGACAACAGAGACCACAGACTGTTGAGCAAATGAAGTCATACATCAAACAGTTTCAGAACTTCAACCATTAGTGTCGTCAGTCCCATAACACTTACTGAGAAAGAAAAGGTGATGTAACATAGGGCTGGGCAATATATCCATATAAAAATATATCGATATATTTTAAATGTGATATGGAGTTAGATCACATCGTACATATCGATATAGTTCAATTTTTTCTCTCTTTATATACAAATGCTGCCATTGTCATAGTTCTTTTGTAATGTTAGTTATTATTTTCTCATATAAATATATTTATTTCAGAAAAAGATTGACCTATTTTATCATAGGCTATTTTTATTTAATTATTTTTATTTAAATGTGCACTTAGATTTTTTTTTTTTTTTTTTTTTTTTAAAGGTACTCCTGTTATACAGTATTTATGTTAACTTAAATAAATGGTTTCAATAAAACTACTTTAGTACTTGGCTGTGACTGAACATTTGCAATAAAAATATTGGGATATATATATTGTATATCGATATTCAGCCTAAATATATCAGGATATGACTTTTGGTCCATATCACCCTGCTCTAAAACATAGTAGTAAACAGTAAAGTTTATCAGTTTGAACATTAAGTACATTATATTTCTACAGTTAGAGAGTGATCACAGTGTTTTTTTTTATTGAAGTCATAGACAGCGGCCCAACTTTATTGAAATCACAATTATACCTACACAAACTCAGAAGACTCACCTGTAGTGTGTGCTTATTGTCCTTGGAGTGCAGCACTGCAGACACGGTTGCCAGGGAAACACCAGGTTTAATCTCAGAGGGCACCAGGGAGTTGGCCAGCTATGAAGACAAGAATCAGACGTGAAAATTGGCCACCTGCTTCCATAATATAGATCAATCTTTAATTCTGAAAGGTTTGCAATCACCATATGTCATCGTCTCCTACCAACACATGAGAGAATTTCAAATATGCCCTCACCATCTGCTTCCAAAAGGATTGCTCTTTTATTCAACGTTGTCAACCGAGTCTGTTAGGTCCCTTTTAAGCCGACAAGTTGAAGAAGAATATATTCATAGCCACATGAGTTCAAGCCGCTGTGATGAGACTCACCTCAGGCAGGATGTAGACGCGCTCATAGCGGCGTCTGAAGGGCAGGTTGAGCACAGAGCAGCGTCTGTAGGGCATGGGAGGGGGCTGCAGCTCCAGCATCAGGTCAGAGCGGTGGGACTGGCTCAGTGGAGGCTGGGTGTACTGCTCTGGACACACCACATGGAGGGGCTGCAGGGAGGATGATACTGTTAGTCCCCAAAGTGGCTATTCATTGTAGTTACAGCATTTATTCAAACTTGACCTCATTGTATAAAATGACCTGTTGTGACCTCTAGGACAGGGATTCCCAAAGTGTGGGGGTGCACGGGCTGCCCTAGGGGGTGCGCGAGATGAAAAATGTAATGGCGGTCTGATAATTACACAATTACATTTTTTTCCCCCACACACAATAATGACGCGTTATTAAAAATTTCCTTTGTAAAATGTAAAATTAAAAACTAATATTAATTAATAAATGCAGGCTATTCAAAATGCACTTCATCTTAAAATGAAGCGTAGAAGTTATCTTCTTTCATTTTTCCAGCCTGTGTTATGATGACGGGTTGTTTAGCTCCACCCTCATTTAACTTGCTGTAATTTTTGTTCTACGCGGCTCAAAATATTATAACATTTTCCCCAACTTATGTGCTTTGTGCCTCTGATCCTGAGCCTGTCATCATCTTCTTTGCTCTTAAAAGTGGAAGCTTGTGCATAACTTTGTTGCATTATATTGAAACTGTGTTTCAGATTAATTCAACTGCGAGAGCTCATTGTTGTGATGGTGATTATTTTACTATATGTGTGTTCAGGTCATTTGAGCATGATTAAACATGCCGCCTTTAATATGGCTATAAAAAAGCTTATTGCATTTTTTTTTTTGAAGGTGTGGGGGATTGGGGCTGCATCAACCCGGCTGAGACATTGAAGGGGGTGCAAGGCTTAAAAAATTTGGGAACCGCTGCTCTAGGATAACGACAGCCTCATGAACCTTTACGACCACAAACTAGAGGCCGCGAGGTTATCCTAGGTATACGGACAATAAGGGGCATTCTCAGCAGTTTACAGAACAAAAATGCTCATCATCCAATCGCAGGAAGTTGCAATTCTTAAAGAAATCACCAAAATCTTTTTAAACCAAATCACAGCATGGATTTTTCTATGGTGTACCTCAAGATCTCCGTTGTCTTAATGTGGTATTTTAGACATATTTTTTATCACTTCTTGAGTGGTCAAAAATAAGCACCAAATCTTTCCAACAAATGATATCAACTGAAAAAATTGCTGCAAATTGGACTTCATAAACTCCTATTGTGATTTTCTAAGCCTGGATACACTTTGACAATTTAAATAATTTCATTTATTGATTTATATTTCAGATTCCTGGAACAACTTGACGCACAGTGCTGAGCTGCATCTCCAATTAATCTTCAGGTTCCAGCTTTCCAACTATGTTCACTCCTTTATGTGGCATTTACTGCTGACCTGCTATCGCCCCCTGAATTCTACTGTCCTCCACCTCTACTCCTTTTAAAAAAAGGGGGCAAAATTGTGAAGAGGTGGAGGGGAGATTTCATTATTTAATTAATTGTCAGTACAGGTTATGTGGTTTCTGCAGCTTAATTTGATCATTACTAAAGGCTGGTATTGGCCTTGGTTCATTTTCAAAGTCAAAGTGAGGATTACTAATTATCTGACAAACTGAATTGTGTCTATTCATAGCAACCATTTATTCATTTTATGTCCCACCAGTCCACTGTATCTACTGAGGCCATTTGGTTGACTAAATGAGGAGTTTTGACAAGATGACATGAGACAAGAATAGTAAACTAAATGGCAGGCATTAAACCATCATGTTGCCTCTGCAGGACTGTTGTTTTCCCTCCTGCTCTGCCCTGCATGCTGATCTGATATTGTTATGTTATCTTGTTTGTGCCTGCCTGTTAGCTTGTAAAATTGTTTCCATTCCCCTGTTTCACCCACAGGACCTCTACTCAGTGATTATTTGCTTGTTGCACAGTTCTCCTCTTACCCACTGTTGCGTGTAAAGAAAAAACCCATGAGGCAGCCATTTCTGAGCTACACAATCAGGATATTTTTCGAGTCATTATCTCACTCCATTTGCCAATTCTGAAACTCATCTTTAAAAACAAGACTCCCTATCTAAACTCCCTGCTCATGTAGGTGCTTCTGCTTATTTCCTGGATAGAGGAGAAAGTGCTAACAGCACATTTGTCATATTTATGAATTGGTTGGTAATATGGTTGTGCCATATTGTATCGTTAACGATAATATCGGTATATTTTTTTTATGGTTAAAAAAAATGCATATTATGATATTGTCAATGTTCCTACTTCTTGATGTAGTGGCATAAGGTTGAGTGTGTCACCAGTCAGTCAAGCTTTCAAAATAAGAGCACAGTGTGTTAAGAGAATCCACCACAGAATTTACAAGAAGACTGTAAAAATAAGATAGCTTAAATAAAACATACAAGAACCTTTGTTCTCATTTACAAAATGTTATTAAAATATGCCCCCAGAACCCCTAAATGGTTATTTTTATTATAAATATAAAATTATATTATTATTAAGAGTCAAGAGTATTTTTTTGTATTTGGCAACTGTTGAGATTTGCACTTCAAATTACATTTTAGATTTGTATTTATTTATACAGTCATCTTTTCGATATCTTTTTAAGTATTTCCTAATATCATCTAGAATATCGTTATCGCAAAAATAGCCTGCAATATCGTGATATTCTTTTAGAGGCATATCGCCCAGCCCTAGTTGGTAACATGACAAACAAGTGCTTACTGTACCTGGACTTCCTTCAGCAGCTTTGACACTTGGTGGAAGTTGAGGCGTGTGTCGATGGGACAGTAAACACACTTCATGGCCAGGGGCTGGTAAGGAGCCAAAGCATCCAGGTAAGAGAAGTCTGGCTCTGGAGGTGTGAAAGAAAAAGATTTTACTTAATATTTACTGACTGACATTCTTTTTGATTCATGCCGACTCTGTGATATGGGATTGCTTGTAATAAAGCTGCTGGTTTACCAGTAAAGATGATGGTGTTGAGGCTGGATTTGCCCCACAGCTCCATGAAGTGAACCACGTCCCCGAAGCGCAGAGAGGGGTGCCCGGTGAACACCACACAGGGCTGACGGAACTCACTGCTGAAGTCTCCGTGGATGCTGGGGTAGTGCTTCAACTTGTTGGTTTGGATCAGCTGAAAGAACAACACATGCATTATTAGAAAGGTGTCTATTAGGAATGGGAATAAGTAATCAATGATGGTTGAATTTGGTCGATCACATGGAATTTTTAATCAATCTGTGTATTTTTTTATTTTACTTTTATCTCTGACTACGTATCAGTACTCACTAAACTGAAACACGACCGGGCTTTCAGTTCTGCGGCTGTACGTCAATAAGCCAATGAGCTGAGAGTTAAGTTGGATAGAGCTACAGTTTGCAAACTGAAAATTTGCAATAACAATTATAAAACACGAAAATGTGTTTATTACACATACACCCTGAAGATTTTCCAGTAAATTCGAAGAAACGCAAACTAATCAATTTCTGTTTGTCGCAAGCTAAGCGTGTAATTGCTTTGACCATTGTTGTTATTTATTTAATTAATTAATTTTAATTATGTATACTTTCTTTATTATTATGATTGTGTATTATTGTTTTATTATTATTTATTTATTTCCTCCCCATTTTATAATGTATTGTTTTTATTTTATTTATATATTAATATGATTTAATTTATTATTATTATTATTATTATTATTAATAATAATTATTGATTAATAAAAAAATTTATTTTTTGTGTCCGTTGTTATGTTCATGTGTATTACTTTTTGGGAAAAAACTCAATAAATAAAGTTTTGAAAAAAAAAACAATTATAAAACACACCGAAATACAATAGTATTAATTTGAGCAAAACTAGCTTACTGTATCAAACCTTGCTGGCATGAATAAACACAAACACAAAACACACTTATATATGCAAGATTACTGTGAAAACTAACTCATGCCTCTTCGGGGGCTAAATCATAAAACATTGAACTCCTTTTTTATCTCCTTTACAGTAAAATCTCACCTGAGTTAATTTTACGATCGACAGGATCAAGTCTCTTTTCGTCCTTTCAAAACAAAAGCGTCCGTTATTAAAACAGGCTTTTGCATAGCACTGTGAATATATATCATTTATTTTACTTGTGTGCATGCAGCGATTAATCGATTAATTGATCCATAACATTATTGATGCTCAAGTTGGTAGGTTTCTTCCAAACGCCCATCCCTAATGTCTATATTATCATTCGCTAAAGACATCCATAAAAACACTGGAACCTGAACTAGAACAATCTCCATAAATTAATATGCATATAAATGATGAATCTGTCAGCAACGGGACAGATTTTGGTATCAGGAGCATGATATCTGTTTGTATCCTGAGTAGTATTGACCATGGATTGTGTAACATAGGGACATAGTCTGCGTAATGGATGATGGTGATTTTAGGATTAGCTGGGAGATAGGCCACCCATAAGTCCTCTTAACTCTCAGCTAATCCAAAAATGGGCAAAGTTGGTGGAGCTGAGGCATTTTAAATGAAGCCTGGTTTCTGAAATATGCCATCTGTGATGACAGCCACCTGTCACTCAAAGTGACCTGCTCTCAATTATGCATAACTTAATGAATACATTTAAATAAAACAGATTAGATGTATAAAAGTTCACTCCCTGGGAAGTTAGCAACAAAGAGAGTTTTTGTACCAGGCTATAAACTGTTCATTTCTACTTACTTAACTGTAAAGTTGTTGTTGTTTTTAACATGGGGGTCCATGGGGATGGACTCCCTTTTGCAGCCAAACCAGGAAGTGCCTTAAGCTGCATTCTACCTAAAATCCCAGCGGGGACGCTGACGTCGGCTGAAAAAGCATTTCTGTCCATTCATTTCAATACAAATTGAGAAAACTTCTCACTTGATATAAATCAAGTGAGAAGTTTTCTCAGTTTACCTCAGAATTTTTTTAGGACAACACTATCTTCTCAAACTAGTAGAAATCTTCAACACAATTAGATTTTTATAGTGTAAATAATGACCTCATTTGATGTTAATAGTTCAAATAATGTCCCCATTTATAAGAAAATAGGAGATAAAGAATCGTATGATTTGGGGCGTGGCTACCTTTGATTGACAGGTCATTAACAGGGCGAGCTGTCATCATGAGCATAGACTGTATGATCAGAAGAGAAGAAAGCAATGCGTATCCAGCATAGACATAATAAAGATTGTTATATTTATTATGTCTATGGTATACAGCCATGAACTTGTTTGTCATTGTCCGTATTTCCGTCCGGTTTCGTCCCATAGCTTCAACCCTCTCACATTGTATTTTCACTTAATGACAGTTTATTGGAACATTTGGTTGATTAAAAATGTCTTGTTCAGTGTTTGGTTGGACTAATAGACACTCCAAGGAGTCACTGAACTTATACATTCAGAAAAATACTGATGTAGGGAGATTTATGATGCCTCTTTGTGTGTAGTGTTTATAGTGAATACTGTCATGTTGTACTGCTGTCAGATAACTGCATAGGATTTGAGAAGTCTTCTCGAGTGGCTGGCAGGGTCATTCCAGGGCACATTTGCTCGCAGAAAATTAGGATTTCCAACTATTCACAATTGTGTGGCATTATTTTTGACTGATAGGAGAAACAGCAGTAGAACTCACCTCTGCATGAGGGAATGGAGGCTCTGGAAGATACACCTTTGTTTGCTTGTTGTGGCAAAGCCTAGAGAGAAAATAATAAGAGTAAATAAATATGATAAAAATATCCCAGAATGATCCTGGAGACAATCACAAGGTGGCTGAGAACAGTATCAGGTGAACACAACCTTCAGCAGCCTTAGCCAATCAGCACTGCTGTGAATAAGCATGGTTTACAATTTGTTTCTGTCTTGACATGCCTTTAAGATTACAGTAAAATCAAGTGAAAGCATGGCTGATCCACCAAAATGACAACAGCTTTGTCTACTGCAATGCACCATTTTGTCAGATAATTATAATCAGTAGACACTGTGCTGCTGCAGCCAACAACAGACACTAATCAACCCTAATACTGGCTGTTGCATCTGCACTGTTTTGAATGAATAATGAACCAGTCATTTGGCACTGCATTTTGTTTAGAGCTTCATTTTTTCTCTTTTTTCCCCCATGTATTTTGTTAGAAAACAAGAAGCAAGCTTTGACAAACAGTACACCTGTCACTATACGTTGGTCTCCATCATATTTGTATAATTCTATTTTCTTTCATTGCTGGTTTCCTGTAAGATACTGCACAATAACAGAATTTCTGAAATAGTGACGAACAGCTCCTCACCACTCAGCAAAGATCTGAGAGAACTCTAGCGAGCTGTTGGCGACAGGGGAGATGAAGTAGAAGGGTGTGGTCCCCAGGTTGGCGCTCTCGATGAACTGGTACAAACACTCCAGCAGGTCATAGATCACTCCTGATGAGTAGCACGGCACCAGCACATTGCCTCCTGCTCGAATCGTCATGGCTACAGGCAAGGATGAATAATAAGGATGAATTAAAATACTCAGAACTCCTGGAAATAATTTAACATTGTCTTGTACATTTGACCCTACCAAGGTTGCTGCAGAATTCTCCCAGCATGCCGTCTGGGTTGGCAGTGGGCATCTGGGTGAGGCCTGTCAGAATCAGAACGTCACTGTTCTTAAGGGAGCTTTGGTCCATCGGCTGGGAGAAGAGAAGAAGAGATAAGTTACATTATGAAGAGACTCCAGTGTTACAGTGAGATTATCACGGTAACACTGTAGACCCATTTTCCCGTAAAGATTTGCTCAAAATAGTGGCTGTAAGCACAGAGGGAATTTTAAAAAATCGACAAAAACAACTGAAGTCCAATAGGAGGGTTTGATTATCTTGTTATCTTATATTACATATTTGATGATTTCCTCAGGCCCTCAGAATCTGTATGTAACAGGACAAGATTTTTGATTTTGGTTGTAGTCTGAGTAGTATTGACCAATCACGTTTGAGCAGGCTTTGGTTGAATGCAGGAAAACAGTCTGTCTGGAAATGAGCAAATGAGCTGCAACGCTTGGGCCAAAATGCAATCTTGGAACCCATTACCTATCATCAGATGAAGTTTTAACTCTTTATTAGCTTTTTTTAAAAAATATCTGCCTTCATATGCAAATATCTGTGTATAGAGATAAATTGAAATGTAATCTGGACCTAAAACAACTAGAAAAAGTATCAGACTGTAAATAATGACCAACGCACAGAAGAGGAGATCTTGACTTAGGTACCCCGACACCTGAAAAATGGGCCATTATCCCCAGAGGCTAAATCACTGATAGACAAATAGCCGATAGGTTCTGAGATTGCATTAGGCCTCTTAAGTCTGTTACCAATAGTAGATTCCTGCAACGCATTCCATTAGCTGCAGTTTCAGGCCTCATTTTTCAGGACGGCGCACCTAATGAATTGGACAACAGGATTTCCAGGCCCATCATTTTAAAGGTTTATTCCACCCAAATACTACTTTGTCTAACTTCTTATAATTTTAACAGTTTATACCACGCAGATACTACCACTACTAATTCATCTTGATTGCTGCTACTTGCTAGCCTGGCTAACACCAGACAAATCTCAAATGAGATTTGGTCTGGCAACCAGCCATTCATTTCTCCGTAGAGGAGGTGTGGTTTATGATCCTCCTGAGCCGTTTATTGGGCGCTTAGAATGTCTATCAGAAGCATCTGTAGGTAGCTCTTAGCCAATCAGATCAGTTATACCAGATGACGTAGTAGAGCAACAGAAATGGATGTTTGTTGTGTGTGTGTCTGTGAGAGATTGTTGCTTGCTGCTTTGCTTCTCTAGTTCTCGCTTTCTGCAAGATTTATTTTCACGCTTTATTCCCCCTCATGTCATTCAGCCACACACATCCACTGATTTTATGAGCAATAAACAAGCTGCTGCGGGTCTCTTGGCGGCTCTGCTGTCCCCCGGCTCGTAGCGAGATCACCGGCGAGACCGGCGGCTCGTAGCGCCGCTAATCACCGCCGCTACCGGTAATCTCGCTACGAGCCGGGGGACAGCGGAGCCACCGAGAGACCTTTCGCCTTTCAACTTTCGCTCTAAACTATTTAAAACACCATCTAGAGCTAAAGAGAGTTTCGTGTCTGCAGCAGCCATGTTGTATCCGTAAGAAAACTAGAAGCTTCCAAGTGCCGAGCAGTACGCGTTATCGTCTTGCCGTCCCTCCCCGCTCTGTGATTGGATCCCTAAAACAGGGCTAAGAAACTGCCTTGGTTGCCAGACCGCCTGGAGGTTCGAAATTAAATTTGAGCGTGCAATGGGTATACCCAGGCTAGCTACTTGCAGTAATAATCATCATAAAGAAAACACATCGGGTGAAGTTTGGCAATCGTGACATAGGTCCCTTTCGTCTTAAAAGGCAAGGAAAATGGATCTTATTCTTAAACAAAATAGTCTACTCACATTTCGGATATTTAACAATAATTTTGCTTTGCAATTCAGGACACCATCATAATTTTTAGCGTCAATTCATCAAGCCTCAATTCAACATAACTCACAGTTGTCTGTCCTCCATATTTTCTGGAGAAATGCAGCCGTTTATCATATTCTTGCAGTAGTTATCCTCCTAACTAGGTGGTGCAGTTGTGAAAAAAGGAGAGTCTGAAACTGCAGCTCTCTGGTATTGCAGGAGTCCCTTAGTCCCCGTCACACCTACCTGTGGATGTGTGGTGAGGAGAGATGAACCCGACACATAGGAAACTTTCTCATGATGAGACTGGATGATCCAGTTAGAGCTACCCAATGAGTAACCAGAGCTCAACGGGGAGACCTGTACAGCTCCAAACAACTCCTGGAGACAGAAAGAAGATGATACGATAAGAACAGAAAAATACAGCAAAACAGAATGAGGACAGATGGTTAATTTAGATGAGGAGCATAATAATTCATCTTTACCACTTTCTGTGAATAACCCACAAGCTGCACTTTGCTGAGGGCAGAGTTGACTTCCTGCATGCTGTAGCTTCGTTTCCACGTCCACACATCTACTGCATCCTTCAGCGGCCCAGGGAGCATTCTTATGTATGAAATTATAGAAAAATCATATTTCATTATGTTAAATGCTTCTGTTGAAATGTCACTGAAAGTAATTGAAAATGCACGATAAAAGGTGCAAATTAAAACCAAAGCAAGACCAGATGAACAGAGACTAATAAACAGGCAAATATTAGGTAGAAGCTAGGATGAGTATTGTGTTTTTTATGTCAACATTTTATTTTTAAATAAAAAAGTATTTTCAAATGTGAAATTGTACATTTCTAAATAGTATTTTTTTCCACAACTTCCCACAGATAATATTCTTTCTGTATGTTTTTCACAACAGTTTTCCTACCTTTGCATTTCCTTATTTTTCCAGCAGGTGGCAGACTGGGCTTTGGGAACTCTCTCCATGAAGTTCACCAGTTCCTCCATCAGCAGTCTGTGGAAAATAAGCACAAGAATCAGCATTTCTTAAACATCAGCTAATGTCTTTTGGTTCACTTCGCAACTTAAGCTATGACATAACACATTATTCTTCAAACACAAAATTAAATTCAAACCTAAGAATCCACAACCGACTGGCGGCTTTGAAGGGCATGCTTTCTTCTTTTTTTTTTTAAATGGCCAAAATCTTTTTTTTCTCTTTTTTTTTTTAAATCACCAAAACTACAGTATTTATCTTAGCCAGAAACTGTAAAAGCAGAAAATATTGTCAGATTTTCACATTTCCAACAGTCCTAACCAAACCATGTGTGACCAATGCTTCGGTCAGGAAAATTACCAAATACATATATAAGATAGAGATATTTTACCCAAACACTTGATTCTATAGTTCTCATTTAAAATGTTCCCAAAAAAGAAACCATTTGCACTCATCAGATCCTGTATAAAATGTTAAATTCTGTGCTCATCAACGTAACTGGGAAACCACAAATGACTCAACAAAAACCAACAGGCACATGACAAAAAGTTAGTGCAACAACTAAACTGTTTAAACAAAGCAGAGAGGAAAGGACAAGAGAAGCTGAATAAATGTAAATAGCCCAACATGTATATTGTGTCATCATATATTTTTTTCCCCAATATTGGTAACACTTCTTCCAATTGTTGGAACATAAATGATCAAAGAATGAAGGAGAATGATTTATGGCATTATATCAGTGTTAGATTTCACAAAGACATATTTAAAATTTCTCGCTACTTTTGACGATTTTACTGTTTCTATACATGTCCTTAAATGCTTTTGGGTGTAGAGGGTTAAACCCATAAACATGTATATTTTCCTTTGCATTAACATATAAAACAATATGATAAAGTTAAATTCATTGTATCTCCTTACCTTCCAATCTGCAGGGTGGGTTCGGTGGCATAAACTGTTCCAGTAAAGCCTGTGTTTTCAGTGATATAGGGCAGGGCCATCATACAGTGGTAGTTTGAGATCAGGATGACATCAATCGTAGATAGATCCAGCAGTTCTCTCTGTGGACAATATCAATGGGAAATATGGTTTATTTAGACTAAAAATGTATTATTACATACATAGGGCACTTATTGTAACCTGCACTTGATTCAGTAGATTGTGGAGGTAATGTTAACTGTGGCAATAGCACAGTCATGAAGAGTAAATAGAAAAAAGTCTGAGCGGGTACCTGATTCTGATCACAACTAAAATACACAGACTATTCTTTTAGTCTTCTGCATTATATTAACAATTCCATTTTAAGCATTTCACTGTGTGTGTGTGTGTGTGTGTGTGTGTGTGTGTGTGTGTGTGTGTGTATTGAGTCTACCTCAGGGAGACAGAACTCTGGTTGTGAGTCCACAAACACTCTCCCAGCACATTCCTTCAGCTCCTGGAAAGATGGAAAGAAATAGTTTGTTTTCAAAAACTTTAGGTTATCTACCAAAACAAAAATCAAACACAAGTTGGAGTTTTATACAGTTTTAAATGCAGAAAAAAACAGATAAAGCTTCTCATACCTTCTCTAAGTTTATTGTTCCATCCTTAGAGACCCAACCAGGTAGCTTGGAGAGCCTTGCGCTGAAAAAATAAATAAAAATAAAGAATTATTTAGTAGTCTACCACCCATAAATGAATGAATGAATGCAGGCATTACTGTTGATGCCACTGACTCACCTGTGCACGAGAGGAAGGGGCAGGAAGTTAAGGACAGATGTGGTGTCCAGCCCACAGTCCAGCATGATAGTGGTGGATTTGAATTTGAGGACATTGCAAGGCAATGTGGGATGACCAGACAGACAATACTGAGGAAAGGGAGGAAAGCAATAACAGACACACGTGGAAACAACATCACTGTGTAAACAATAACACAATAAAGTTACATGACAGAGATAATAGAAGCAAGATAAACATCCTGTTTACTACATACATGAAGACAGACAACAGTAACGGTTTATCATTGTAAGAAAAAAATGCTCCTTTCACAACAGATGGACTGTGTCAGTATCTCACTCTCACTGGGGACAGCACGAACTAAATCGTTTACATAGCCTAGCATACACTGTATGGTTAACACACCAACAGGGATGCTAGCTGCTAAGCTAACAGAGTAGCTATAAACGTAGCTGAATGAACGAATTAGATACGCATTACTACCGTCAGTTAGGGTTGACTTGGCCACTTTTATCATGCAAACAGAAAACTGGTAACTTACCAATTTCATGTTTACTAGGATAAATTAGCTAAATGTAGCCGGCTTCGCTAGCACTGCATCCTTCTACAGTGTCTTATTTGTTTCTATGGCTGTTGCCCTCTACTGCCCTCTACAGGGGCGGGGTGTTTTTTGATAAAAAGCTTACACAGGTTAGTCAAATATTGAACAAACACAGCGCGTACGCGTTTGTTCGAAACTACCATGAAAAAAGTATTGAGCCTCGCAACATAATAAAAATATCAACCAGTATCGATAATTATTGTCAACAAATGCACGTGCCCACTAGCCGCAGGGCTGTCAATCACATTGGCTGGCTTTAATGCTGCGTTCGATAGCAGTCGGCCACAGCAAACTGATGTTTGTTTGGATGTCTTTCGAGCATTTAAAAATTATTCTGGGGAAGTACATCAGCTACCTGGTACAACATACAGTTAAATGGTTGTGTCCTCTCTGGGTCCAAATATAGGGTGGAATTTTGGTTTGCTAATACTAAGAGAAACGCTATAATTAAATCGTATCAATTTCCTGGATATAATAAAAATAAGTGCAGTATTACACCTTATAGACTAATGTAGTTTAAATATGGGAAAAACTATAATATTTTGTCCACTTTTACTGTGCTTTTTCGTCCCTACTACACTCACACAAACTCTTTAATTGACAGAGTGGGAGTGCAAATACCACTACAAAGTAATCCTACACTTTTAATAGAAAAATGCTAAATCAAACGACACATAACAGACATAAATGTTGAAGATAAAGTGACTGTTTTCCACCTATTTCCGACCTACTCGGGCTGCTTGGATCCTACCCGAATTCCCGAGTGGGAATCCCGAGTTCAAGAGCCGTCCTATTGCACTTTTCCGACTCGGAGGTTGGATCTATCCGAGTTCCGAATGCAATCGAACGCAGCATAACCAGAGCCTTATGTAGATCAGTTCACCCAATCTGTGGAGGGACTTTGAAACACCTACAGAAATATGCCTATACTGTATTTATGATGATATATGAACTTGGTGGTCAGCTCTTAACACATTAGTTGTATCCGGGTTTTTTAAAGTTTATATAGGAGAATATTTTAGCAGCCAGAGGCGGGGCGACTGCTACGTTACGGCGAAGTAACACTGTTTATTCAGGGCTCTGGTTTAGCTCCGCCTGTGCTAGTAGCGGCAGGCTAACACCAACAACCAACGAACTGTCAAACCACTCCCGAGTGACTCATACCGGTTCATTTATCTAGATAAACTCTATTTAGTTACGTGGTAATGTTGCGAAACTGATGTAGTAACGTTGGCACCCAGCTACTTCTGTATCTCCGGTAGGTCTCGTTTATTGTCGAATAGTTATATTACTATTTTTGTGGCTAACGGCTAACGAAAATATACCAAGGTTGTCGCTTTTGAAACTACTGAGGTCGATGTTATCTCATGGAGGACTTGTACAGGTATTAGTCAAGAGGATATACAAGTGGGTAAGGACAGGTACGGGTTGAAATGAGACTTTTTTATTTTTTAGTGTTAATACACTTATTTCTACAGCTGTAGATAGCTGGGAACACAAGATGTGAACTTTGACACGCACCCAGTTACGATTGTTGAATTTAGTTACACATTCAAATGATTAATATAACTTGGTCTTTTTTTTCTGTCTCCGTTTGTTAAAACGAAAGTGTAGCGTTGCTCTTGCTAGTTATCTTGACGATAGGGGCATACACAAGAGTAATGTCAACAATAAACTACTTAATGTCTCATACATTACCGTAAAACATGAAGGTAAAACATTCAACCTAATCATTAAAAAAAGAAGAGAATGAACATTTAGCATTATGATACTGTTCAATAATAGGTTACAAATTGGAGCTGTACTCATAATCCGCTGACTTTTAAAATTCACTGCCAGAAATCAGAATCAGCAGTTGGCTATGCAGAAATAGTCACAGTGACTGTTATTTTTTTTGTCAAGTCATGTCTCATCATGACTGTCACCCCTTACAGGTCATATGCCTTTCTCACCTCAGACATAGTAGAAAAGCACAACAAGTGTCTCTTTATTTGACAGACCAGAGGAGGTACACACTCGGTTTCTTCGCCATGGGAAACACCTGCAGCAATCATCTTGGGATCCCTCCAGCCAAGGGCCCTAATGCTGTGGGATGCACTGACTTCATGATGGACCATACTGTAAAGGTAAAGCAGAGAGGCACAGAGGATATGTTGACTTTTTGTGTGTAAATGGCTCCTATCAAAGAAGTAAATACAAGTAAAGTGGCACTGTATTTATTGCATGTTACGGTGTTAGCTGTTTCAGTCAAACCGATGCAGCTTGTTTCACAAGTTTAAAAGAGGCTAGTATACCTGCCCCTTGTGCAATATAGCAAAGATGATGAACACTTAGGGTGAGAAGCTTCCAACTTTTGAACAGTGAAAGGATTTTGGTAGTCATAATGTACTGGATTTTAGATAATAGTGCACTTTATGCACTCAACATAGCAAGTGTAAGTACAGAAGTACTTGAATTGAAACACAGCAATTGTCTGTGGAAAAAAAAATCGAAAATATAATCACACATGCTTTGGGAACAAGACATTTTTGACATACAGTTAATCACTTGCTCATTGCTGTCTATTTAACAGGGCACATTCTTCCGGCTCTACTATCCTTGTCAAGAGACTGAAAATGGCGAAAAACCAGACTGGGTACCATGCAAGGAGTATTTTAATGGTCTGGCAGACTTCATGAAAATCAACAGGAGTCTCAGTGAAAGGATTTTCAACCACCTCTTTGGTAATTATACTTCAAATAATAATAATAACAACGGGTCGAATGCTTGGCCTCTGGTATTGTTGCTTTCTTGAGAACTTCTTATCCAAAAACCTTCACAGCTCCCTGACCCTGCACGTCCTTGGGTAACCAGAAATAAGACTGCCAAATGTGAATGGTTCTTGAGAAAGTTAAAGGACGGACATACCATGGATGTACAAAGAGAACTAGATAAGTGCTGGAAGCAGGGCCCCATTTATTCCAATGAAAGTTGCTTAGTGGTGCAGTGTCCTCACCCGATCTGTACCAGAAACCAAATTCCTTTAGGTCTTCTCTCTTGACCAATGGGCTATCCTAACTCCAACAATTCGATGGAAAAACCAGGTTACAGCTACAGATTGGGCAGTGAGATCCTTGAAGCAAAAAGTTCACCATGTGTGTGGCCCATAGGGCAGCACACTGAGTGTTTCCTTTGACCCCACCCCCCAAAAATAACCTGGGATTCTGCTATTAGCAAATTTAAAAAAACTTGTAAACTAATGATTTAAATAAGTGCTATTTAAGTGTTTGTATCACCCCCAAAGAAATATCCACTTTCACAATATAAGTTTATGGAAAAAAATAAAAATATTCTGGGGCTCAGAAGTTGTAATTACATGTTTGGCCACTATGTCAAGTTTGCACAGCCCAGCACATTTCAAATGTGTGGTTTTCTTAATGCACGCGGTTTAAAGTTGTCTTTCCTGAATCATGCTAGCTCAGTGGTGCTTTAAGTTTTGATGACAGAGTGCGTTGAAAGTGAAAGTACTGAAATGGTGTGTGTTCAAGCTGAGCGCGAGGCAAATATTATCACTTGGTGTGATTACATACAAAGTCAAAGCAAAGGTGTGAGTAGATGCAAAATGTGTGACTGGTGCTATATTGTAAAAGCCTTTCAGCTTTGAGATTCTCCTGCACTGCATAGCTCAAATTGATCCAAGCTCCATTCATAAAACAAGCATTTTAAAAGTGGTTTGCTTTTCATCCTACAGACAGACGGACCTGACAAAGCATGACTCCAAACTTTTTACATATCCGCATCATGTTATCGTTTTTTTCGTCAAATTTATATCCATTTACTGCAATGAAATCAAAGCTAAATCTGTTTATTTTGGGTAAATACTGCTATAGTAGTAGCAGCAGTCAGCATCTCTAATCAAACCAAAATGTTTATGTGCCACCATTAGCCCACTGGGGACATTTTCAGCAACTATGTACAAGTATGTACAATTTTTCCATGTGTTTTGGACATTTGAATTAAACCTTTTTTTTTACAGTGTTTGAACCAGCTTAGAACCATGCTTGCACCAAATACTTTTTCTGTGCTTTTTGTCAAAGTTGTGTGATTGTTGCACATCAACCTGCACTTTCAACTGCATCATAAAGCAACAGTAACAATGAAAGCAGAAATGGTGTCCACCACAATTATAAATAACCCAACTCTGATAAGTTTCAATTTCGCAAGTGAAAATTAATGTTCCCACAGTATGAGAACTAGTTGGACATCTACAACACGACAGCATGCTTTGGGACTTGTAAAACCTGTAAAATTGTGGTTTATAAAGCTTCTGTTTCATTACTTGTCTCTTCCAGGGTCCTTTAAGATTCCAGCCTACTTGAATGCTCCATTTAAATCCAATGAAAAATGTCCTGTGGTTATCTTCTCCCATGGCCTCGGAGCTTTTAGGTATAGACAGTCAGTTTTAACACTCCTCCATTATTCACTCACAAATTCTACTTCTTACATATCAGATGGTATTAACGGTGTAATTGACATCTCCTTGGTGTATTCTAGGACTTTGTATTCAGCTATATGTGCAGAACTGGCCTCTCAGGGCTTCATTGTGGCGTCTGTGGAACACAGGTAATGTTTATTTTTTTTATTTGTATTTTTTTACTTTTTATTTATTTCAACACATACAAGTTCAACTTCAACTTGGAAGATGCATATATGATAATATTTGTTTAAAATTATATTTCTTTCATGTCTGTGGAGATGATTTATATAATACAAAAAGCTATGTAACATGTACAAATATACATGTTCTCCTATTATTATTATTATTATTATTATTATTATTATAGAGAATTAAATGTGCAACATTTGTAGTATTGACCAAGCAGCATTTTAAATAAATACATAAATAAATAAATAAATAAATAAATGGGAAAAAAAAGACAAGTGCAATAGGAATCAAACCCCAAAAATGAAGAAGAAAAAAACTGTAATAATAATAACAATACTACTAATAATAATAATAATAATGTAAATATGGATCACAGGAATTTGTCATTTTCTTTTAAAATAAATTAGTGATATTTATGGTGATTTATTTAATTAAATCAGGAAGTAAACACAGCACGCAAATCAGAGTTGGGGGACAGCAGTTATTCAAACAGACCTAATGTAAACTGTCATGTATAGACTCTTTAGGTATTTGAACTATATTGTATATTGTACTACATAACTGTAAAATGTACACTGACCATTTGAATCTCAGGACACGTGTCAGTTGGAGGAAATTCTAGTTGATTGTTAGCCAAGCAAACAAAAACAGGGCCGTCTCTTCTGCATGCGGCTGTCTGTTTATCTGTGGAGTAGGAGTGGAAAGGGTGTGCAGACAATAGTACGAACCAGCTCATCACATTTCTTTTCAGTATAGAGACAAGGGGACCGTATGGAGATGAACATAATGGCGACAGATAGTCTGTCACTCATGTGGGTTAAAGTGGTATTCCACTGATTTTAGCTGCCGGTTACAGGCTAAAGCCACAGAAAAGGCATGTGACAGTGCTGTGACCTAGTTCATAGCTGTGACATGAGACAGACAGAGAGCGTGCTGCATTGATGGCCAGAGGCCAGCCAGCCACTGGTGTTTTTTGTTTGGTCTGCCACCAAAAACAAACCGGAACAATTATAAAGAATTATAAAAGGAGATACTACAGGTTGAAACTTCCCCTGTTGATAACTTACATTAAGGGAATTCATTTTTGTATTACAAGGTTTCAGAAATGTTATGTTTAAATATGCAGATTACCTTAATTGATAATAATACATAGTTGGCTTGGTGCATCCCTAAATAAAATGTTATATAAATAGGAAGGATTTTTTTTTTTTTTTAATTTAAATTTACTTCTTCTGTTATGTAAAGCCTCTTTGAGTGTTCAGAAAAGCGCTATATAAAACCAATGTATTATTATTATTGTTATTATTATATGAGAAAAGCCCTCTGTAAACACCTTCAGAATACAGATTACAGACAGGAATGAAACTGTAAAATCTAGTGTATGTAAGTGAAATGAGATTTCTGCCTCAAAGTAGCTAGAAAAAACTAATTTTGAGGAATAAAATCTACAGATACAAATCAGAAAGTGTAGCTATATTTTTGATGTTTTGTTTTCTACCAGAGAAAGAAGACATGTTTGGCGAGTTAGTGTGAGAAAAAACAACATCACATGATTCTTTTATCAGATTATTGATGTGCACCCTCTGATTCACTTTAGACAGGATGTGCTGTTAAAACCCAATGTTTCCTGGTAACACCAAGAAAGTTATATTCATCTCAAGGGCTGCAGTTAATATAAATTTTCATAAGTTATATAAGTGATGTTTTCAGTTAGCTTTTTTTAAACAGTCAAAAACATTAACAAATTAGAATAACAGTCAAATCTGACAAAGGAAAATGGCAAGCTCTCACATTTGAGAAGCTGGAAGCAGACATAAACAAGACTAAAAGACTAAGACTGTTTCTTTTCCACGCAGAGACGAGTCAGCCTCAGCTACGTTTTATTTTCGTGAGAAGACTGAGTCAGAGAAGAACAAGAATGTGACTAAAACATCTGCCCCTGCCCAAGACAACTTGGTGAAAGAGTGGATGTACTACAGAAGTCTGCAGCACGGAGAGAGTGAATTCCCCCTCAGAAATAAACAGGTAATCAGTGGAAACGGCAGCATACATCATTAGACCATTGTATTCTTCAATTTCTTGTTGATTTTAATGCCTGGTACAACTAAAGGTGCATTTGTTTGGACAAATATAACGATAACAAGAAAAATTGCTCATAAGAGTTTAATTTAAGAGCTGATATCTAGACATTTAACATGGTTTTCTTCACTATAACCAAAATAATTATGAAGAAAACCATGGAAAATGACTAGATATCAGCTCTTAAATTAAACTCTTATGAGATATTTTTGTTGTTATCATTATATGTGTCCAAGCAAATTATACCAGGCATTAAAATAAACAAGAAATTTGAGAAAACAAGGGTGTGTAATCATTTTTTCCATGACTGTTTATGTGTCAACGGTTACTGTATGCAAAGGTATAGGTGGAGTCTTAATTCCTCTTTTATACAACGTGTGTTCAGCTGGATTGCGCAACATGAACTTTACACTCAGTAACCAATATGCATGATGACTTATGTTCAACTCAAACCACATCCTGGTTTCTTCACTCTCTGATCTGATCTGATATGTTTCACATTTAAACTCTTATTTTCCCGTTTCATTCATGCTGCCTTTATTGTTTTTAAATACTGCACTTTATTATATTGACTGTGCTTTTATTGATGTGACATTGTGGCAATATTTAGTGCACTTTTCCTTTTCTCCTAACTTGTGTGAATGGTTTGTGTCGCTCCCAGGTGAAACAGAGAGCAGATGAATGCATCCTGGCTCTGGATAAACTCTTCGAAATCAACTCAGGGATACCAGTGGAAAATGTTTTGCAAACACAGTTCGACTGGACGACGTTGGAGGTGACCTACTCGTGAACTTTGATCTAGTTTTAAGAGATTGTTGAGTTTATTTTGAAATGAAAACCATCCAACAAGGCAGCAGCACACAATATTTAATGACAAGACAGGATAAGACAGGAACAAAAACTAGCCATGGTAATACAAGCCGATCAACAGGAAACAATGGGAAAATAGGATTGTTTTTCTGTTGTTCTTTATTAAAGTAGATACGATTTACTATGTTGAAGTTCTCTTATTTTAATGTGTAGTTCTTTGCTCTACAGGAAATTCACTAAAAAGACACACAGAAATGGAAAAAATGTAACAACGTCTAAAGAATCAGTGTAATCATATCTAATTATTTAAGGTGCACAACACACCACTAACCTTTTGTAAAACTCTAAAAAATATCAATATTCAACTACTACAGCTAAAAAAGTAAGGTTGAAAATATTTTAAATTACTGTTTTTAAATGCAATAAAGTAACTTTTTAGGTATCCAAGCATTCAGTTTTTCCTCGAAAGGCGACCTCTGAGAAAACTTCCAACATGGTAACTACTTTGGACATTATCACAAACGGAGAGCGGTGTGTTGATATGACATATTCTTATAAAATGGTTAAAGTCTTTTCACTGTAACTATTATAGTATTATTAGTAATACTTTGATAGTGATAACCTTTTGAGTAGTTGTAGTTTTGTTTTATTCAAGTAACATTTGGGATAAAGGAAAAATGGAGGTAAATTGGGGTCTTCAGTTGGTCCCAAGCCGTCTGAACTTTTCTTTTTTTCCTTTTTAATAACTTTAATGAACAAATATTTTCGTGTGCTGGATGGAATGAAACACTCTTAGCAGCGTCCAAAACAAAAAACAATATAATATATAAAAATAGCCTACAGGTGTGGACTGACTATTATTATTATTATTATTATTATTATTATTAATAATAATAATAATAATAATAATAATAAACATTTCTTGTACATGGTCATCCCTATATTGCTTTGAATTATAAGTAATCTTCTAAACAAAGTCTGCACTCTAAGTAGACTCTGGACTTCCGTAGCATGTCCACTTTAGGGCCCTTGTGGATAGACTGATCAGCTGTGTGATGGGAAAGAAAATATAGAATATAACCAAGACAGTAAACATTTTATGGTTCTAATGACTCATAATTTATTTGCTCTTGTCTCCTGTCTACCAGAACTCCATGGATCTGTGCAGGATAGCAGCAGTGGGGCATTCCTTTGGAGGAGCAACTGTTGTTGAAGCTCTGTGCAAAGAGGTCAAATTCAAGTATGTGACTTCCAGGTTTCCTTCATTACCATATGTCCTTGTTTAAGAGAAGCAGGGATATAATACAACATAGGAATTATGTTATTATGCCTCTATGCCAGCACAGCTATGGCCACAGGCATTATGTTTTTGGGGTTGTCCTTATGTCAATGCCATTTTCACGCACACGATATCTCAGAACCGCTTCAAGGGAATTTCTTTTAGTTTGACATGCATTTAATTTGAACTCCATGATGATAATTAGATTTTCATTGTTAAATGTCAAGGCCTCTGTGATCTAATTTCAGTCCCATTCACAGAAACATCCACAAGGATTTTTTTTTTTCAAATTTGGCAGGAACATCCACTTGGACTCAAGGATGCACTGATCAGATTTTGGTGGTCAACATGACCTCACTTCTGTCCCATTCTTGATAATGATCAGGAACACCTTGAAGTATTTTTCTAAAATTTGGCAGAAATGTCCACTTGGACTCAAGGATGAATTTATTACATTTTGGTAGCTAAAAGGTCACTGTGACCTCAGGTGTGGTCCATTCCCGTCAACATTGTATCTAAGGAATTGCCTGGAGGGAGATTCTTTAAAATTTGTCCCTTAGACTCAAGGATGAACTGATACAATTTTTTGAGGTATATCCAAATTTAGCAACAAATTTTTAGACTTTGTAGCATCTTTGCAGAAATATCAATATGTGAAGCATTGTCTACTTTGATGGATGTAAACAGTTACTCGGCTGGTTTGGGGAGGCATACAACTATGAGGCATTAATTCTACTTTACATGACACATTTACAGTATTTGCAATAACCTTCCCATGAAACTCAACTCTCTTCACTCAGGTGTGGCGTAGCTCTGGATGCCTGGATGTTCCCTTTAGATGACGAGATCTTCCCCCGGGTGAAACAACCCATCTTCTTCATCAACTCAGAGAAGTTTCAGTGGGCGGGAAACATCAGTCGCATGAAGAAGCTGGACTCAGCCGTCATTCAGAGGAAAATGATCACGATCAGGTATAACGCAAGAACTGATGTTGGAACTTGTGGATTCTTTAAAAATGTGATGTTTCTTGACATTGTCGTGATGTTTCTTTATCAGAGGAACAGTCCACCAGAGTTTCCCAGACTTCACCTTCCTGACGGGCAACTGGATCGGCAAGCTGATGAAGCTGAAGGGAGAGATCGACCCAGAGATCGCCATAGACCTCTCCAACAAAGCAACACTAGCCTTTCTGCAACGCCATCTTGGTAAGAGCAAGAAAGCACTCACAATCCCTGCCAGTCATTTGTTAAAGCAGAGATGCACATGTTTAATTTGTGGACTTTGCAGGTCTACAGAAGAACTTTAATCAGTGGGACCCTCTGATCGATGGGCAAGACGAAAACCTCATTCAAGGAACTAATGTTACTGTGCTGCAGTCTGCCATCTGAAGCTGCAGAATGTACCTGGGACTTCCTGGCCGTCAGCAGAATGACTTCACCTCGTGCATGGGAGTCTGGGAAATTCCCAAAATGCCAAGCCAAGCCTACTTGGCATTTCAAATGCACTGAGGATAACATTTTGGAGTAGTTTATAGACAGAAGACAATCTCTACCTCATCAGCAGGAAGGATTTGTTTTTCTTGAAGGATAAAACACCCACTCATCGTACCAGTGTTTGTTCATGAGGCCTGAATGTTGCTCAACTCTTTTCACTGTTAGTGAAATCTTCACTTTTACCAGCAATTTTATCAATGAGTGTATATAAACTGAGATAATATTATTTCACACAAGTACTGTATGTCTCTTTGGATGTATGACCTTCCAACAGAGACAGGCTACGCTATGATTGCAGTGTGATTATGGAATAAGATATGAGAATAGTATTCAACCAATGGGCTGGGGATGGAAATTGAAGAAAAAAAAGTTGGAATAAGGACTTCTATGATCTTAGAAAAATGATTAACATAGCCAGGGTATCAAACTTAATGTATCCACCCTGATTATACAGAGTGCAGATCAATCCGTATCATCAAAAGCTCACAAACACTAAAAGGTTGCATAAAGAAACCATGTGCCTTAACTTACAGTTGTGTTCATACTGGCTCAATGTAACGGCCTTCTACTTTTATACACTTACCGTCTAAAGTATCTGCCATAACACAAATCCAATAAATCTGGTTTGTATATACAAATATGTCGTTTGCCAACTTTTTAAGTGGTGTTATCTTCCATATGTGCTAACTTTCATGTCTTTGGGTTGTATACATCCATCCGCCTGTTGCCTGAACACTGTCTCAGGAACACCTGCAGGGAATTTCTACAAATTTGGCGCAAACCTCAACTTGGACTCAAGGATGAACTGATGAGGTTTTGGTGGTCAAAGGTCACGGTCCCTGAACTCTGTCCCATTCTTATGAAAGTGATATTTCACGAATAACTTAAGTGAATTTCTTCAAATTTGGCACAAATGTCTACTTGTACTCATTGATTAACTAGAATTAGATTTTGGAGGTCAAAGGTCAAGGCCACCTCACAAAATACATTTTTTTGAGCACAACTTAATTCATGTGCCAAGTATAACGTTAAACAATTTATTTCACTGTGACATAATCTGCAAAAACACATTTCCGGCCATTGAGGAAAAACTAAGCAACAGAATGAGAGATCGTGACCATATTTTACATGTGGTTAGATATTAAATATGTGGCAGATGATTCTGTGTGAAGCATTAGCAACATCTGCTGTCAGTACAGATGTGTGTGGATGTAAACTGTAACTTGGCTGGTTGAATGAGGCATAAAACTAACAGTTAATTCAAGTTTAGAGCCTGTAACACTGTGACCAGGCTCTAATCTCTCTGAAACCCAAGTTTTGGATGAATGTGCTTGTAGAAAGCAATAAAGAACTGTTAGATGTCATTAGGTCAGTGTGAGGGCTGAAAACTTTTGCTGCTATATTTAAAAGGCATTTTCACAAAGCATATCATTTTCATCCCAAACAACTACCAGCAATTTATTTTTTCTTTTTAAGGATTAGTGTTTTTCTTTTTAATATTAGTGTATTATTTGGCGGGATATTTTGGTTCTTAAAAACTGGCTGCTGTCAGACCAAACCTGCAGAAGGTCCAGCTTATTGAGCTTACCACACACATAATTTTAAATAGTAATTGTTTGCTTTTAGATTCATAATGCATGTTAAAATATTACCTTTAGATGGAGACATGTAGGTTATTGTAAACTCACCATGATCTGTAATATAAATATATTTAATGATTAACTGCAGAGCTGTTTGCTGAAAATGTTTGTTATTAAAGCTGCTTTTAAGAGACATTACTAAGGTCTCATTTCATAACAGGCTTCTGATTAAAACTTAGAAATAACTTGCTCCTGAACATCTCCAGTTAAGTACCAGCATCACTTATAATACTGTTTAAAAGTGATCAAAGTGTAGAAACATTGTGAAGACACCACTAACAATGCAACAACACATACAGTACAATGAGGTGATAAATCAATCTACTGCCCCAGTGCATGCTGGGATGAATTTCAACACATTTACCTTATATAACCACAATTGCATGGTCAGCACTCAGCTAATCGCATGAATGCTGCTCGTGGCTTCAACTCTGTACCAATTTCAAAATAAGAGCACACAGTTAATGGAGATTAATCAATCCTCAAATTGCTTTCAAAGAACCAATTAGCCTGATGAGGAAAAACAGGGTACATTAGCTTGAAGCTATTACCCCCTATACCAAAAAACTGGAACACTGTAAACTAAATACAACTGAATGCTTCAGATTCAGTGTAAAATTTTAGCAGCTCAAACATAAAATAGTCTTTGTAGTTTTGAATTGAATACAACATTGATTTATTTACATTCAGGAAAACACCAGCCCAGCTCCAATATTTCGAAGTTATTTTATCCTTTACTAATTATTAGTAAAAGACAAAAAACATTTTCCAAGAGGCCTCCGACTCCACACCAGGCATGATTTAAGTCCATGAAAAAAATTGCCTCAACAATCGCCAAACCTCATCAATTCAGGTTCACTTGAGATGGGCCAGCATGAAATATCATAAGACACCGGGATGGTTAAAAAGTGGATTTTCAAAATCTGCAAACATTTGTGCAAATTGTGACTGAGAAAACAGTTTTTCAGTAAATACCATCAGTTTTATATTTAAAGTATAATAGTATAAAATGATGTCACATCTAAGAAACATTATCTCAACAAGGAAAAACAGCCAGATAACTTTACACACATTGTTGTACCAAACAAGGAAACACAGGA
Source organism: Centropristis striata (assembly GCF_030273125.1). Taxonomy (NCBI): domain Eukaryota; kingdom Metazoa; phylum Chordata; class Actinopteri; order Perciformes; family Serranidae; genus Centropristis; species Centropristis striata. Next base: position 8,624,045 of record NC_081534.1, read on the forward strand.
CTCCTCTCCATAGATCTGTAATGATATTTATTGTGCCAACATAAATATATCTTCAACACATGCATGTATCCATGCAAAACACAGAAAAGGATCATGAAAACTGCTGCATTTCACATCAATCTTTCAAAGCAGCACAAACAAAAGAATTACTACATTCCAAAGAATTATGTGGCAGTTTATCAGAACAGATCTGTAACAAAACAGTGCTCCACTTTAACACTGAGTGAGCACGTGGATACTGACTGTACAAAGGCACTTTTAACTACTAAGGTGTTTTTGAATAGGAACAATGAAATGAGCCACTGTGCTGCACACCTGCAGGTCAATCCAACGAATCACAACTGTCATTAGAGAACAAACGGCAAAGAAAACCTGAACTTGAACCTGTTGTAACTTAAAGTGTATGCAGGTGATAAATGTGTCTGATAAAAGGAAAAAAAGGAAATGGAGTGGTGTTACTCCTCTGACTGCTGAGCAACAAGCATGAGATCAGCAGAGGCATCGTTGATAATCAGAGAGAGATGAGTTACCATTGACAGCTGAGCCTCTGAAGAGAAGACGGAGAAAACTTTTATGCGTTAATGTTAAAACGTCACCGATTTTAAACATTCTGCAAAGGAAAGGAAAGGTGATGGAGATTGGAGTTTGACGAACTGATATAATTGACTGATAACTATTAAAAGAATCACTTACCAAAACTGTCATCAGCAGGTGACATTTCTTCCTCAAGCACTCTTTCGCTGAAATCCTGGAAAATCATCAACAAATTCAGAACCAAGTCAATTAGTGGCCTTTGATATTATTCATGTTAAGAAACCTGCTGATCCATCTCTATAAACATGACGACAGTATCTCCTCCGTTTCTGATCGTCTGTGAGCAGTTCTCTTTTTTTCCACCATTTATCAGTCAGGTGAAGGTTTTAAGCTTCTGAACAGAGCACAGAGTGCATCCTTGCAGTGTTAACTCAAATAATTCACTTTTCTCCGCTTTTCTCTGACATTTACATGCTCTTCTGTATCTCAGAGTTCAGCTAAGCTGTTATGAATGTATGGATGGATAATAAGCCTGTTCATTTACACATTCACATGGTCAGTCATTTTTCTGCCTGCTGTGCTTCCAGCACTTAGCACCTGTATCGCCTTGAGCCTGGTTTAGGTTTAACTTCTTTGTATGTAAATGTAATACTACAGTTTCTATTCTCCTTCTATGTGATTGGTCACAAGCTGCAATCATCACCCCTTTCATGTAACCTTAGCTTGATGGCGGTTTCTATGTAATAGGGCGCCACAGGAATGACTTCTTAAACCAGGAAGTAAGTTAGCATTTTAGCACCATGGGGTCTATCATCTCAAACTCATTTTGAATTTTTTTGAATGGGATTTTTGTTAGATGCCTGAAATAAGATTTGTAGTAAACACAAGCTGAAGAAACATTTGAGTTTTGTTAAAATAGGTTGGTAAATACCCCCACTTATCAACTTTGGAATTTTTATTTGTCCTTAAAAAGACGGTTGCTAACAAGTGGCTAAATGAGTCCACAGTGGTTGTCTGGGACATTAAATGTCATCACACCTCTGGTCGTGTTCTGCTAACTCTTGTAGATTGTAGATTAGGTTAATAAAGAATTTATTAGGCTACGGTTTCTCTAGCTTGTCATAACTGCTGGTGGATTCAACCACCAAAAGGCTTCACCTGTTTCCCCCAATTAATTACCTGTTTTAGACAGGGGGGTGTATGCACCAGTTGCTCACTGTCCTCCCTCTCAGCTTCTTGTCGTGCATCTGAAATAGAGACAAATCTGTATAATCACGCTTCTATCCTAGCTGAATATGTACTTAAATAATAAAATTATGTCACCGTCCTTGTGAAAATCAAGATCAGGGTTAACACAGGGTAGACATTGAATTCATGTCTAACTGGCAATGCATTTCTGGAACATTATGTTGTTGGTACCTCTGCAGGTGTCTGTCAGACAGATCTCTCCCACTAGACAGGTCACCTCTTCAACCAGGTCACTCTGAAAAACAACAAAAGACAGCATTCATCGGTAAGTGATGCAATGTTTGGGGTTTCATTTAAGAAATCTGTTGATCGCGCTCCATTACCAAATTTGGATAGGGAACTGTGTTGGCCTTTGGCTCAGGAGCTGCAAACACAGAGACAGCTGAAACAAATATATGTAATCCACTCTCTATTAAATACACTATAAAAAGACAGAGAGAGTTTAAAGAGGAGGAGGAATTTTGTTCACTAATATAACAGACGAAGGATGAAAGCAACAAACCAACAAGTTTATCTTCGGGCAGAGTCAAAGTCTCATCTTCAGTCACTGAATTATTCTAGAACAGAACACAAGACCAATCATAGACTTCTTCCAAGCAAATCAAACAGTATTCATGTTGACACCTACATTGTTTCAAACTCAGTTATTTTCATTTGACCGAGATTGGGTTCTATCTTACCTTGTTCTGTATTGGCTCATCCTGTAGAGAAAAGTCTCCTACTTCATGCTGTGAGGAAGCTTCTGTAAAGACAATCACAACCACAATCCAGATCTACACATCATCACAGTGCATGGAACGCAAGAACAGAATAAAAATAGCAGTTTGTTGGGACCAAGAGCAATCATGGAGCGTGATGCGGACAAGGCCTGAGAAGCTTTGGAGCTAATTCATAAATTCATATCGGTGAAGCTTAAAGTTGAGGAAAGTTTGAAAAAATGCTGAAAATGCTGCAGTTGTTGTCATCCATACATGTTTGATATCAGTTCAGTTCAGTTTGACTGAATACTTTGTTGGTCAGTCTGTGGGTTTGACTCTCGTGGAGAAATAAAAAGACTGAAGTGAGATGAATAGACTGAATTTTCTCTTATTTTGACAAAACAATTCTTGATTGAATTTAATTTTGTGGACACAAAATGCAGTTAAACAGTTAAATCGCAATATATTGTATCGCAACACTCACCATGTCACAAAATGCTTAAAAATCGCAACAACGCATCGTGACTCAAGAATGGGGATAAAATCGTACCGTAGGGCCTCTGCTGATTCACACCTCTAACGTCCAGTGGTACGTGCATAAGACACTCCTTAACTGGACTCAAAACACTGTATCCTCACATTTTAGTGCATTAACCTTGTAAGACAAGACTGCAGTACTCACAACCTCGATTCTAAAAAAGTTTGAACACTGCAAAATTTATATAAAAACAGAATGATCATTTTCTAATACTTTTTGACATATTTTTGACATATGTAGTTTCACTACAAAGACAGTATATTCATGTTTCACCTCATCAGCCTCATGGATTGTTGTAAATACAAGACTTTTTAAAAATTTGATGCCAGCAAAACATTTCAAAACAGGGCAATAACACACTGGAAAAATTATGGAACATCATGACTGGGTATGAAAGGTGCATCCTTTATCGTGATCATCATTTTGGCCATAATCGTGCAGCCCTGAGCTTGTTTGTTGAGAGAGACTCCACTGTTGGAGTATAGATGCATTTAAAGCAAGCAGGAAAACATGGCAGCCTCCTCTGTGTATGACTTGGAGTAACTATATGAATTGCTTGTCTTTACTATGTTGACCAACAATCAGAAAGTCATTCTTTTGTCCCTTACACTGCCTTTGACCTGACCCGTCTCCCATTGAAAATGGTTGTTGCATTATGAAGTGCATAATACAACAATGGAGATCCTTGACTGTTAAGCAACTAAAGTCATATCAAGGAAAAATGGGAAAGAATTTCAGGTTTCGGTTTCAAAAACATTAGTCCTCAGTTCCTAAATATTCAGTGTAACACAGTGGTAAAATGCCCCAGCCCCAACCTATTATGTCGCAAGCATCAAATTCAGAACACTTACAATCAGTTTGCACATATAACGCATTGTCTTTTGCTTTCAATATGCATATGTTAAAAATGATTTAGCAAATGATCACACCGTTGTATTTATGTTTTAGACAGCGTCCCCACTTCTGTGGAATCAAGGTTTTATTGACAAACTTACTGTGTATTATGTATGCTGTTGTTAGAAATGACTCACCGGTTATGTGTTGAAGAAGCTCCCCACAAGGAAACACCGTTTCATTTGGGGCCTAAAATTTTAGAAATTGAAACATTTTAATGTAAGGAAAAACAATTTCAGGCACAGTCAAATTCACAGTATTGATTAACTCAGTATAACAGAGTCGTACTCAGGAATTAGTGAATGAAAATTCTTTTTTTAATCTTGTTTTTTCTTTTCACTGAATGCGACTCAAAATTTAAAACCTATGGAATGATATTCAAGTTATTAAATAAATACATAAAAATAAATATTGCTATGATATAAATCCTGAAAAAAATAGGCAATAAATACACAAATAAAATGTTAAATATTCAAAGCACTACTTAATGAAATATAAATATAGGTGTATGAAATAAAAGTCCCATTAAAATAAATTAATATTGCATTGTTAAATAAATACACAACTCTGAGGAGCAAGTGGTCGGTATATCATGATTGTGTTGCTGTAGCCTTCTCATGAATAAGTGCTGTAAAAATTTATGTTTTGCTGAATTTACCATGTTGTTGTTGGCCAACAGAAGTTTCACTGCTGGGCTGTATTAGGTACCAACCAATATATTTTTATGATGACCACAGTTCTGAATGCTGGCTTTTACATGTTCATTTTGTGGTATTCACCTCTGCATAACCTCACAGTTTTATATTGAGTCTGTGTCCTACCCACCCTGTGCTGCAACTGCAACAAAGCCTGAAACCCAGCAGAGAAACACTGCAGAAGCATATACCTCGTATGGAGGAACTCACTGTGATGCAAATTACCATTTCCTCTGCTGTCATAGCGCTGACACAATCATCTCTTTCACTGGTGTCATTGCCACAATCACTTGGCTCATTTGGATCTGCAGTGAAATGGAACAAAGGTCAAATCATTGAGAACAGTATATACCAACAAATAATGCTGCCACTACTTTAAAGCAGTGCTGTGAGAACATGGTCATTCTTAGTCAGCAACCACTTAAGTGCGATACCTGCGCAGACGTCTTTCAAATGGACCTCAGTCGCCTCTTCCACAAAACCAGTCACCTCCTCAAATGAAGCAGTCGCCTCCTCTGCAAAACTAGTCGCCTCCTCGACAAAACTGGTTGCCTCCTCATAAGAATCTGTCGCCTCCTCAAATGAAGCAGTCGACTCCTCGACAAAACTAGTTGCCTCCTCAAAAGAATCAGTTGACTCCTCAAATGAAGCGGTCGCCTCCTCAAATGAAGCGGTCGTCTCCTCAAATGAAGCGGTCGCCTCCTCGACAAAACCGGTCGCCTCCTCGACAAAACCGGTCGCCTCCTCGACAAAACCGGTCGCCTCCTCGACAAAACCGGTCGCCTCCTCGACAAAACCGGTCGCCTCCTCAAATGAAGCAGTCGCCTCCTCGACAAAGCTAGTCGTCTCTTCGACAAAGCTAGTTGCCTCCTCAAAAGAATCAGTTGACTCCTCAAATGAAGCGGTCGCCTCCTCAAATGAAGCGGTCGCCTCCTCAAATGAAGCGGTCGCCTCCTCGACAAAACCGGTCGCCTCCTCGACAAAGCTAGTCGTCTCTTCGACAAAGCTAGTTGCCTCCTCAAAAGAATCCGTCGCCTCCTCAAAAGAAGCAGTCGCCTCCTCAAATGAAGCAGTCGCCTCCTCAAATGAAGCAGTCGCCTCCTCAAATGAAGCAGTCTCCTCCTCAACAAAACTGGTTGCCTCCTCGACAAAACCGGTCACCTCCTCAAATGAAGCAGCCGCCTCCTCGACAAAACCGGTCACCTCCTCAAATGAAGCAGCCGCCTCCTCGACAAAACTGGTCACCTCCTCAAATGAAGCAGCCGCCTCCTCGACAAAACTGGTCACCTCCTCAAATGAAGCAGTCGCCTCCTCGACAAAACTGGTCACCTCCTCAAATGAAGGAATCGCCTCCTCTGCAGGACACGTCACCTCTTCAACCCCATCACCCTGAGAAGCAATAAAGACAAAATTTTCATATCCGAAGTGACAACTTAGCAATTTTATTTTAGAATTCTGTGGATTCAAAACTTTATCTACCAAATCTTGAGCAGAAGCCGTGAAGGTCCGTGACTCACTGGCTGCGGTGTCAGAGGCAGCTACCAGGACTGCAGATTCAAAGACAGGTTATTAAAATACACAAATAAAGAGCAGATAGACAAGGAAGCCTATTTTCTACCACAATTTATTGAGATTAAAAATATTTTCATGGTTTCATTAGACAAACAATTACCGCTTCCTTCCATGTTTTACACTACATGCTTTATTATTTGTTCAAAATAGGGCTCATGTTTGCCTCTCTCCATTTGTATTGCACAGAGTATGCACCAAGGTTATAATAGTTTTGGATTTTTCATTAGTTTTTAATTTCTTTGTGATTTTTTGTTTTCAAATTCAGTTGGTTTTAATTCGTTTTTAGAGTGAGTTTGCTAGTTTTAATTAGTTTTTATTTTTTGGAAAATGCTTAGTTTTAGTTTTGGAGTTAGTTTTAGTTTTTTTGTAAAGGGGTATTTGTTGGGTGCGGATTAAAAAAAGTCGCAATAATTATCTTATCCATCTCAGCCCCAGTAAGTTTATTAAGTCATAAAACCAGATAGATGAAATAGATTTTATATCAACCAAAAAGGTTACGGATGGAAAAAGTTGACAAGACGTAAACAAAGGACATTTGCACTCTAATTTTAGTTCGTTTTGTTACCACATAATACAGTTTCAGTTAGTTGTCGTTATCTTAAAAACTTTTGTTTTGATCATTATTTCAGTTAACGAAAATGTTTTTTCAATTCTAGTTTTTGTTAGTTTTCGTTAACTATAATAACCTTGGTATGCACACATAGATCATAGCCAAATCAAAACTAACGGAAGAACCTGTAACGTGATCAAACCAACAATTCATTTAGGTAAATATTCTGAGATGATCAAACCTGAATATGTATCCTTGTGAAAAGCGCAGCTCTCTCCTTCCGTTATGGAGTCATTCTAAAACAGAAGAGATTACTGAATACCAATACTGAATTGCACACTACAGTATGTCAATGAAGTCTTGTAAAAAATACACAGGTATTCAATAATACTGAGAAAAACTAAACAAAAAACACCGTCCAAAATACTGCGTTTCCAAAGGATTACCTCAGCAGGTGTAGATGGCTGCTCTTCATCTAGGACATCTCCACTGTCAATTTCCTGTTCTGAAGGAGCTTCTATGAAGATCATCATCATAAAATACAGTTATTTCAGAACACACAACACAATATAGAGCTCTGTGCATCATGTGACCTTTTTTTTTTTTTTAACAGACCATTTTGCCATTTTTCAGGAGATTTAGGAATCCAATATAATACTCTCTGATAACTTGTCCCCAATTATTCTGTCATCCCTGAAGCCAACAGCTAACTACCATGCTCACTAGAGCAAGCATAATAAACTGGCTTCGAGCAGTCATTTGCGCCACAAGCATGTAAGTGCCAATACGGCAGTGTTTTGAGTTTAAGTGAATGTGTGACATTAACTACCAGAGCGCTACTGCATTGTTGGAATAATGATGAATCCCTTACCAAATACAGGAAGCACACAGGAAGGCAGCACAGATTCAGTCTCAGTCTACAAGATGAGAAACACAAGTAGCCAAGGAATTAAACAATTAGGTAGAGCACAAGAGGAAAAAGAAAACGGCAAGCATTTTTTTTCTTGGTAAACTGTCCTTTTATGTATAGTGTGCAATACAAGTAACTTTATGTACCTGCTTTAAGTCTTCACAAATGGTATGTGTCTCATGCAGAGGAAAGCTCTTCCTGGAACAAAAATCTTCACAGGGGACCTTGAGAAGAACACAACACCCAATTAGATTAGATTTTTACTGAAGTCAGCTGTATATATACACATTCACACCTTTTATTTGCAGAAGCCATTGTGACACAATTTACCATTCTCACTGTTGACCTCTTGGTAAGAGAATTATCCCTTTCATTGGTGACCATGTCGCTATCTTTTTCCTCAGTTAGACCTGAATATACAAATTAAAAAATGCAAGAAATTAAATTTTCTATAATGACTGACCATTCACTTGTGAGTTATGCAAACTTTAAAAGCAAGTCAAATTGCTTTTATGCTGCCGTTTGTTTTACTTTACTGAATATAACGATTTGCATATCCTTTGCAACATACATTAAATCAAAAACAGTACAAAAGGTATCTAATGCTCAAAGAAGTTTTTGTTTTTTGTACATTAATACACTCATTCTGAATTTGATGTATGCTGTTTGTTTTACAAACCGTTTTAACTTTTTTGCATTTTTTTACAATCTGTAATTAACATTAAGCTGCTCATTAGATGGGCAGGAAATGTACCATTACTTACTTACTAATCAGAAACAAAGACTTAAAAAAGAAATTAATGTGTTACGTACCGGAAAAAATGCTGCAGGTTTTAACCTCTCCATGCAGAACCTCCAAGGGTCCATCTGGTCCAACAATGTCCATCACTGAAGCATCCTCCTCTTTAGTGCCTTTGGTAGTCACCACTGCACTCTTGTCAAGGTTTAAGCTCAACAAGCTCAAAATGGCTTCATCAATGCCTTTATCATCTTGCAAAATGTGAGGGTCAATAAGTTTGTCTGTGTTTTGGTGAATGCAAGCATCGGTAATATCCATTTCTTGGCTTTCAGGAATCTCTACTTGATCCTTGGTCGTAGCAGTTTCTTTCACAGTTGAATCACATTGCAGTGGTGTTTCGTATGAAGGTTTGTTTTCTGTTGGGGAGCTCTTCCACCAGGTTTTCAGTGCCTCATTTATCACTTGGCCCTCACATTCCATTAGCACAAGGCATTTGACTTTCCCTTCTTCTCTTGCTACTCTGGTGACAGTCAGGTGTACAACTTTGTCTGTTGTAAGTGCTGACAACTCATCTACTGCACCACCGTCCCAGGATCCATGTGAAGCACCAAAGCCGTCAAGCTCACACAAAAATGCCTGTGGGGGAGTTTCCATTAGCTCAAGGGGCATATTTCTCACATCTGTAATGTTGACTTGAGACTTGTTTCCATAGTCCACAAAGAGAACAGACAGCACATCTCCATCTTTGTCGATCACCTCTGCACGGTACCAAAGCTCGTCATCTGAAAACAGAGCTATACATGGGCTGCCTGGGGTAAGAGAGACTGGGTCGATACGTTTTTGATCTGCTGAATTCCCCACTTGTGAGACACTTGATGTCATCTTATCCAGCTCTTCTGATTCTACAGTTTGGCACCAAAAGGTCTGAGCATCATCTATATTTGTGATGTAGACCTCCAATGTTTGTCCCTCTAAAAACTCTTGTTGGTTGTAATGTAGAGAGCAGGGGTTTTGCAGCGATGAGTTGTGGGAAGATTTTTCCTCCATTTGTCCAAGTTTCTCTAGGGCGATTTCTGTACCATTAGTTGAGCATCTGGTAGGTACTTTGCACATGACATTGCCATCACTGTCTTCAAGACTGACTTCCCACACAGATCCTGACTGCCTGATAAAATGGCACTTGAGCATCTTTTCTCCATCCTCACCAATGTCTTCTTTGAAAGCTGACACCACTTCTGGGTCAAGCACTTCCTCTTTTCCAAGACCTGCAGACTCGCTCATCATACAGTGTGTGCTGTACATGGGAACTTGCAAGAAAGACTTATGGAGTCTACCCATCTTGGCGATTGGCATCATTGCCGTATTTCCAAAATCAACAAACTCAACAAGAGCCATAGATTTGCTGTGGATCTCTCTTATAACTGCTCGATACCATGAGCAATCATCTGCAAACTCTGCTTGAACAAGGTCACCTGGTTGCAAGTCTTTGATGCTGTTGGTTTGGGGGGCGTATTGGGGATCATTCAGCTTTTCCACAAGGGAGATTATTTCCTCTTCCTCTCTGACAAGTTGCACATAGAAACTCAACGGGCTGTTGTAGTGCGAGACATAAACATCTGCTTCCATATCTAATGTGAAAGATTTTGACGGCAGGTCCACAAGTTTTGGGAATTTTTCATCATTGATTTCCTTCTGCAGTTCTGTGCCAGGTGAGTTGGATTTGAGCTGTTTAGTTTCTGTGGGAGGGCTCTCTTTTCTTGGTTGGATGTAGGCACCAGCCAGATCAGAATCAGTGGGAAGGCTCTCTTTTCTTGGTTGGATGTAAGAACCAGCCATATCAGAATCATTTTCTGTATGACTTGTCATCCTTGTAAATGATTGCCTTTGGTGTGGAGGTCTGTACAGCTCTAACGGAGCAACTTTCTTCTTACCGTTTTCACAAACATAGCGCAAGGGCTTTGGTGGGGACTTCAGATTCATGTCAGTATCCCTTATTTGACGTGCTGGTTTCGGGGCAGGAACATTTTTCTTGATGGTTTGAGTGTGTCCTTCCATTTCAACAGTTTGTTTTGGGACAACTTTTGGAGTCTTCTGTGCATGATTTGCTGAAGCCTCAAGTGCTCTCCAACCCTGGCACACAACCTCCTCTTCTGGAAGCACCTTAATCTGAAACACTTTTTTGATCTTTGAATTAACCTGAGTGTTTCCATGATACAACTCAACCAGCAGTTTTCCATCAGGTTCTCGGGCCACTACTAGCGCCCGAAATTTACATTCTGTCGCACTTCTCTCAAACCAGCTGTTGACTTCACTGGAAACTTCAGCAGGGACATCAGAGAGACTACACACAACTGCTTGCACTGGCACAGTCATGATGTCATTAGCCTCTCTGGGAACTGGAAGCAAGTCAGATTTTTCCACCTCAATAGTGTCACCATAATCAACAAAGTGAACCAGAATCCCTGGCTTTGTGGCCTTGATCTGTCCCCTGTACCACTGCCCATCAGTGTACTTTGCAAAGCACAAAGTTCCAAAGACTGTTGGGAGCTTTACATTCTGAAGCTGATGACAGAGATTGTTCACCTTGATCTTGAGATCTTTTATCACATCAGTGTTCCTTTCGAGCTGGCAGTAGAACTGGCTGACATTGTTCACACATGTCACTGTGACCTGTTCCTCTGTTCCAGTTTTGACGTTGTGCGCTGAGTAGTAGTAGGTGTCAAGACGAAAAGATGGCCCAGGGGCTTTCTTGGGAGGAGCACTTTTGGCTAGATTGATCATACTGGTGCAGACACTCTCAAAGGGAGTTTCCAGATCCACAACGTTGAAAACAATCTTCTGCTCACTGTACATGACAGCATATATGGTGCACTTCAAAATCACAAAGTTGGATGCTGCAGTTTCCACAAAGCTGTGGAACATTGATGTTGCTTCTTCATTCCACTCGTTATTGGCAAATGTGGGGTCAACAGGGTTTAACAGACTACACCGAAAAGCTTGGCCACGCAGATCAAGGAATTGTGGGCTTATCTTCCTTAGGTCGTAGAGAGAGACTGTCTCCGTTTGGCCGTAGTCAACAAACAACACATCCACATCAGATATTTTATGTTTGTGAATTATAAGGGCCCTGTACCACATTCCATTGTCAGGATGTTGTGCAACACAAACGGTTTCCACAAAAGGCTGAAACTCACTGCCTGCATAGTGAGTTTGCAAGTCATGCATGAGCAATTTCAAATGACCTGCGTTTTGCACAAGTTGGCACCAGAAGTCATTTGGGCTTTCGATGTAGGAAACACTGACATCAAGGACACTTCCGATGGAAAACATGAGCTCCTTGAATGCAAGAACTCTTCTCTCACTACTAGCAGGTCCAACTGCATTTATGGTCTGGAAGGACACCCCATTGTTCCTGTGTGAACCTGAGAGCCTTGCATCTGGAAGTTGTGGCAGAATGGCAGGTTGCATGGTCATTTTGACTTTGGGTTGCCTTTGTGTTTCCGCCTTTTCAGCAAAGCCAGAACTACACATCAGTGTACCAAGATCCCTTTCTCCCTGTGCCTCAAGATCTGTTAGTTGGACAACATAGCCCTCACCATATTTTGCTGCCACATGTACAGTTAGTTCTTTATCCGTGACTGCTTTTAAGAAAAACTCACAGGCATTTTGATTCCATCTCCCATCTTTTGGCCTGACTCCAGCCAGAGTGCATTTCAGTGAAAGACATGGCAGCTTTTTGAACTTGTCAGGAAGGGTCCTGATGCAACTTCTGTCAACCACTTCAGTGTTTCCATAATCTACAAAGAACACCTTGATTTGAGTCTCACCAACTTCAGCCACAGTTGCTCGGTAGAACTCACCATCTTCTGCTTTGGCAGCACAGTACAGACCTACAGTTGGATTTCTTACCACATGTTCATCCACTTTATCTTTGTACAGGTTGTAGATGCCCTCCATCAGTTCCTCCAACTCATTTGCATAGGTCTGTGTTTGGATCCAGAACTCTGATGGGTCAGATACGTGGTGTACAAATGCCACATGGGTTGAGTTGAGAGAGAGGTGTTCAGCTTGCAGTTTCTCTACTAATCCTTTTCCTACTTTGTCCTCTTCAGGCAGTCCAGGAGTTAACATCTTTTTTTGATTTCTCTCTAGCTGAGCTGGATGCTGGCATTTGTATGCAGTGCTAGGGATGGCATAATCTCCAAGTGTTTTTTCAAACTCTGGAAGGGAGCTCTCTTTGGAAGCAAACAAGTTGTTGACGTTTGTGTTTTCGTCCCCATAGAGCGTGACATAGTGAACGCCCTCAGAGATGCTTTGGTACTCAAATTTGGCAATCACTGTCTTTTGCAGAAGAAGGGTCTTGAGATAGTCAATCTGGCTGGTTGTCCATCCAACCCCCTTGTCAATGATCCCATGGAGCGAGCAGACATAGGTCACAACGGGCATCCTGAAGAACTCAGCAGCCAGTGGTCTTACATTCTCTACTTGAACAAATTCTTTTGTTCCATAGTCAACGTTCAACACTTCCACAAGTTTGTTGGTGAGGAATACCTGTTGTAGAACAGAGCGGCACCACCTGCCATCACTTCCTCTTGCAGCACATGGAAAACCAATCATTTCTGGGCCTACGATGCAATTGGTCGTTCTGCCCTCACAGCACTGCGTGATTTGCCCTGAAAGTTTCTTCAATTCTTGTGAGAAGACCTTCAACTGGCAAAAAATCCGCTGTGGATTTGTCACTTCTGTGACTACAACAGTCTCCACAGTTCCTGCTGGCAGCTCTGGGTACAGAAAGAGCTCTTTTTTGTGAAGTCGTTCAACTGGTTCCTTGGAGAGCTGTGTCTCTGGAGGCACTTCAGCTCCACTACTGGACTGCAGTGACAAAAGCACAAAGTCCTGAAACGCATCTGGTGTCAGCTTTTTGGCAATTCCCATCTCATACATTTCTTTGGATATGCAAGGGATGTGCAGGAGAAATAGTCTGTGTGGCACTAATACATCTTGCACATGTGCCTTTACAGTCTTCCCAGAGAGAGTTTTCAGAAATTCAAGAGCCACCGGAGACCATCTGTTCTCAGGGGAGAGTGGTAAGACATTGGCTAGCACACAAAATTCCACTTCGGGTGGCAGGTGGAAGTGCTTTTTCTTACCCCATGCCAGATTACTTGTGGTGGTGCCATGTGTCCTCCCTTTGTCAATGAGGAACACACAGTATTTGGAGCCATTTCTTGAGACTATGCGAGACCTGTACCAAGTATCATTGATTCGAACCAAGCACTGGTCACCAGGATTTCCTTCAAACTCTTGAAATGGGTTTTCAGGAGATTGAATTTCTTTTGCCAGGCGCTCATAATCTGCTGTCGTTTCCTGGCCAAACTTTCCCCAGAACTCCACAAGCACACAAAGAGGATGCAAGTGAGCCCTGGTTATGAGAATGGTTACATCTGACCCTTGTGTAGGGAGTCCTGGGATCGAAGTCATTTTGGAAGTTTCATGAATTCCAGCTACCCATGATTTGTCACCTCTCATAAACACAGGAGTGTAAGCACTAGATGTTACCTGGGAAAACATACAAGAACAGACACATTAATCCCTTAGCGTTCTGAGGGCCTGCTATTTATTAATGTAGATGTAATCATTAAAATATATATGTTTTTACTTCTTTTGAATAGCTTTAATACTTGAAAAGGTACATAGCAACTGTAAACTATAGAGGGACATATCACATAGTAAGAGTCTAACCACAAATGTAAGATTGCTAGATAAATTATTCATTTAAATAAAATAAAAATCACATATACACAAATATATTTTATTTGTTTGTATATATAAACCATCTACTTATCAAGCTTTTATAAAGCTAAGGCTGATTCCCCTTTAATTAATTGAGTAGTTTTTTACATCCGACAAGTGTAAATCTCTAAACTCTTAAAAACAACAATTTTAGCTAAATTAAAAGTAAAGTAAAGTACAAACTAAGTTAACACTAGAATAAAACTGCTCACATTACCAAACATTGTACCTTAAATGTGCATATATCTAACTGGCCAATGCAATTCATTGCAGCTAATGCTGCTATATGGTGAGAATACTCACTGGGTCTGTGTTGTTCCTTTGATGTTCACTGGAGATGTTGCACAAATGTTGCTGAGAGTAGATGCAGTGGGAAACCTGCAGGCCCACAGCACAGGAAAAAAACAGAAACCCACATTGACCATGTTAATCCATGCTATGCAATTAAATATTGTGAAACATCAATGCTGAAGATGTGTGGTATTATAAAACAGCAATCTAGTCAAGTCAAGTGGTAGAACACACACCTACACCTATCCAAATTTGAAATGTCTGGAGTAACCCTATCCCTTTCAGAAAGGCTTGTGAAGATAAAATGAAATAATTGTATTTACATTTTAAATTTACATTTGTGTTTTATCACTTTTATCAATGATCATTACTGATATTATTTGCAGATGAACTGGACTGATTCCTTTATATTTTCCATGCATATATTAGTTAAATCAATAATGAATCATAAATACTTAGTTTAAAATAATGTCTTGATAAGTTACAATAGTGAAATACCAAACAAAGTGTATGATCATGGGACAATACCTTCTTAGAAAATGAGAATAGATAAACTTGCCTTAAAATCCATTTAAGTCATACCTGTTTTAATAACATGTAATAATACATTTATTTTGTATACTTGAACACAAAAAAAAGCACAAACACAATTTATTACATTGTTCATCAAATTATTACATCATCTGTTTTGAAGAAAATAATTACCCACCAGAAATGTATTCAATGCATAACATTGTTAAATTATTAGTAACTTGATCTCTGTTCACCAATTGAAAGATCGATACATAGATACGCCTTTATTTTGAAAATCCAACTTTGTATTTATTCTTTTCGTTGAAAGAATGACAGATAATTTAATGAAACTTTCAAAACATAGTATATCAATGAATATATAAATATGAATTTTTTTTCATTCACTTAATAGATGCCTAACCGAGTAACGTGAAATAAGAACACTCTTATCTGTTTGGTTAAGTTAGCTCTATACCTTAGAGGAAAATCAGCGATTTCCCATATATATATATATATATATATATATATATATATATATATATATATATATTTTTTTTTTTTTTTTTTTTTTTATTTTTTTTTTTATTTTTATTTTAACACCTTGACGATTTGCTAGTTGGAGGAATATATCGTCACCCTGTTAAAATAATCGGCTAACTAATTTTTTCAAGTTTTGCTGGAAACACAAAAGACTTTTAACACAAAACATGACATTTATTGATCATTTCACTCAAAAAGGATGTAACAAAGGATGGCTATTGGCATAATAATAACACTGTGTAAATTATGTAACTTAAGAGAAATAAATCACTTAGGCAATTTTTTGAACATGCTTTTGTGACTTAAGCAAGATATGGTAACACTTTATTTTGAAGGTGTCTATATAAGAGTGACACAAGCCTGTCAGAAACATGACATGACAAGTATCATGAGCATTAATGTTACTTCAAAGTGTCATTAATGTTCATGACACATCCCATGTCATGTTTATGAGACACTCATGTCACTCTTATGTAGACACCTTAGAGTAAAGTGTTACCAATATTAGTGTCAACAATAAAACGCTGATACACAAAACTGATACACAAAACTGATAACGATAATAATCTCTCACTAACTCTTCTTTGCTGGGTTCTTATCTAATGCCTATGAATGTGGCAAATTGCTAAAGAAGTGATGATCTTAAAGGAGTAAAATCACATGATCTCATCAACTGAGGATGTAGGCGATTTTACCATATGTGGCCGGCGTCATGAGGAGATGATTTAGGCAAAAAAAACAATTTTGACAAAAAATGACTAACAGTGTGACGAAATGGGACTTGACAGGCCACAAGCCTCAACTACGCTAACGTAAAATAAATACAATGAAGGAGTTTATTATGTCTTTGAAAACAGGCAGAGATAATGCTACCCGCTGAATATTTAAGTCATGAGATATGTGAGGGTCACACAGCTTTCAAACTGACAACACATTTTGGTTTCAGCTGTTACGTTACTAATAATCCACGTTAATATTGGGCTCACAAATCTGTTTAATTCATATTAACACTTCTAAACAGTTGAAACGATCCTCAAGAAAAAAAAAACACAACCTCTACAATAACAAAACGTTAATTTAAACGTTGTCACCACAAAGTGAAGAGTTTTGTTTAATGTTAGCTAGCTAGCGTTACGTTCTCATGCAAATTCAACTGACACAGCTAACGTTAACGTTCTTCAGCACCGCAACCATTTCATTTACACAAAGTAGTAACTCGACGTGAGTTGGCACAAAATAACTCACCCGTTCTGTTTCAGAAGGTTCTGTCCAGTCTTCTTAAGCTCTCGACGAAGGCGGCAGCACAGTTTTACCAAATCCACACAGAGCGACCTTAACTTTTCACATTTAGCGAACTAGCCGATGCGGTTACAGCGCCTGTTGTACAAACGGCAAACCGACTCCACTAACGGACGGTGAGTCAGTAGCTAATGGCAACCAGCTAGCCGCAACTCCACGCGCTTCCACAAAAAAACGTTTCCCCCCTTTATTTTCATCCTTGACCCGGAACTGACCTTTTCGCATCCAGTCACACAAATAATGGCACATTTTTAATTTTTTGTATTATTTTTTTTTTTATGTGTACATTTATTTATTGTAACAAAGCAACTGGTACACTTAATTTAATGTGAACAGGTTTCCAGTGGAACAGGAGAAACACTGCAGACTCGGCAGAAATATTTTTCTCTCCCATCGCAAAATGTAAGGTCAGCTCAAAATTAGATTTTAGGTCGCTTCTATTTAAAAAAAAAAAAAAAAAAAAGTAAATTTCAAACCTTCTTGTGGATGTTTCAAAAACAAGATGATTTTTTCTTAGAAGTCTGTAATATAATTTGGGCGAGCACTTACCATTCTTATCTACAGGCAATTCATAGTTTTCAGAAATCCTTTGTAAGAATTGCCACTAACTCTTCTTATTTAGCCCCAACTAAACCATTATCTAAACAATTGCAACTACTAACAATTTATGAGGTCAATAAGTATCAAACAGGGGTTCTTATGTATAAAGTACTTTGCCTTCCTGCATCTTTACCTAACTTTTTTCATAGTTACTTTGAGTTTAATTCTCATTATCATGCACATCTTCCAAGAAGAAAGAATGATTTACATATTCCTTTCTGTAGGACCTCTGTTGCTAAATTCTCATTTGTTTATCAAAGTGCAGTGCTGTGGAATGACATAAAAAATCTAACAAAATCATGTTCCTCTTTAAATACTTTTAAGACCAAGCTCAAAAAATCCCTATAGATGTTCTACACCTTTGTATTTGTTTTGTTTATATTTTGTTTGTATTTTTTAATTTTCATCTAGCTAGGTAATTTAAGTAAAGTATAGTTACTTATAGGTTTAAGAGGGCGGGTCGTGTATAAGCCCTTTGGGCTTTTTGATCTTTCCTGCATTTTCTTTTACTGTTTCTTGTACTGTTATTTCCTTATGATTGTATGTTTTTTTTAAGTGCAAACAACAATACATTTTTTTAAAAAGTATATATATATATATATATATATATATATACAACACACATACATACATACATACATACATACATATACACATACACACACAATATATATGTATGTGTATGTATATATATATATACATATATACATATACAGCCTTAGGCCTATATGTGGAGAAAAAAAAATATTTAAAAATAAAACATTTAGGTCACAAAGCCAGAGGTTCATGACACATAACACTTTTGCAGAGGCCAGTTAACAAACATTAACAATATTTAATAGAAAAATTGAAAAACATTAAAAGTCTCATAACTCATCTGTCTTTGTAATTCTTTATTTTCAAATGAACTGATTTATTAACTAAATTAACCTGGCACAAGGACACTTGCCTACAGGAGGGTCCAGGGGATCTGGATCTGTTTTGTTTTTATGATAAACAAATAGACACCTCTTTTAATTTTTATTACAGAAAAATTCACTCAGTGTGAATCAATTAATTTTAACTCTGAATCAGAAATTGGTCAGTTCCCTACCAAATATCGCAAGCATCACTGCAACTGGTTAAAAATAAGCCACCTGGTGTAATTCTTTAGTAAGTTTAACTTCAAACAACACTTTTGAAGGGGTGATGAGGAAAGTGTTGCCTCAGTTATTTCACCAGCACCTTCCTCTACACACACAGGATGACAGCAGGGGAAATTGGTGAAATATCACTCAGACTGTGAATAATCATATGTTAAGTCATGAGTAATGTATAGGCAGGTACAACAACATGGAACATTTTGTGTTTTAAGGTTTTATTTAACATTGTAGTGTTCTTGCTGAACCACTATATCAACAAAAAAAATCTAGCACCGACCAGTTCCTCGTGTCATCTCGTGTTGCAGAAACACAAGGATGTTGACAGGCGTATGACATTTGATTTGGAAGATCTGAGTACCCTGTGATTTGATTTGATTTGGCTTGAGAAATTGATGTTTTCTTATATGTGGATCTGAAGAGAAATAAAATTGGCACATCATTTGTCATTGATTAATCTGAAACTGTCTTTGAGGAAAACAAATGTCCTCCAAATCTTCAAGTACCAAAGATTAATATGAAGTACACTATTTATATGGCTCAACAAAGAAACAATACAACATTCCTATACAATGCATTTGACATTTTATCTGGCACAATTACACCACCAGGGAGAGCCAGTGCACCATAATAAACTTTACTAGTGAAAACTTGAACTAGTGAAACCGAGCATGCAACTGGGTCAACTTGTTAATAATTGGAAATTATTTTTATTTCCCTTGTTCATTACCAAAGTCCCAAAGTTAATGACTAAACAAATTACACATTTTAGTGCATGCATGTTAAAGAAACTTCCGTATTAAATAAATTAGTTTTATTTTTGCAGAAAGTTGTTCAGACATTTATATGGACAAAAATTATGCTGAAAAAGTAATTAACATGAAAAATATGTACAGTGAATTGGATGCTCTACTGAAAAATAATGATTTATGTTCAGTATACTGAATTCTTATTTATTAAACCAATTACTTTTTTATGTTCAGGTTATTCAATTAGCCTACTGTCTTTAAAACTAACATGACTTGTAAATGTTGTTGTTCACTCAAATTTTATCAAAAGATGCAAGAAAATATGCTAAAAGCAGTCAGTTAAACAACCAGCATTCCATGTCCAAAAGGAACTAAAGCAAAGAAAAACTTCCTCCCACTGTCCAAAGACATGCAGCTTAGGTTTAATTGGTGACTATAAATTGCCCGTAGTATGAACAAATGGTTATCTGTCTCTATGTGTTGAGATTTGCATTATAATAAACTTAAGATAAGATTCTTTCTTGTAATTGCATGTTGAACAGAGCAAGATTTGGTTTGGAAGCAATACACTCCACTTAACAGCACATATAAATGTATTAAATTTTCAAAATCTAGTCAAAGTCAAGTACCGTACACACATGGCCCAGAAATTATTGTTTTTTTAAACATACATTGATGTAACTTTAACACTTATTGTCCTTACTGTATTAGCAACAGCAGTAATGCACTTGGGGCCTATGTGCTAGTTGTTCTGTAGAGAGAGTCATGGGTTCTGATGACTCTGGGAAAAAGCTGTTACTCTGCCTGCTTGTCCACATTCGTATGAGCCTGCCTGAGAGGAGGGTGGTATTCAGAAGTAAGGTCATTGTACTATTGACTTACATACAAGCAAACTACTTTTTGTAACCAGTGGCATCGCCCCCTGCTGGTCATTAGAAAGAATGCAGGTTTGAGGCACATCTGCATTGCTTTTCTCCACAACTACAAGAGTTGTGAGAAGTAACAACACTGTCAAACATAATTCCAAGTAGTTTTCTTTCTTTTCTTTTTTTTTTAAACAAATGTTTATTGATTTTTGATTCAGAATGTACATATATACAAGGCATATATAAACATACACTGTGAACAATGATAAACCCACCGCTAGCCCACCCACCAGTTTCTCATCTCTCAATAGTTACCAAAAGAAATACAAAAACAGGAGAAGATTACAGATTAACATAAGTCTCAGAACATGGTACATAGTGCAATTCCATGCAAACAAAATAAAATAAGAACAGCAAGTGTACAGACATCAGAGCAGTATTACCAGAGTATCAAGTCTGTGTAGAGCAAGGCATACATGTATTATTATTCTAGTAGCAGATAGATTTGTAGAATGAATAAGTAACAGAGTTTCCAGATTAATATGAATATGAATGTAGAACACCCTTACAGGATGTGTCAGGAGGAAGGTAAAGAGTCAAGGGTCTGTTGCAGATCTGTATTTTCTAGAAACTGTAGGAAAAGGCTCCAGATTTCATAAAATTCAACAGGCCTATCGGAATCATGCATTCATCATTATGACAGCTATCTTACTCCATAGTACACCTGCTAACTGAAAACCATTCCAGGGGAACACCTCATGTATCTGACAGAGAGAATAACAGAAGTGTGCAAAGCTTTTTTTAAATTACATAATTCCACAAGTGTTCTTTCATGTGTCCAAAATTTTGACTAGCAGTTATACATCATGAGTTAATAGGTTAATTCATTTATTTAACCCCCCCCCCCCCCCCCCCCCACACACACACACACACATTTTACTTGAATGAATCACATCACTGTGCATGTTGCTGTTTTTTTCTATATCGTCTGATTGATATTGATGAGTATATTCAGGTTTGCAATGGTTTACATGGTAAGCAATAGCTCGGAATGGCAAGTAATGGTAGTACTAATGAAGAACAAACACAAGCATAAATAAAATAAGAATATATGACTAATATGAGGAAAAATACATATTTCTTCTCTTCCTGCCTTGTCCAATCACACGCGTCAATTAGATCCATGGAGACAGAACGTTGGCCGATCCAGGTCGAGTATAAAAGGGCCGCAGATCAGTCTCATCTCCCCTTTGCATCTAGACTTTGACGCAAGTTGACTTTTTGCAAAACAACCTTTGAAAACCAAACTCTCGCAGTTTTAAACCGCTAGAGATAATCTGATCTTGTTGTAAAGCTAAACTCCTGCATCAGTGAACCGTGACCATGGTCGTCAGCCGCCCCCTGGAGCACCTGCTGGCAGCAGTCCTGGAGCTGCGTCTCGTCCCTGGAGGTAAGACAACTATATTTTTTATTTTTTATTATGTTTTAGTGGTTGATTAATCTCCTTATTACGGGTAAAAGCTTCATCAGTGAAGAAATCAGTGTAACTTTCAGGATTTAATGATGGACAGGTCACATCAGGCATCAGGCCTTTTAGAAAATCACAAATTTGACTTTCACTCGACGATTTCTCCGTGAATATTAATAATTTTAAGCAAAAAATGTCTCAAATTTCCCGGTAGGGATGTGGAATGTATATTTAATGAGCGATATGGTTTGAAAACACTGTTGTTTTGGTATGAGGACACCAAATCTAACAAATTTATTGAAAATATTGAAACAAAAAACCAAGTTTATTCCCTATATATGTTGATATATGAATATATGTTTCCCATGGAAACCATGGAATTATTATGAGGAGGACGTCAGAACGTCAACGGCTGCGTCAGAACGTGCAGCTGTACTGAAACATGTCGTGTTCTTCTGTCTGGATGAAACCCTGACTTCATTGTTTCACTGTTGAAGCTTGAACTTATTAATGTGGAAGCTTTTACTTTTAAGGTTTATTATATTAAATTAACTTGTTAGATATTCCTCAAAATACACCAACAAATTAATGTGAAGATTCAGCCTATTTCTTTCCGAGCTACATGTCAGATAGTTCGTGTCTCTCTCTCCCTATTTGATCATTTTCCGGTTGTCCCACTGCTTCCTTGATGATATTTTCTTTACTAAAAGCTCTGAGGCCTGAAATCTGAACCCAGATTAATAAAAAGAAGTGGAGGGAGCCGTGCGTAAAAGCGCGAGACAGTGCCTCCTCTCCAGCACTTATGAATCATTTCTCACGGCAACTTCTTATTAATGATGATGATGATGATGATGATGATTATTGTTATCATTATTAGTAGCGGTGGTGGGATTTAACCATTTAACTAAGTACATTTACTCAAGCTCTAAGCAAGGTTATTATAATTAACAACAACTAACGAAATAAAGAAAACTAGAATTGAAAAAAACATTTTTCGTTAACTTAAACAAAAATAAAAACGAGTTTTTTTTTAGTTTTTTTTTTAAAAAACGATAACTAACTGAATCTGTATTATGTGGTTACAAAACTAATTAAAATGATAGTGAAAATGTCCTTAGTTTTCGTCTTTGTCAACTTTTTTCATATGTAAACCTTTTTTGTTTGATATGAAATCTATTTAATCTATCTGGTTTTATGACTTAATAAACTTATTGGGGCTGAGATGGATAAGACAAAGGAAATAAAGGCAACATTTATTATGACTTTTTTGAATGTCACACCCAACAAATCCCCCATAACAAAAAAACTAAAACTAATGAAAACTAAACTAAAACTAAGCATTTTCCAAAAAATAAAAACGAATTGAAATTAATTTAATTTAAAAAGAAAAAATAACAACAAAATTAAAACTAAAATTAATGAAAAATCCAAAACTATTACAACCTTGGTTCTAAGTACAATTTTGAGGTACAGAGTACTTTATGTACACTTTTTAAGTACATTTTGATGCTGATACTATTTTACTTTTCCTGAAATAAGTATTGAATGTAGGACTTTTACTTCGTGGAGTAATTTCACAGTGTTGAATGAGTACTTTTACTTAAGTAAAGGATCTGAATAGTAGTAAAAGTAGTTTATTATTATGGTTTTTATTTTGTGTTCTCTGTTCATCTACTCTGACGAAAACGTCATAAACAGCTTTTATATTTACAATCATGTTTAGTTTCCAAACACAATATTTTGAATGACAATATGAGTAAAAGTATTTCACCACATAAACATGTGATATCAAGTCAAAAATAATTTTTTCTAAGATGAACACATTAACAGTTAGGTTGAAGAGTAAAATATGATGATCTCTATGTCTCAGATTAATGCAGCATAAATTGATTCTCATGTTCTCATCTGCTCAAAATAAAAATATTTGATATTGTGACGAGTCGTAGTTACGCTGCTGTTTTTTTAAAAATTAATTTTAACCTTGTTTGTTGCAAATTTAATGCAAACTATTTGATGTGAAGAGAAATCATTATGATGTAAACTCACATTCTCAGTTCCTTTTTTTCCTGCAGGAGACGGCTTCGCGGTGTTGGACGGTGATGCAGGTAACTATCTCCCAGACCTCATCTCTTCTGATGAGGAAGGTGAGTATGGGGCTTTTCCTCACGGTCAGGTTTCTCTAATTGAGTCCGACGAGGAGGAGGGTGCCTACTGGTCTGACTCTGCCAGTGAAGACTCTGGCTACGGCTCCCCATCTGAGGACGAAGAGGACCCATTTGACGAGGACATCCGTCTCCGCTCCCCTCTCCTCCAGAAGCTCCCACCTCCTGCTCCCCTTGGTGCCCTGTTCCCCAGTCTCTTTGGTGGCCAGCCTCCGGAGCTGCCTGCGCAGCCCTCTGCTCCCTCCACCCCAGGCCTCACCTCCACCAAGAGGACCAGGGAAGACAGCGATGGAGAGCAGGTAGGTACGAAGAGGCAGAGGATCCACCCTGAGGAGCCAGCTCCCTCGTCTTCAGGCCTCGCCTCCTCCACCAAGAGGACCAGGGAAGACAACGATGGAGAGCAGGTAGGTACGAAGAGGCAGAGGATCCACCTGGAGGAGCCAGCACCCACGCCTCCTGCTCCCAGGAGCACAGAAGAGGACTACAGGGACTCTGCACCCTCCACCTCTTCAGGCCTGGCTACCTCCACCACCAGGACATTCTGGCTCGGTCCTCGCCATCACCAGTGGGACGATGACAGCGACTCCGATGAGGACAGCTGGTAATGTATACTGCAGGATTGGAAAGCCTTTGCGTCTAGCGGGGCAGAAGAATCCTCAGGAAGCCTTTGCGTCTTGCGGGGCTCACTCAGCCCTCGGTAGCGTCTTGCACCAGGGCCCACTTGTACATATCTGAATCTTGAGGGCTAAAAGGCCCAGGTGAACTCTCCACATCTGACATTGTTGTGGATGCATTAGGTAGCGTCTTGCACCAGCTATTTCTTTTTACAGGTCTTTTTATTACAGTTAATGTATTTGGACAATGTGGGGTTCAGTGTCTTGCATCTATATTTGAATCTCACACCCAACAAATAACCCATTACAAAAAACTAAAACTAACACTAAAACTCATCAAAACTAAACTAAAACTAAACATTTTCAAAAAAAACGAATTAAAACTAGAAAACTCACTCTAAAAACGAATTCAAACTAACTGAATTTAAAAAAATAATAATAATAAATCACAACGAAATTAAATCTAAAACTAGTGAAAAATCCAAAACTGTTATAACCTTGGCTCTAAGTATAATTTTGAGGTAGAGAGTACTTTACTTTTGATACTTTAAGTACATTTTTATGCTGATACTTTTTTAACTTTGACTTGACATTGTTGTGGATGCATTAGGTAGTGTCTTGCACCTAGGTATTTCTTTTTACAGGTCTTTTTATTACAGTTAATGTATTTGGACAATGTGGGGTTCAATGTCTTGCAGCCCTAGTTTAAAGTGTTGAGGTTGTTTTAAGGTTCAGGGTGTTTAAAGGTGTGAACAGTGGATGGATGAGAGTGTGTTAGGATTTGACAACAAATGTTGGTGGCATTTATTGAAGTTAATTTCAACATGTCCAGTCAGTTTCTGTCCCTAACTCAAATACAATGTTCAAATAGAACCACAATAGCATAAAAAAGAATGAAAATCACATTAGTCAGCACTCAAGCCTTTTGCTGGAGTACAGACATGATGCTGTGTTGTGGATACATTAGGTAGCGTCTTGCACCTAGTTATTTCTTTTTACAGGTCTTTTTATTACAGTTAATGTATTTGGACAATGTGGGGTTCAGTGTCTTGCACTTGTTCTTTGATTTTTCAGCCACGGATACCAGAGGTAAGTTGACAATTAACGACAGCATTAACACATCTTAATTTCACTTATTTAATAATTGAGGGATTATTCGTCTTACTCACTTTGTTATGTTTTTTTTTTTGGCCACACCAAAAAAACGTAAGTCAATATTTAATGAGAAAATAAATAAGTGTAAGAATCTCACTTCCCAGTGATTCAAAGACTGTTGATTTTACTCACTATTGCTCTGTTGTGTTGTAACTGACAGACGTGAAGTAACTGGTGGCTAAATATCTTTGTCTTCTCTTTTTAGTCTAGGAGAGCCAACATCCAGGACTTGTTGACGACAGAGACGATGTGTTTACCCCTGGACCAGATGAGAAGGATGGACGACTACAGGAGCAGCAGGAGGGCGGTGGTGGCCTTTCTTTCACTAGGCTAAGTATGTAATCCCCTCACTGAGACTGCTAAAGTACCAGTAGTGACACTAAGTGGTGTTCAGTTCATTTTATATATGTGAATTGTGAATTTGTCCAACATTATTCATGAGTTATATTTGTGTCTTCCACAGGGCGGGACTCCTCTGTGTTTGTGGTACTCTTTGAGCAGCTGAGAGTGGCTGTCAATCATCTCAGGCAGAACCAGGACCACAGCAGACCACTGAGCCACTCTCAGCCTCAACCCCCCCTGCCTCTCCAGCCCGACCCCGACAACACCACCAGGTCCTGCCCCCACCCGACCAGCACAGAGGACGCTGTTACCATCTTCTTCTTCTGTGCTGAAGGGTTTGGGAAGCTCCTCACACACACAGGAAGCCCACACCACAGACAGCTGAGAAACTATTCTAAAGGCATTGAGTTTATTACACTGAATACAGTTTGTAAGGACCATACTGTTTATCTTCTGAATAAATATCTTAAATAAAAAACACATTTGGTGCAAATTATTTGATTTAAATTGTTTTAATATTTGATAACATTCCTGTTGGTTGCATTTGAGTGTTGGAACAAACAACCTATTGGTTGTGTGGTTTGGAGGATTTGTTGGTTTTGTAAGTCTTGAATTCTTTTTGCTCCACTGATGAATGAAGACTCTGAAAACTGAAAAAGTCCTGAATTCACAATAATTAAATGGGGACCACATTTAGCCCTCTGGGGTCCATCCATTTATTGAAAATGCACATGTTTCATTTACAGTAATAACTTTATTTATATATGATATGTAGACAAGCTGAGAAAGCCTGTTGAAAGTGCAATCATAGCACTTTTCACAGTGTGCCATTTATGTTTCTAGACCATTTTTAAAATGTGAATTTTCTTTCGACAATGAAAACTATTACTATTTTTAATTAATATGCAAATAGACTGTTTTGCAGTTTCATTTGTTATTTTTTCTGCTGTTTTTGTGTGTATAAATGGGAAAAAAAAGAAAAAAACATTTCCATAGACACCTGTGTCTTTTGTTTGTATTTTGGGTTCCTGGCAGCTTTATACTTTGTTAATTAAAATGAAATGAAAAATCTGACTGATAGCCAAGTTTGTGTGGAGAAAAAGGAGCCATGCATGTGATGTAAGGACAGACTGAAAGATGCTAAACAGAGACAGAAATGAATGCATAGGAAGTTGACAAATTTGGACCAAAATCTCCTGGACTTATGAGGTTTAATAACAAAACACAATCTCAAAACTTCCATTTACAAACTCTCACATAACTCATGCATCCATCATCCTTATCCGATTATCCGGTTACTCTGTTACTATGTGATTAAAGTTACAGATACACACACACACAGATGCACGAGTAAGCGCGCACACTCCTCCAGATACACATGCTTCACACACACACACACACACACACACACACACACACACACACACAGGTAACTTAATGTGACTTTACTTACATACACATACACACACATTTTGAGGTTGAAAGGGCATAGGTTGCTGTATAAATAAATACTTGAAAAGGAATGCTTGTTGTAGGTGTGCTCCTTGTACATAATATAGTATCATAACATTACTAGTATTAATTGTTTGAAATCTCTGAAGATCTCATCATAGTGTACACACACTGGCAGTAGCCCCCGTGGCCCTTTGAGAATTTCCCCAGAGGAAATTTTCTAGTGTTTTTGTTACTAGGCTAAGTTTAAACCCATTTAACAGTTCTACTCCGTTAATGTCCAGTATTGCATTTAACTTGTTCTGACCATATTTCCTCAACAAATTAAAGTCACAATTTTCATTATGGAGATGCAAACAAAAAGGCAAATGGTTATTAGTTTTTATTATTGATATATTCTTATTTTGTAACTTAAAAAGAAATCTGAAAAATAATTTATTGTTAAACAGCACTGTTAATGTCACAATTTTGATATATGTTGTGGAGATGCAAAGAAAAAGGCAAATTTGTGTTTCTGTAAGCAGAAAATGTTGAGTTCTTTTTATTTTAAAATAAGAAATAGCATAAACATAAATACCATAAACTCCCAGTGTAACGTATATGTGACATCACAGATCTCTGACATTTAGGGGTAGTATATAAAAAAACCCATCATAAATGTGTTCTATTTGGTCCACTTGGTCTGTGCTATATCCCCCATAATTTTTAATAGGTCTGGGTTCTTATGGGTTAATGTTAGCTAGCTAGCATTACGTTCTGATGCAAATTCAGCTAACACAGCTAACGTTAACGTTGGCAATATTCTTCAGCACTGCAACCATTTCATTTACACAAAGCAGTCAGTCCAGCACCTGTTGTACAAACGGCTAACCGACTCCACTAACGGACGGTTAGTCAGTAGCTAACGGCAACCAGCTAGCTGCAACTCCACGCGCTTCCACAAAAAAACGTTTCCCCCCTTTATTTTCATCCTTGACCCGGAACTGACCTTTTCGCATCCAGTCACACAAATAATGGCACATTTTTTATTTTTTGTATTATTTATTTTTTTATGTGTACATTTATTTATTGTAACAAAGCAACTGGTACACTTAATTTAATGTGAACAGGTTTCCAGTGGAACAGGAGAAACACTGCAGACTCGGCAGAAATATTTTTCTCTCCCATCGCAAAATGTAAGGTCAGCTCAAAATTAGTTTTAAGTCGCTTCTATTTAAAAAAATGTACATTTCAAACCTTCTTGTGGATGTCTCAAAAACAAGATGTTTTTTTTCTAAGAAGTCCAGATTTGCTGTCAAAGCCCCACTACACAATAATGGCACACGTAAAACTCTATCTAACTTTTTTCCCCTGCAGTCTATTCACTTCAGTTAATGCAGCAATCAAAGAAATATACACTAAAATATTATTTAAATATTATATCTTTCATATTAATACAACAAAAAAGAAAAGAAATAGCAGGTGTCTAGAAAAAAACCCATAGGCCAACAATATTTAGTAATAATAATACCTTTATTTATATAGCACTTTAAAAATAGCGTTCACGAAGTGAAGTACATATATATATATATATATATATATATATACACATACATACTATACATATAACATATACATAACATCACATGAAAACAAGTCTGTAAATGTAAATGTGTTTTGAGATGTGACTTAAAATAATTCACTGATTCAGTGAGCCTTAGCCTTAGGCCTATATGTGGAGAAAAAAAGAAATATTATTATTTAAAAATACAACATTTAGGTCACAAAGCCAGAGGTTCATGGCAAATAACACTTTTGCAGAGGCCAGTTAACAAACATTAACAATATTGATCAGAAAATTTGAATAACATTAAAAGTATCATAACTCATCTGTCTTTGTAATTCTTTATTTTCAAATGAACTGATTTATTAACTAAATTAACCTGGCACAAGGACACTTGCCTGCAGGAGGGTCCAGGGGAGCTTGATCTGTTTTGTTTTTATGATAAACAGACATCTCTTTTCATTTTTATTACAGAAAAATTCTCTCAGTGTGAATCAATTCATTTTAACTCTGAATCAGAAATTGGTCAGTTCCCTACCAAATATCACAAGCATCACTGCAACTGATTAAAAATAAGCCACCTGGTGTAATGCTTTAGTAAGTTTTACTTCAAACAACACTTTTGAAGGGGTGATGAGGAAAGTGTTGCCTCAGTTATTTCACCAGCACCTTCCTCTACACACACAGGATGACAGCAGGGGAAACTGGTGAAATATCACTCAGACTGTGAATAATCATATGTTAAGTCATGAGTAATGTATAGGCAGGTACAACAACATGGAACATTTTGTGTTTTAAGGTTTTATTTAACATTGTAGAGTTCTTGCTGAACCACTATATCAACAAAAAAAATCTAGCACCGACCATTTCCTCATGTCATCTCGTGTTGCAGAAACCAAAGGATGTTGACAGGTGTATGACATTTGATTTGGAAGATCTGAGTGCCCTTGCCTGTCATTTGATTTGATTTGATTTGATTTGGCTTGAGAGATTGATGTTTTCTTATCATAATAAACTTTACTCGTGAAAACTTGAACTGGTGCCAGAACTGCTTTGAAAAAAGCTTTCCATGGACCACCCTTTTTTAAAAAGTATGCAACTGGGTCAACTTATTAATTTGAAATTATTTTTATTGCCCTTGTTCATTACCAAAGTCCCAAAGTTAATGACTAAACAAATTCAAAGGTGGACAATTTTATTACATTATTACATTTGAGTGCATGCATGTTAAAGAAACTTCCGTATTAAATAAATTTGTTTTATTTTTGCAGAAAGTTGTTCAGACATTTATATGGACAAAAAGTATGCTGAAAAAGTAATTAACATGAAAAATATGTACAGTGAATTGGATGCTCTACTGAAAAACTATGATTTATGTTCAGTGTACTGAATTCTTATTTATTAAACCAATTACTTTTTTATGTTCAGGTTATTCAATTAGCCTACTGTCTTTAAAACTAACATGACTTGTAAATGTTGTTCACTCAAATTTTATCAAAAGATGTAAGAGAATATGCTAAAAGCGGTCAGTTAAGCAACCAGCATTCCATGTCCAAAAGGAACTAAAGCAAAGAAAAACTTCCTCCCACAGTCCAAAGACATGCAGCTTAGGTTTAATTGGTGACTATAAATTGCCCGTAGTATGAACAAATGTTTATCTGTCTCTATGTGTCAGCCCTATGATAGTCGAGAGTTGCTTTTCTCCACAACCACAAGAGTTATGAGAAGAAACAACACTGTTGAACGTAAATTCGAGTAGTTTTCTTTCTATACTTTGCTCTGATCTTGGGCACCACATATAATTTTGACCATTTATAGTGTTATCTAACACTTTGGAGGCAAACATAAAGTTTTTTTTATTATTGTTGTTATTATTGGAGAGATAAAGACCATGTGTTATAAAAACCTAGAAGACCTCCAGCTAGCTGCTCCTGGCCACGGGGCTTCCAACCTTTATCTGCGTCCGTCCTTCGTCTGCGTCCATCCTTCGTCTGTGTACATTGATGCCCCGTGGCCAGGAGCAGCAGGCTGGAGGTCCCAGAGCCCTCAGGAGGAAGGGACTGATCACCATGAAGGCCACGGTGCGTCTATCCTTGCCCTGCATCCATCCTCCGTCTGCGTCCATCCTTCGTCTGCGTCCATCCTTCGACTGTGTACATTCTTCAACTGTGTCCATTGACGCCCTGTGGCCAGGAGCAGCTGGCTGGAGGTTCCACAGCCCTCAGGAGGAAAGGACCGATCACCATTAAGGCCATGGTGCATCTATCCTTGGCCTGTGTCCATGCTTCATCTGTATCCATTGACGCCCTGTGGCCAGGAGAAGCTGGCTGGATGTCCCACAGCCAGTCCTTCGCCTACATCCATCCTTTGTCTTCGTCCATCCTTCAGTGGTCTTCATAGTCATCAGTCCCTTCCTCCTTAGGACTGTGGGACCTCCAGCCAGCTGCTCCTTGCCACGGGGCGTCAACCTTTGCATGCGTCCATCCTTAGTCTGTGTCCATCCTTAAGTAATCTTCATGGTCATCAGTCCCTTCCTCCTGAGGGCTGTGGAATCTACAGCTGCTCCTGGCCACGGAGAGTAAACCTTCGCCTGCGTCCATCCTTTATCTGCGTCAATCCTTCATCTGTGTCCACTGATGCCCTGTGGCCAGGAATAGCTGGCTGGAGGTTCCAAAGCCCCCAGGAGGAAGGGATGAATAACCATGAAGGCCACGGGCCGTCCATCTTTCGCCTGCGTCCATTCTGCATCTGCGTCCATCCTTCATCTGTGTCCATTGACGCCCTGTGGCCAGGAGCAGTTGGCTGGAGGTCTCACAGCCCTCAGGAGGAAGGGACTGATCACCATGAAGGTCACGGTGCGTCCATCCTTGGCCAGCGTCCATCCTTCGTCTGCATCCATTCTTTCTTCCTGTCAATTAATGCCCTGTGGCCTGCAGTGGCTTGCTGGGGGTCCCACAGCCCTCAGGAGGAAGGGACTGATGAACATTAAGGCCACGGTGTGCACATCCTTCGCCTGCATCCATCCTTCGTCTTTGTTCATCCTTCGATAGTCTTCATGTTCATCAGTCCCTTCCTCCTGAGGGCTGTGGGACCTCCAGCAAGCTGCTTCTGGCCACAGGGCGTCCATCCCCCATCTGCGTCCATCCTTCGTCTGCATCCAACCTTCGTCTGCATCCAACTTTCGTCTGCGTCCATCCTTCGTCTGCATCCATCCTTCGTCTGCATCCATCCTTCAGTAGTCTTCATGGTCATCAGTCCCTCCACTCTGAAGGCTGTGGGATCTCCAGCTGCTCCTTGCCACGGGGCGTCAACCTTCGTATGCGTCCATCCTTTCTCTGTGTCCATCCTTCGTCTGTGTCCATCTTTCGTCTGTGTCCATCCTTTAGCAGTCTTTATGGTCATCAGTCCCTTCCTCCTGAGGGCTGTGGAGTCTTCAGCTGCTCTTGGCCACGGGGCGTAAACCTTTGCCTGCGTCAATCCTTTATCTGCATTCATCCTACATTGCCGTCCACTGATGCCCTGTGGCCTGGAGCAGCTGGCTGAAGGTCCCAAAGCCCCCAGGAGGAAGGGATGGATGACCATGAAGACCATGGGCTGCCCATCTTTCGCCTGCATCCATTCTGAGTTTGCGTCCATTGACGCCCCGTGGCCAGGAGCGGCAGGCTGAAGGTCCCATAGCACTCAGACGGAAGGGAATGATCACCATGACGGCCACGGTGCGTCTATTCTTGGCCTGCGTCAATCCTTTATCTGTGTCCATTGACGCCCTGTGGCCAAGAGCAGCTAGCTGGAGGTCCCACAGCCCTCAGAAGGAAGGGGCTGATCACCATGAAGGACACAGTGCGTCCATCCTTGGCCTGCGTCCATCCTTCGTCTGCATCCATTCTTTCTTCCTGTCCATTGACACCCTGTGGATAGGAGCAGCTTGCTGGAGGTCCCACAGCCCTCAGGAGGAAGGGACTGATGACCATTAAGGTCACAGTGCGTCCATCCTTCGTCTGTGTCCATCCTTTAGCAGTCTTTATGGTCATCAGTCCCTTCCTCCTGAGGGCTGTGGAGTCTTTAGCTGCTCTTGGCCACGGGGCGTAAACCTTTGCCTGCGTCAATCCTTTATCTGCATCCATCCTACATTGCCGTCCACTGATGCCCTGTGGCCTGGAGCAGCTGGCTGAAGGTCCCAAAGCCCCCAGGAGGAAGGGATGGATGACCATGAAGACCATGGGCTGCCCATCTTTCGCCTGCGTCCATTCTGAGTTTGCGTCCATTGACGCCCCGTGGCCAGGAGCGGCAGGCTGAAGGTCCCATAGCACTCAGACGGAAGGGAATGATCACCATGACGGCCACGGTGCGTCTATTCTTGGCCTGCGTCAATCCTTTATCTGTGTCCATTGACGCCCTGTGGCCAAGAGCAGCTAGCTGGAGGTCCCACAGCCCTCAGAAGGAAGGGGCTGATCACCATGAAGGACACAGTGCATCCATCCTTGGCCTGCATCCATCCTTCGCCTGCATCCATTCTTTCTTCCTGTCCATTGACACCCTGTGGATAGGAGCAGCTTGCTGGAGGTCCCACAGCCCTCAGGAGGAAGGGACTGATGACCATTAAGGTCACAGTGCGTCCATCCTTCGTCTGTGTCCATCCTTTAGCAGTCTTTATGGTCATCAGTCCCTTCCTCCTGAGGGCTGTGGAGTCTTCAGCTGCTCTTGGCCACGGGGCGTAAACCTTTGCCTGCGTCAATCCTTTATCTGCATCCATCCTACATTGCCGTCCACTGATGCCCTGTGGCCTGGAGCAGCTGGCTGAAGGTCCCAAATCCCCCAGGAGGAAGGGATGGATGACCATGAAGACCATGGGCTGCCCATCTTTCGCCTGCGTCCATTCTGAGTTTGCGTCCATTGACGCCCCGTGGCCAGGAGCGGCAGGCTGAAGGTCCCATAGCACTCAGACGGAAGGGAATGATCACCATGACGGCCACGGTGCGTCTATTCTTGGCCTGCGTCAATCCTTCATCTGTGTCCATTGACGCCCTGTGGCCAAGAGCAGCTAGCTGGAGGTCCCACAGCCCTCAGAAGGAAGGGGCTGATCACTATGAAGGACACAGTGCGTCCATCCTTGGCCTGCGTCCATCCTTCGTCTGCATCCATTCTTTCTTCCTGTCCATTGACACCCTGTGGATAGGAGCAGCTTGCTGGAGGTCCCACAGCCCTCAGGAGGAAGGGACTGATGACCATTAAGGTCACAGTGCGTCCATCCTTCGTCTGTGTCCATCCTTCGTCTGTGTCCATCCTTTAGCAGTCTTTATGGTCATCAGTCCCTTCCTCCTGAGGGCTGTGGAGTCTTCAGCTGCTCTTGGCCACGGGGCGTAAACCTTTGCCTGCGTCAATCCTTTATCTGCATCCATCCTACATTGCCGTCCACTGATGCCCTGTGGCCTGGAGCAGCTGGCTGAAGGTCCCAAAGCCCCCAGGAGGAAGGGATGGATGATCATGAAGGCCATGGGCTGCCCATCTTTCGCCTGCGTCCATTCTGCGTTTGCGTCCATCCTTTGTCTGTGTCCATTGACGCCCCGTGGCCAGGAGCGGCAGGCTGAAGGTCCCATAGCACTCAGACGGAAGGGAATGATCACCATGACGGCCACGGTGCGTCTATTCTTGGCCTGCGTCCATCCTTCATCTGTGTCCATTGACACCCTGTGACCAAGAGCAGCTAGCTGGAGGTCCCACAGCCCTCAGAAGGAAGGGGCTGATCACCATGAAGGACACAGTGCGTCCATCCTTGGCCTGCATCCATCCTTCGTCTGCATCCATTCTTTCTTCCTGTCCATTGACACCCTGTGGATAGGAGCAGCTTGCTGGAGGTCCCACAGCCCTCAGGAGGAAGGGACTGATGACCATTTAAGGTTACAGTGCGTCCATCCTTCACCTGCATCCGTCCTTCGTCTTCGTCCATCCTTCAGTGTTCTTCATGGTCATCAGTCCCTTCCTCCTGAGGGCTGTGGGACCTTCAGGACTCTGCTCCTGGCCACAGGGCGTCAATCCTTCTTCCGCATCCATCCTTCAGTAGTCTTCATGATCATCAGTCCCTTCCTCCTGAGGGCTGTGGGACCTCCAGCCAGCCGCTGCTGGCCACAGGCTGTCATGGACAGGAAGAAAGAATGGACGCAGGCTAAGGATGGACGCACCGTGGCCTTGTGAGACCTCCAGCCTGCTGCTCCTGGCCACGGGACGTCAATGGACACAGACAAAGGATGGACGCAGGCCAAGGATAGATGCACTGTGGCCTTCATTGTGATCAGTCCCTTCCTTCTGAGGGCTCTGGGACCTCCAGCCTGCTGCTCCTGGCCACGGGACGTCAATGGACACAGACGAAAGATGGCGCAGATGCAGAATGGGCGCAGGCGAGGGATGGACGCAAAGGATGGACGCAGACGAAGGATGGACGCAGACGAAGGATGGAAGCAGACGAAGGATGAACGCAGATGAAGGATGGACGCCCCGTGGCCAGGAGCAGCTGGCTGGAGGTCCCACAGCCCTCAGGAGGAAGGGACTGATGACCATGAAGACTACTGAAGAATGGACACAGACGAAGGATGGACGCAGGCGAAGGATGGACGCAGACGAAGGATCGACGCAGACAAAGGATCGACGCAGACGAAGGATCGACGCAGACGAAGGATGGACACCCCGTGGCCAGTAGCAGCTGGCTGGAGGTCCCACAGCCCTCAGGAGGAAGGGACTGATGAAAATGAAGACTACTGAAGGGTCGACACTTACGAAGGATGGACGCATGGATGCAGGCGAAGGATGCACCGTGGCCTCAATGGTTATCTTTCTTTCTGTTAGTGTGTAACTCACTTTTTAACTCTTCCTTTGACCTCTTCTTGGATCAGAGCCTCGATAATGGCTTGCTCTGCCAGGAAGCAGTCGTCAGGCAGCTCTGGCATCAGCAACTGGTTCTTCTGTTTTCTTTGCCGGCCATTTACTGAGCAGGAATCCCCCTGCTGGGCGATAATCAGCTTACCTGTCTTTACTTCTTAGAGCTTCTTTGGGTTCAGTTTTTTCTTCTGTAGATTGAAAAGATAAAGAATTATAAGTAAACTATGGCAATCATATTTTTCTGTGGTTACATACAACTAAAACGTCTTAGTATGAATGTTACAGACAACTTATAATGTTGTCACCATGAAGCTTTGATACATTCAAAGCTTCAAACATGGCTTACCTGGCTGAAACTGAAGAAGCCATTCTTGGTCTTTTTAGTTTTTCCAGCTTCATCTGTTGTTGCTGACACTGGATGAAGGCCACGGTGCGTTCATCCTTGGCCTGCGTCCATCCTTCTTTTGTGTCCAGTCTTTCTTTCTGTCCATGGACGTCCTGTGGCCAGGAACAGCTGGCTGGAGGTCCCACAGCCCTCACAAGGAAGGGACTGATGACCACCACCTACAGAAAAAATGTCAGACTTACCTTCTCTCCTGGAGTGTCCCCTTCCCTGTCCTTCCCCTTGTCCTACACCTGAACATACAGCCAAAACACTCACATTAAGTACATTGTGTTCAAACTGTCTTCTGGACCTAAGTGAAGGTGGTTGTTGTCTTACCTGTCTCTCGTAGATAAGGATGTAGGCAGATTTCCGACGCTGCTCACACACGGCTGCGCCTGTTGTTTCAGTGACCTCTGAGTCATTGTATGTCAGCCAGTGGTCAGCTGGCTCATCCAGACAGTCGTCTGGGTGGATGCCGTCACAAATGTAGTGTCCTAACAGGAAAGAGATTGTTGTTGAGACTTTAGGATGCAGTGGGGGTGATGTAGGTTTGTCACAATCATCATCAAAAAATGCTTTCACAATGTATACAAAACATAAAGTCTGCGGTCACAAGGGTTAGGCCATAAATAATAGCCTGGTCACACCAGTTACTGACGACTACAGAAGTTCCCATTAAGCCTTCAGTGAGTGATTATCTTACCTGATGTTGCACTGGTGCCGAGATGGCTGACTGCACTGACCAGACTGTAGCAGCCACCACCCTGAGAAGGAACACAGTTTAAAAATGTTAGCTTCACACAAAAACAAAAAATCAACAGCACATATTTACTTTGATATCAACCTGATGCTTGTGTTTGTTAGTTTGTCTTTACCAGTTTGGAGGACACCACCAGGTCCCTGTCCAGCATGACAGGGTCATGCACCTTCACCATCTGGTAGCTTGAGGTGAAGCGGAAGCGCTTCAGGTGCAAGATGAGCACTCTGTAGAAGAAGAAAAAAAGACAGATGGTTGAAAATCACCACTATACCCTACCACTTTCAATAAAAAGCATAAAAATGCCAAAAAAAATAATCTTTAAAAAAAAAAAATATATATATATCTATGGAGGATAGTAAAACCCAGTCTGAGAACCACTCAGGTGTTTGATCATTTATAATGGATATGATGTCACTCACCTTGGCAGGGTCTCGAAGGCCAACCTCTGTCCAGATGTTTTCCCTCCACATTCACATCTGTACTCCAGCTCCGTCTCCTATAGAACAGATACAACAGGCTGTGTGTTATAAACTAGTGAAGTACTAAGAACAAACATACAAACAGAGCTTGTGTGTGTGTGTGTGTGTGTGTGTGTGTGTTTGTATGTTAGTGTATGTGTGTCTTCTGTTAATGATAATAAGACTGAACAAGGACAGGTGGATCTTACCTTCAGGTACTCCTGGAGCATGTCGTCCACAGTTCCTCCAGGAACCAGATCCAGGGAAAGGTTAGTGAACACCTCCTGTCTTTTTGACTGGACCCCGCACCTGCACATTAAAGGAACAACACATGTAGGAATACAGCCGAAGAGATCCAGAGAAGGCCTCCTGCTGGACCAGACCAGGGGCTTTTCTAGACCAGGTTATTTGGAAGACAATGTTTTTCTCTATGGGCTTACCTCTTGCATGTCCTGGTGTTTTCCAGCTTGAACACCAGGTGATTTTCTACAGGGCAGGTGTATCTTCTACTGTTGCAGGCTGCAATGTCCTGCAGCACAGGGGACAGACTCCTCATCTGGTCCAGGACCGTGGTCAGGAATTCATGAGCGTCCTGAACACAAAGAAACACAACAAAGAGGAGTTTATAAACCGAGGAGAAACTATCATAAGGAGGTGAAATAATGGAACATCAAACTAGATGACTCACTTTTTGCTGACAGTCTCTAAACTCAGGCGCCTGGACTGAGACTACCTCCTTAAAAGAGCACATGAGGGGTCTTTTGCTGTCGCTGGAGGCGCGGGCATCTCTGATTGCCATGAAGCTTCTGCAGAGTGTGAAAGAGAAGAGTTAGATCTCTTATTCTGTTTTGTTCTTCAGATTGGTGCAAAAACCTGATGGCTACGTGTGTGTGTGTGTGTGTGTGTGTGTGTGTGTGTGTGTGTGCAGTACCTCAACAGTCGAGCCTCAGGGACTGAATTCCAAACGTCCTCCTGGCAGCTGATGTCCCTGACGAAGTTCTCGAGTGTCAGGAGACTCTGCAGGCTGGAGTTCATGTAGCAGCTCATCCCAATGTTTGGAAACCTGACACACAAACACAACAGGTCAAAACACATCAACATCATCACTTCTTTACTCACCAATCACAAACTGGAGCTCATTTTTCACAATTCATGTCTTGAGACTTTAGTTCTAGTGCAGATGTACTCACCCAAAGCTGCTGATGGTAGAGGTGCTTCTCTTATCACCATCACTGAAATGGACAACACTTTTTGGGTTGCTATCGAGAAAAACACAAACACAAGGTCAATAAACATGACGACAAAATAACTGAAACTTTTCACAGAATATCTTTAACCCCCATGTTGGACTGCAACATTTGAGTCAGCTCTTATCTGTTCAAAATATCCTTAAAAGCTGAACTTTTGTAACAAAAAATATTTGGAGTGTATCGTCAATGATGGAGAGTTCGTGTTTAACTCACTTTTTAACTCTTTCTTTGACCTCTTCTTGGATCAGAGCCTCGATAATGGCTTGCTCTGCCAGGAAGCAGTCGTCGTGTATCTCTGGCAGCAGCAACTGGTTCTTGTGTTTTCTTGGCTGGCCGTTGACTGAGCAGGAATCCCCCTGCTGGGCGATGATCGGCTCCACCTGGTCTTTTTGTGACAACGAGCTCAACTTTTGCTGCTTAATTGTCTCTTTTGGTGCTTCAGGACGGCTGCTGTAAGAAACACAGTTTGTTGATTTATTATTGTGACATAGTACAAGTGACAGAAAGACAAAATGCTGCAAAACACTGGTTGTAATATGTTTCCATGAGACAAATATTCAAATAAATATATTTTACAAACAATTCACAATGACCATGTGAAATCGCTTATTCAATATAGCTCCAATTTGTGTCTTTCATATAATATGATTAAAGTCAGACAGATCTGACCTGACGAAAAAATGACTAAATCTTCCTTTATTGATATTGTTTTGGAGTGGAGGTAACTTTTAACTTACCTGTTAAATTGTTCCTCAGGCAGCACTTCGATGACCTCCGGCTCGGGAAATTTTGCCGACGACAAGTTCTCTTCCAATATTTCCAGCTCTGTGACAGACTGCACGTCCATGTCCTGACAAGAAAGTGAGCTCCGCTTTATCTCCTCGTTTGTCTCTTCTGGTGTTTTTCTGCAGCTGGAGGGAAGAAGAGAAACATGTTTAGTTTTTGTTATGATCATGTTGCAGGTTATATATATATATATATAAATTATCATTACACTAAATCCAGACAGAAAAAATACTACATTTTAAGCTGCGGTGTTGTCATTTAAAAATAAAATAAGCGTCATTACCTCCTCTGAAAAGTCTCCTGGTGTTCGGGGGCAGCAGCAGATGGAGAGACTCGTGTTCTTTTCTGTTGGAGGAAAAATAAATGCTCACGGTTAAATAATGCAAATAAATAGTAACTGTATACTTTTTTTTATTGGTCTAGATTAGTAACTGTGATTAATGTTCTGTGAAACATACCTTACAACATTTAAACAGCCGACGCCACCAACAGGTCTTCTTGGATGACTCAGTTGATTCTGTAGATTGATCGGTTACGTTGGTGTCACTGGCGTTGGAGAGAAACATGGTGAGGTATTTCATATTAAATGTAATGTTTAAGTCAGACAATAATTTAAATTAATTTAAATGTTGTGGAACACTGTTTTTTTTTGTCAGTAATTATAAAAAAAAAAGAAAAAGTAAAAATATGAGTGTTGAAACACACAAATATATTGAGGATAAAAGTTCTTACCTGTCTTTACATCTGGGAGCCTCTTTGGGTTCAGTTTTCTTCTTCTGTAAATTGAAAAGATAAACAATAATAATAAGTAAACTATGGCAATATTTTTTGTGGTTACATACAACTAAAACGTCTCAGTATGAATGTTACAGTCAACTTATAATGTTGTCACCATGAAGCTTTGACACGTTCTGTCAAACATAGCTTACCTGGCTGAAACTGCCAAGCCATTCTGAAAAGCCATTCTTGGTCTTTTTAGTTTTTCCAGCTTCAGCTGTTGTTGCTGACACTGGAGCAGAGGGGGCAGCAACACTGTTGGAACAGCGAAACACAATTAGATCATTTAAGCAAAGAATAAATCATTTAGCATGTGAAACAATTGTTTCAAGGGGTTAAGCCATACAACAAATGGATTTATATTTTTATAATCTTACTGTGGATATGTAGAATTTGATAGCACAATAGAAATATAACAGTTAATATTTATTTACCTCTTATGAGAGCTGAGGTGTTGTTTGCTCTCATCTGCCACAAAATCCTCCACAGGTGCTATCTTTTTCTTTTCAAAATAAAGAAAAAATAAGTTGAATATTGACAGAAATGTGGGAAAAAAAACAATATGCCTTTATAGCTGCTGTGAGCTTACAGAAAATATCTCCAAGTCATTTAACTGAGGACAGTTTCTCAGTTCACAAAGTCACATAAATAGTAAAGAATCGACTGAAAAATGTGTTGATCATCTGTGAAACATACCTTAAGTCGAAGAGCACGTAGTACAAACATCTTGAATGCAGTTTTGATCAGTTTTCTAACTCTGGGTTAAACTAAACTTCTTGACTGTTCGGGTTGATAAACTGATATGAACTGTCTGTAACCTTGTCACATATAGAAAAGAACTGTTCTAGAATGTGTTTGTCATCATCTCCATTCCGTCCTAATTAGCATATAGAATGTTTTGTTCAAAATATGTATGTCATATATTTTATACATGTATACTAATTTTGTACGTACACAGTATAAACTATAAATCCCCAAGTAGCTAGCTATAAGCATTACTACCATTTACTAAAGTAAAATAACATCACATAGGCTATACATACCTCATTCAAATGTTATTTAATATCAAACTGTCACTTTGAAAAATATTATTCTTGTTTGCCATCTTACCCATGGGTCCGATGAGAAGATGATATCAGCTCCTTTTCTGTGCGTCCAGTGGGCTACAAGATGCGTTTAGCCTAGCTTAGCACAAATTGTAAGCTAGTAGCAGGTTGAAACTGCTAGCTTAATTTCACCAAAAGTGAAAAAATACCTTACAACTTCTCCAAAGCTGCCTCCATCTTGTTTCTTACCTAACTTACCTAACATGTTTCAATAAATAACAAATAATATTGTGGTTTAGCAGCACTTGCTCTAAGAGTTGGAGCTAATGTGTTCACTTTTTTAACAACAAACCACTAAACCTAACTACTTAGCGCATTATGTGTGTGTGTGTGTGTGTTTTTAATTCCTATGTAACTAGGCTAGCTGCATTTACATTTACATTTAAGTAAGAGCTTCATTGTGGAAATTAAAAGCACTTATTTATAATATATTATATATTATCCTTAGCAAGTGTTACATTTTTGGAAATTCAAGTCTTGAAATTGTTATATTGCTATCCATAAATACGCACACATCTAGAAACTGTAAAATAAGACGAGAAAAACAAAAAACATAATTCAACCACTTTATGTCATCTTAATTGTACAACTAGTCTATCAACAGATACGTATGAATGGATTAGAATTGTTTGAAATTGCTTAAAATAAGTGTTTAATCCTGTTGGTACAGTTAAAATTAGTTAATTTGATTATATTCTTGATAGAGAACCCAGCACGCATGGACGCTAAAATATTTAATATGACCAAAAATAAATAACTATATCAAAAATAAAAAGGTAAAAAAAAGAAGAATTCAATCATTCATATTCAACCTATCTTAAGTCGTTTTTTTTCTTTTTAGATATTTAACGCTATCTGTGGTTTAAATAAATGTCCAATGCCAACATTTATTCTGGTGTCTGAGCTGAAAAATCAAACTGGGCTGAAACAATTTAAACAGTTTTATTGCACATTTATTTATTTACAAAACATTTTGACATGTCACAGATGTTAAATATAAAATAATAACTGAATTCCATCTAGCTACTTCAGTCTGAGGACCTGATAGAAGCCACATGTCCCCTGTCTGATCTCACAGCTCATCCTTGTTTGATGCAGTTAGTTAAAGTTTATAATAAACTTTCAGTGGGTGTTCCACAAGATCAGCACTGGGCCCTCTAATCATTTATCTGATATACAGTATTCATGATCCTCCACAACAGTGTCACAGTATCAATGTCAGACTCTATGGTGATGACAGTTTAATATTAGTGTGAACACACAGGAAAGTGAGCTGCTTTGAAACAGCCTTATCTCTCCACCACAGGGGCTGATGGGAGGTCTGAGGACCTGATAGAAACCACGTGGCTCTCGTCTGATTTCACAGCTCATACTTGTTTGGCCTCAGCTGAATCAGAGCGCCACTTCTCCCCAGGTTCACCAGAGGAAATGCCGCTGCTCTGTGCTGTCTGTGCTCAGGTGAGTGTTTCCAGCTAATCAGGAGCCAACAAACTCCACCTTTAACAAACACTAGCTGTGTCCCAATGTCAAGGATCCTTCCTTGGTAGGATCCTTCCTTCAGAGTCGGGTCCTCCGAAGGCAAGGCAAGAGTCCTTCCTTTGACTGGTGTAATGCACAAATGGGACAGCCTTCGGAGTGTGCAGCTGTGCGTCATTGCGTAATTGGACGTCCTGCTTAACTTCAGCGCCGCTCTCGGACCTTTGGCTAAGATCAAGTGTAGTATCTGTTCTTATCAGTTTAATAAAAAATAAATAAATAAATTCAGCGCCGCAATTTCAAAATCAGTTCACGACATGAATGTGTCTCTGGCATCAGCACTCTGACACATATTTGTGAAAATGGAAGAAGATGCTTTAAGGTTGAATCTCCACGATTTATCAAGTAAAAACCATAAAGTGGATTAAACCTGAATATTTAACTGATCCTGGCTGAATTCGGCCGCTACTTAGTGTCATGAATGCAGCGGCGCATAATTCATCATGGAAATATATTCTGTGATTTTTTATTTTTTATTTTACAGTACAGTACAATAACAGTTATTTATAAATAACAATAACGGATAATAGCGGACTTTCGGTCCCTGTAAACACTATAAAGAAATGTATAACTTTCTGAATGGCACAGTTGCACATAGTACATCATCATCGGACACATATAAATTAATAAACAATAACTTTAGCGACTGAGACGGCATTAATTAACTTAACCGGCAATGTATCAAGATGACGTTTATTATCTTTAGACAAATATTCTGGCATTTGTTTATGTTTATGTTTTTGCTTGACTTTGAACACACATTTTGTAAGTTATGTGACAACATTCAGTGTAAACTGTAAATACTTATTTAAATGCATATTGAGCCGCTAGCGTCGCTGTTTCTACGCTCGCCATTTTTAAATCTCCCGGTAGACCGGTGTGCGTAATGCTTTATGGGTAATGGGAGCGCACGGAGGATACACACATGCATCCTTGGAATTTGGGCAGAAGAAGGACTCTGTCCTCCGGAGCATCCTCGACATTGGGACAGTCCTTCGGCGGATGTCGATGACGTGGCATCCTTCAAATCCAGCCGTTTGAGCATCCTTCCTTGACATTGGGACACAGCCACTGTCACACTCACACTACCTGTCTGTCTCCACACAGCACTGGCTTCCATGGCTGCACAGCTGCTTCAGGAGGATTTAACATGGACCAGG
Source organism: Centropristis striata (assembly GCF_030273125.1). Classification (NCBI taxonomy): domain Eukaryota; kingdom Metazoa; phylum Chordata; class Actinopteri; order Perciformes; family Serranidae; genus Centropristis; species Centropristis striata. Next base: position 8,668,040 of record NC_081534.1, read on the forward strand.
AGAGTTGGTGAAAGTGTCTCCTTCAGCTGTCAAGGCATTGTCCAGTGTGATTACAGTTATTCTTTCTGGTTCCAGAAGACAGACACAGAAACATTCACACTGATTCTGCGTATTGACAGGAGTAATGGTAACATAGCTAGAAGTTACAATCATTCTCAGGAAGATGATTTCTCAGCTGTGAATAAACAGAACGGCTGGGAGTTGCAGATCCAGAGCGTTAAACTAAATCATTCAGCCACCTACTACTGCTGCTGTGCAAAATATGCTTCCCACAGTGAGAAAAGATCCCTGCAGCCTGAACAAAAACCTCCAGATGAACAGATATTTGTCCTAAACTGTAGTTTGAGTTCTTCACTGTTTGTTTGGGTGAACAGTAACTCTGGTGTCATGTGTTGCACTGATGTTAAAAGTAGGAGGATCACAGCTCTTTCTCCTTCAAATAAAAACAAGACTACAGTGCAACACACAGTGACTGTGTGGCCGAGCGCAGGATTCATCCTCTGAGGAACAAGAACGTCTAAACCAACAATCCACGGACACTGACACTCTGCTAGTGTGTCTTAAAAGGACATTGAAGAGACAGTCATGTTAATAAATAATAATAATAATAATGCATTTTATTTACAGGCGCCTTTCAGGACTCTCAAGGTCACCTTACAATAAACAATTTAAAAACAAAACAATAATAATAAAACAGCAATGGCAGTAATAATAAACAACAATGAAACAATTACAAATTTGAACAATAAAGACAACAATGACAGTAATAATAAACAATAAACAACACTGAAACAATACAGAGAAAAATTGTAATTTGAAAATGATGAATATTTTAGGGATAGGCTAGTCTGAACAGGTGTGTTTTGAGATGTGACTTGAAAGTTGACAGTGTTGTTAGAGAGCGGATGTACTGAGGGAGTTTGTTCCAGAGTCGGGGGGCAGAGCAGCTAAAAGATCGTAGTCCCATTGTGGCTAAATGGGCGGAAGGGGTGGAGAGGAGTGAAGCAGAGGAGGTCCTGAGTGTACGGCAGGGTGTGTAGGTTTGGAGGAGCTCAGTGAGGTATGATGGTGCAAGGTTGTGGAGGGCTTTGAATGTGAGGAGCAGGATCTTGTTCTAATATGAACATTCGAGAAGCACATCATGGTGCTGAAATATGATACTGCTTCATAATTTGGACTGGTTCACCTCAGCTGACACACTGACACATATGTCACCTTGAGTTTGGGCACCACTCTTTAAAACAGAGAAAAGAGCCAATTCAACTAAATCAGAGACGTGAGAAGTCTCATAAAGTTACTAAACTATCAATGTGGAACTTTGAGTCATGATAAAATAAGTATCACCAAATAATCAATATTTAGTAATGGTTGAAGGAATTTGGATTTATTTTCATAGAAGAGGTTGGTATATCACTCATAGATGTATAACATTAAATGCACAGCATATATTCCAACAAAGTTATTTCTTAAATAATCCTTAAATCGAGTCTAGCCCTCATTAGTTTTTAATTTTTATACCTGTGAAATGACTCCTGTGAGAAAAGGCATTACTAAAAAACTTTGTTTTATTTGTGGAAATATATAAGATATACATAAAAATATATTATACTGTGGTGACCATAGACTGTATATAAATAATGGACGTAGTCACCCATTGGTTTGTGGACTGCCCGGTGGAAGCCTCGAGTTCAGCATTATACTCGTCGCCATCTTGCGTCGCCATCTTGTTTCCGATACGCGGAGCAGACCATAATTGGACTGTGGCGGAGCACGAGGGATCGTGTTTTCCTGTCAGTGTTTTTATTTATTTTTTATTTTTGTTTTTTTAAAACCTTTATTAAAGCAACATGGTGCAATACAAGTCAATACACCAACAAAACGCCGTCAGGGGGGTTTAACAATTCAGAGGCAACCTTTCATACAAAAAGATTGTAAAGTGTACATAAATTCAAATTCTTTCATGTTGCTAGATTTCTTAATATACTTAATATATTGTTTGGTTTCATTTTCAAAGACAAGAAAGAGAGGTTTTTAAGTTAAGGTTATTAATAAGGTTATTCCAATAGGTTGTTACATATGGAGTTGATACAACTTCTTTCTGAAATAAAGACCGTATATAGATAGATAGATAGATAGATAGATAGATAGATAGATAGATAGATAGATAGATAGATAGATAGATAGACTGTATTTATCCCAAGCTGGGAAATTACAGATATTACGGTTACTATTGCATGTAGAGGTGAAACAAACAAGATCAAAGGGCAATAATGATGTATTTTGGTAATATACTTTTAAATAACATAATTACAACTAGAGGGATTACATTAATGACAATATTAATAGGATTTTGGATTCTATATTTTATGATAAATTCTTGATATGTAAGTAATGGTCTGTTTGAGTTAAATAACTGATGAACTAAGACTATATTGTCAATAAACCAATAGGGGTAAAATAAGGATTTGTTTCTATATATAATGTCTTTATTGTTCCATACGTAGTATCTATGTTTCCGTCAGTGTTGGTGGAAGAAGTAGTGTAAAACATCTCCAGTCATCCTGCAGGAGGCAGCACTGCGTCATATCTCTGAGTCGGATACCGGAAATTCGTCACCAACTGGCGACCGCTGCCATTTTGACGGGACGAGTGGAGAGCAAGCTGGGAAACTGCGTATTTGTTGTTTAGCGGACTTATTTACACAAAACAATTTCACCATGGCTATGCAAGCAGCGAAACGCGCTAATGTAAGTTTGAACGAATCGGTTCGTATATTGTGTGAGGGATATAAAATAACAAGTAACTGTTCTGGTATTATTATATTGGTTTGGCTAGACGCTAGCTTCGACCAGCGTTAGCATATGTTAGCATGCTAACGAATTAAAAACAACCACATTGCCTAAGTAGAAACTTGCCACCTTCTTGCCTTATCACACATCTACTTCTTGAATTGACTTGTTTAAAACCAACTGCCGTCTGACATGTTTGGGAATGAAGCAACACGAACGGTGTTAAAATGTACCAGTGCCTCTAAATCGGCAATGTGCTAACAAGCTATGTGTGGTTATTGGAGGTTCAACACTATAACGTTATCGATACTCTAATCTAATATCAGGGTCACTGATGGTCTCAGTGAAACTAAAAGTATCATTAACATGAGTTTAATTAGTAGTCATTTTACACAGAAACAAGAGAAAGCTTAAAGTGTAGGATTTGTCACACTGCAGATTAACCCATAAGAACCCAGACCTATTTATCCTTGAAAGAAAATGATGGGGGATATACCACAGACCAAGTGGACCACATAGATCACATTTATGATGTGTTTTTTTTTTTTATTCTACCCCTAAATTTTAAAGATCTGTGATGTGACATATACGATACATTGGGCGTTTATGGAATTCATGTTTATATTTCTTCCTTTAAAATAATTAAATTAGACACGTTTTCTACTTACAGAAACACAAATTTGCCTTTTTCTTTGCATCTCCACAACATATAAAATTGTGACAGGATAGGATTATTTTTGTTTATATTTGGTCAAATGTACTTTAAACTGAACAGCAGAGCATATATTAATTTAAAATAATGTAAACCGTGAAAATAATTGAGTGGCCTATTACCATTTTCGTTTTCGATTTTAAGGTTAAAAGCCTGATGTGACATTTTTGTTACTTGTTTTATATTAATTTGTTCAGGAAATATGGTCAAAACAGGTTAAATGCAATACAGGACATTAACAGATTAGAATTGTTAAATGGGTTTAAACTTTAAGCTTTTTGAAATTAGCTACTTTTTCACATTTCTGTTTCCAGTCACACCCACATTTTGGAGAAGTAACTTCTTGTCACAGTCACACAGTCTTGCTAAGGGACTTAATGAGTTATGGTGAAGCATACAGCTGTATATGGGAGATTCTACATAATTTAAAATGTTTGTTACACGCGTGTCATCATGGGTTCTTATGGGTTAAAGGATCTCTGGAGTTGGTGTTTCATTAATACGCTATTTATTTGGTACAAACGCTTTTTTAAATGTACTTGCCTTGATTGTGACGTTTTTGTTTTTAAATGTTTACATAGCATCATTATTTACTGCTCAGTGGTTCAACTAAATCATGTTTTACTCATCTGTTTTTCTTGCTGTGTGTTGCAGATAAGATTACCTCCAGAGGTAAACAGGATCCTGTATGTCAGGAACCTTCCTTACAAGATCACAGCTGAGGAAATGTATGATATCTTTGGAAAATATGGACCAATCCGTCAAATCAGAACGTAAGTGTTTGGACGTATGTTGACATAGACAAAATGTGCCACAAGAAATACTTAACAACAATACGATTTGATTGTTATTAATGCATACACGGCATCAGATCTCGTGCTTTGTAGGAAATTAGTCTAAGAATGTGATAAGTTTAGATCATATAATGATACACACATAACTCCTGTTAATTTCTGAAGCTGTTTTAGTGCTATTCTAAAGCATAACTTAAAGCAAAACTAGTACTATTAATTGTCCTTTTGGAGGTTCACGTTGTTGTATCTGTATTGTTCACATTGTAAATCAGCATTACGTTTGGTTTCATGAAAATGGCAGGCACAATTTGATTCAGACTTTTTTCTTGCACATTTTGATCCTGTTATAAGTCCTTGTGTGTTTTGCTCGTTTCTCAGAGGGAACACACCTGAAACAAGAGGGACAGCATATGTGGTTTACGAAGACATCTTTGACGCCAAGAACGCCTGTGACCATCTGTCAGGTTTCAACGTCTGCAACCGTTACCTGGTGGTCCTCTACTACAATGCAAACAGAGTATGTATGAGCATTGTAGTGTCTATAAGCATTGTCAGGTCAGAGGGCAACTAACTATTATTTGCAGAATCGATAAATTGTTGGGCTAATGTATGTCAGAAGTCAAACACTTCCATTCCAGTTTCCTAAAATGTTTTTAAATGTCTTTTTTATCAAACCAAAACTCAGATATTCAGTTTAATATGATAGGAAACAGACCTGCTTAATAGTTGGTGGTTACTTTTCTATTTTAAGTCAATTAATCATTGCAGCTCTATAGGGCACTCAAGGTTTTGACAAAAAAAATTATAAGGCCTGGTGATCCAGTGTGTCTAATATTAATGTGACACACACTCCTTTAACGCTTACTATACAAGAAGTCACATTTAAAATAGACATAACAAAATGGAATCAAACAAGCAACACCAAGTACTGATTAAAACAATGACACAATTATGCAGCTGCGCATAACAGGAGTGAATCGCATGTTTTCATACTGGGTTGCTCTGGGATTTTCTCCCTGCTCAATCCAGATTTGTATTTAATGTCACTGATCATAGATCACTTGGTTCCATACCAATACCTTTAAACATTTTAAGTAACCATGTTTCTATTGAGAAACATTTGGCCTAGAAATCTTCTGATTTCACAAAATCATTTTTTTACAGCCAAAAAAAGCCAAACACTTTTTTTACATACTCTGGCAGAATATGTCGGATGTGTACCGTTCATTAAAGAAAACACAAGGGATCAGACAAAAAACATTTGGAATAGGATTCAAATGAAACTATAAGCATCCAAGAATAAGCAGCAATAAAGAAAATGCTGATATAATCCCTGTACAAGATTGTAAAAGTTTGCTTACCTTTAGTTCTTAACACGGTGTGTTGCCCCCTTTAGCATCAGGAACAGCTTGCCGTCTTTTGTAGTAGTTGTGCATGAGGCCTGTATTTGCCAGTGGTATAACAGTCAGAAGACTGTGATGAAGCTTCTCTTTTTAATGATTATTTCTTCTTGTTTGTCAACTCTCTGCAGGCTTTCCAGAAGATGGACACAAAGAAGAAAGAGGAACAGCTGAAGCTTCTAAAAGAGAAATACGGCATCAACACAGACCCTCCAAAGTAACGCTCCGGAAACCCACCTCCACCTCCACGCCTTTAACCTCTACGCTCAAAATCTTTCTGTTCTTTGGTTTATACTGGTGATCATTTACTGATATTGTTGTTAAAATATTCTTTTATGAATGATTTGTTGAAATGAGTGCGTTCTTATTTTTATTTTTTATTTTTTTGTCCAACATCAAATATATGTCACACTGGTTAGATTGGCAGTATGCAAGCTAACAACAGTGCAGGGAACTGATTCAAATGCTGTTTCTTAAAATTCTGTTTGATTTTTCAAACTTTGCTTGGTGTCACAATGATTGACAGACACAAATTACGAACTGTTTAACAGGAAACAAGTTGGATCAGAATGTTGGCAGTGACTGGTCACAGTATTCATACTTGGAAATATGTTGAAATCTCCCAGAACATGTGGTATTTCACTCTTTTTTTGATCTTTCCATATTTTTACAGTCTTTTAATTTAAGCTTACCATGGTCATACAGTGTGTGATATGAAGTTGATCAGTACAGACTGTAAACTATATGGTTTCTGTAAAATAAATGTTCCTTTTCTAATAGCTGGTGTCTTAACATACTGTAGGTGTAACAGTGGAAGTGCTGTCCTCTTTGTGAACCCATTCAGATCAATAGACTGTATACAGTTTCCACATTTGTACAGGGGTCGCACGACTTTCAGTTTGCCTGCAGCTCCAAACAGCTTGTGATGATGCCGTCCCTGGAGTTTTAGTGTGAGGACACGAGCCTCTGAGTGAACCCTGTGTGATCAGTTGTTTAGTGCTAAAGGGTCATGGGTAAACACTGCAGCCTCCCTCACTCCTCTCCAATCATACTGATGGAGTAGAGACTGTATTTGAACTTGTTGGAGTCATTGCCAGTGCAAGTCTACCAGATAAACAAACATCAAATGATGTTGCCAGTTAAAAATATGAAACATGAAACTGCACTGTTTATATAGCCGCACTAGTGTTTTAATACCAACTTTGTCTCAACAGTGACATCTGGTGGTTGTACAGGGACATTTTTATTTTAGTAATACATCTTCCAGCAAGCAGTGTAACTGCATACTGGCTATAACTACATGGATGTCTAAACCAGGGGTTGTCAACCTTTACTAACAAAAGAGCCATTGCTGGCAATAAGAAGAGAAAAAATGTCGTAATGGAGCCACAAACCGTATTCTGAGCCTTACTATGAAGACAAACCAGCCTGCTAACTCCAAATCAGCCAACCAACAATTCTAAATGCTAAATGGAGTGCACTTATATAGCGCTTTTATCCAAATAGCTTTACACTACACGCTAAGGTCATGCACCTGTTCACACACACATTCATACTGGTATTAGGGGCTACCAGGGCACACTGGTGCCACCTGCCACCATTGGGAATTCATTCACACCGATGAACACAGCATCGGGAGCAATTTGGGGTTCAGTATCTTGCTCAGGGATACTTCGACATGTAGGCTGTCCTGGTCGGGGATCTGCCTTCCGACCTGTAGACGACCACTCTACCAACTGAGCCACAGACGCCCCACAAATAGGTCATAATGAGCATTTGTTAGTTTGATTTTGTCAGAATGCAACAAGGACCAAAGTGCAAATGAGAGGCTGGACACCAGAGAAATTTCTTGCGAGATTTGGAATCAAAAGCTCCTCTAGCTAGAGAAAGTTGGCAAAATTTAGAGATGAAGACATCGGGCTATAGACTTTCGTAGGCTATGGTGCATATACTTGTTGATTAAAATGTTTTTTTTTAAAATGTCAGTGCCATATGAAAGCTACTTATTTTAACAATGGAGGAATACAAATTGCTTTGGGCCTATAACAATGATAAATGTAAATGAAAAATGTTTCATTAGTTTTCATTAGTTTCATGTTTCAAGTACTGTTTCAAGGTACTTGAGTATTTCCAAAAATGTAACTTGATACTTCTACTCAACTACATTTTGAGGCAAGTTGTGTACTATTTACTTCACTACATTTAGCTGACCGCTTTAATTACTTTCAGGTAAAAAATAACATAAAAAACATGTTAAAGTCACCTTTTAAACAATATATTTAGTAGTTAAAATGAGCCTTATCTTGAGAAAAGTAAAACTGCTTACGTAATTGCGTAAATAATAATCATAATCCAATAATGTATTTGGAATTGGAATATATATAAAAAATCTGAGGGGGTCCATTCTGCATAATGAGTACTTTTATTTTTGATACTTAAAGTATATTTTGAAGCTGGTACTTTTGTACTTTTACTTGCAGTGGAGTCATTTCACAGTGTATTATTAGTACTTTTACTGAAGTAAAGGATCTGAATACTTTTTCCACCACTAGATAGAGGCTGTTATAGACAATAACCAACTCTCCTGGTGGGAGAAAATTGGAAGTTGATCTTGAAGAAAGCTGATGAGGAGGAGTGGTCACAGATTTGGTCAAATCACAATAACAATATATTTATTGTTATTGCACAAATACAGCAACATTGAGGTAGAAGCTCTCAAATTCAATGCAATGCCTACACAAAACAAAACAAGTTAAAAGTAAAGAGGTAGGTGTGATGCATTTGCAAGTGTGTCAGGTGTAATTGTGCAGTTTTTAATGCAGTTCTGGGGCAGAAACTTTTTATTTTGGCTCTGATTGAGGACAACAGTTCAAAAAGGTGGTGAGCAGGATGCTAGGATGCTACATATGATGTTGTCTTAATGTAAAATTAGCTCCTGCACTGCAAAAAAGCCGACTCATATTTTTTTGGCCTAAAACAGTGATTTAAGTTGGTAAAACTTGGAAATATAAATTACTGACATTTAGGGCAATCATGTAAGTTAGCACAACAAAGGAAGCCAGTTGTCTGCTCAAAAACAAGTTGGTGAGTTGTTGTTACTTATATCTTTAAGTTGGGGTTCACAACAAGGGACAATAGTTCTGCTAACTCTTGTGAAATTTGGTCATTAGCGAAAGCTAAAGGCTAACTGATGCTAGCAGCTAACTGACGCTAGCGGCGCTGCTTGTTACAGCTACAAGAGTAGCCATTAGCGTATCAATGCTAACTCAAAATTGTGGTCACAACATTACCTGACATTTCATCGCGGCGTTACAATGGTGCCAGAGAAATTCAGAGTTGAACAAACTCAAAAACAAAACTTAAAATATTTAGTTTAATTGTCCAATTTAAAATTTTATCGAAGTTTGTTGCCTTGAAATTTTGAGTTCACCCAACTTTTCTTTTTTTGCAGTGTGGGAGCAAAAAATGTTCTGTTATTTCATCAAGCTTGGAAATGAATAGAACACCCACTCAGTGTCTACTTGTTAACTTTCATATTGGAAATTTGCCATCAAAGGAAATTTAGTAATCTTTCATTTATTGCTTCAAAAATATGTATTGCTTCTGGTTGGAAGGCCTCTTCTTCCCAAACGCTGTCAGTGGAAGGCTGAGATGCAGAGCTGTATTATTTTACAGGGTTTTTATTACAAACATTAACCATAAAAAAAGGTTGAAATTTGTAAATCAATAAAATTGGACATTATGTAGGCATTTCCCTACAGGATAATTAATTTGCTAAATGGTCTTGAATGTTAAATTACAGCCAATTCTCTGAAAAAATAAAAAAAATACACTTCATATTGCTGAATGTAAAATGAAGGCGGCTTTCTATTTTAGTTTATTTTTTACACTAAAACTTTGAATTTAATGTGAAAAAAATATGTAAAAAGAAAATGTAAAATCGGTAAGAAGTTTGGCACCAAGAGTAACCAAACACTTACCATTATATTAAAGTGTAAAAAAAACACCTTAAGATGTTCTGTACCGATATGTTTTTTTAAAATACAGATATTTATAGTACAGTATATTATCTGTATTTTTAAAGACATTATCTGTGAAATAACTTGTTGACTTTTGCTGCCAGACTGTTAAAAGATTGTAAGTGTAGACTTAATAATACTCATTTTCTGTAGCTGTTCCCCTAGCATTGATAGTTTGTTCTGTCTTTCTTGCTTGTTTGTCCGAAGGTATTCCACATTCATATAATAAGAATATAATAAGAATACACATAGCAGTGATTGTCACTCCTCTCAGCCTCACCTCTGTCGGAGTGAAACACTTTAGTAAATCCAGGAAACGAAGGTAATGATATGTATTTCACTGTAGGATGTCTTTTGCACTGTGTCAAAGAATACAGTTTGTAATTAGATGCAAAAAGTTTGTAAAATGACACACAGGACCATTTATATTGTGCAAGGTAATGTTATGAGTTCACCGTGAATTATCCATTATTAGCCAATATGTTGTTTAAGTGTGCCAACACTTTCTACCTCCAGTGAAGCTCAGTGGTTCCCAGTCTGCGTACATGCACCACAGGGAGTATTTTAACATCTGCCAAGGAAATGTGGAGTCACTCCACTAACTTGATAAAGGAGAAATCAGAGCTGGGCGTGATATGACACCAGATATCATCTTAGATGGTAGATTATATTCTAAGTGTTTCCTGGTTTTAAAGGCTGCATTACAGTAAAATAATGTAATTTGCTGAACTTACCAGTTTAGGCGTGTTTCCACTGAGTACTTTCTGAGTACTTTTTGGAAAGTTTTTGGAGTGTTTGGCTACTACCAATAGTTAGTTCCCCTCAGCCTCCGTTCCCATACAGGTACTTTTGAACCATCGGAGTTCGAATGTGACAACAGACTGACGCAGCAACCAGTGTTGTCAACTTACCAACTTGGTTGCTATATTTAGCGACTATTCAGACCCCATCCAGCGACTCTTTTTCAAAAAAATGACTAGTGACAAATCTAGCAACTTTTTCTGGTGTTATTGGAGACTTTTGGAAAATTGTTCCTACTCTTAACGAGCAGTTGGTACAGTCCCAAAGCACTCACAAGCGGCCCAGTCCTCCCACAGCAGTCTGTCCCAGCTGCAGGAGGTGTCCAGTTTGCACCAGTCTGCAAATGAATCACACATGTGCAGAGTCAGTAGTGTCTCAGAAAGTACCCGAGGCAGGTACTTTCTGAGACGCTACCGCCTATTGTTCGGGTGCATCTAATATTTGCCTTTAATTTTTTCCATAACTCTCAGCCCTAGGAAAAATTATGGTTAAAAATGTATATTCAAGTATAGAAGAAAATAAACATCCCAATAGTAATACAAAATGGTGTGTTGCACATGTGGCATTTTTTTCCTCTCACAATTATCATTGGCAGCTACAATAGGCTGCAAATAGTTGAAAATAATGGATAACCCAGAAATCCAATAGGATGAAAAAACGACTTCTGCTTTAAAATAAATGCAAATAAACATGAACGTCATTGGAACATGACAGGTGGGCATTTCACACTATTTGCTACCTGTGTGGAACCACTGATTTAGTTCAGCCTTTGTACAGAGTTAAAAAAAAATGTAGGAAAGGCTTTATTTGTATTAAGTATTGTAAGTATTATCTGGAAGATTAGGGTCAAGGTCAGAAATATGCTCTAATTTAAATAGTGATGATTGATTTTCAACATAATCTGGTATTTCATATACACAATCACTCATGCACACCAAAACTGGACTTGAAATGAAACAACTTATTACTGTTGCCATGTTTGTTTGTTGTCTCCTGGTGTCTCATACCAGACAAGCTCAGCAAGCCAATAGCTAGATAAGACCTCTTTATTATTTACAGCTAGTATAATAAAGACAAGTGTCAGTATACTTTTATTGTTGTTGGTATAATATAGTCTTTATTTTTCGCAACTGCAGTTATATTATTAATATAAAGCCATTTGAATCATATTTGATGCACAGCTTTGTGCAAGCTATTTGTCAATTTGATCAATATTTTCCTGAAAAATCTGTTGTACAGTTTGTTGTCTCCCTCTGGTGGAGGATCTGTGCAGTACAGCGCCCCCTATTCAAAGACCTGCAGGGTTTGTTTTTTGTTTTACAGAAAAATCTTTGCTTGAAAAAATTACATTAAGAATAAAATGTATAATCTAGCTTATGTTTCAGTATTTACTGAATTCAAGCAATTTATCATTACTTTGTATTTATCATCTTATTTGATGGTTGGAATGTGTTAGATAGATAGTTAGGTAGATAATATCTAAATCCCACAACCATCATGTTATTGCATTTTTATGATGAAATATGCATTATACCTACTACAATGTTGGACTTTTTTTTGCTTTAGTTGGTGCATTTAGAGAAGAAATTGAAATATTTTAATGTATTGTATATGTAAAACTTTCCTTTTTTCTTCTAGTCATTGAACAAATAATGTAACATAATCTCACACTCACTAGTGCAAAATTTAGTTTTTTGGTTCAAGAAGTCATGAGCATGATTATGGATAGTGAAAAAAATATTGCATAACTTTTTTCTTATGCATGCTTTTCTTCTGTTTTTTTTTGTCAAGGTCTAATAAATACTTCAAATTGAGAACATTTGAATAATCTGGCTTGTGTTTAATGATTGAGGCTTAAATGTGATTAGGGTTTCAGAGTCTGGAAATTCCTCTTAGTCTGGTGCTTGAAAGTGCTTGAAAAGCTGCATGCAGCCTATTAGTTATCAATCTACATGTGGTGTTGCCTTGTTGAGTCAACAGAGCACACGAGAGCCCACAGAGTTCCTTTTATTAGATTAAATCACAACACAGGGAGTAGTGCAGCCATGTCGTCAGGGACACAATACATGCTACAAAAGAATCCTTGTACACGTTTGCCTTTGCTTACATTTGGTATCTTGATAGCAATAATAGTAATAATAACAGAGTTGGAATTAGAAACATTGTCTGGCCAAAGATGTTCATGTAAAGAAGTTCAGATTACAAAGTGATGTGGGGGGACGAGAGATGACAATGGATGCTAGATCTTTATTGCAATACTGTATATTATAACACATCACATCTCCTTTAGCCTCCCTTTAAACGCTGCTAGTATGAACGCAGGCTGGAAAGTGTCTGTCAGACTTTAAGCGGGTTATTTCCAAATCATTTGTGGGAGGCGACACACTTCACTGAACTTCTCTACATTTCGAATGCATCAGTACGTGTACAATGTGTGAGAGACGGGAGTAAAAAAGTACAAAAAGATTGACTGATTGGTAAGAGAGAAATACTTTGAGGGTCAGGGAGGGCGAATTGTCCAACCTACTAAACACATGGCTTTACAGTACGGGCTGTCCTCTACTAGTTACAGTGTAGAATAATGAAAAACCATTCACTGCTCCGCGCACTACTTTAGCACTCATTTACTTCCACTGAAAAAGACAAACAAGAAAATGCTGCACGGGTTCTGATTTCTTTCCTTCTTTAACGCTCCTCGTATTGATATGCAACCTGCAGGCTAATTGGATAAAAGTGGATGTGATGGTAACTCAGTCTGATAACAATGCTATAAAATGGATCTAATCTCATTGAACTCCAGCTGAGGAAAGCTTCATTCAGTCTCCAGGGGATCAAGATGTTTGATCTCACTCGTTTGCTTCACAAATCTATCAATTTAGCTCTTTTTAGCAAGAGATTCAAAAATGACCTTCATCATCTCCTAATTTGTAATGAGAAAGTGTTTAAATGCACAGGGGCGGGGTTCTTTAGCAACATATACTACAGCTAATCTACAAGGAAACATGCTCCCACAGTTAAAGCAGTCAAAAAAAAAAGAAAAAACGCCTCGACAGATCACAGAAATTACATCCCATACGAGCAACACTTGTAGAAGGACCTACTGCAATGTGATTTTTTTAATCAGTAAAAATCTGCTTTGATAAGGCTTTCCGTCTTCGATTACAGGATGCAAAATGAGGAGATTTTTAAGGCAGAACCTAAAGGCATGCAAATTAACTACATTTACATCTTTTTTTACCGACAGTACAAGCATGTTCCGGAAGGAAAAGTTGGACGATCCATCTCTTCTAGAGCTAATATTCAAGACGATGGATAGAGTGTCTTATTGGAGGCAGATACATTATCATAGGAATTTGGTTCAGTTGACAGTATTATGAAACACGTACAGCTAGCATCAGTAAACTCGGAACAATAAATAGAGTAGCGGCAAATTCAACGTAGCACATCACTGATGCGCAAGCTCCAGTAGAATGAAAGTGTATGGAAAATACTTTGCACACTTCACATTTTGGCAGTTGATCTTTAAATAATTTAAATATATATTCATATTTATATATCTATATATATTATTTGTGCGAGGTGTTCATATGTAGTGTGTGTGTCTGTACTGTGAGTGTGTCTGTGGTGTGCACCCGCACACTGTTGTATATGTTGTTTGTGTGTAGATCTTTTTATAGCAAATAACATTCTCATGCACACAAGTGTTTCAAACACAAGAAGCAGATCCATTGAAAGGTAGTCCAAGCATATATATTATTTTTTTCAGTGGAAATAGCTGCAAACTGAATGGAACATGAAATTCTTTCTGTGCAGTCCGTGGCGGCAGGTCTCCTCCGGCCTATTTCTGGAGGTCACACTGCAGCAGTAGTACGATGGACGGGTCGCTCTTGGCCGCCTCTTTGAACTCCTCCAGCGAGATCTGGTCGTCGTTGTTCTTATCCATCTTGGAGAAGATCTTGTCCACCCTCTGCTCGGGCGTCAGGCCGTCCTCGTTCATTTTCATCATGATCACCGTGCCGACCATCTTGTAGATCGCCTGCAGGGGGAGGAAGAGAGCGGCAGATGTTTTAGGAGAGAGAGAGCACATCTTAAGTTCCCTCCACATTTTCTGTTCCTGAGCAAAGAAGACTGAAGGACGCATTTTTGTGTGGTGAAGTGAGGTGTCGGTGTCTGATGGTGCACAGCTGGATCACCTGTCAGCTGCTCCATACAGATAATATGATGCGCTGTCCCGAGAATAACAGCGATGCATAGTAACCACTATCAGCTTTTTTTTATTGATGTCCGCCCACATGACAGAACAGAATGTGAAAGATTAGTCTGTGCAAGAATCCACATATGGATGAAAAACATGATTCTATATTTGTGTTATGTACAGATCAGTCCAGCACAGTTTGTTATTGGCTTCCTTTGATGTAGATACACAACATGAGCCATTTCCTCTGTTTTTAAAGCAACTTCAAGGAACTTTCTAATTGTTATTAACCCTCTGAACCCCAAGCTGTTTCAGGGCTTGTATTTCACTGCAGCTCTATAGAATAAGCACAATCCTGGCTAGAAGTGGGAAAAACTCAAAAAATATATATTTTGTGCAGTATAACACGTTTATAATTACATAAATCATAAAAAAAGAGATAAAAACACTCTGATAAATAATTTATTTGTAAACTAGAATAAAACTGAATTTTTATATAAAACACTTTTCCAAGTGCCCCCAAGTGTCATGTATATTGGAGGGTGAAAATTGGGTCTCCACATGCTATATATATAGAACTATTTGCACTTTTTCCAACCTCCAACCTCTACTTCCAGACCCTCCTGTCCTCTCCTCTCTGCTCTGTGTAATCAACCTGCAGTTGTATCTGATTTTCAGTGAATATTTGTCACGTGTCCGTTGGTCTCAGCAAAATCAATCGTGGCTTCACAGTGTCACTGAGGAGCAGAATTTAATGTTTTTAACTGGATCTGGTTTTTTCCAAACACTTTCTTTTGGTGATATTTTAGAAGACATGTAGAATATAGCGAGTTTGACAGAAATATCAAAATTTTGAGCTTAGTTTTGGTTACATTTTTAAAAGGAAACTTTCGTAAACGATGATCCGTCTCCGGACCGTCGGAAAGTTAAAATGTAAACGATAATGATGGTGTTCACAGTTTCTTTCTACCATAAACAGTTTTATTTGGTAATCTTTTAAAGAAAAGTTCAGAGGGTTAAACCCTCTCTATTCAATATCGCTCACTCTATATAATACACACAAGCAAAATAAGACCATCAGTGGGATTATTGGCTATTTGCATGTAGTTATCATGTTTAAATTTGCTGAGCTCATGTTTTATTTGCTCTGTCAGATGTATCTAGTTCACTCTAGTCAGACAGGTTTCTACTATCACTGTTAATCTCATATAAGGCGGGTTTGATGGGAGGACTGACATCCAAAGCAACTCATGAAACTCAGATCAGACTGTGAAACTAGGCAGTGCTGAAATATGAAGCAAGATACTGTTACTTTGTTGCCTATTTCACTCCTCAAGTGTTCAATTTAGTCTTGTGATGCAGCTTGGATTTTAGCACGTCTTCACATTCTGTAAAGTAGCCGGGTGTCTTTTGGCCGACATTCACCCGAAAAAATGCTGTATTAAGTTTCTGCTAATGCAAACTGAAGATTTCCTACTGTGGCAGCTTCACATTAAAAGCATTTCACTGGTGAAACACAAGTTGATTTTTATTGAAGTAGTCACAGGAAATGCAATTTTCATTTTCAGCATTTTCTGACAGGTTGATATATTGCATGGAAGAATGAACAGACTGGTTGGTCACAGTGGGCCAGAGAATGATGGAAAGATGCCAGTCACTGCCCGACCTCTTTAGTAAAACAACAGTTTGTTTTGCAGCAATCTAACAGCATCCTACACATTAATGTAACCACAATTACAAAAAAGTTGCTTTAGCAGTTATACCACTTTATGTAAATTGAGGCTTTTGGTTGATGACATAATAAAACATCACCTAGAGGCCAATCATTGCCCCAAAGCACTCAACAAAGGTGAAACACTGGTTATTCTTAAATCTGGCTAGATTTGACAAAATTAGATACTTTAATAAAAATGTCTTATAATCTGTCAAAGCAATTTTGTAGTCTAAATATGTCAGATAAATTAAATGAACCCATGTTAATATGTCTGACATAAAATATAGTTATCCAAATATAATTCTTTACAATCTAATGTCTTTATTGCTCTTCCCGGCTATAACATTATAATGAGACGGAGACAAAGTGACCTAAATTCTAGATCAGTCTGCTCTAAACATGCACTTCTGCCTTTTGTTGCTTTTTTCATATTTTTTTTGGTGTTTATGAATAATTTGTGTGTTGTCAGGGCCTGCAGGCTCAGCCCTCTGCTTAACCTTTAACTACGTACAAAAAGCTGCTGCGTCCCTGTGACTCAGCAGGTTACAAAGAACAGAAACCATGTGGCAATGGTTCACGTGCTTGCCAAATGCTTGTTTCCCAGCATGCCAAACTATTTCTTTAAAAAAATAATGAGAAATGTTACAAATCAAAAATACAGCATTGCCAGTAAATGCTTTGATGCTACTTAAATGTTTAAATATACTACTTCAACTTGACTTGTTTCGATGTAGCTGTTGAAACGAAAAAAAAAACAAAAAACAAAAAGATGGTTCCAACATAATTGTGAGCTGTGATACCTCGATGATCTCCAGCATCTCCACCCGTGTGATCTTGCCGTCTCCATCCAGGTCGTACATGTTGAAGGCCCAGTTCAGCTTCTGCTCGAAGCTTCCTCGTGATGTGATGGACAGCGCGCAGATGAACTCTCTGAAGTCGATGGTGCCGTCGCTGTTCTTGTCGAAGGTCCTGAAGGCGTGCTGGGCGAACTTGGACGCATCGCCGTACGGGAAGAACTGGGATGGAAACAGAAAGAATAGATACATAGGTAAAGTTGTTTTTTTATGATCAAATCAAGCGACTGTCTCTTTAAGATCCCCTGCTCTGCTCTGATTGGTCAGTAGTTTCTGATTCTTCCACATCTGTGCTCTCTGCATCTCTGCACCATCATTGCAGCTGGGAATTACTTTAACTGCACTTTAGCAGCACTTTCTGCCTATATATAGTATAACTGTGACATCACATTGTTACAGAAGTTCTAACGTCTCGTTTAAATTTCTAAATACAGGCTTTGTGTAATTTGCAGAGGATTAATCATTTTGATACTTTCACAGTGGTTATTTGCACCTAGACCTGCTTTATGATCAATAAAGACATGGATATCTCACTCTTTACTGTATGGAACCTTTAATATTACCTTTAACAACAATGTATTGCATATTTTTTGCCAGTAGTTTTGGGTCTCCCTGTTTACCACTCTAAAATCCTAAAAATAAGCAACTTTTAGTCATAAACTTAATCCCTCTGTGACAAAAACACCACCCAGAAGTAACTTGTGATAAACTGTGACCCAAAAATGATTTAGTGGAATTCAGAGCCTTAGATTAAAGAAGTGAAGTAGAAGAAGATCTAACTTTGGTAAAAAAGGAGTGAGTCCACTATCAGATTTTTGCCACATCATGTGGTTGTTTACAATAAAAGGGCAGATTAATGAAAACAGATGGTGCGATTTGGGAAAATAACGACAAAGCATAATTAGCATTTTAAATAAATCGATGAACACTCATTAACTGTAGTAATTGAGTTAAATTTGATTTCCTATCCTCATCTAGTGCTTTTAGGCTCTGCCTCTGCAACCGTTATCTCTGTGTGTATTGCAAAACCATCCGTACTGCATAGTAACAGTGTATAATAGTTACCCTGGGAAACCTGTCACTTAAAGTCTACAGCCTGCAGCCTCTCCTTAGAGATGCATTAAAATTGTAGTTCTAAAACAGGCAACAACAATTACACTGCAGTCTGTATTGGTCCCTGAAAGGAAGCTGTCTTTTCCCTCAGGCCCATTCACAGGACGGTCAGGGTCAAAGACACACAGCAGCCATTCATTCACTCCCAGATACTTCACACACACTATCATACACACTTTCACACATGTCCTCCTACATGCCTTGATTATCAGTCTTTGTTACCTCCCTCACATCTTCTTTGTGTGATGTGAATGTTTTTATCCGTTAAAATATGTACCAAATGTTTTCTGACACTTTACTGATACATTGGTGTCACCCTGAGGCTAATTGAACTGTCAACTTTAATGGCTCCTGTGGTTCTTAGCAGCCCGTTTTTTAACAAAGTTACAATCAAATTTAATTTGATTTTTTAACTGTGCGTCGGGATACACTGCCAACAGGATAAAGAACCCATAACTACGTTTTTACTAGCTGATGAACCAATAAACGGAGCTTTACAAGGACAAAAGTAGACACAGAAAGACAAGCTTGTCTGTCTCCAATCTAGCGCTGCCACTGGCCAGCAGCCTGCTGTTCCGCCCATTTTCTGTAACTAGAGTAGTGTTAAAGCATGAGAGAATAAGCAAGCCAACAAGCTAGCTGCTAAATGGACTGCACTTCCATAACGCTTTTCTAGTATTTGCAGCATTTGCAGCCACTCAAATCGCTTTACTCTACAGGCGTCTACACCCAGCTCTTTCACCAATTCACACTGTGGCCGAGGCTACTCTACATGGTGCCACTGCCACCATCAGGGATTCCTTCATACACCGATGATGGCTCAGTATCTTGCCCAAGGATATGAATTTGACATGTAAGCTGCCATGGACAGGGATCGAACCACCTGACCAGTGGGCGAGCGCTCTACCACCTTAAGTTAAATTAGACAACTTCATGCTTGGTCAACAAACTCTTGCAACAGTGTAGGTAAAGCACTTTACTGTAGCATGTTTGTACTCATCTGTGGACAGCCTGTCAGAAAGAGAAATCATGGCTGCTCTATGATAAAAAATACATAAACGATTGTAAAGTTTTTCTTAAAACAAGGTTGATTTTGTATGTCCTTAAAGAGATAGTTTAGGATTTTGGACATGAAGTTGCATGAAATATTTGCCAGTAGTGTCATGGATGCAAAGCTAATAGATTATTTTCCAAGCTCCAGTGACAGCTGACTGTCATTGTATTTTCTGGCTTTTCAAGAGACAAAATAGTGGGTTGAGTGAGTTGGTTCCTGATATGCATGAGGACCATTGTTGTGGTGGAATGGGTGACCTTTTAGTATACACGTAGTTTAGTGGAGTAAAACCTTTTAGTTTCGTGACTCTGCCACTTGCCAGAACTATCTATTCTATACTATCGGAAAAAATCTGACACTGGAGCTCCCAAGGAAGCTAATAGCTTTGCATCCACTACACTACTGGCAAGTATTTCATACAACTTCATGTCCAAAATCCTGAACTATCCCTTTAATCCTTCTTAAGGAGCATACACCATTGTTTCACAATCTTGTAGCTAATGGTTAGTCTATCTTGGATTACTATGACATTGTGGCTAATTATCAAAATCCTGTTGCATAAAATTAAGTTACTAAGAAGTTTTACTTGTGGAAACAGGCCGTTGAGCCAGCTGAAAAATCCCCCGAAAAATCTTTTTAAAAAAAAGATGTCGCAGAGGAACAGTGGAAATGGAAAGATAAAATAATACATCTGCCCTTTGCACATATAGAAGGTTGTTGCACCATACTAGACCTTAATCTGCTTTGGTTGCTATCCCCCCAAAGTGAAAAGAATCAGCAAAAACTTAAAGCCCCCCCAGCGTGTTGGCAGTCCAAGCCATCTATGTCATCACTGCGCTACATGTACACAAGGTCAGGGGTTAATGCAGTAACGCTGTGGATGACCACCGCGCCCCTGCTCGGCTCGTAATCTGTTGTAGAGCGTGAACCCTGTGGGTGGCCGCCAGAAGCCGAGTGATTCATTAGATATAACCTTCCACTTGACCTCACTGGTAAAAACTCTAAAAGCCAATGGGTAATCTAAGCTGAGCAAGGTTCTGTCTGAGAACAGCCTTCATCAAGGAATTGGAACAAACTGGGAGATATATCCCATTTTGTTTTATAATTTGAGGTCATTTTTAAAAAGTTTATTTTGAGCTGTTTTGTTGCTGATCTCACAAAAATAACTCATTAATGGTTAGATGTATAAAAAGTTGAACTCAATATCTTTTACGTAAGACAGATACAAAGGAATCACTGGAAGAAGAGATGCTCTTGAACCTTGTGTCACCTCTCTGGCTTTTGTTTGCTCATATTCAGTAAATGCTGCAAGCCTGAATGTACTAAGTCAAGGTAAATCCGCTCAGAGGAAATGGAGTATTCATCATTTTAATATTTCATCTGCCAGGAAATGCCAACATATCCTGGCTATACTGATAATTGCAAGACTAGCGATGAGAAGTAGAGGACTTATTCAAGTCAAGTTTGAAGAGAAGGCTTTGACCCTTAAAGAAACGTCCTCTTGTTACCTCAAAGGACAAAAATGTCCGCACCAAAAAACGTAGTATTGTTGTCTACTTTCACTGAGTTAATGAGTGGAGGTGTATTTAGTTGGTTGCAATCTGCAACCTCACCGAGTTATGAACAACTTTGACAAATAGTCACCATTTAAGTCGATATGGCAAATGCTGCTAAATGCTTTGCTATTTTCTCCAGCTAGTTGCTAACTATGTCTGTCTGCTGTTTAGTGCTGGACAGGCAATAGGCAGTGATGTTTTAGAGCCTTTTTGTCTGCATCTAAAAGAAATGTTGGTGGGAGAAGTGATAGTAAATGGAAACACTAAATGTGCTTGCCATACAACCACGTTGTTTGTTTTAGGATGAAGAGATGTGACCTAGCACAGTTTGTCCCAAAGCAAACTGAAACTGCACCAATATGGAACATTATAGACAAAAGAGGTGAGCTGCTTCTTCTTCTTCTGTTTATTGGCGGTTGGCAAACCAGCTTCGAGGTGCATTACTGCAGTGGAACTATCATAACATATTCATTGGCTCTCTCAGTCTCGTTATGTTACATTCGGGAGCAGCTGCTGAGTCAAATGTGACACCTAGCGGTAAAAATCCAGTATATCAGTCTTGTCCAGTGTTAACATAATATCAAACCGGTTTGAACATTTTTACACTGGCCAAACCCTAAAACATGTGCCTTTTACATGAAAATGTCTGTAAAGCTGAGGGGAAACTGTTAAAACAAATTATTATTGTGGTTTCATCAGTAAGAGTGGTCTCTTTCACCACATAACATAGAGTAATTTCATCCATGATTAATCTAAAAAGTTTGATCATAGTAGCTCTCAACTCCACCGCTGCACTTTCACGCAGCACTCAGAGGCACGTGTACTTTTGTTTCACGCGCTACAAGACTGTTCTACACTGTGTCCTTGTCCGGGTGCACAGCAGACAGTCTCATCATACAGGCGAAGGAAAAAAGGCGAGGACGCAGCCTAGCCTCTCCTAAGAGTAACCGCCCCAGCACGCACAAACTGTCTAGTGTCACGACGGGAGGGTAGGCGAGGCCATGAATCCTAATGGAGAGGAGGGAGTGCGGTGGATGGGAGATAAAAAGAGAAAGAAGGGAGAGAAAGAAGTGGAGAACAGGAGGGGGAGGATAAATAAGACAGGGTTAGACAGTGAGAGTCAGTTCGGGTTGCAAAAGTGTCCATCTGCAATGAGGTCCCACCCATGTAAATTCTGCTGCAGTAGCAAACTGATCAGACTGCAGTGAGGAGTGTGTGTGTGTGTGTTCGGGGGGGGGGGGGACACAAGAGTGAAAACAAGAAAGAAAGGATGGAGTTGGAGGAGGGGACTGAAACGAGTGTGACAGAGGAAGTGTTAGAGGGAGTGTGACAGCGATAGAGCTCAGCTCCCCAACCAGGACCTGAACTGGCCTTGTGCTCCAGAGAAGACAAACTAATTTGAGAAAGGAACCCCCCTCGGGACGGGAGGAGGGGGGTGGGGGGGGGGGTGGGGGGGGGCTGCCAGGACGAACAGGACGGCGCCTGATGCTTTCTGCACAAATGCGACGTGGCTTTCTTCCCACGAGCGCTGCCTCCTGCCCCCGTATGGCCTCGCCTCAGCTCAGCTGTCCAAACCCTGGAGGAACAAGGAGGAGGAACGAGGAGGAGGAACTAGGAGGAGGAACGAGGAGGAGGCACGTGGACGGCGTGATGAGGAAGAGTTGGAGAGAGAGTGGGGAGGAGGAAAGGTGTCAGGGAAGTGATGCGGGAGAGATGTTGATGATGGGAGGGAGGGGGAGAGGAAGCCACTGCGGCTCCTCGACAATCTGGCAAGTTATGAAACACTTTATGTTATGTAAAAGGGAGCGGAGAAAGAAAGAAAGAAAGTGGGACAGGGTGGGGAGACTGTGAGATTCTTTGGTTCATCTTATCTGTCTCTGTCACATGTCAAAGCATTATCAGAGAAGTAGACAGCGACTGTCCAGGATGAGAAAGCTTCACTAGATGGCACACTGCTACCATCACAAGCTAAATGACCCGCTCTGGACTTGAAGCCACTGTTTCCTTGCCTTCACAGCTACGGGTATTAGACTGTTAACATTTCCATTAAGACTTATTTGTGTACTGATTTGGCTCCCATTGGCCGTTATGGCTGTTTGATATGCTGTTGGACTGGGCCATCAAAGGACAGGCTGGATGCCAGATTGTTTCTGTCCACTCAGGGAGGAGCAGGGCGGACAGGCACAGCTGGCTTAATAAAGGCTAATGTCACCTGTTTGTGTGTGTCAATGAGTGTGTGAGGGCCTTATTCTGTCAAACAGACACCCAACCCCCCCACCCCCCCCACCCCCACCCCCCCAACCGCCACCCAAAACATGCTGCTGTTAAATGGAACATTAAAGCCTTCATAATCAGACTGCAAGCTGGCACTGGTGCAGATCCAAAAACATAGAGAGGGAAAGCCAGAGAGAAGATAGAAAAACAGGAACAGGGAGGAAAAGAGTGAGAGAAATAGCGCGAAATAGAAAGTCACACTTAAACGAAGGCCGTTTCACACTAACAGAACAACGACTGACTGCAAGATCATAGAACAGATGAATATTGAGGCTCAAAACATCGCGGAACAGCACAAAGCCGTGATTCAACAGCCATTCCTCAAACGAGAAGCTCATCAGCAACACAAATGGCAAACGTGTTTGGTTTGAAAATAACTTCAGAGTTAGGTAACGGCAAATGTTTCGATCCAGATTTTTTTTGCAGTGGCCCTGCCCGCGCTGCCAGCTCTTCAGATAACAGCTAAGCTGGACAGACATCTTGTAGCTTAAAAGCTCCCAGTGATGAGCTAGAGAGGGTCAGGATTTAAATGAGATGAAGATTTGTTTACTATATGCACATTCTGTTGCAGTTTGGGGAGCTGCAGATTGCATGTAACTGGATTACTGTTATCGGAATACTAAAAAATAGTTTAAAAAATGGAAAATATAAGCCTTTATAACTGATCTGAGGGAGACTCCAGTAAGCAGCTCCGGGATCTTTCTGGCTGTCTGCAGCTTCCTGATAGACACCCTGCTGTCATCAAGTCACATTCATGTACTCTCCCTTGATTGTTTATTTATATTTTATATTTAATCTCCCTTAATTGTAATTCATTTTAATTTCAGAATCAGAATCAGAAATACTTTATTGAAATTTAGTTTGGCTCTAGTTACTCCAACCCAGAATAGAAATAAATAGAAGAAATGTTGCTATTTCTACTATATACAGACATGGAAAAAATTATTAGACCACCCTTTTTCTTCAATTTCTTCTTCATTTTAATGCCTGGTACACCTAAAAGTACATTTGTTTGGACAAATATAAGATATCATATTTGCACAGTTTATATATATACTGTGCAAAAAGGCAGGTGTGAAAAAATGCAGAGAGGAATTGATGCTGGTTTAAAGGCAAAGGTGCTCACACCAAATATGGACTTGATGAAGATTTTTCTTCTGTTTTGGGGTTTTTACTCAAAAAACTCAAAAGACTTTACTTATTTCTCCCCACCAACAGTATTTCGTTACACTACTCTATTAATTTTATGTAACAACCCACAAAACTGGTAATTGCGTCCTGATGTAAATAAAGTTTGTGCTCCTGGGGTGGGTTGTAAACTGACGCCATGGCAACCGCAAAGCCTGTCGTACCTGTGTACAGTCTTATTAAATAAATAAGGAGGCACATAAAGCCACTAGCTCTTATATTATGACAAGTAGTGGGCATGTCTTGATGTTTATTCATATATTTTAAAGTTTTTAATATACAACTTTGCTGTTGGCTCCACCACTAGTAGATAAAGAGAGATATAAAGGGAGAGAGAGAGTGTGCACTAGCTAAAGCCATGACAGACACAGAGAGAGGATTAAAGAGAGCTTCATGGGAGTTTCATACTAAATCAGACATAATTTACCATCAAATAAACAGTAGCTCTCCTCCTTTAGATACAAATGTTCTGGAGTCCTTTTATTAATCACATCCAAGTCAAACATCAGAGACAAACATTAGGCTGTTTGAAAATGCATTTCAAATGCTGGTGTTTTTTTCGTGAACCTGTCATTGTTCTAATTTGCCTAATCTTCACAGCTATTCAGATGTGGAGGGAATAACTCTAATGTTAATAGTAAAATGATATCAGTGATTCTTTACACTACTTGTGACTGGGGAAAGTAGTATTAATAATGTGATGTGTTACTGCACAACACAATATAACATTACATTATTAAAGAAATGATCATTTCCATTAGTGGATGATTTGGCAATATATGTACGCAATATTATGTGTATAAAATACACCTCCCAGAATTCCACTCAAAATAACAATGTGTATTTACCACAGGTTCTTTGTCAGAAAGCAACGGAAGACTTTTTTTAACGTTGCAGCCGTGTGTCTACCGCCACAATATGTAAACATACCACTGTTTCCTCCCAAAATACTTTTTATTAGAGGGAGGAAGACAGGCGTTTTTTAAATGTATTGATTCATTTTGTAATATTGTTTTTCAGCAGATATAATGCTGTTTTTATTGTGTTGGTGTGGTTTTATTGAATTTTTAATGTTTTCCACATCCTTTATCTGTTAATCGTGACCCCACCAGTCACATTGAAAACCTCTATATAGAGAGGCACTAGTAAATGTAAATACATTTAATGGCTATCACTGACAAAATGGCATGCATAAAAATCATAAAGATATAATTTGATATATTTATTCTTAAGTACTTTATTATACATTTAAAGTTTGACCTATGAATTCTATCTTGATCAAATAATAAAGGTTGTGAATCTTCACCTGCTGTATTAATCACACCTGACAGACAGGAGAACTGAGGAGCTGAGACCTCCTCCCCCCACTCTATCTCCACAACATGACCCAGTGGCTGATCATTCATGCACACACTGTCCCATAATGCCTGTCCTGGACTGCTGCCATGGCGATGCCATGCTCCGTTGTGTGTACCTCTTTTTTTCCACTGATAGTGTCTGATTCCATATCTATCCCTCTCCATATCTGTGCGTTGTCCCTGCTGCTTCTACAGTCCAGAGAAACACACTCAGTTACCTATACACACTTTTGGGAGCCCCACAGCTCATTTGTGCTCGTCATCCCTCTCCCTGAGCAATATGGATGTTTCAATATCATTTTAGCCCTGTGGATAAATGTTATCCTTACCTGCAGGACTGTAACTGCTAAGGAACCACTGAAGAGACTCCAGTGGCAAGAAGAGTAGCAGAGAATAAAACAGAATAGAGCACATCTGAGCTGCGCAGCTAATAATAATTAATGGTCTAAAGCCTATTAATATTTCCACTCATGAAGCCCACAAGGTCATCTCTCCTCGCTCAAGGGTCCAACAGGACACTCTGTACCGCCTGTAATTTTATCAACAATATGTAGCAGGCTTCTCATTGGCTATTCATCTCCCCAGCTTACAAGCACAGGTTTTAGAGGTCAGTCTGGGACTGGATTTTGCCCTTCAGAAACCTTGAGGTCTTTGTTTTACCATTATCGCTTCACTCCAAAAATCAGTCTTTAGCTTTGACATGTTTCTCCAGGTTTCTGTCGTTCCACGGTGGCACCAGAGGGCTGTGTAAATAATGCCTTATGTTTCATGCATCCCTTTGCTAACATTGTCACATGCAGTTAAGCATGTTTGGAGGAACACATAGCAGGACCTTGGCATGGCAGCAGGGGCTGTCGCTGCATATGGCTGTTTACATCGCTTCATCAAAGCAGCGCTTAGATGCTCCTTCAGTGAGCAGCTGAGAGAGAGAGAGAGAGGGAATACATGCATAATCCATTACTGGGGTATTTGCAGTGTGTGTGTGTGCCTGAGTGAGAGAGACGGAGTCTGCGTGCGCGGTTATATAAACCCTCAGTGACATGCCAGGCAGCAGCAGAAACTTAGCCAGCGCGCTGCTGTAGCTGCTACTGCTTCCAAGCCTCCGGGGTCTGTTCACATAGAAAACACACACACGCACACACACTCTCTCTCTCAATCCCCTCTGCGCTGCAAAATGCATTTTTAATCATCCTATTGTAATATTCAGGTGGGTGTCAGCTGTGATATCTGTGTCACCAAAGGTAAGCAAGTTAACAGTAATTCATTCCTGAGAATAATGTTAGTAATAACCACTTAAATAAGCACTTTGATTTAATTTAGGTTAAAGATTTCATGAAGTCAAACCTAATTTTCATACAATTTAGGTTCTGCAGTAGCCATTTAATGTCTAATTATACATTTAGAATCACAATTATTTTAGTCAGTACGAGATCATGATGATTTAACATTATTATTTATGTTTTAACAGTAAAAAAGTTTTTTTTAATTGATAAATGATATATACCTTTAAATAAGTGTAAAAAACATAAATAAAAGTAAATTAGATTAAAATAAAGAAGACTAACTACGTTGTGACTTGTTCACTTCCAGCACCGACTGAAAACTCTTCATTATTGCCAAATATAATCGGCACAATAATTGTGTTATTGTTGAAAAAAATGTGGTTAATCATCCAGTGTTAATTTAAATTCCCACACAAGAGATTTACAGGAAATAATTCATAATCAGTGTTACAGTTAGTAATTTTATTGCTACTGCTAATGCTAACGTACTGCAACTGTACCACATTAAAACAAAACTTTTTTTGGACCACAGGCCACAGGAACCATGACTGTTTATCAATAATAAATCTACAGTCATAATGAGCTGGTAGATGAAACGTAGATGCATAGATCCAACTTCTTAGTGAGGTCACCATCCTAAATGTCCTGCTGCTGTGTGGAAAAATATGAAACATGAAATCAGATCGTGGTTGCTTGTTGCATGATGGGAAGAGACTGACTGTGGCTGACTTCTTCATTAAAACAGTTTGTTTGACTGCACTGTGAACAGATACACCAGCTGCTCTTCTGACAAAGGAGCATTTGCTGTAATATCTGCTAGAGCCCGGCTGATATGTGATATTTGAGACTGATGCCGATACTGATTTAAGAGGAGAAAATTCATTAGGCGTCTTTCCACTGAGTACTTTCTGAGTACTTTTTGGAAAGAGTGTTTTGGCTATGCCCTCTGCCTAAGTTCCCATATCGGTACTTTAGCTGCTAACCAACGGAGTCCCAATGTGACAACAAATGTGACAAGCAGTGTTGCCAACTTATCGACTTTGTCGCTATATTTAGCGGCCATTCAGACCCCTCTAGTGACTCTTTTTCTAAAAAGCAACTAGCATCAAATCTAGTGACTTTTTCTGATGTTATTGGAGACTTTTGGAGACTTGCTACTCTTCTTAACATGCAGCAGATGCCGTCCCAAAGCTCTCACAAGTGGCCCAGTCCTCCCGCAGTGGTCTCTCCCAGCTGCAGTGAGCAGAGCAGGAGATTTCTATCTATCTTGATCAAATAATAAAGGTTGTGAATCTTCTCTGTATACACCTGCTGTATTAATCACACCTGACAGACAGGAGACTGAGGAGCTGAGACCTCCTCCCCCCGACTCTATCTCCACAACATGACCCACTGGCTGATCATTCATGCACACACTGTCCCTTAATGCCTGTCCTGGACTGCTTATTGCCAAATATAATCGGCACAATAATTGTGTTATTGTTGTAAAAAATTTGGTTAATCACCCAGTGTTAATTTAAATTCCCACACAAGAGATTTACAGGAAATAATTCATAACCAGTGTTACAGTTAGTGATTTTGCAACTGCAACTGTACCACATTAAAACAAAACTTTTTTTGGACCACAGGCCACAGGAACCATGACTGTTTATCAATAATAAATCTACGTCATAATGAGCTGTTAGATGAAACGTAGATGCATAGATCCAACTTCTGAGTGAGGTCACCAGCCCAGTCCTCCCGCAGTGGTCTCTCCCAGCTGCAGTGAGCAGAGCAGGAGATTTTAACGCCTCAGCTTCCTGTTTGCACCAGTCTGTAAATGAATCGCACATGCGCGAAATCGCCGCTCAGTAGCGGCTCAGTAGCTAACCAATGAAGTTGGGTGGATCTCTCTCCCAGGCCACACCCATAGCGGCTCACTGGAGGGAAAAGTACCTAATGGAAACGCGTCTGTTGATAACTGATATGGTGGCTGATATAGTAATTTTTTGAGTTGGAATGAAAATAAACTGTGCACTAATTAATCACCACTCTGCAAATGAACCCTGAGAGCTACTTTCTTTAAAAGAAGATATAAATACTTTCTATTAAATAATTACATTGTTATACGGTACATTACACAAACAATGTATTTCTGTCAAGCCAATTCTATAAACTGGTCAGTTTCAGGCAATTGCTGACAATTTAAAAAATTAAATAATAAAAATATTAGAAACACCTACCTACACATTATGTAAAAAAAAAAAGTTTTCATAACGGCACATATCAGACAGCGTATACATCGATACCAATAGGCCTTTGTAAGGGCCAATATCAGCCGTCAATATTTATCAACCATCTGACCATGTCTTTAAATCAGTAAGCATTGGGTCCCCAAATCAACCAGGAATGATATCTTAAAGAGCAACCTAACACTCAATCCACTATGAAATATCATATTATAACCTGAGGAACTCTGACCCTGAGCTACAAGGCAAAGTCATATTTAAAACTGTTTCACACGTGTGCAGGTCTTTTCACCACGTGGGAGATACTGTTGGAGGCAGCCGTACATGTTTTTCCCACTGGGCTGCTTGTTATTACGATTTATACGACACAACGTGAACACAGCATGACTGAAGAGCGTTCAAAGATGCTACGATGAGGTGAACGTGGCAGGCGTCTGTCTCTGGCTGCTGCTGGTAAATCACACTGCATTGATACACGAGTGACTTTTGTTTACAGTCAAGGTCTGTAAGATTGTTTTGGTCTTGAGGGATGAGCATCTGATTCAGTGAGACAATAGGCTTGTGAGAAGAGGAACCACTTGATTAAAACACCAGCATAACAAGCACTGTTTGTGTGTGTGTGATAGTGTGTGTTGGAGTGAAGGAGCATATAGTGAAGGGTGGGAGTCCTCTTGTTTGACACCACATTCAGTAGATTGACTAAAAGGATTTGAATGGCTGACTAGATTTCCCTGCTGTCCATCATGGCTGATTGGGTTCGGCTGATTCCTGGAGAGCGCAACATCGTTCAGCTTATGATTTAAGAGGAATTTGGGGCAGACCTGTCTCTGACCCTGGTTTATCTGTGGTTACAAAACACCCATCTGGCACCAATAACTGTGCACGAGGAGTGTAAATGACAGCACAACAGCAGATGGCACTATTGAGTGTGGAAACATATTTTATGCCTCGGGATGGTGAGAAGAACAGTTATCGACATCGGGGAAAGAATGACAGAAGGAGCGGAGGAGAGGTAAATACATCAGATTACATACCATTATTACATACAATAGTCCTATCGTTAAACCCACATCGTGTCCTGCGCATTCCACCAGTGCCATATTCCTGCCTGGTCTAAATCAGATAGAGACAAGCAGCCAAGCAGGACAGGAAGGAGAGTGTGACTCAGTGCTGGCCGCCAGGTTTGGCAGGTAGACCTGAGGGTTACCCTCTGCTCCTTGTGACGCAACTCACAGCGAGGCACAGCAACAGAGAAAGAAGGGAGGATTTGCTCGTTTTATCTTCACTTGCCAGTGGTGTGTCCAGAATGGCTGCTCTCTAAAGGGCTTGGCAGGATAAATCCACAGCAGCTTGTGCAGTTCGAAGCCACCTTTTAAAAAGCTCATAATCGGCCTGCGAGCGTCTCCCACTCAGCCGGGCCAAAAGACAGCGCCAGGGAGAGAAGACAGAGGCGATCGAAAGAGAGCGAGATGTAGCGAGAGAATACCACACGACCAAACATGCACACAATTTTCTACATGTCTACACTGTGGTTCATTATATACATTGTGCTTTAATTCTGCATGACTCATCAAATGTCCTTGGCTATTCTTCCTCAAGCATGAATCCATCATTCATGGTTTCTCTATCATGTCTGAGACTGTACGTGTGTATTAAAAAACCCTCTTATGTCTCAATCTTCATGCAAACATTTGCACTTGCTGCTGCCTGCAAATTATTTCCATCTGACTTAAAGAGAGCTCAAACACCCACAAGATGTCCAATATGTCTAAATAGTTGAGATCATCTCATTAAAGCCAAGGATCTAAATTCAATGTCCTCCTCCACTCAAAAATGCATTTTTCTTGGATTATGTCACCTAAAATGTCTAACCTTGACTATACTGATTTGTCAATTTGTGCAAGGCTTGACAGTAATGGCAGTAACAGCTTTTTAACATGTAAAAAAAAGGAACAGCAAATAGCAAAATGTGCAGCCTAAAATAAATATGTTTTAATATTTAAGATTTGTTATCTAGATATTGCCGTTACAGTCAGAACTGGAACCAGACAACATATTTGTCAAGGCATCTGTTTAAGAAAATGATGAGATAAAACACACATATATTATCTTAATTACTCAAACTACCACTTTTAAAAGTTAGTTTTCTAGTTGTAACATTGTAGCAGATATTATTGTATTTTTCACAACTGCTAACCCTGTGTCAGCCCCTGCTAGTTACAAGCTAACAAGGTAATACAACATTAAGATGCTCAGATGCTATCACAAGATGCTATCATTCTCTGATACGTCTGTTAGTCACGAATTTGAGTGCATGACAGACTCTTCATCTATGTCTGGAGGCACAAATACGACACAGTAAATGGCTGAAAATCTGACGTTTCCTCTAATGGAGAATAAAGACCAGACGCTGTATTTTCTGTTAGCATCTGCACTACTCTTTCACTGGTCAACCTAGTATGTGAGCAGTAGTGGTAGGCTTCTAGTTTATTTAAGATGGGACAACCTTTTAGACTAAATATGAATCATAGCAAGAGCCTTTCTACATAATTTAAAACGTGTTTGGAGGAGAAATTTAACATGTATTTATTCTCACCCTAAGGTGTAGGCAAATAGAGATATACCTGTATTTTCATGACACAGGGACTCAAAGGTCACAAACAGACCTGTGTCCCATTTTAAGAGCACCTGCATTACCAACACTGTGTAGTTTTGCCAGCCGACTGCAGTATATAATTAGCAGTGCTCTAAATGTTGTTGTGTGGTGTATTAATGTGTTCCATTAAGATGAACAGCACCAACCTTTCTCTCTATCCACTTCTCACAGGTATTGGCACCTTGCCCACTCTCTAGCGAGTGTTTGCCTGAGGGGGTAACTGCGTCTGTTTGGCACAAATTTCTAACATCATTTTTCTTTTATTTTGAAGGTCAAGTCAAATGCATTTTCAATGTTTGTTCACATGAAAGAAAATGTGTCCCATCTATTTCTGTGAAAAACCAAAGTTGGTGTTCAAAGTCTCTTTCACACAAGGACTACAACCCTGAACTCATTTAGATAACCACAGGAGCTGTATGCAAGAACTAGGGCTGTCACAGTTCTCAAAATATTCTCAATCATTCGCTTTTACTTCTGATTTAAAGGTCATAATTTAATTTAATTTCGATTCAAACATTTTTTAGGTAATATAAGATCGACAGATTATTTGGTTATATGCCCTGACAACTTTCATTTAAATTTGCAAATTCGTTTTTGAAAAGACAGACTACTGAAGTGTGATATATGGCCATATGATCGAATAATTTATTTAAAATGTAATAATAATAACCTGTTAAATAACTTTATAACAACAGCTCGAGTTCCTCAGAGTTTACAAAGTACACCTGAATGCACCATTAAGTCCCTGTTGGCTCCCACACACTTTACTACTACAGCAAACACCCAACAATGGCCCGATACATTTCCATTTGAAGATAGATAATTTTTGGATTATGTCCTGCCTCTTGCATGCTCTACGCAGGTTTAACCCCTTACCTAAACGTAACGGAGTACTTCCAGTAAGTGAGAACGTATCTGATATGGACAGTCTCCTATTGTGTGCTACTTATGTGAAAGCATAACTATTGATGAGAAACGAGAAATGAGAAATTGAAACTACTTACAAATTTAGTCTTTTCTCTATTCCTCCACAGTAAAATCAGGTAAATGAAGGCCTATTTATTGACAGTTGGAGGAGACGTGTAGGTGGTCTTCATAAAGCTGTAGTACGTAAAACTGTGATTTCAATGCTGGTGCAGTACATAATCTCAGCAACTGCTTCTGTTTTTTCAATCATTGCAGTTGTGTTCACAGTAGCCTCCATGATCCAGTGCTTATGATCAACTATATTTGGAAAAACAAGCTCCCTGTATAACTTAATTTGGAAATCTGGCAGCCATATTATCTGACACACTGACTGTACCCATGGGGAATGAGATTCAGATGTTGCTGATTAAGAGACACTCTCTACATAGCCATAAATGGATTTACACAACTTTACTAATGTGGTTATCTGACTGTTCAAATAATATAGATGCAGTTATGACACCATCTGAACCGTGACACGAGCTGTAATGTAGATTGTATAATTTTGTGGCCAAACAAGCCTTTGTCTCTCATTGCTCTAATTGTTTCATGTCCTGTTTTCTTGCCCTTCAGTTCTGAGATCAGTTTCAATCTGTCAGGCAGTTAGGTCATGTTAAGTTATGCTGATCAGACAGCTGGGTCAGTCAGGACAAATGACAAGACTGCCAAAGAACAAAATGTCAGAACAGAATCTGTCTAATAGCACTGACTCTCTGGACTTTTATAGGGAGACAAACATTTTGGGAAGTAGTCAATCGCTTTGACAATAGTATTGTTATTATTGTGCACATTAAAGATAGCGTTTGGTTTTTCTACAAAATCAAAAATAAAATTTGTGAATAAGCATATTCTCCCAAATGTGTAATTATTCCTTGAACTGAACATGTGTTCTGCCTCATGTTTGTTAAAAAAAACAACAACAGAATATTAGATAGACATAAGAGAGATATAAGGAGTTAAAAGATAAATTAAAGGTTAGAATGATTACAACTGGCATGACATAAAGAGACAAACCAAGAGAGCAAAAATGAGACACAAGATAAGGAGAGCAGGAGGGAAAGAAAAGGACAGCCAGCCTCCTAACTTAATAATGTTCTACTCCCAAGCACTACAAGCTGGGGAGAGGAGGGCCACTCCATTGATTAGCCAGGCCCATTCTATTTACAGAGTCCTTTGACAAATGCAAGTAGACCAAACTTGACCTTGAGTGCATATTTGGATACACAACAACATCTTGACATCTATTTCTTAAAATATTTTTGTCATAACCATTCTATTGATACAAACCAGATTCTTAAAAGATGGGGCAGTGTTTTTAAACATACACTCATTCTGAATTTGATGTCTGCAACACGTTCCACAGAAGTTGACACAGGGGTATGTTTACCATATTTACATGTTATGTAGAATTATACTAAGAGTCCTTACGGGAATCCCCTTGCTTGTCTCCCTTCCCAGGAAGGTCAGAGGTCAGTCTGATGGGGGTTTAGCATTTCTCTCATGGGGGGATCAACAAGATCTCAGACCTAAACAACAGCATAGAGCATTTGCCACCACCACCCACAATGACACATATTAGCGTTTGTTGAAATGAGCGTTCTAAAAATAGCAAACACGTCATTATACATACACGTACAGTTAGCGGCTGTGAATAAGGCTGCAGTTTCTATGAATTTAGGCTACAAAACCACTGACCTAGGTTTAGGGTAAAAAACGTCCTTGTTAGGCGTTATAAAAGACAGTTTAAACAGTAAATAAATAGGCCATATGATCGAATAATTCATTTAAAATGTAATAATAATAACCTGTTAAATAACTTTATAACAACAGCTTGAGTTCCTCAGAGTTTACAAAGTAAACCTGAATGCACCATTAAGTCCCTGTTGGCTCCCACACACTTTACTACTACAGCGAACACCCAACAATGGCCCGATACATTTCCATTAGAAGATAGATAATTTTTGGATTATGTCCTGCCTCTTGCATGCTCTACGCAGGTTTAACCCCTTAGCTAAACGTAACGCGGTTTGTTAGACTCGTCCACCTCCCCTCTCTCCCTAACCAGTCTGGGTGGCCTGAACCCTTGTTAACCAGTTGGTCATTCCCAGTGCCACCCTCTGCATGGTGGGATTTATACCTGCACGGTGGTGTGCCGCCTTCACCATCAACCAAGATAACTGATTTATTCTTACAGAGGACTTCCTAATGTTTACACAGAGCTAAATCTGAATATGATTTCCCCCCAGAACGGGCCCTATTATCTTACTTTGTGCATCTAAAAGCACCGACTAACTTTCTCCTCCTCTTCTCACACTGCAGCAGCAGCAGCAGCAGTCAGACTCGCTGAAAGTTGCTGAATAATTAAATTACAACTTGGCCATGGAGCAAGGGATAGGTCAAAAGCAATTCATTATTATAAATCCCACCATCCATTAGTTTCCCTCTTCTCTGTCTATGTATCTATTGTTCGAGCTGCCTCCCTGAGTGTATTTATGTCTGTTTTCTCTGTTACAGCTCATTTAAGATGCATCTCGCCTGCAAGCACCGACACAGACACTCTCTGCAATTAACACAAATTTTGTGTTCTGAAAGATGGGAGAAAATTCAGACTGGAAAAACCACTGTTTGTCTTTGCAAAAATTACAGTCTGCTTATTCACTGCAAGATTACTGATTACTCTCCTCCCTCTGTGCTTTCTAAACATGTAAACTAGTCACTATCATAACTCATTCATAAGTCATTTTGTCCAGAGTTTATCATTCAATTTCTCTGACTCAAATCTTGGGATTTTGTTTTTATTTGAGCACAGCATGACTCACACAAAGAAGCCATTTCAAGTGAACACAAAGTGTTTCGTGTTTCTGAAGCACATAAACAGAATTTGTGTGCAGCGTTCGGCTTTGTGTGTGTTGTGACAGCAATGGCATGAGAGCTTCTGAGATGACAAAAGCTATTTTTAGTGTGTGGCAGCCACAAGCCCACTTGGACGTAGAGAAAGGGGGGTGAGAGAGGAAGTGGGTAAAGAGAGAGATGGGAGGAAAAAAGCTAGAGATGAGAAAGTAGGTTGGAAGGAGAACCAGTGACATATAGTGACAATACTAGCCAAGTTATTATGCCATTTTCCAGTGTGAAGGTACACCACTTTATTTTTTATTGATTATTATTTTTTCCAGTTTGAGCTTTAATAAAGTTGTTGGAATTAAAGAAGCACAAAATTGTATCAACATTTTAAGAGATTGTTTGTGTTCACATATTCTGGTATGACGGACGTAGTTCTAATAGTTCTATGTTTATTTAGAATATACATAAAGAGATCTGAGGTTGTGTTTATATTTGTTACATTTGTCTAGTGTTCATATACATATAGGATCTTTATTTACTACAGGCAGATATAGGATGCATGTGGGGAGGAACAGAGAGTGGTGCTTGTGGGATGTAGAGAGTAAATATAGGTCAAAACAAGTTTTGTGTACTGTTACAAGTTAGTAATGAAGTGGCCTGAAAGCAGTACCAGGATGGGAACCGTCTGCCAGGATTTTGTGATCTAAATCTTTAAATAAGGCCCCCATTTGGCTTTTCCCTGCCAGAGTAGCCTTGTTGTTTGCAATATTGTAAAACCAACACTATAGAGTGCCACAGGAATTAGTTCTTAAACCAGGAAGTAAGCTAGCATTTTAGCGTCCTTGGGTCTAACCTCTCAAACTCAATGAGGATTTTGAATGGGTTTTTGATTAGAAGCCTGAAATAAGGTCTGTGGTTGACACAAGCTGAAGAGATGTTCGCGTTTTGTTGTATGACATAAAATACGTTAGTAAATACCTCCACTTGTGAAGCAGTTTTTAAGTGTCCTTAAAAAGGTGGTTGCTAACAAGTGGCTACTAGAGGTTGTCGGGTACATTAAACGCCATCATGCTAGACACGGACAACAACTCACTCACTAGTCCGCCTTACAGCCTCTAGTCATGTTTTTTAGTGCTCTTGGAAAGTGTTGTAGATTGTAAATTATGTTAATAAACAATTTATAAGGCTAAAGATTCGCTAGCTTGTCAAAAGCGCTAGTTAGCTTGTCAGCCATGTCTGAAGCATAATGGCTGTGACGTAGAAGTCATGTGACCGTGGTGTTGTTCATTATAGCATAACGCTAGCTTTTTACTTCTGTCAGCTGCATTAAAGCTTTAAACATAATAAAAGCGGTGTTCATTTGTGAAGATTATTCTGCTGAACAAAACGTGTAGGCATCAGAAACGTGTGTTTGCCACAGAGCTTATTTTCTGCCATTATCCTTAATCCAATGCAAAAATCCATAGGCATTCTCAAGAGAACCCATTGTGATTCTACAATTCTACAATGTCATTTAGCAGACGTTTTTATCCAAAGCGACGTACAAATGAGAGTAATACAACACAAGCAAGGATGAAGTCAAGAAACATCTCAAGAGTAAGAGCCGTGGGTTCAGTTTGAGTCCATTAGGACACAAGAGCTTTACAGGTCAAAGAGCGGTCAGTGCGATACTTGTCGTAGTCGTCAGTGTAGATCAAGAGTGAAGGTGTTCAGTAAAGAGTTGGTCTTCAGTCTCTTCTTAAAGATTGAGAAGGAGAACGGATGGAGCCAGACGTGATGCTACTTCCGGGTTGGCCTACAAACTACATCATTTCGTTTGCTCTATGGCATAGATATTTCAAGTATTGTTTAGCGAAATTCTGTTCTGTTATGCAAATTTGCAATTACTAGTTCACAGTATTTCAAAAAGACTTAAATTAGTCAATTAATTATGCTATCAGCCAGCATAAGCTAATCACAGGTATCATATATGTTATAAAATCATGAACAAAGAAGAGGAATGGTAAAAATGTATGTATGCTAAAAACAAAAGAAATCAGCCAATATACAGTAGCACTATTGTTTTCATGGATCAGTCTGGCACTAATCAAAAGCTCTGCCTGAAGTAACGACTAACAGTGGAACACAGTGTATTTAATTGAACTGTGGTTGTAGGGGAATCAGCGAGTCAGTCTGCTTTGGTCCATATGACGTAAATGTCCTTATCTGCCCATGTCCACGAGGGTCTTTAAAGACCCCTATGAGGACGTCCATGTGCAGCCTAAACTTCAGAACAAACTGTGCATGTTCTTAAAGCGGTATGATTTGATGCAAACTGGCAGTTTGAGTAAATATCAAACCAGTTTGAAAATGTTAACAGTTCAGACCAGTTTGGTCCTATTCTCATGGTTTTCCTCTTTTTATGATATTCTCTGTTGTTCAGTCAAAACAACAAACACATTAGCTTATCTTGCATGCCATTCTCATTCATCATTCTTTTAGCATGCTTCTTTTTCTTCTTGATTTTTATGGGGATTGAAAAATAAACTTTATTTCCTGCCACCAACTAGTGTTGATCAGGAAATATACATGCATCAGACAAAGGCGGACCCTGGTATCAGTCTGCAGAAGAAAGTAAGTATATTTATAATATAAATATAAACACGCTCACCAAACTTTCTTTCTCATCTCTATTCTGTGTGACAGCCACTGCAACTCCTCTGTGTGACACATCTATCTGTATTATTACAAAAGGATTTCCAAATAATTACACCTACTTTTCCCTGTCAGTTTAACACTGCATCTCTATCTTTTCTGTCAGCCTTTTGTCTCCTGTGATCAGCCGGCAGATGTTTCCTCACACAAACAGGCTGTTAGTTAGATGATGTCAGTGTACGTCTGTCATTTACCCTCTCCTCATTCTGCCTGTCTGTCTGTCTGGAGTCTCACATTCAGCGCTGCTCGATGGTCAGTGGTGAACACACACACACAGACACACACAGTCCACACCCGTCAACAGCACAAAGCCTTGAGGCTATGCAAGCGAGACGCAACAGAGCGGAATCCATCCATACATCATCTACATTCAGGTCAGCATCTGTGTGTGTGTGTGTGTGTGCCATTGTCACAGCAATGCTTCCAATCTACAGCAAGGCCTTCTTCTCTCCCCCTCATATTGCGTCTCATCTAAAGCAACAAACCAGGAGTTAAATGTTTTTCTTTTAAAAATGTCACATTTTTTCCCAATGGTATGTATGATGATACCAGCTTAAGACAACAGAGTTTCGAGGCGTAATAAAATACATTTTCTAAACATTTTATACCTTTCCAGACCTGCACAGAAATCATGACAGCACCTGAAATACAAAGACATTTAAAATAAATTGCTATTTTTCTCTTTTCCTGTATGTTGGAAACAATAACAGTAATATGAGTCAACAGAGTTGCTGTGAGTAGCAGAAACTCTAATGAAGTCCATTATACTGACATTAAAATGCAAAGTCATCACACTATCAACACAAACTGGCAGGAGACCAACAATATCAGTGCTCAAGTTTCATGTATAATATATAACAGGGCTGTATTTTCCCCATTTTAACCAAAAGAATGAGAAATGTGTTGTGTCGGTATAGATCACTGTTGAATGTATGTTTGTGTCTTTGTGGCTATCTGTGAGTGTTGCTGCTGTCTCTGCATGCATCAAGCTCAAGTAAAAAAACCTAGTGACAAAATCTATCACCTTAACATCTCAGGGAGTGTCGTTATCCTGTTACAAATGGCTCCCAGAGCGGCTGGCGTGTCAGGGATGAGAAATTTCACACGCTGTGGCATGCAAGCGCTTCACTGCGAATTGTCACGGAAGCCTCTCTTCCATTTTTACATCGCTGTCTGGCATCGACGACGCCACTAAAAGTGAAACTCCACTGGGAAACCACAACCGGCAGGAGGTCAGTTTAATGATCCTGGATAGTTTGACCAGGATTTATGAAAAGTGGCGCTCTGCACTGAGCGGAAAACAAGACAGACGAGGTGTCGTCACACTGAACCTGCAGGTGGATATCCTGCAGCTTATCCAGCTGGAGTGTCAGCTGAGTTTAAACACATACATGAACATTTTCTGTTCTTAACTACAATGAAATTCTGCCTGAAGACAACAAATAAAGTTCAGAGACCAGTTCTCTGTCAGTGGAACATCTAAAGTAAATAGAGAGCTGCTGTGACTTCTTCGTTCCTTTAGCACAAAGACTCTCGCAGCGTCTGTTTGCAAAGAAGTAGGGAAGAGCTGCAACCACTAATCGGTTAGTCCATTACCAGATATTTGATAATAGATTAATAGTTACTGCAGTTTTTCATGCAAATGTGGCAGAAAATGTGGTTTCAGCCTCTCAAAATGGAGATTTCCTGCTTTGTTTAATACAATATTAATCTGATTATCTTCAGAGTGACAGAACGAGTCATTTAGACATTTAGAAACATCATCTTGGCCTTTGAGACACTCGGATGAACATTTTTCACTATTTTCTAACATTTTATAGACCAAATGAGTAATTGATAAGTTGAGAATATAATTGGCATTGGCATTAATCGATAATGAAAATTATTGCTATTTGCCCTGAAGTAGGGATGAATTTGACTGTGTGACCGGGGGCCTGAATACATTAAAGGGACAGTTAACACTAAAATCCAAAATAAATGTTTTCCCTCTACCTCCGGTGCTATTTATGTCTGTCTTCTCTCCAATATAATTAGCTTGTGGTACTCAAAGGGACAAAAAGTATTTTTTTTTAATTCAACAACCATTTCTGTTTTCAGAAATCATGACCTCATCAAAAAAATTTAAGGAAACAATGATTGAAAAAAAATTATCTTCATTTATCTTTTCTTTTTTTTTTTTTTTTTACCACAGTGAGAGATGAATACTGAAATCTTCAATATAAAATATGCATTTGAATAAGCTATTTCATTTGAATTTCCATTACTGATGGACAGTTCAATGACGTTATTATCATCTGAAAACCATTTAATCTAATTCTAATTTTAATATTAATTCCTATATCCATTTATCATCATTTTCAATCAAGCAATTGATCAAGAGTCATTCTGAAACTAAATATCAAAAATGTGACTGAAAGAACTGAGATTCATTACTTTTAATGAGTTCTTTTATAATGAAACCTCCAGCCGTGATCAAAAGAAACTGTAAGGAAGGATCATAGCGGTTATAGACAGAAATACTGCAGACTATATGCTACACCACAGCATCAAATATGAATATCACAGTCTGCCTCCAGATACACACACCTATTATTTCCAGCCGACATACTACACCTGCTTTCTTCCTCTCTTCCTGTCCTTTGATGCTCCTCTCTCCCTCTCAGCTCTCCCTCTTTATCACTTACTCTTCTTCTGTCTCCCTCTTCACAGCCTAAGAGATGATTACCTCCACAAAAGCAGTAAGAACTAAAGGAGCGAGAGACGGAGCACAGAAGAAGAAGAAGAAGCTAGAGAACAGCGTGTGTATGTCTAACCAAAACAGTACATTAAGTCCAGGCAGGCAGCCGAGTGGAGGTAACTCTGCATTTAGCACCCTGGCCAGGAGGACTTCTGGACTCGACTGCTGCAGGTGCAGATCTGTGTGAATGTGGGGAGATCTGACAGCGTGCAGGAAAATAAAAAACAAAGATCCCGGTGCACAGGTGTAAGGCGAGCCCTGCCTATCTCATGCATGCGTGCATAGCAAGGACACACACACACACACACACACACACACATAACGTTTTGTGTATACATTTCTAATAAATAATGTAATTTTTTCACTTTTACCGTCTCTGCCTCGGTGTGTTTCTCGCTTACACAGCCGACGCAAAAACACGCCGATCTGTCTCCCTTTCCCTCCCACTGAACATATGACCCCCCCACCACACACACACACACACACACACACACATACACACACACACACACACACACACACACACACATACACACACACACAGTCACTCTTCACAGGAACAATCTGTCCCGTTAATGTGAGGTCACAGCAGACCGTTTTTCCACTTATCAGCTCTCTGGATTTAAATAAAGCCCTATCACTGATACACTGTTGCCTAGAAACACAATAGGATGCATCAATAATAGGATTTACCCAGAAGCCTACAAGACCCCCTTTAGATCTGAGCTGTGTTGCCCCCTTTGTGCAGCTGCAGATTTCCCTTCCTCTGTTGCTCGTATTGTGCTGTAAAGAGATTTTAAGGGATATTCCGTCCGATTTCTTTTGTGTTAGCATCCCTCTATTATTATCTTATTTCCCAGGAGTCCAGGTTATTCTTGTAGTTCGACTTTAAAAGGATTTTTGATGCTTTTCGACTCCCAGTGGTGACAGATGTGCTTTGTTCTCATAGCAGCCATACCTTCAATCATTTCTGTTGTGTTTTTTTTACTTTCTCTTCTGGTTTCAGCTGAAGCATCAGCTCAGATGGCATTTAGAGGAGGTGCACCCGTGACCTCGGTGCCCAGGCGTGTCTTATGTAACGACAGCCCCCTCTGGTTATGAGGCATTTCCTGGCACCAGTGATAAAAGATTAATGCCCTTTCTTACACGACTTACAGCTCTTTCTTCTATTTGAACTGTCAAAGCACACAATAAGAGAGGGCACAAGATGCTGAGATAAGTTTGATGTATGACAAATAGTGACAGGCGATATTATTTTATATACTGTAATATCAATCAGATTTACAACCACGGTTCTCAAAACGGTCTCAAACGAAAATAAAACAGAATGTGATATTGATGCTAATCCTTGGGACGTATATTGAATTGAAAACTGTACAAAGATAATAATATATTTTATGTTCACACTGATACATTTTTGTTTTTTTTGTAAATATACAATCTGAGTTGTGCATTTAATGCTATTTTTCTTTACATTTTACACAACTACCCAACTTCTTTGGATCTGGTGTTGTAACGGTTTAAACCCTGACAGTTAGTACATGGGTTTAACTTTGTATTGCATGTTAAGATATGATAATATAATACACTTAATTTATTGTAAGTCCTTTGTATTGCACTATTTATACAAGTTTTTCCACAGATTTTTCATTTAAAGGTGGCTGCACATGCCATGTATGATGCAGACATGTGATGATGGAACAGCAATGATTGTACAGAAACTATATGTGTGTGTGTGTGTGTGTGTGTGTGTGTGTGTGTTGCATAGGACCTGCTACATGGGT
This sequence comes from Centropristis striata, assembly GCF_030273125.1. Classification (NCBI taxonomy): domain Eukaryota; kingdom Metazoa; phylum Chordata; class Actinopteri; order Perciformes; family Serranidae; genus Centropristis; species Centropristis striata. The sequence goes on from NC_081534.1 coordinate 8,711,050, forward strand.
ATATTTGTTTTCGGTTACAAACTAATAAATGAAGCTGAAATATAACATTTGTCTCACTGTGAGCCAGGAAGGAATAAGCCCTATTTATGATTTTTTTTTATTAGCAGCAGCAGAGGGTAGAATTAGTTTTAGCACCAGAAGCACTCATAGTCTGAATGAATATAGATTCACTATATTTATAGACACTTAATTTAGCTGTTTTATCACAATTTCCCTTTCATTACAAGATCATCATTGTTTCCATGAAAGTGTTCCTGCCTGTTTTATAAGACTAAATGAATAAATTATGGCATAAATTCACACTGCTCTATCAGAGGTAATGAGATACGGTAGGCTACATATTAGCATGAGAAGATAATCATCTGAGCGCCTCTGATATCTGCCTCTCTGTTGGTATTCTGCCCAGATACAGCAGTGGCGAATGGGAACATGGCAGGATGCCTGCTAAAATCTTCCAGGGTTAATAATGGAAATGCAATTTCCCACAATGGTTTTTGTGGTGATTCAGATTGTGTTCATGTGACCTCAACCAACCCTGTTAATATAAATTGTGGGAAAACCCACTGACAATGCATTTTGTTGGTCTTTTTAACCAACAAATAGCTAATTATTGTCAATTATGCTGCGATACTATTAATAATTCTACTGTTGCATCTCCTGCTATTACTTATGACAAAAAATTCTGTTACTACGCCTATTATGACTATTGCTCTGGTTACAAATACGTCTATGTAGGGCTGGGTGACATGGCCATGACATGGCTATCCTGATATAGGTAATTTCATATCTTAATAACAATACACGTCATGATAAAGCATGTATTTTGGTTATTCATTAATAAATTGTCTAAATGAAATATCTACATGCTATTTTTGTATTCTCACTTTATCTTGTAAAACTTGCTATAATTCAGCTCGGCCGCTGTTTTTTTTACATTGCGATATAAACATTATAAAAAAAATATATGCAACAAGTATTTTTATATTGTTTAGATTGTTTTGATATATATTGTCATATTGCCCAACCCTAATACTTGTTATTATCAAGTTAGACAATGTCATTTTGTATCACGATATCTCGTTATTGGTTTTTTTCCCATTCAACTAAGCTACATTACCCTCACTAAAATCCTAACATAACAGTTCTGCAGCTGTACATCATTTTGGCATCTTTTAGATTGTTGTTTTGGTTTGCTGGGCTTGCAATTTTACAGTTTTGTAAAGTGGTCCTAAACCTTGTGAAAAAAGTTACTGCTGTACTACTGCTGTATATCACCTGCCCAGTACCAGGACAGTGTTAGCATCTAGCTGGGGAAAGAAGTGAAGCATTTAGTTGCTAAAGAACTAGAACTTTCCCTCATGAGTTGGTGGAGAACAAAACAGAGCTAAAAGAAGATGGAACACTGTACAAAATTTGTCATCGGCCATGAAAATGACTTGTATATATTCTGTTTCTGTGTCTGTAAATTGGAAACTGTTTGTAACCAAGAAAAGCCAAATTGTTGGTTCTAACTCAGTTGCTTTATTGAGCTCCAGTCAGATCTAGTCTGCGGTATATACTCTGTGTGCATGTGAGGTGAGCACGTACAAATGAGTGCTGAAGCCTACAGCATGTGTGTAATCCATCAAGTGAAAGTGAGTGAGTGGAGTCTCACCTTGACATACAGCTGCTGGAACTCCTCCAGGTTGAGGCGGCCGGTGGGACAGTCCTTCAGGAAACCCTTGTACCACTGCTTCAGCTCGTGTTCGTTAAACTCTGTGTTCTTCACCAGGTCCTCCATCACTTCAGGGGTCAGCTTGCTGTTCTGTTTCCCCATTTTGCCTATAATACACACACACAAACCAACCAAACAAACACACACACACACACATAGAAAATGAATGGTTTTGAACACCTTTCAGTTGATACAGAACACAATGAAGTGCCTCTTTTTACAGTACAAGTAATGAGCCCAAAAGTATGGAGGGCATTTGGAAGAGTTATTTATCAAGGCTGAAAACTGAAACTTCCAGAGAACGGTGAAAGTGCAAACCAAAGCTGCATCTAAAAATAAGCTTTAAAACAAATGGAGTGGAATATGAGGCACAGGGGTAATATCACATGTTGGGAATTTGTCTTCTACTGTTATGTCTTCTTGGGTAATAGGGTCAGTTTGTAAGACATGCAACTTTTCTGTCGGTCCTCCTTTGATCAGCTGCTTGTCCTAGTTTTGTTGGTTTGTTGTTGTCTCGTTTTTAGAGGAACTCTGATCCTTAAAATCTTCTTGAGTTTCTGCATTGCAGTAATAAGCTGTTTTTTATCCAAATATTGAGGAATTGCTTTTTAGAAAGACATCCCTTGCCCTTCCGTAGCCTCAGTCTATTATGATTTTCTTTTTTCAAATATGTTTTTGTAAGCTATTTCTTATTCTGGCCTCTAGCTGTTTACTTCCAAATGGTATGTATCTCACTTTCAAATAAAGCTCTTTGGATTTGGAAAGGGTAATAATGACATCCTAAAGTAGTCGGCCCTCTGTGACATTTTAGAAAACTTAAGTGTGTTTTGGTGTTTAATGTCCCCTAATTTCTCCATTGCAGCTGTTTCCTCCCAGCTGCCTCTGTGGATAGCTGATGTGTCTGCACAGTGCTGATTCTGCCACTTTATGGCCTTGATTAGTTCATTAACCAACCCATAATTATCATAATTTGCAAAAGATGGTAAGAGTTTTGGAAGATTTCGAGGATTACTCTCTGCTGAGATGTTTTATTAGACCTCTTTAACTTTGTAAAGACCAAGGGAGATATGGAGTAGCAACAGTGTGTGTGGTGCCAATCTGTCTGTGCGTGCACAGGGCTGAGGGAAGGAGACTCAGGCAAGCATCCAAGAGGTGCTGCAGTCACACTGAGGTCTGCCATGCTGCATTGGTTCCTGCAGAGCTCCATCTCAGGATGCTCCTTTAAATTGACCATTTTTGGAAAGCATGCCATTTGTTTTTAGCTTCATTTTGCACCTTCAAGGTTGCACCTGGTTCCCATTTATTTCAATATGCTATAAAAGTCTTCAATGGAGAGGCCCGAGGCTCACCTGAGACAGATAATGCATCACTTTGCTGCCTTTTTTGAATGTCAATGTTCCGTCATGGCTGTATGGTAATGATGTAGCGAGCAGGGACTTGCTCCCTGTGGTGCTTTCAAATAAGCTCCAACGTTTAACTCTGAAATGTGCTGCCAAAAAGCAACCGTTATACTGCAAGAAGCTATTAAAATCACATTTTTTCTCAAAACCTTGAAGTTTGCTGATCATTCATTTTCAGGGCTTGATTGTGTGACAACATAGCTCAGGAATGTAGCGCATTTCAGCACCCAACTGTAATCCATCAGACTAGCATATGTTGCTACTTCCCAAAGGTCGAGGCTGCACCCTATTTTGGGGGATAACAGATAATCCTATAGATCTCAATGGAATATAATTTTGGCAGGTGTATATGCATTTATTTCTTGTTTGTTTCAAATACCTGTCTAACTGTCATTTTGTGACCTACCCTGAACCTTATCCTTCACAATTGAGAGACAACAGTCTGATGCTGCTATACTGTAATTCTGCTGTATTTTATTGTGATAAAAACAAATATTCGGAAATGGTGATACACAATTACATGGTCTAATTTGATAATAACCAGCAGTAGGGCTGGGCGACATGACAATATATATCACCTAAACAGTCTAAAAATGCTTGTTGTATAACTTTTTGATAATTTTTGTATCCCAATGTCAAAAACCAGCGGCAACATTAAATTATGGCAAGGTCATTTAGATTATGCTTCCATTCTGATCCTTGAAGGTGGGGGCAAAGCTGGTGCAAACCATAGAGGTGCTGTTATGCTAACAATGAGTATAAGGCATACATATAGGCTTTACCATGTAGTTATTTTATATAGACAATTAATTAACTGAATAACCAGAAAATATGCTGCTTCATGATATATATCCTTATTGAGATATGACAGTACCTATATCGGGATAGGAGAGATTTGCCCAACCCCAACACCAACTGACAAGGAATATTCATGTATCTAATGTGCCTCAAATGTGAGTGAGAAAGCCTCGATTAAGTTGCTACACAACAGTTTATTGGCATCTTCCTGTTTCCCTCCTCATGTGACAGCATGCTTCCTTCCCTGAAAAGGGAGTGCAGCTGCACTGCAAAAAAAGCCAACTTGTATATTTTGGCCTAAAACAGTGATTTAAGTTGGTAAAACTTGGAAATATAAATTATTGACATTTAGGGCAATAATGTAAGTTAGCACAACAAAGGAAGCCAGTTGTCTGCTCAAAAACAAGTTTGTGATTTGTTGTTACTTATATCTTTAAGTTGGGGTTCACAACAAGGGACAATAGTTCTGCTAACTCTTATTTCTTTGTTGTGAAATGCAGGAAAGCGGTGAAATTCGGTCATTAGCGAAAGCTAGCGGCTAACTGATGCTGGCGGCTAACTGATGCTAGCGGCTAACTGATGCTAGCAGTGCTGCTTGTTACAGCTACAAGAGTAGCCATTAGCGTATCAATGCTAACTCAAAATTGTGGTCGCAACATTATCTGACATTTCATAGCGGCGTTACAATCGTGCCAATTCAGCACATTGCAGAAGTTAGCAGGAGTAAGGATTAAAAGTTATTACAATGTAAAATTATAAGTTAGTACAACTTACAGTTGAGTTGACAAAAATCTGAATTCAGAGTTGAGCAAACTCAAAAACAAAACTTAAAATATTTAGTTTAAATTTAAACTTTAATTTTATCGAAGTTTGTTGCCTTGAAATTTTGAGTTCACCCAACTTTTCTTTTTTTGCAGTGTGTGGTGATGACTAGGGTTGCTACCGTCCACATTTGAACCGATACTGATACTGGTACCTAGAATTTGGTACTGGTACCTTTTACTGGTTCTTTAATTTCCCTAATAACAAAAGTGTAATTGATGTAATTTGGTCGGTTGCCCTAAAAGCACTGAATTCGATATCCAAACCTAGTGCTAACTTAATGTCAGTCTATACAGACAGAGAGCAGTTAAACTTCTCCCTCAATGATTCATCACTTTCCATTGACTTTGTATTGCATGAAGGTGCTTCCTTGTCAATGCTATCTGCTAACAACAGAAAAAGCCTATAAAAGCTGCTGTGATTAGAGGCACTCCAACAGGGTAAAGTACTCTTAATAGGTTTAAGCTGCTGAACCGAAAAATTAAGCTTTACAGAGGACAAAAGTGTTTTTAGCCAGATACACATTTTCAAGTGTTTCAGCCATGGGTTGTACAACCCCAAGTCCAAAAAAAGATGGGACATTGTCTAAGATGCAAATAAAACAGAATGCTATCATTTGCGAATCCTCTGTGACACATATTTAATTTAAAACTGTACAAAGACAGTATATTTGATGTTCAAACTGTTGGAGCTGAGAGTTTCCTCTGCAGATCAGGGTTTGGGATTTATTGTTGGTGCAAACTTCCTTTGTTGCTGTCCATATGGGACGCAGATTGTTCTCCCCTTAAAAGTGGCGTGTTGATAAAAGCCCACTCTGAATTATGTATGGCTGGTTTGATGTGTATCCTAGACGTCAGATTGTCTTGAACACACAATCAAGGTAAGTTTCCTAAATGGTCCTTTGAGCTACATAACTACAGTTCAATAATAACTTTGTCATAAAACAAGAAAGGCTGTATATGATAGAATATCTGAAGAGAGTCTCTGAAGTGTTTGTGCACACTGATGTGAAATAAATGGAAAACAATAGTTCAGTGAAAGGTAGGATATGAAAATAAAATGTAAAGTTATTAGCTATTATTATTATCATTAGCTATAGCTATTACCCTGTGTTTTCCTGGTGTTTCCCTGCCCTTTGTCTTCTGGGTTTGCTTTTGTCTGTTTTTGTCTGTGCAGGCTGGGCGTGGCTGACCTACTCCCTCATTGATCCTCACCTGTTCAGCTTCCACACCTGCCTCTCATCATCAGATCAGCCTCCTGCAGTATTTAACTCCGGTTCACCCTTCCACACTCTGCCAGTTCGTCATTGTACCAGCTCCCCGAAGAACTACTTGTTTATTCTTTGTCTTGGATGTTTTTGACTCAACCTCTGTTTTATATCCAGTCCTGCCACGCCTACCTGCTCAGCCTGCCCTTGTCATCCTGCCTTGGAGTTCTCCCCCCCCAAGATTTCCCCTGTCTTGTCTGTTCGTGTCCTTTTTGTGTGTGGCAAATAAAGCCTACTAAATCAACTCCTGTTTTTGGGTCTGCTTTGTGGGTTCAGTATTCTGCTGGGTGCTAGCCCTTAGCATTAGCACACTGAAAAAAAGAAGAAATATGCATGTCCTTATTTGCTTTCATGATGAAAGTTAGATGAAAAGACTGATAGATGATGAGTCAAGTAAATGTTCTTGTCTAACTCTTGGCAAGAAACCCAAAAAATCCCAAAATGATTTGTTTAGGTTTCTAAACTGATGGAAGAGAGGGAGTAAAGTCTGTATCGTTTTATCATGATGGAAATGTTTCTTTTTTCATACAGGCATCAATATACACAGGGGTCAAATTATTTTAGTTGTTGAATGGAGTTACGAAGGTCTGAGTGTGTGTGTATGTGTGTGTGTGTGTGTGTGTAAGAGGCAGCTCATTTAGTTGATCCAATTCAGATGTCTACATTGGTAACAGAAAGGAAAAACAGTGGAGAGAGTGCCACATCGATCAGAAAAGTTATCAGTTGTGGATTGAGAAAAATAAGCAAATGGTCATTTCAAGAAGAGCCTTCAGAGCTTCCCCAGCAGCTCAGACAGTCCATGTCCATGGTAAAACCATTTGTCTAAGGAAGATAGATATACTTTGTCCTGAAATCCAATTTTTAAAATTGGTTTCAGGAAGGCCTGCATGACCCAGGTTCACCAAGAAACTTGTGATGTGCAAAGTGAAATTCAAGTTATGACTAATCATGCTTCCACACCGCCTGCAAACGTATTGAAAAAATGACAAAAGCTACATTGTTCATATGACGCATAAAGTTAGTTCATTAGAAAAAAATCAGTGAAAGAATGCAACAAATTGATAAAGAGCACACAGTCTTTTCTGCAGCTTGGGGTGTCTCAATCAAACCAACAGCAAAGGACAGACTGTGATGATGGCGTGAAGTAGCATGGGATCATGGGAGTTCTTGTCTTCATATTTGAGCAATTGCCAATGAAAGTCGACGTGATGTGACTCGAACAGAAATCATTTTTAAAGACGAGTTAATGTATCAAAGTTTTATTCTTCTAATGTGTAGTTCATCCTAATGAAACAGCTGCAGTGTTTCCCCGAGAATCAGATTCTTTTAGTAGCTTTAGCTGACTGGGGTGGGGCAACACTGACCTTCAGTTAGCATTTGTAGCAACTTGAATTAAGCCAGCACAAACCCTGAGGTTCAAATCCCAGACTGCCCAGACTGTTGGCCACCAGCCCACTGTGACCCTGGCTCTAGGGTGTGCTGGCTGAATTTAAGTTGCTACAGATGCTAACTTAAATACTGTAAAAAAATAAAAATAAAAGGTTATGATACCATTGATAGGCAACAAAATAACACAGATCATTACCTTGAATAACACCACAATTTGATTAGACTTTAACTTTTAGGATCATGATTCACATCATTCTTCCTTTTTTTTTTTTTTTAATTTTCGCACTTATGACGAAAACTACAGAATTGAATATTACGATTTTAAATTGTGACGTCACTTACTGTAAATACGCAACTCAACAAAATCTAAAATATAGATCTAGCTGCTGTGAGACGTTTTGATTCGGAAATGTAAAGTAAATGTAGTTAGGAAGCATTTTATACCTTTAAGTTTAATAACCTATGAGAATCGCTTTCACAAGAATCAGTCAGGTTGACGGAAGGAGTGACACACACACACACACACACACATACGTATATAAAGATTATATAGCAGTCCATTTAACAACCCAAAGCTATGATTATAGAGTCATGAGATGCTGTATCTTGTCCCTCTGGACCAGACTCCAGGCTGGATGGATGCCCTCACTATCAGCTGAGCCCAGTGGAGCGCCTCGACATGGCTCATGCTCACCGAAAAAAGTCACTTCTGGCACATCCTTGATGAATTAATTAGGGATAAGCAACATTTTGGATCAACTGAATTTGTGCAAAACAAGGTCCTACTTTTAAATACAGGAAAATAACAATGTTTTAGCTTGGGATGATTATAACACTGACCCATCAAATACTTGTCCATGTCATGTTTGTGCTGGTCTAGATGTTTTTCTGTGGTGAGATGTTTGTGGTGAGGTTTGTTATCTGCCATGTGAGGGGTTATGAATGGGTGTCATGTTTGCTGCTGTATATGTTCTTGTATGTTTCTCTGTGATAGATGTGGGGAGAGGAGTTATCTGTTATATGTTGTGGGAAGAGGGGGTACTTGGTATCTGTGTGCTACACAGTGTTGCCACACTGTGCTGTGCCTTTTTCTTTTAAATGTATGCTGTCCTGAGAAAAACCTGACTGTGTGAGAACAATTATCCCTCCGGGGACAATAAAGAACCTAACTAACTAACTAACTAACTAACTAACTAACTAACTAACTGCACTGCAAAAAAGCCAACTTGTATAGTGATTTAAGTTGGTAAAACTTGGAAATATAAATTATTGACATTTAGGACAATAATGTAAGTTAGCACAACAAAGGAAGCCAGTTGTCTGCTCAAAAACAAGTTTGTGAGTTGTTGTTAATATCTTTAAGTTGGGGTTCAAAACAAGGGACAATAGTTCTGCTAACTCTTATTTCTCTGTTGTGAAATGCGGGAAAGCGGTGAAATTCATTAGCGAAAGCTAGCGGCTAATTGATGCTAGCAGCTAACTGATGCTAGCAGCGCTGCTTGTTACAACTACAAGAGTAGTCATTAGCGTATCAATGCTAACTCAAAATTGTGGTCGCAACATTAGCTGACATTTCATAGTGGCGTTACAATCGTGCCAAATCAGCACATTGCAGAACTTAGCAGAAGTAAGGATTAAAAGTTATTACAATGTAAAATTGTAAGTTAGTACAACTTACAGTTGAGTTGACAAAAATCTGAATTCAGAGTTGAGCAAACTAAAAAACAAAACTTAAAATATTGAGTTTAATTGTCCAACTTAAAATTTTATAGAAGTTTGTTGCCTTGAAATTTTGAGATCACCCAACTTTTCTTTTTTTGCAGTGTAACTAACTAACTAACTAACTAACTAACTAACTAACTAACTAACTAACTCCCATTCATCCAGACTCTTCCCCTCCATCTGAAGGCCTGTCTGGACCCATAGGCCATCTAATACCTTGCCGTGTGTAAGTAAGTAATACTCTGTCTTGTAGTTATGACACCAGATTATGTAATATGAGCACACAAAAGTGTACAGAGAAAAACCTTGCATCTCTCAAATAGGAGCTTTTCAAGAGAACAGGAAAAAACAGCCTTGTGTTAATGTGGCCCACTAGGCAGTCTAAGTGCATTCAGTTGCTTCTGAAAAGGATTGGAAGTGTTACAATTCTCTCATTCATAACTGACCATGTGATCTCTCAACTGCAGTTTCAATGTGAAAATCAACACAACTGGTATTCTGATTTTTTCAACTCTGGGGCTGAAATGATTAAGCAGCAGTAGATCAACAGCAAACCTGCAAGCAGTCAAATGTACATTTTTCCCCTACAAAACACAATCACATAGCAGTCTAGAATCCAGAATATGTATCTTTAATATGTGGAAGTGATGATACAATATCAATTAAAGGGACGAGAACATTGCCACGCCCTGGCACAGGTGCTTCTATTTTAGTTTTTGTTTTTTATTCTTGGTATAGATTATAGTTTTGTCTTTGGTTCCACGTCAGTATTTAGCATGGTTGCATTTCCTTTTGGCTTTGAAGTGAAATTCATATTCTCAATCAGGATTTCTCATTACTTGTCAAAATGTTGTGACCATCCAATGAGGCTTACCCCCAGCTATGAGATAGTGAAATAATGACAAATGCTCCTGTAGAAGCCACAAGTCCGTTTGATACCAACTAGGCTCGGGCTGATGGTTGACTGAATTGCCAATCTAGCTGTCAATGCTTTGACAATTTTTTTGGAGGGGAAAAACTGCCATGGTGAATTTTGAGGTGTGCATATACCCCTCTTTGACCGACACAGTTCAAGGGCCTGTTCGGGGCCTGTGCCTAATCTCAAAAAAGTTCTTCATGTTTCGACAGCCAAAGAAACGGCTCTCAGACAGAAAAACTGGCTCCAGAACGGCGCCAACTCTTTGCTGGTCTAGAACCACAAAACCACTTATGTTACGGACTGGGACACAATTACTGTGACCAACAAGACCGACTAAAATGTGTCATTCATTTTATTTTATTTGTTTAACTGCACAACAAGATCTCCAACCTAAACGACAGAATAGACCGTTTGTCAGTACCACCCATATCCACACATATGATCATTTGTCAAAAGCAGCTCACTGTCCAGCGGAGCGTTCTAGAAATAGCACACACGTCATTATACATACGCGGATGGTTCGCGGTTGTAATTTAGTCTACAAAACCACTGACCTGGGTTTGGGGCTGTTAAGGCCCTGACAGTTTAAAAAAGTAAATGTACGTAAATACCGGAAGTGAAGTTATGTACATAAAAAAAACGTTTTTTTTCACACGGGACACAAACCCCGTTCTCTGGGGTGAAAGTCCGCTGTTCGACCTATCCCGCCGCTAGTGTGGCATCCGCCATTTAAACTTTGCATCGTTGTCAATCACTTCTTCTACGTCTGCAATATGGCGGCGAAGGACGCAAATATGAGTCATATTTTGCTGCATGTACGAACGCCCTATATTGACGTTTTTGAGTGGAGACCAGTCTGAGCTGCAATGTGATCTATAGCAGGTAGTCTATGCTAGGAAGCTGGCCTATGCTAGGTAGCTAGTCTATGCTAGGTAGCTAGTTAACCCTAGCAGACTAACATCAACATATTACGTTCAGTGTTAATAAGAACGTAATTGCCACTAGACACTACACACCCCCAGTTGAGACAGGCTTGTTTTAAAATTGTAGTTCCCAAAATGACATCAATGGGACATCATCAGGATCTCCAAGATGTTCCCTTTATTGTGAAAGATATTTTTTTAACTACAGCATGAGCAACAGAAACATCTCATTCCTTAAAAAAAATAAATTATCGCCTTCCTCCCCCAACCAGGGATTTGAATAATGCTGATGCCAAAAGCAATCTGGTCATATGTTATGAGAATATGACAATTAAAAATGAGCCTCTTCTTCTTCTGTGTTTCGCCAGCAGAAACATCCTGTTACATGCTGAAGGTGTGTCAGTGCTGCAGTGAAAGTGAGGAGGCAGTGCACTCTGACAGCAAGCTGCTAACACTTTTCTGTTACAATATAGGCTGTCAGACAAGATGGGCTGATCCAGGAGACGGCAGCTGCAGTGGGAGACAGATGTGTCCCAGGAGAGACACGACAATCTCGACTTTATGTCACTGTGTAGGTGAGTGGAACAGAAAGATAAAGTAAATACCTTTTATATTTATAATTTATCTTTTTAATCTGCCCAGGACTACAGAGATCATGAAGAATTCAACCTAAATGCTTCATTTCAAGGCATCACATGCACATTATGAACATATTGTCAGCATATATTACGCTGCAGCACCTCTGGGGAATTAATACGCACCTGATGAAAGACGCAAACTTCTGATGTGGTACTAAATGTTCTTTCACTTCTAATATGTTCCCAGTGTTCTCATAATAGCTCACAGTGCATCATAATGCAAGTGTTACGCTGTCTTCCTTCATTCATGCAACAAGCTGCAGAGCTCACTCTGCATCTGTATTGTGTCAGTGCTGCCGGTGGCCCAGCTCTGCGTCACTATGTCACCTATTGTTCCACATCATACAGGAACATATCTGCCAGGGAATTTATAAGAATTTATTGATAAGGATGCCATTATCCATTCTGCTTATCGGTCTGATTCTTTCATTGATTCACTTATTTATTCCTAATTAATTTGGAAAAAAGTAGGCCTTGAGTGTAAAAACAGAGTAGAACAACAAGTCCGTCTGTCAAGGAAGCCACACTTTGGACTGGTTCTTCCTCTTCGCCATGACTCTTAAAATGTTCTAAAGATGAAGATGCACAAGATTAATTTCATTGTTGCACAACTGTTAGAACAACAAGTTCTCCAACAGAAATGACAGAAGAGGTCGTGACACGGGCTGGCTCACGCTACAACGGTGCATTCTAAAAATAGCGCACACGTACGGTCCACGGTTGTAAAAAAAATGCTGCTGTTTCTGTGGATTTATGTTGTAAAACTACTGACCTTAGGTTTAGGGTAAATGGTTGGTTAGGTGTTATAAAAAAAAAGTTTAAACAGTAAAGAAATGTACGGAAATGCCGGAAACTAGGTAGATAAAAGGGTCGTATGAGCAAACTCAAGTTACGTTCAAAAACACGATTCACGTAACTTAAGTTAAAAATGGTTGACTTCTCCCTACCGATTCATAGTTTTTTATTTAATATAGTTGTTGTTGATGTTATGGTTGTTTTTCTTCTCATTACTTGGATATAAACTAAAATATTATTTTGGCATTTAGGGCAGACAACAGATGCAAGAAACATCACATAATGTAGATATTGTAAATGTCTGATTCCAAATGTGAATAAAAAAGAAATTACAAAAAAAAAAAGTTTACTTTTGATTGTTTGTTCGACGATCTACCACCCCAACCTCATACGGGTTGCGGGAAACCCCCCTTTTAAACTTCACTTGACTGTCAATCACTACTACGTCTGCAAGATGGCTGCGGCCAAATGACAGCGGACAGTGAAATATGGAGACATAGCTCGTTTTCGCTGCCTGGACAAGCAACCTATATTCACGTTTTTGACAGGAGAACAGGCCGGTTACTAAAGCATGCTGATATCAATAAAAAGTAATTGGATTGATCGGCCATTGGAAACCAGTTTGTGACAAGTATGTGACATCCCTATCTGGGTTCAATAAAAAAGTGTAGGGCTGTGCACAATATCGGTTAATTGATTAGTGGATTCAATCAATAGATCTGTAAACCTTTCAGCACAAATAGTAAGAGTTTATTTTTGGATACACTCATCCTCACACCTCCCCCCGTCCAAATATGGTCTCTCACGGTTTCAAAAAAACAATGATGAGCAACAGCTGTAACGCCGACAGGAAGCTTCAAAAGGACAGTCCACAAACCAATGTGTGATGTCACGGTGACTACATCCACTATTTATATACAGTCTATGATAATCATGCAAAAGCACTGCTTTAAACCCTGTGCTTATCAGAGATACGCTCATAAGTTTCTTGGAAATAAGTCTTTGACTAAGACTAAAACAGCTGATTAGTCGACTGATCCCAATTACTTTTACTCCTTGGAATTTATCTTGAGTGTTTAATTTATGGTGTGTACAAAAAACACTTAAATAAATCACACATTTTTAATACTGCCCCCTCATCTCACTTTATATATAAGCTGCAACCACACAACCTTTAAAGTGACGCAAGTGGCAACATGGTATGGTGGAGCACGTTCAAAACATCATCTTCCTACACATTCTAATAAAAGACCTTCATTTTGTGTTATGTTTCAAAGTAATTTGATTGGTGATCAGAAAATACACATTTTTATGAGGTTTTACCACATACCTATTCAAGACACATTGGTATGAATTGACATCTGTGTTTATGTCGGTGTTTGCTATTATAAAACCTTTTTTATTGAACATATCGTGCAGAAAACAATGCTTGGGGTGATTTAGAAAAGGTGTTTTCTGTTTATTTAATTTTATTCTTTAACTAAAAGGTCAAAAATTGTCTGATAATGAACATACAGTACTAGTGTTTAATTAGCTTTTTATATTATTTCTATTTACTCTTTATTTTCTCAGTTATCATTCTAGAATTAGTTGACAATGTAATAAATTGTATCTATAATGTATAATAATGTTAAATAAAGTTATTTGCTTATGAAGGCAGCCTTCTGAGTGTCTTTGCAGAGTTATTTTGGTGCAAAATCAGTGCACAGTTTATGTAGAAAATGCTCAAAAATTCAAAATAAATTTAAATAAAAATATTATCAGTATCGTTAGTTTAAAAAATTCCACATCGGTCAGGCACATACCAGGAATATATATCATCTGTCTTGCATACTTTCTATATTCTCATGACAAGACTTGGAGCAACTGTCTCACTCAGAGCCTCTCATCTGTCCTGTTAATGTTCACCATCAACCTTGCACTGCAAAAACAAAAAGGGCATGGAATGAAAAATATCTTAAAATGTTAGATAACTGAACAAAAAATCTCTCACCTAGTAATTGCTCGGGAGTCAGCAGCCTATAAGTGTGATAATTATGAAATTCCTTCCACATTCTCCAGCTCGCTCAGTACCATTTCCAAAAGAAAACAACAGAGGAAAGTCGCATTGAAAGATGAACAAAGAAAAGAGACACAATTCAGTGGAAAAAGGAAAAACGCAAGTCAAGTGATATGAAAATAATCAGGGTGTGATTCAGAGGCATGACAGCCTTGTTAGTACAAAACACTGAACACACCCCACCCCCCTGTTAGCTCTTAATTCTATGCATGGTAATGATTTTCAGCAGTTAGTTACATCTAAAGGAGAAAAAGAGACAACATGGTGGCAAATGTCTTTTTAGCCTGAGAAATAAGAGTCTGGGACCAGACACCCCGGGTCAGTCTGCAGTGCAATGCAGAGCAGAGCAGCATGCTGACTCCAAACCTGAGTCATTACCCTTTGTCTCCTGGTCCACGGGGGCCTCGCCACAGCCAAAAAGACAATAAATCACAGCTGTAGTTAGACATCAGCACACAGGTGTGGACTGACTCTATTTTACAGTCGTGTAACAACCAGCAGACCTGCCTCTGAGCTGGGCGGTACAGGCTAATGCATTACACTGTCCCTTTACCATCATTTGCCAACAGGGGGATGACCTTGAGAGGAAGGCAGAGCCCTGGACAAGAGAGGCAACATCAAACAGGAACAATGCAGTTTAAGGGTTTGATTCAGGCAGTTGTGGTCGATTTCGGTGTAATCCTGCTGCCCTGTTGTCTACATATGTGTGTGAGAAGTGGGGGTCCATATAGGCTGGTGGAGGAGATGTGGTCATGCCTGCATTGATCTGCAAAAAAAAGTAGCCTCATTGTGAGGTTGATGTGGGCTAAGGAGACACACCACACCCCCACCCCCAGCCTCCTCCTGCACACACACACACACACACACACCCTTGCAACATCAGCACAGGTGCCAAACTACACCAGAATACATCACACCACATCGTGCCACGTCGTGCCAAGCGCAGACATCCTACGCAAAGTCACAATTATAATCGACAAAATCCACAGTTCAGTTTGCACTGATCGCGAAGACTGCATAAAGCAGCCGTCACCAATGCAGATTTGTCTGTCTTTTCACTTTTGTTGTTGATTAAAAAGCCTGGTGTGTGTGTGTGTGTGTGTGTGTGTGTGTGTGTGTGTGTGTGTGTAGGCAGTCAGAGTAAATCCAAGCAAGACACAACCATGCCCATGTTTATCTAATGCTGACAAGTCGCTGGTTTCTGTGCAAAACGTGCAAATGGCAAACTACTATAGGTTCTTCTGATGAATACCTTGTCGTTATTGTCATTAGAGTGTCATTAATATAGATTTAACCCGCTAATAAACCCATAAATTAGTCTCGTGAAACCAAAAGGATGACGCACCAGGTTGCATCACGCAATGTCAATATGCAAATAAATATTAATTTCTCCATGCACAATACAAATCGTTCAACATGTCACACATCCTACCTTGCGAGAGTGCGGAGTGAACGGGAGAAGTCCGGTCTGGTGTCTGGAGTGGTCAAAAAACCTGCGAGGACGGAAAACAAGAAGCGATTCAAAGGTGTGAAGCTGCTCTTCTGTCGAGCCACTAGTAGCTTAATGTTTCTGTCGTGCGTTTTGTTTTATTCTGAGGTGTTTTTATTTGCGGGAGAAAAGTCAGCCTCGACTGAAAGTAAGCGGTGCGGGTCCGCAGGATGATGCTGCTAAACACACACTGCTGCTGATGTAGTGAGAGGAGGAGACAGATACTGAGAGAGAGAGAGAGAGAGAGAGAGAGAGAGAGAAAGAGAGAGAGAGAGAGAGAGAGAGAGAGAGAGCAGTGCATCTCTCAAAAAACAAAAACAAAGGCAGCAACATATGACAGATATAAACACGAGTTTTCATTTTCGACATTAAAGTTGTTGTTTTCTTCTTAACTGACCTTACTGTGAAACATGACGAACTAAGTCACGTTATTTCTCAAATTTCGTCACACTGTTAAAATAATCGCCTAAGTCACTTTTTGTCAAAATTGTTTTTTTTGCCTAAATCATCTCCTCATGACGCCGGCCACCTATGGTAAAATCGCCTACATCCTCAGTTGATCAGATCATGTGATTTTACCCCTTTAAGATAATGGCCTATGTCAAGTCAAAATAAAATGTGTCATTCATTGGATGTGTCATGAACATTAATGACACTTTGAAGTAACATTAATGCTCATGATACTTGTCATGTCATGTTTCTGACAGGCTTGTGTGACTCTTATGTTGACACCTTCAAAATAAAGTGTTACCATATCTTGCTTAAGTCACAAAGGCATGTTCAAAAATTGCCTAAGTCATTTATTTCTCTAAACTTACATAATGTACACATAGTGTTATTACTATGCCAAAAGCCATCCTTTGTTACATTCCTTTGGAGTGAAATGACCAATAAATGTCATATGTCACACTTTTTTGTGTTTCCTGCAAAACTTGAAAAAATTAGTTAGCTGATTATTTTAACAGGGTGACGATGTGTAGAAGAGGCTGTCAGCAGGATTTTGGCGCCACATACAGGATAAAAGAAACGCGACAGTATCAGAAGCCAACAGACCGGAGTAACCTGGTAACTCCTGGGGACGTTACGTCTACTTAATGCTAAACTTATTGAGAAGGTGAGTAACTTAGAAGTAACTAATAATAGCTAATCTAACTAATAAAAACAATACTAGCGTTATAAAAAGGTTTGCCGTTAGTTTACTAAGCTAGCTAACCCACATCGTTAGCTTATGTTGCTAACTAAACGTTCTTAATTATACGAAGTCATTATGTTTAACATTACATTACTGCAAACTGCGAGGTGTTCAAGATAGTAAATTCACGAATTTCTGAAAAAGTAAATGATTTGTGTTTAGCCATTTGTGCTCCTTTTCTGGCTAGCTCACTGGCCAAAGCTATCATGTACCCATAGACTGTATATACACTAAAAATATATATAAGGTTAACCACAAATATATATAACTACCAGCAGCTAAGGCTAGCTAACTTAGACGATTTTCCCTAGCTAACTTTAGCAAAAGGGGGCATTAGGTGAACTGCAAAAAAAGTGTTGTCTAAAAACAAGATAAAAAAACACTAACTGAGGGAAATGATCTTGCTTCATGGACAGATAATTTCACTTGACAAGATTTCTTAAATTAAGATTGTTAAATCTAGAAAAAAGCATGTTGTATGCTTGAAATAAGAAATTAACTCTTAAAATAGAATAAATTAAAGCTGCAAGCAGTGATGAACTGGCCCGAGCACACAATGAAGTGACCGAGTGCACTGCAAATTATTCGTTTCTTACCAAGATTTAAAAAAAAAAAAAGATTTAGAAGTGTTAGATAATCTATCTTGTTTTAAGTGTTAAATCTAGAAAGAAGCATGTTGAACGCTTAAAATAAGATCTTAATCTTAATTTAAGAAATCTTGTTAAGTGAAATTATCTGTCCATGCAGTAAAATAATCTCCCTCAGATTTAGTGCTTTTATTTTATGTTTTTAGACACCCTTTTTTTGCAGTGTGGTCAGAGTAATATTGGTGAAACTAATCAGCCCTCACAGCATTACAATTCAAAATGTGTTTTTCTACTAAGATTATTTTAATGCTACTTAGAGATTGCTTTTCCATCGTATAATACCATATGAAATGAAAAAGGAATAACTTGTGTAGTTGTAGTAATATTACTATTTTATCAGGTATTGTTTGGTGAAGTCTAGTCTGACTAAAGCCAGTAGTAACATTGTGTTTTTGTTGCGTTCTGTTTGTTTTGTTGTGCTGTAGGGTGATCATCAGCACTGTAAATTCAAAATATAAATATAAAATTCAGGACATTTATAAACATGCCTGTGTGTGACAGGGTAGTCTGCTTGTAACAGACAGCTCATGTGTTTGATGTCTACACATTAGTGTCCTTCTGACAATTAGTGTGGAATACATAAGGGGAGACATGGGCTAGGTATAAATTAATTATTAATTAATGATGGCTGAATTCCATTTAGCTGCTTTGGTTTCAGGTATTGTGCTTGCTGATTCACTGTCACCCTGTCATGGCTTGCTGGGTCACTTAAATAGAACAGATCCATGGTCCAATGTTATTAGCAACACCAGTGCTTTTTATGCTATAACAAGTGAAATGGCTGATTGGAAAAAGGCCTCTTGTGTGCATTGTAACAAAGCTATCATTGTCAGAAACTGAGGCACAGCCCTTCCAGATTGGGGTGTTAAAGTAGGGAAGCAGCAGAACAGTGACATTGCTACCGTGCCATCTCTGTATTCTGTACAGTGATTCAGCATCATGCTGTGTAACAATCTGTCCTGGTATATGGGAAATCCACTCACTGAATATTATTTTGTTGTGATTTGCTGTGGGATTACTTCCATGTCTTTGAATGCCAGTTGGTATAAGGTTCTGTAGCATTTATATAACCAAGCACATGGCTGATAGTACAGGCTGGGGTTTACAAGACCCTCATTTACCAGCCTGTTTAAAATCACTAGATTAAGTCCTCATTCTATATCTTTCTTTAATGTGGAATAGATTTTCTAGTAATGTAATCTAAGCTATGCATTAGAAACATTCTTGACATGATTGCATTCTTTTGATAGAGTGACACTTACTGATCTGAGAAGTGTAGTTTTCTGATGCGGTGTTCACAGTCAATCTGTTTCTATTCCAGGTTTAGCAGATAGGAGAAAATGGATGAAATCGTAAGAGAAGATATCAGTCCAGAAACTGAGAGAGAGCTTACTTTGCCACTCTCTCCCAAGCGACAGAGGACAGATTGTACAGTGACAAACAACCACAGAGGCAGGTTTGACTTTTCAGAGCGATTGACATTTTGGAAAACCACTGGATCCTCTTCACCGACAAGTACCTTGCAGGAGGATACGGGCCTAGTATGCACAGCAGAACATGGTGATACTAAAGATGAAAAACCTCACAAGCAACCACCAGATGCTGATTTAATAATTGTCACTCCTATTACGATGTTGACAACTTCAAACACTGACGATGTACACACAGGATCATCTGAAGTCTGTTTGGTCCGTGTTGAAAGACGCTTCAAACTTCTGGTGAGAGATGAGCAGCCTCCATTTACTGAAAGCGACAACCTCAGCTCATACCTAAAAAATGATGCAGGTGGGGCATTAGCAGAGTCTCACACTTCAAAAGACGCCAGCGCTGACATGTCCAGCCATCCTGATTGCAAACGGCTGGGGAAATCACTTAAAGACGAGCCCCCTGGTGGTTGCAGCCTTCACGATGGAAACGACAAAGATGGGAGACAGGTGCAAAATAGTGTCAGTCAAATCCAAGTATTCACCCTTAGTTTCAGTGATGAGGAGGTTATATGTCAGTCTGATTGCACTTCTGAAGATGCGCAACATGACACTGGTTTCTGTGATAAATTGAGCCAATCTGCAGAGGTTGAAGAGAGTAAT
Source organism: Centropristis striata (assembly GCF_030273125.1). Taxonomy (NCBI): domain Eukaryota; kingdom Metazoa; phylum Chordata; class Actinopteri; order Perciformes; family Serranidae; genus Centropristis; species Centropristis striata. The sequence continues at coordinate 8,730,911 of NC_081534.1, forward strand.
CAGACGGGGGATGGATTTAGTGAGAATATTCTTTTCAGCAAGGAAAAGGAGGAGGGTAACAGCCGCATATCTTCCACTGATTATGCAGACTCTAAATCATTCTACTCAAACCCTGAAGAGCAACCCTCTGGGAACTATGTAGAAAGTGTTAAAAATGAGGAAAAAATATTAGAATTGCAGATTTGTGAAAATGAAAATGTTGCCGTCTGTGATGGGGAAACAAAAGGCCAATTTAATGAGAATGGCATGAGCAAGAACTCCATCCCTTCTGCTGCTGAATGTGCCGAGGGATCAGTTGTGTCTTATGATGTGGTATTAGCCCGAAATATTGCAACTGAGAGTGTGAGACTTGAAGCTGACGACTTCTACGAGGCAAAAGGAGAGCATGCTGCTGGCACGATGATAGCCAAAGCTCGGAGTGAAACGGCTGATCACACAACAGAGACTCTGATGCCTGCAAGAATCAGTCAAGGGCCTGCTGGAGGAGATAATGATGCAAGCCCTTTCAGTGTAATTGACCCTGCAATCTGGAGTGAAACTGACAGGGAGGCTACAGAGAAACGCTGTAGCTCAGAGAGCAGTGCAGGTGTAGAATTATTTTCATTAGTGAAAGTCTGCGAGATGGAAACACCTCTTTCACTCTATGCTGACGAACGGTTATCACGGGAGGTTTCAGCACCCAACCAGACCGGGCAGAGCACAACACAGCAGTGCAAAAATGAAGAAGAGGACTTAAGGCAGTCATACACAGAACCACAGGCTTGTTCTGTCACCATCAGCGAAACACACAACAACAAGACTGGCGACCAAGGCAGCTGTCACTGGAAATCCAGACCCAGCAGCAGTCCATGCAGGCCAGCAAAGCCTCCTCCTGCAGGCAATGAAAGACAAGAAAGCCATGATACTATGGGACATGAGTTGAAAGAGCAGGATCAGTCGAGCTGTTTTCCTGTCAGTTCTCACCACCTGAAGACACAGGGGGTTGAATATTTACAGGATGAAATCGCCAGAATGAATGCTGCAACTGAGATAAAAGAAATAGAAGGAGTTTTGACTCAGAGAAATAACTCAGAACATGAGAAACCAGAAAATCGACTTGATTTGGAGGGAAAACAGCTGCAACAAAATGAAAAACATGAAGAAGACAGAACTAAAATGCCAGCAATAGAGGGAAAAATAATTGATTGTTGCAATGTATTAACACAGATTGATGAGGGATGGAGAAATAATCTTGAATGCTTGTCTGATCACCCATACAGTGCTGCAATATCAACAATAGAAAGTAAAACTGATGAAGAAGAAAGAAAAGAAGAGGCCAGAGTAGAAACAGATGTGCATGGTAACCCAGAGCTATTAGTGGAGTCAGAGGAGGATCACTGGCAACAAAGTCAACAGAGAGGAGACATGACTGAGGAGTATATCTGTAAGCGCACAGAGGGCAACATGAGTAACAAATTAACCCGTGCTAGTCCACATAAACAGGAAAACGTGCTCAGTTGTTTCTCTGAATACCAACACAGATCAGAGACATTCATGGTTGAAAATGAAGATGACCTTTTGGCTTTCACGTTTCCCCCAACAAGTGATGCAGTTGTGCCAGGTCCACATGAATTAGTCCATTCACAAAATGCTGACAACAACCCCACACCCCTTGACTGTAATGACAGATTTTCCCCAGTGCCATCTGCCGTCACTTTCAGTGACTGTGCGCCAGGGGGTTTTGACACTTTTGAAAGGATCCAGCTCTCACCAGATGATGATGATGCTGTCCTGAGCAACAGCCCTCTCCTCATCAGCCTGCCCGAGCAGCTGAAAACACCCCAGCAACAGCTTTCCCACTCTGCGCCAGAGGCAGAGAGCAGTGAGCATGAGGAGGTACCAGAAGAGGAGGAGGTGGGAAGATTTGAGAGTCGCACTGAGAACATGGCAGAGGGATTTTCAGGCAGTTATACCAGTTGTAATGAACTCGCAAATTTTATCCCAGAAGTAGATGTCATTACTCCCAGATGGCCAGAGCAACACCCGAACTGTGAGTCATCTTATAATTCATCTGAGGTCTTCCAGGATGACCTAAACCCACAGTCAATGTCCTCCTCTGTTTCCTCTAAGAGCGACAGTCCAGCTTCCGATGAGGACCACAGCCCCAAGTTTGAGATGAAAAAACAATTCGACATGGTTTTGAAAGAGCTGAACTTGTTTTTTCAGATAAGTATTAGTGATTTAGCAAGTGACACTAGAGCATCGTACCCTGAGCAGTATAGTGATTTAACTGAAGCCTTGGAGGGTGATACTTCAAAAGACAAAGAACATCTTTACAGCCCAGAAGTAGGACACCATAGAGACCCATCATCAGGTAATTACAAACAATATAACTCTGCACAATATACAATTCAGTAATTCCAGGAAGTGGCTTACAAAATATATTCCATCACATAACCACCTATACGTTTTTGTTTTTACACTCAAGCTTTTGCTCAAATTGAACAAGATACAGTGGGCCCTATTTAACTAATCTATGGCAGTTATATATGGATTAGTTAAGTGCATGGTGCAAGTGCATGTAGGGCATGTCCATCTCCACTTTAGAAAGTTCAACAGCACATAATCTAGGTGCAAGGGGCAAAGGGCTTGTATTTAGTCTTTTAATTAATCATAAGTGTGTTTTGGGCACAAAATGAATAAAACCAACCAGAGTGTTACCTCCCATCCCCTTTAAAAGCTAGGTGTACCTGCACCTATATATATGGTGGATTCAGCAAATAGGAGAAGCAAGCTGTTTTCAGTTTTTAGTTACAATATGTGGTGCAATTTCTTTCTGCTGCCTTGAAATAGCAAGGCTCTAACAACATGACACGCCCATGGTTGCACAGATGGGCACAAGTACATTAGCTAGTTACACAACATTGGCACTGGGTGTAACAATAACAACAGCCTTGCTCTTAAACTTGAAATGGCAATTGCACTATGGTGTGCAGGTGTAAAATAGGGCCCAAAATGTTAATTAATGATCTTAAGAGGTGTTTATAACGTTGTTTTTTCAGCTTAGGCTGGGTCAGTGAAGCTGTTTCTTTCAGCTTCCTCTGTCCATGCTAAAAAATACATAAAATCATATTTATCAAACTATCAATCGATCTTCTTATCTAACTTCACACAAGGACGCTTGTTCCCAATATGCCACACTATTTGTTTAACCATCTGAGCTATCTCTAAACCATTCTGCTAAGGAAATAAGTGCACTTTAAATTAATTTAATATTATATATATATTATATAATAGGACTTTTCTTCAAATTTAAAAAATAAAAAACAATCTAGGTAATGAAATGGAAGTTGTATTACACAGAGAAAAATTCTCTTTACGTTTTCGATAAAATTAAGTAAAAAATGAACCTCTGACATTGAGATTCAATGCACTACACTGTAAAAGCATTGGTCAGTTAGATAGTTAGATAATTGAATTAAGGACAAACACCTGACTCAGCCTTGTATAATAATGGAATATCTTACATTAAGAGCAAGCAGTCAGTTTTTTAATCCTTTTCATTGACACATATTATACTCAAACAAAAATGCAAGAAAAGCATGAAGGTCCAACCCTGCTCTGTGCCCTAATATATTCTGACTGCATTGTGTGTTGCCTTTCTATTGTACAGATGATGCTAATGAAGACCGCAGGCTGGAACAGGGCGGAGGCGATTCAGTGGTTTCTTTTACCTCTGGCAGCTGCGATGGCGAGCAGGAGGTGCCTCTTGGCAGCCACCTGTGTCAGGAAACATCTGTGTACACATCAGAAAAACACAAAGGTTTGTTCAAAAGACGACCACAAAAAAAAGTATTATATCTTCAGGAATAACAGAACCAAATATCAACAAGTGTCTCTATAATCAGTGTTTATAACAAAGGTGAAATTAACCAGTACTAATGAAAAATGGCAGTTTCTTACCCACAAAAACTTAGTTTAAAGCAAAGTCTGACAAACATTACATGGAATTGTTTAATTAGAGCTAACTGTTCTTTTGTTCTATTGTTTTCAGTTTTTACAGAGTGTTGGACTTTAAAAGGTTAGCTAGGTTAATTCATTGAGGCAAATACAATTACTTTTATTGATTTGTCTTTTCAAAATGACTCAGCTTCCTGTCATGAATGTCCAAATATTCATTTCCCTTCCTCAATAAGCTGCAGCGGAACGATAACACCGCCATGAATGCAAAAATGTTGTTTAAGGGTAAACAGAGGAACAAATAAGGCAGAATTAGCCGGCCCCTCCTGGCTGTCTCTGACTGTCGATATGGTCCTTTCAGAGCCCCGGGAGATGGAACACAAAAGGAAAATGTGGTCTCCGTCCTTCGTGTGTGAACCATTCGTGGAACAACTGAGCCACAGTGAGTTTCATATTGTAGTGGCGGACAAAAGACTGAAAAGCCCCTGAGCCCTTTGTTGATAAAATATGGGGTTTTGATTAACAGTCACATTTGTTCCAAGAATTTAAAAGAAAGGACACTCAGAAATTATTTGAAAGGTTTTTAATGAGCTTACTTGTCTCGTCTTTCAGAGTAATTGTTAACTATTTGTGCTTTATTTCTTACCTTATGGTGACATAATATCAAGCTGAAAATGACAGAAAAAAAATCAAACAAATAATAAACAAAGAGGTATGAACTGCATAGAAGCTGCCTCCACTGCATTATAAACCCAAGTGCGTCTGCTGGGAGTTAAGTGGGCCGGCCTCTGAATATTTAAGAGGAAAGTCAGTCTAACAACCTGTCTACCTGGAGATGCAATGTGTTCACCTTGTCAGTTTGAGGGAATAAATCAGTCTAATAGCATGCCTACTCTCGCCGCACATTGAGAAGCACTATGTTAATCTTGTCAGCTCTGGTAAGAAAGCTGAAAGCATCAGTGTGTCCATTTGTACACCGTGGCTTCTTTGCAACCAGGGCACGACACTAACTCTTCCACCACCCTCCTGAAAAAACAATTTTACTGTCCCGAAGTGAATGTAAACCTTCCCAGAATAAAAATGATGTGTCCTGATTATCATCTATAGTTGTTAGTTGTTTGTGGCATAGAAAAGCAATCATTAAAATGTTGAAGGATTAAATAATTCTATGAATTTACTACCTCTACTGAAAAGAAAAGATACACAAGGAAAATGTGAAGTGAGAGATTCACAAATTATGGAGCCATGTGTTATTACAGTATCTCAAGTATTTAAAAATGGAGGTATTTCAAGGTGCACAAATATGGTACTTTCATTTTGGTCACCCTCCAAATTGATACAGTAAAAATGGTTGATTTTTAATCAAAAAGACCCGCCTCCTCACTTGCTTTAATACCTCTGTAAGCATTCTCATAATTTCATAGTGTATGATCTCAATCGCTAGTTTCAAGCCTTATATACAGCATGATGTTCATTTGGTAAATGATGGTCCCGTTCATAGTAAAATAGACGATAAAGTCAGGTATGATTTAAGGCGGGGCTACCTGGTGATTGACAGGTCGCTACCATACAACAAATGTCTTGTTCAGTCTGATTAAAAGACACTCTTAGGAGTCGGGTGTTTATTTTGAATAACGATTTCCCCTTGCTTACCAAGATAAACTAAACTAGCGTTACGTCATTCTGGCTCCTGGCAAACTATGTGGCAGCAACCATTAAACCATTAACCATTAAACCGTTAACCGTTAAATTAGAGTATCGCATTTGGCCAAAATGCTAAATGCGATACTCTAGGCCAGGGCTTAGCAACCTTTACTTACAAAAGAGCCATTGTTGGCCAAAAACATTGCTAATAGTGCTTAATGAGCATGTATTAATATGATTTTGTCTTGATATCTTTAATATGATTGCAGCGAGGACCCAAGTGCAAATGAGAGGCTGAACACCAAAAATATCTATCTCAGGAGATTTGGAGTTAAAGCTAGCCTAGCTACGGAAACTCGCTGACAAAATTTAGAGGTTTGCGACCGACACCAATGATAAATTAAAATTAACATATAAAGTAAAAACATATTGATTTTTTTTTGTCACAGCCACAGGGAGCCACTGCAGATGGCCTGAAGAGCCACATGTAGCTCTGGAGCCGCAGGTTGCCCACCCCGTTCTAGCCTCAAAAACTTAGCCTATTGACCTATTGTTATACAGTCTATGATCTTTGTGGTCAAACCAGCTGATGCTAAAGGTGGCGAGTGGGCAACTGGTTAGCTGTTATCTCCGCTCGCCAAACACACTACAGTGCTCTGCTGCCCACTGGCTGCTAACAGCTAAACAATGTTAGCCATCCTTACAGTCAGACTGTTCAGTCAGTGCTCAACTCAGTTGGTCTTCAAACAACATTTTATTGGTTTAAACTTAAAATATACTGTCTTAGTACATTTTTCAATTGAATATATGTCAGAGAGAATTACCAATTTATCACATTCTGTTATATTTATGTTTTAGACAGTGTCACTTTTTGGGAATCAGGGTTATAAATAGATACAAAATTCCTTTTAAGTTTGGGCAAGCTCTCAGTTATTTTCTACTCTCCTTAGGAAGACAGATTTTATCAAATGCAAACCCAGTGTATGTAGGCTGCCCAGCCATGCAGGACTGGTGCATCCTGTTGTTTTGTGTGTGTGCAGGACAGCCGGAGCAAGCCAGGAGACTGGAGCCTCTGAGAACCTGCACACGGCCAATTCGGGTTGGACTTTCAAAGAGAGCCAAGACCAAACACCTGCACCGTCCCCACCCCTACAAATGAACACTGATGCAGTCAAGGTGATGTGTCTGAGTGTTAACAAAGCTCCCCTTGGTTGCCAGGTTCAACAACTGAAATGTTATTTTCTGCTTTACAGTTGTTCATAGATTTCTGGTGCTTCTTCTCTCAGTTTTTGTGAGTGAAAGTTTGAATCCCCAAAATGCTCTGTCTCATTCACACATTTTACACCCTCTCAGGATTTTCCCATATAATCACAGTCTGCTGCTGAGCTGCAGCAGCTGCAGAGTAAGTGCCTTGCCGAAGGACACCCTGACAGTATTTGTTAATGAAAGAAAACCTGCTTCCTGTCCACAATTGCCCTGCAATAAAAATATTCAGGTTTTAATATTCATGCCTTTATCCATCTATTTATATATTTATTTATTTATTGCCTCGTTCCAACAGAGACAAGGGTTTTAAATTGTATCTGTTCTTGTTGGTTGTTATTTATATACCACTTATAAGTTCATATTTAACTTGTTTTTACATCATTGTGTTGTCCATCCATTTTTCAGTTTTCTTCTATATAATTGGTTCTTATGTGTTCCACTGTGGGTGTGTTGATACAGTATGCTACTTGTTCCTGTGATGTGTGGGTGTTTTCAGTCAGGGTAAATGAGCTCAGTATGCTCTGTTACTGTTGTCTTGTGTTTCTACATTAAACGGGTTCACGTGTACTGTATGCAGCATAACCTTGAGCACTTCTGTGGGAGGTTAGCTGGAGTTGAATTTGAATTAAATAATATAAGTGCATCTAAAATGTGTTTTTCATGTATATACTATGCATTGCCACCTTTAGGCAAAACATATCCAAGCTTGTTATTTTGAGAAACAGAGAGAATTCACTCAGGTTTTGTTGTTCTGACACAAGGATACGCAACATATGAGCTGATATTTCCTCCCATGTCACTAATCAACCTTCCAAAGCAAAACTTTTTTGTTTGTTGTAACTCAAAATTAAATTCACTCTTTTCAAAAAACTTGGTCAGCGAAATGTGCTCTTTGTTATTGTAGCAGACAAACACACGACACAGCACAACATAATAATAAATATTAATGAGCTAATTGCAAATTAATTCCTTCATATCTTTAAACTCGCTGATAAAACTATTGCTTATATTAGAGTGGTTGCTGAAAAGCTGCCAGTGTGTTAGAAATGCAGTTTCCCTCACTAAATGCTTAATTGAAGGTTTGAGATAAAACAAAAAGACAGTGGAAGTGACACCTCAGGTCAGGTTAAAACGATTGTATCAAGAGCGCTGTTCTGGTTTGTTTACCTTCCACCCACAGCTTCCTACGTGGGAAGTGAATCGGTTTGTTTTTATTCTGAAGTCAGGCTCTTTATTCTATAACATGGAGTGCAAGTTGGAGACAGATCCAGTGGGTAGTGGCAGGGGAGAAGAACTTCACTTCACCTGTTTAAATGAACCTCGATGTTGCTACAAAAATATTATGGGTCTCATGACGGAATGGTGCCATGTTATTTTGCCCTCCTTCCGGACAATATATCTTTTTTCGAAGAGGGCAAAGTAACACTCCCAATATTTGAATTAAATTTGGTTCTATGGCTACCCACAAGCCTCAGCTTTACAGACATGCCCACTTTATGCTAATCCGTAGCAGTTTGGGGCAGAAAGCATGCAGTTTTTCTCATGCATTTAAATGTGTTATTTTGATTTTTTGTATTTGAATATTTTTTGCATACCGGGGTCCCTAAACAGTTTTGGAATTGGGAATGACTGGAAAGCTGAGATTCTTGTGGATTCTATTCATGCGTGATGATGTTAGTCCCCATAGTGGCATTTCTTCTTCAATTGACCTCGCTGTATAAAATGGCCTGTGAATAAAGTGACCGCTAGGATAAATCGCATCCTCATGAAACTTTCCAACCACAAACTAGAGATGTAAGGCAATCAGAGCATGTTGTCAGTGCTAGCTTTTTTTCACTGTGTTTAGTATTTAATGTAACATTGTTCCAAACTGATACAACAGAAGTGAAAACAGAATGAATGACATTAAGACATCAGTCACATGTAGCCTGCTGGCCAAACCTGCCCTCTCAGCTATTTTGTGATCTGCACTGGTTCATTGCCTTGAAGCACTATTTTTTTAATCAAACAGACTGAATAAACAGAGATTGCATCACATATTTTTTTTAAAAACAAAAAACACTAATTAGTATTTTCTCTTAAATCTAGCTCCAATTGTTCCCTTTGAGTCCCCTCAGTGTATTTTATCAAAGCAATGCAACCAGTTGTTTTTTTGTTTTTTTCCCCGGACTTTGGAATCACACTGTTTTTCATGTCCAGATCACATCTCTGAATTAAAATAATAGATTTTTCGAAATATAACAGTTTTTTGGGGGGAGCATTTTGTTTCATTGAGCAAGGTGCCTCAGCTGGCAGACAGGCAAGTGGAAATCAAAAAGAAACAACACCACGGTATGGCTTTCCAAAAATAATTGGATTCAGACACTACACATTCAATCTGCCTTTTTAATCAGGCACAGTGTGTGAAGGCTGGGGGAGTTGAATTAGATTTTTTTCCAGTTGATAATGACTTTGTCAGTGCTAGCTGTGTCTGCGCGGTATTTGCCCAGTTTGTTTGCTGATTTGTTGCGGGGCTTAATCTTCACATGGATATGGATATTTTTTTCCCCTTTATCTGAAAGCCTATTCCACTCAGCCATTTATAATAACAGTTTTGTTTTTTATTCCTAAAACAATTTTATTCTAGCAACTTAATGTTCCATTCGTTGTCTTTAACGGGATCAAATTTCCATCTGCAGTTGCTGGAGCAGTATTTCATCTTTTGTTATTTCTCATTGATTACACACAAGCCAGTAATCTCCTGGTTTTAGTTACACTTCACTTGAAGTGCAGTGGAGTGTGTTACCTATGCACTATTCTTACATAATTGTCACATTTCAAAATTAAAGCATGAGGAGGCATTGTAATGAGGGTGGGAAATTAATTCCAGACAGTTTTACAGTTAATGAACCCGACTATTATTATGAGGAAGTCTGTCCTGTTCTAAAAATGTACTTGGCCTACATACTGTAGGTACATTTGAAAGTAGACTTTGTCAATTTGGAAAAACACCAACTGCTGCAGCGAGTGGATGATATATTCATCCATAATAGAATTCATAATAAATCCATTATTAAGTGCCTGTGAACCCTGTGAGATGTTTGTTTTATAATGTTTTTAAATATATAGTATATTGTTAGTTATTACAACCTGCTCATAAAATATTTATTATGATTTCAAATGAGAACTTTTCACACATATCTTAATGAGTCTTTTACATTGTACATATAATGTGTTTCTAATTATTGAAATAAGGAAGTGAAGAGGGCAAAGTGTTGCATTCTGGGGTGTGAGCACAATTTCAAGTTGCATAATAGAGGTCGGTTTGGTCGGTAGAGGTTGTTGTAGAAAGTCTTTAAAGAAAAACAACTGACGACCAGGTCGATTCGAATAGCAGCCTTGTGCTGGATTTATTGCAAGTATCAAAAACAGATTCAGATGCCAAAGGTGACAGACGAATCCAAAAGTCAGAACAACACTGCCCAAGACAACACCCTGTGTGTCTTTTTTATTCTGCAGGTTTGTGTGTCATTGTTCAACATATTTGATGCATATTTAAACTGCTATATGTCAGATATTTTAATACATCTTCAAATTAATTCTACGACAAAGTCAATTTGACTATTTAACACATTTAAATCCAGATAAGCTGTGTGATAAAGATGGTGCAGGTGGCTCTGTGAGGCTCTAAAGCTAACATTAGCATGCTTACAAAGCTAACATGCTGATCTTTAGCATGAATAATGTTTGCCATGTTCAACACCTTAGGATGACTTACTATACACTATGCATTGATTGTACAAAATGTAATGAAAATCCAGCCAATTTAATGAAAATCCACCTAATGATGGCCCGGTGGCACACCTGGTAGAGAGCGTACCTTAGAGCAGGCGGCCCGGGTTCAAATCCAGCTCGGAGCCTTTTCCTGTATGTCTTCCCCTCTGTCTCCCCCTTCACTCTGTCTCTGTCAGTAAAGCCCATAAATGGCCAAAAAATTATCTGAAAAAAATGAAAAAAGAGCGAGTTTATAAGGGACTACCACCTTTGCAAGGTTTCAGTCTTGTTACACATACATATGCTTTTAAAACAAGTTAACTGTCGTTGATCAAGTTGTATGAAATATTGAAATACAAATGCAGACTTTCGTTGTCTTTAGATGAATAAAAAGGCAAATTTCATCTTAAATTACATACAGTCGTGGAAAAAACTTATTAGACCATTGTTTTCTGCATTTAATGCCTGGTACAACTAAAGGTACATTTGTTTGGATAAATACAATGATAACAACAATAATAGCTCATAAGAGTTTAATTTGAGAGCTGATATCTAGACATTTTCCATGGTTTTCTTCATAATGATTTTGGTTGTTATTGTCCAAACTAATGTACCTTTAGTGGTACCAGGCATTAAAATGTACAAGAAATTTAAGAAAACAAGGGTGGTCTAAAAAAATGTTTTCAATCTAACTAAGTGTAGCAGAGGTTACCCCATCAGCTTACTGAACAGCATTCAATTCTGAAGGAATAAAGAAATGCAGCTCCTTCAAAGTAAAAGCACAGCAAAATGGCCTCGAGACCCACTTTTGGGTCACGACCCCACAGTTAAGAAATAAAGATATAAGGATGTAAGTGAATCTTTTACCATGATATGTAAAGCTTATACTTTACATTACACAATTGGGCTGTTCTTTAAGATTACATCAGTATGTAAGATGGTGACCCTGGTCCATGTTGTAGCTATCCTTAATAAAAATACATACCTTTTTTGGTCTGAATTGGTGAAAGGAACTCAAACGTGTAGTTAAAGTTCTGAATTTTCAAAACTAAACAGGTTGAAATATATTTCCCCCTAACAACAGTTGATGCTGTAGAGCAGGGGTTTCAAACTCGCGGGCCAGTTGCGGCCCTCGTGACGATATTTTGTGGCCCCCACCTTGATATGAAAGTTTAATGCGAGTTTTATATGAATGGCACTTTACCGTGTTGTGTGTGGAAGGTCCCTTTAATTACTTTTGTGTCTTTTTTAAATAATTGCGTGTCTTTTTTAAATAATTTTGTGTCTTTTTTTTAAATAATTCTCTGTCTTTTTTGGTAATTCTGTGTCTTTTTTGGGGTAATTTTGTATCTTTTTTAAATAATTTTGTGTCTTTTTAGTAATTTTTTTCTGTCATTTTGTGTCTTTTTGGGTCATTTTGTGTCTTTTTTTGTAATTTTGTGTCTTTTTTGGTAATTTTGTGTCTTCTTTTGGTCGTTTTGTGTCTTTTTTTGTAATTTTGTGTCTTTTTTAGGTCATTTTGATACTGCCTCCAGCGGACCCCTTGTAATTTGAGTTTGAGACCCCTGCTGTAGAGGGTTAATTTTCTTTCCCTTGTGCATCACATGTAATGTTAGCTTTCCTCTAACTTCTGCTTCTAACGTCTGCTTTCTGTCTTTGTAACATGAAAGAGACATTACAGCTTTAAGAACAGCGAGGAGACTTCAAAGGCTCCAGTGAAGCCAGAACTTATCTCTTTTTCTTTTAAGTTCTTACAAAATTACTCCTCCCCCTTTTCACAAAAGCTTCACTGTATAATTCACTTACAACAAATTATGATCTGCCAGCATAACCCAGGGATCCAAGATGTAACAATAACACAAATGAAACCTGGCAGTGATTTACATTCCTGTATTTTTTAATTTCCTCCCCACCAGTAAAATTAAAGGGATTAGACATGCACACATTTGTTTATTTTCATTAGGCGGAATGTAAGACGGGCATTATCCCAGCGTGAGAGTCCAAGTAACGTTATTATGCTGGTGGAAAGACCCGAAAGATGCAGAATGCATACACTTCCTCCTCCTTTTATACCCCTTGAATCATTTGCATGGTTCCCTTTGTGTAGGAAGAACCACTGTGGCCTATTCTTAGAAAGCGTATTACTGGAAAGCTAGAGGATAATTAATGGGTATCATCCAATATGCTTTCAATCTTTCAAAGGCGAGCAAGAGCAGTTATTACACGGCTCTGAATTTTGACATCTTTAGCCCGGGCTTCTTGTGAATAAAGAGAGAATGTAAGCGATGAAGACGTTAACAAGCAAAGAAATATGTCAAATTTTAAAATAATGGCTTGTTTCTCCTGTGCAAAGAAAACACAGCAGCTTCTTTCTTCTGTTACAGCTATTATACACCGGGGCCTGAAGGTATCTGTCTGTATCAAGAGGTTGTTTATATTGTTGACAGTGTTTCGGTTCAGGTTGAAGCATCTTTGCATTATTATCAAAGGAGAAGCTGTGGTATCAAACTGTCTGCATCTTTCCAAAGCAAACAAGCAGGGCTCAGGCTCTGAGTTTGCCTTTCACACACATTACATCACTGTATATACTCGCACACACAAACTAAGCCTGCATGTATTTGCTGCCTTTTTCAGATCAATAGCAATCACTGAGCCACAGTAGCAGAATCAGATGATCGACTGGGAGACTAAAAATACACTGGAATATCCATTGACTCTGCACTCTACTGAGTTCACTGCTGGACTATAATGCCATGAAAGTGACCAGAACTAAAGACCTTTGGTTCTACAAATGCCATTTCATGGGTACTTTTATCATACGTGCATGATACACTTCTTTAATAATCTGTTGGGATATCAGTGAAAGGCAGCTCTGGCAGAGAGCCTGTTGTGGACAAAAATAGTGTTCAGTGGGGGTTTATGAATTTAAAGTTGTTGAATCACACTTGATTTATCTCTCCCAACATCTAAATAGCCTCAAAAGTGGACCATTTGTGAACACTCGAGAAGCATCCCGCTGCTGCTGCGCTCAGGTCGGCCACAGTAATCTGTACTTTGGTCCAGAGCAGAATGAAGGGTGGCGGGCCCAGAGTAAGGACAATAAGAGGATTTCACAGTCCAGTGTTAGGACACAACTTTGCATTATTGTTTTGCCCGTTTCTGAAAAGCTCCAATTAAATGGACTGGACAGGAGACCTGCCTGAGCACAACAAAACAACAGTGCTGGTTGAATACACAGGAGGCGTGCTGACTCATGACTAGAGCAGTAGTTCTCAACCTTTTTGAGTCGCGACCCCCAATTTAACATGCATGTTGTCCGCGAACCCCGCTCACTGAACAGAATTTCACACGCACAGTTCAGATCACCCAAAAAAGAAAAAATGACCTAAAAAAGGAAAGAAAATGACCAAAATAGACACAAATTGACCACAAAATGACCAAAAAAAGACACAAAATGACTAAACAAAGACACAAAATGACCAAAAAAAGACATTAAGTGACCAAAAAGACTAAAACACATTAACACATGAATACTTTAACACAGTGGAGACAGAGCTGACTTCCAAAATGATTTGGCGACCCCCAGAAACCGTCTCGCGACCCCAATTGTGGTCCCGACCCCAAGGTTGAGAATAGCTGGACTAGAGAGGTGGCAACCACCACATCTGTCCTAAGGTTTTATTAAAGCTCTGCACACAAAATAGTGAACAACACTGCTCTAATAATGCAGAATGTCAAACATGTCAATGCAGACTGTTAATACTTCTCACCATATGTTGCGTGAAGATTTAAGAGATTACTGTAACCTTTAACCTCATGGTGCACTATAGCAGCACTCTGTGTCCGGTCACTCAGTACTCTCTATAGACACATCCAGGGAAGGACTGGAGGAAATTAAATCGGCATTACTGCAGTGGCCTGCCACGATGAATTAATGCAAGCTGTACTGAGAAGTGTACAGTTTCCTTCTTTATGTGAAACATTACTTTCAACAACCATGTCCAGGAGTTGTTCCACCATGTTAGCCTTATAGCTTCCGTTAGCTAAGTTTACACTGCTGAGCTGGCTGATGTCCAGCCTGTCCTCCTGTCAAAACGTCAATATAGGTACAGGCGGCGGAAAACAAGCTATATTTATTAATTTTACCGTCCGCTGTAATTCGGCCGCTACCATCTTGCTGACGTAATATTGATTGACAGACAAGCGAAGTTTAACCCATAAGAACCCAGACCTATTTATCCTTGAACGAAAATTATGGGGGATATACCACAGACCATGTGTTTTTTTAAAATACTACCCCTAAATGTCAAAGATCTGCGATGTGACATATATGTCACATTGGGTGTTTATGGTATTTATTTTTTATGATATTTCTTACTTTAATATAAATAAACTCAACACCTTTTCTGTTTACAGAAACAGAAATTTGCCTTTTTCTCTGCATCTCCACAACACATATTTAAATTGTGACATTAATAGTACAATAGTGTAACAACCAATTATTTTTCAGATTTGGTTTTAAGTAACAAAATAATAATAAATAAAAACAAATAACAAACCCTCATAGGGTTAAATGCAATAAAGGACACTCTAACGGATTAGAATTGTTAAATGGGTTTAAACTACTTTTTTAGATTTCTGTTTCCAGTCACACCCAGGGTGTTAAGTATGTGTCGCTTTGGGATTTAATAAGGTGAAGCATAAAGCTGAATATAGGAGATTCTAGAAGATTTAAAGTGTTTGTTACATCCATGTCAACGTGGGTTCTTATGGGTTAAAAGGGCGGATTCCCACAGTTGGTTGGATGCTGGTGGTGGACGGGTCAAACCAGCAAATTACTTTCATTAAGTTCGCGTCCCGTGTGAAAACAAAAGTAAACCATTTTTATCTTAAGTTACGCTCTTCACGTACGTTACCTGAATCATGTTTTTGAACATTATGTTTTTTGCGTAAATTGTGGCAGTCACGTGACCCTTGTAACTACTTAATTTTCGGCATTTACATACATGTATTTACTGTTTAAACTTTAAAACGCCTTACCAGAAGTTTTTTTGCCCTAAACCTAGGTCAGTGGTTTTACAACATAAATCCACAGAAACTGCAGTCTTTTTTTTACAACATGTGTGTATTTTTAGTACCACGATACGTGCCTACATGCTGTTATTTATGGTACTGATGCAACCTCCTCTGCCATTTATGTTGGAGAACTTGTGATGTTACTAGGTAAACACAAACGGGGCTTCAGTGTTCCCACAGAATTAACCGTTAACGGTGTCGTTATTGTGAAATATAACATTAGTTGCTGTAAGCAGGGTTTTGCCTGTGTTGTTATAACAGCATTCTAACCAAGTGTGGAGGTACGACTAGTACAGTGAGAAAATTATTTAAAAATAGGTTGCTAATCAGACAACTTTGGCCACCAATGAGAGAAAATATGTCGTCATCTTGACCAGCAGAGCAGAAATTGCTGATCAGTCATGAGTTAAATGTTTGTACATGAGAACTTATTTGCAAAAGTGCTTCCATCTCCCATTATGCGCATTAATAATTTTTTGATAAAGACAAAAACCACCTCAAGCAAGCGTAAAAACTTTAATGGGCATTTTCAAATTATTGTTTTGTTTTGTTTTCTTCGAATTTCTGAGTTTCCATCAATCTTTTCTTGCAAATCTTCAAAATGTGCATCGAAATTTGTTGATGCACTAAGTTTTATTATTTCGGAGATGATGTTGCCAATCATATTCATATGTGCAGATGATTATACATTAAAAAATAAACTACTTGAGGCTGCATGTGAAAGATGTTTTACAATCATTAAAAAGGATTTCCACCTTTAAACACCTGCCAAAAATCCTTAAATACAGCAGTGGGTTGTCTTTTTCTGGCAACTAATTGCTTGAGTGGTTTATTGGTCAAAGGCCATGACTACTGGTAAGATTTCCCTTTCTCCAGCTAAAATGACTGCTATAAGTGCTATTAAGTCACATACCATGCTTCTGAGGTGGCTTTGGATGGATGAGATTAAATGATGGCTTGTTTGTCACAGTAACAGTGTTTTGGCTTTGTAGGTCAGAAGTGGACAGCTCCTGCCGTACCATTAATCATCATTAGGCTCCTTAACATCAGATGCTGTTGTGGGCATCAGTAAAATGTGCTGCTGAGCGATGAGGCGGCTGGTTATTTTAGTGAGGCGAAGGCCAGTTGAGTGTGTGGAGCCTGAATCAGGGCCAGGGCCTATCAGCTAAAAGAACGTAGGTGGGGCCATTTAGTAATGGCCTGAATTAACAAGTGCCAAAATCTCTCATAATTCCATTATGGTACTTCATTACGTACATGCTGCAGTACCATTTCAATCCACCCACACTCTGAACACTGGCCTCTTGTATCCCAGCTGTCTCCAGGGTTCAGCTTTGAAGCTAAATACTGTACGTTGCTATTGAAATATGCAAAATGTAAAAAATAATCATGCTGTTATACATTGGAATGTGTGGATTCGACAAGGATTTGATTGACATGTAAAGTTTTCAAACTGGGAACTGATTTTATAACGGACTGATTAAACAAGAAGCTATTCAGAGTGTGTGTTAGTGCTGAAGCACAGTCACTGAGCTGACGTGAAAATGAGAGGCTGTCATAAAGTCAGTGCAGCCAGTGACTAATGGCTGTCTGCCTCTCAGCTAACCCTACGGGCACTAATCTGCAGACGACTAGCAGGGGAATTTGTTCCGTCATTTTAGAAGACCGCAGTTTGTGCCGTTAATCTGTTTAAAAACAGCAACTACTTTGATGAGCTGCTAATATTAAATTATATGATGATATTAAAAGACAAGTCACTTATAATGAATAAAAGAGTCAGGGTACATCCTGGAGAGTCAGCTCCTGTGGACTCACTGTCACACAAATATTATAATGTTTTAAATAGGATGCTTCTTCTACAGTGAGCCGATTGAACACAAACCTTTTTCTAAGCAGATAAGTGAACATTTCCAAGACAATATTATCAAATATTTCATGGCTGCCATTCCACTGTACCAGTCAAACCACAATTAATCTGTTTATTGTGTTCCTGTGACTTTTCCACCAGTGAGGAAACGCTGCAGAGCTCAAGCTTAGCGGTGCAAGCACTGTAAGAAGACGTGTTATTTTCTTTCAGCATTTAATCAGATTTAGGCTTTTTCTCTTCAGACACTGTCAAGCGTTATTTTTTCCCCCAAGTGGATTCTCTTTGAAATAGCTTGGCACCATTCTCATAAATATGCCAAGCCAAGAGTTCTTGTTTGTGAACAGCACTTAACTCAAGCTGCGGCCTCCGTGGTGGAGGAAATTATAGTATTTGGTCTGAATTTAAACTCTGATGCACTTTTTGGGGACATTAGGTCATTGCAGGGACTATTAGGATTCAGCATGACATAAATGTGAAAGAAAAAAAGTGGTTTCCAACAAGAAAACAAAAAAAAGAAGAAGAAAGAAACAAGTTGTGGCATTTTTGTTCATGCCAATGACAGTTGGTCCATCACATCAATTTTGTATAGATTGCTGTAAAAAAAATTAATGGTTGCCAGACAATGAATCCTTATGATTTTGGTGCCTCCCAGACTTCTTGTAGCCCCATAATAAGGTTGAAAATGTGGTTTTGATTGAATCATCTCACTAAATATTTGAAGGATTGATGTAGGTGACACTTATGTTCCCCTAAGAATGAACTATAATGACCTTGAGCTCTCTACTTTTCCTCTGGCACCATCATTCATTCATTCATTATCCCTAACCTAATTAGGGTAGTGGAGGGGGCTGGAGCCAATTCCAGCTGACATGAGGCCAAAGGCAGGATACATCCTGGACAGCTCGCCAGATTATCACAGTGCTGACACATAGACAGACAATCCAGTGCTTGTATTCACACCTACGGGCAATTTAGGGTCACCAATGAATCCAACCTGGGGAGGAAGCCAGAGAACTGGAGAACCAACATGCAGACTAAGACCCAAGACTGCAGAAGGGTCTCAGGTCCGAACCAGATTCAAACAAGAGGCGCGTTTCCATTGGGCTAAAAAGTGACCGCTGGTAAAGTTTCAGGCCACGTCCTCTCATATGGCCATATCACTCAACGTGTCCATTACAAAAAAAGGCCCCAGAGGAATTTACTAGACTCTGGAGGTGACGTGTGGTTTACGATTGTCGCATAATCGCTTAGCGACAGTTTCGACCTTGACGTCACATACGCAACGGATTTACCACGGGAGACGCGTCACACATAAATAAAAGGAAGGAGACGCCGAGGTGGAAGGAGCAGAGCTTGTTGTGTTTCTTGTTGCTGTGTTTGATTATAATTATGTACAAATTATTGTTGTGATTACTTGCCGGCTTTTAAAAATGGCGCGTGTTGTTGTGGCGTCGAGTTCTACGTCACATCCCGCTCAGCACGTCACATTATCACACGTCAGCTTACTATCCAATCAGCAACAAGGCTATATTCAGGGGTGAAAAACGGCCGGTCAAGCAGGGGCGTTTCGGCGGGGGAGACCCTTCTCATTCTGGGGATTCGACTAGAGTGGAAATGCACCTAAAGTAGCTACCACAGTGCTCAGTAAGTTCAACAGAGTTACTTGGTCGCCAAATAAATGTCTTTTCAGCGTTGGACTAAGACACACTCCAAGGAGCCAGCCAATGATTGCCCCTTGCTAACCAAGCTAGCTACCTAGCTTGCGCAGATTTAGATTTATTGAAGATGGTGGTGATTTATTGAAGACTGTACCTGCTAAGCATCAGTATGTAATGCTGCTGTGCTCCTCATGCCGCTGTGGCCTTAATTATGAAATTTTGACTTCTAAACAGCAATCAGATCAAGTCATAAAATAATAATATTTACATCAAATGAACCGAAATATGAGTCAGGTGTGTGAATTCAATAGTACATAGGTCAGTGAATGACCAAATGGTTTGTCTCACAATCCACACAAAAGACAATTATATGTTGCAGCAGAAAAAGTACAGGAGTGAATAAAACAATGAATGATGACTGAACTCTGTGGGGTTGCTTCAGTTTCACAGTCCGGTAGGTCTGAGCGATGAATAAAGTTTTTTTTTCAATCTTGACGATTATTCTTCCACGTTACATTTGACAGTGACACTTTTTATGTTCTCAATTTTTCAGTAGGTAGTGGAAGAACAATGTAGTTGAGCGAATTTATTTTGATTAAATGTACTTTTAATTTTTATTTTTATACATTGTACTTTTTTAAAAAGCGCAATTAATGCACAATCATTCTAAAGTCATCATGTTAGATAATCTTGATCTCAGTATTGACTCAAAAAAATCGTGATTATAATCTATAAATTATTAAGTTGCCCTCTGGTTGTGGTATTCATGTCACTGGAATACAAAACATTAATATTATAAGCAACACCTCCTGACAAGAAAAAATACTGTATATTTATCCTGCAATAATGCAAAAAAAAAATGCAGCTTGTATCTGTCAATATACAAGGTAGAAAATGTTATTTTTTTATATTAGAGAGAGTTATGGTGCATTTGAAAGTATAAATAGGAAATCTAAACTTTGAAAGACAGACATTTAGCAGGTATCAGAGAGCGGATTGACTGTAAAAGTGTTTCATAATGTTTCTAGATGAAGCCTCTACTGACAGGCTGACAGGACATGCTGCTGATACTGAACACTGGAAGCAGAATAGATTACGTCAGGCCATCAGTGTCTCTGCATGAGTCACATAAAATAAAGTTATCTGATTGTCTGTTACATCAGCTGCTGCTGAGACGGCACAAATAAGAAACATGCGCGAAGCAGCACAGCAATATTGATCTTGATCAATGATGTTTGATTGGTTCAGAGCTGCTTTATACAGTGTCTGTCTGGCTGGCTGGGGGTCTCGGAGTCAGCATTCCCTCTGGTGCTTAATTAGGTGTATTTATTTCAGCTGTGGGAGAGAAGAGGAGGGGGTGTTGTCAGTGAAATTGTTTATAGTGCATTGATCCTCCAGACTAATTCTCATTCCACACAAACCCCCCTGATTCACAGCGTGACGCCCATTCCCACATTGATCTCCAGGGTGCTGTTCCACCAGTCACTGTTGCAGTGGTTGCTGCTGCTGCTTGCTGCTTTTTCATACATATGATAACGCGTAGAAATAATGGATATATATATTGAAGCACTTTCCATAAACTGTGAGGTGATTGGTGGTGGCGTGCGGAGACAGATGAGATGGAGTGGAAAGGTGGAAATGACTGATTGCATGTGAGAATGGGAACATTGCTGCTGTGCTGTTGCATCAGTCTGGGAAATCTATAGCTGCTCACTTCTTTTTCATTGGCCACCCAGAAAAAAATCCATGCACTGAGTTAGGGCTGGGTGATATATCGATATAAAAAATAAATATAGACATATTTTTAAATGTGATACGGAATTAGATCTTATTGCATGTATCGATATAGTTCTTTTTTTCCCCCTTTTTATATATAAATGCTGCCCTTACTGGTGTTTGACTTTATTAGTTATTTTGTAGTGTTAGTTTTCTCATATAAATATATTTATTTCTGAAAAAGACTGTTTTATTTCATAGACGATTGTAAATTCAGATTTTTTGGTAACACTTTACAATAACCATCATTTATAAATGGTAGACAGATAGTTTATTAATGTTTAATCATCATTTATAAACCATATATAGGCCATTTAGAATGAAAATACACCATTTATTAATGTTTAACTAACTACATTATTTATAAATGGCAAATAGATGGTATAATAATGTAAGTTTATAGTTACTTTACCATTAACAAACAATTAAATTAAAATTAATAGTTTATTAATAGTTTTAGTTGCACTCATTATAACATTTTTAACACCATATTAAGTATGTTAATGATTTTGAAATCATTCATATACCTTTAAGAAATTGGTTGAAAAAAATTAACGATTAAATATGTATAGCACTTTGTAAATGGTTAATAATTGCAATAAACCATCTATAAACATCACTTAGTTGGTTATTGTAAAGTGTTACCGATTTTTTATTTATTTAAATGTGCACACTATGGAGCTTTGATTTAAAAAGAAAAGAAAAGGTACTCCTGTTGTTACACAGTATTTAAGTAAACTTAAATAAATGGTTTCAATTAAACAAGTTTTGACATGTCATATTTGGCTTTGACTTTGACTGAACATTTGCTCTCACTTTGCGATAAAAATATCGGGATATATATCATGTATCAATACTCAGCCTAAATATATGGGGATATGACTTTGGTCTATATCGCCCTGTCCTACACTGAGTGGAAAACTTTCCATGTACATTTGAGAGTTTATAAGTGTTATCTCTGACTCTCTTTAAACCATCAGCTGGGAAACACTACTTTTCTGCACTACATAACCTACATAATGCGCTATCTCACTAAAATCCCAAAGGTTTATGCTGATACAAGTGGTCTGACCCAGTCTGTCTCTTGTCTGGTAATTAGTGACAAAGCACTTTATGACAGCCTCGAACCAACATCAACACATGCACGCCCTTCATTCACACAATGAGACTGTTTGATCCAGTTTAGATCATTCAGCTATTTTTGCATTAAATTATTGCTTTTGATGTACAGTATATTTAACCGTTTACAGTACAAATAAAAGGATGAAGCAAAGGTAATCGATTAGAAGTTATATGAAGAGCAATGAAAACAATAAAAACAATTGGGCCAATAAGCAGAGTGGAAGTCTGGGGGCTCTATAAATGGTTGTTGTTTTAGCTTAGTTTATTGGTACAGGGGATCAAGTTAGTCTGGTTCTGCCCAAAATAAAAACAAAAAAACCATTTACTAGCATGTATAGATTATTAAATCACACATCATATAGAAAAAAAGTTGTAAGCAAAATGTGAAGCTTGAGACGGGGGATGGCAGTTTTACTGGCAACAGGGGAAACAACTGGTATAGCTTCACCCAAATTTAAAAAATCTGCCTATCAACACCTAAAAAGCTTACTAATTAATACAGTCCTGCTTTGTTAAATTCATACATAAACCAAAATGAAAAGAAAAGGGCTGACACTCTCTGGTAAGCTGGTAAATTGGTTGGTCGATATGCTGGTTGGACAGTGTGTTAGTAACAACAGAAATGGTCTAAAAGCTGCTGTGTGGTGAAATACCACTACCAACAGGGTAAAGAACCCATAACGCAGTTTTTAAAATCTGACAAACCTTAAAACCGAAGACGTGAGAATTAAACAGACGTGAGACATCAGCAGTTAGAATATGAAACTGCAATCCTGAAACCTGAAAAGTATATTTTATGTTAACTTACATACGCAGTGCATTTTGCCAATGAGTCTATATAGTAAATAAGTTATAAGTATATAGTATAGTATATAAGTATATCAGTTTTAGGAAACTACATTTCTGTAAGTTAAGCTAAAGCATTTGACACTATGCAACTTCTGTTGTAGTGGAATTCACAATTCATATGCAATATTAAGTACCATAGCTTGTTAAAATATAGCTAACATTAGCTTGCAAACATATACCTAACATTAGCTTGTTAACATATAGCTAACATTAGCTTGCTAACATATATAGCTAACATCTGCTTGCTAACATTAGTTTGCTTACATATAGCTAACATTAGCTTGTTAACATATAGCTAACATTAGCTTGCTAACATATATAACTAACATCTGCTTGCTAACATTAGTTTGCTAACATATAGCTAACATTAGCTTGCTAACATATATAGCTAACATCTGCTTGCTAACATTAGTTTGCTAGCATATAGCTAACATTAGCTTGCTAACATATAGCTAACATCTGCTTGCTAACATATAGCTAACATTAGTTGCTAACGGCCAACTTGTCCTCTATGATAGACATAGAGTGCTAAAATAATTATATGATAAGCTTAAATCTTAGTTTTAACTAGAAACAGGCACTTTGTCAGTGTTTCAGTCAATGGTTGTGTATTCGTGTTTCCCCCAGGTTTTATATTAGTTTCTGCTCCAGTGTTGTTGTTGCTGTGACAGTTGGTCTTTGTGGTATTTGTCCTGCCTCACCTCAAGTCTTAATTTCTTTGATAAGTTTGGTGTAAATTATTTGATGCTGTATAACGGGGTGTTACATCATATTTGTCAGCTGTGAAGACTCTGTCAAAATGACAACACCAGTGTAACCTTACTTAATAAATATAGGCTAATACGTTTTTGGGTCATTTCAATGATTGAAGTTAGGCTACTTTTATATACAATAATTATTTCTTTATTATTTATGGCACTTTCACTATTATTTATGTGTTTATTTTCATGTTTAATATTTAAGTTGATATTCCTTGTCCCCTTGGCCTAAAGTTAATTAGTTCCTACCTGTCCTTGTTTTGGAGGACAGTTGAATGTGAGTGGTAGTCAAGCGGATGCAGTAGTCCTTCTCTCTAGCTGTGACCAGTTAAGTTGGTTGTTGTATGCTGTCTTGCCGATGTTGGTTTATTAAAGAAGATTAAGGAATAAGTTTCTATTGTAGCCCACTCATCATCCATCAGCCGGAGAGATAGAGAACATTACCACAACAAGAAATAAGGGTTACACCAGGACTAAATGCCTGAGCCTGGGATATTTTGGCTTGGTTTTGGAACTGTGGAGAGGTGTCGTCCATCTTTATACAGTCTGTGCTCTGGACTTAATACACAGACATGAGTGTAGCATCTATCTTCTAATCTAATGCAAATAAGCAAAATTTACTAAATTATAAACCACATACATGAGTGTGTATATACTATAAAACAATAGAGCAAAGTAAAAAGTATTGAATGAATTTGAAGTCATACAGTGGTAATGTTGGTTATTACAACTAATGTTCTCTGCCTGAATGTGCACACTGATTAAACACATTAACACAGGGGCTAATTCATTCCTGTCGGTGCAGAAAAAACAAGTTCTGTATTCCCTCACAATTTGGTTTTGTGTGCTCTCCCTTTCTCTGTCCCCATGGTCCCCTGCAGAGAGCCATGTCATCAGGACTGTAAAGGTGTAAAAAGGTTTGACCTCTGGAGGAGGGTTTGCCAATACTCTGACCCCAAGATCAGCCATTTCACACTTCCCTACAGGGATTAGCTGCTTTGTCACAGAAAAAATGAAAGATTGGGATATCTGTCTAAATCATCAAGTAGCAGGCAACACCTTCCACAGTATAATATTGATGTTTTTAGAATTGATGTCTGTGTTCGCACAAAGGCTAATAAATTGCCTTGATCTGGTCAGAGGAATGAAATGCCAGGGAAAATAGGGGTATTAGTGCTACTGATGAAATAATGTTGTGAATTGGGGGAATATATGAAAGTATTATGGATTGGAAGGTTGGAGATAAAAAAGATGGATGGATACTATAGTTGATAAATGAGCTGAGAAACAGACTCAACAAAGTGAGAGCAAGAAATAGTACAAAAACAACAACTCTCAGATCATCTCAACGTTTGTATTTTATTTTATTTTTTTAATCAGAACAATTGATCAATCCAGCTTAGAGAGCAATGTGTTGGAGTGTTGGAGTTTTAGTGCAAGGAGTTGAACTGAGATTTAGACTGCCATGTTTTCTTTTTTTTCTTTTTTCTCTCCCTCCTTCCCAGAGAGAAGTCCACGAGGGAACCACTGCTGCAATGCAGCAAAACAAATCGCGAGAATCTATTAAGTGTTTGTGATTGCCTCTCCCTTGTTTCTCTTTCTTATTTTCACTTTGCTCGCTGTCTGGTTGGCTCTCTCTGTGGTCAGACAATAAAATAAATAAGCACTCATGCATGCAAGAAGATCGGAAGATAAAACAAAAACACATTTGTGTAAATTAATGATGTGGGAATTTCCGACTGTAATTGATTTTAAAACACTTGATAGAATAGAAATTTCCACTTTCTCATTTCCTTAAATCATGTATCGCTGTATCTTTTGTTTCTATTACATAAGGAAGAAAACAGAATGACTTGAACGTACATTCGAAAGGCCATTATTGACTTACAGGATCGACCTGGACACCATTTCAAATGATTGCATTGTGGCACTGACATAAAGTACAAACTAAGCTGCAGTGCAGCTCAAGGTTATCCTTTGTTCCCTTCAAGGTTCAAGGTCTACATCTGCCACCTACAGTATTCCAGAGATCTTATACAACCACACTTCTCCGCTGCTTTCAAATACACTTTGTGCATACAAATGTATGAAAAACACTGTCATACAATGCTCAGCCAAAGGGAGCTTGGACCTACTGGGAAGAGAAGATAAAGAAAATATACAGTACACAACATTGTTTCCTTAATCTCCAAGACAAGCAAAAATACTTATGACATGCCTCTTACAATAAGTTATGTGTTGATAAGAAGCAAAGAAGCAAAACAGATTTTTATATGTAAATTAGGTTGTTTTGTGAATAAATTCCAGCCCTTTACTTGTAGTAACATCTGTTTGCTTCACTGAGCAAAAAGCAAAGCTCCCTCATTTCTTTCATTTTCGTTTCATTGTTGCTTATGCCATTCTGTTGTATGTCTGTTTTGTAAGATTATATTATCTGCAACTAGATCGGACAGTGCAGAACTTCAACAAGGCCATGCTGAGAGAGGATGGAGCATGCAGCAAACGGAATCGGGCCGGATTCGAACCCGGACAAGGTCTCAGACATCGGGACATCCCGGCCATGCCCTATCTTATATCTTATAAAAAATAATAATCTGCTCCAAAATGTATTGGGTTCATCATCATTGGGCACACGCAAGACGCGCTGCTTTTTAAACTCTCCCGGTGGATTCTTCGGTGTTACTCTTGCTTGGCCCTTCCAAGTTTCATGAAAATTGGACCAGTAGTGTTTCTGGAAACTTGCTGAAAAACAGACAAAACAAACCAACAAACAGACAAACAAACCAATAAAACCCTCATTTCTGAGGTAATAATGCCACACAGACACTATGGAATAATAATCCCAGACAATTAAAAACTCATATTCTGCTTCTTAGTTCTCAATCAATAAAAATGTGAGCTAACGACTTTAAACTATGTGGACATTTCCAGCAGTTAGGAGAGCAGGACAATTAGGGCGCATGTAAAAATGTGTTGCTCTTTCCTTGACCCCAGTCAGCTGAGGCTGCCTACATGTGCCATGCAGAGATAGTCAATATTTCTCTCCTCTGTCCACACAGTGATGGAGAGCACAGAGAAACACCCATATACACAGGTATACAGAGTATCCCAGCCTCTGCTAGGGGGATTTACTGTATACATTATGAAAATAGATACTGTATATGTATTCCAGTGGCAGACTGCTGCAGGTATTGTTTTTACAATCTTTAAGGTAATCTGTGGTTTGTAATGCTCACAGGAGAATTTGTGTTCCTAGTCTTTAATGCATCATAAGTACTTCCCTAAATCAGCACCCAGCCTGGGGAGAAGCACAGACTTCTCTCTGCATTAATCAGTTTATTGGCCCACTTGGGGACAGAACTCCACATAAAAACACATATCACACACATTTCACATTATTATGGCATTGTAAAGTTGTTGGCAAATTATTGCAACATGTGAAGTGTAAGACCAGTGCTTTCTTGCCAAGTCATGAGAATATCAATTTTAAAGTTCGGTCAGAACTCCTTGTCTTTGCTTTTTTATGCACTGGGTCAAGCTAAGATGCTTCACTTCAGTCGCAGTTTAAAACACGTGGTGAAACTACTCAAGCAACATTTCTCTGTTATGTTTAGGAAACAAAACTGCTTTGTCATAGTTTGGGTTATAACAACTCTTAGTGTTATGTAAATTAAGTTACGTATCATTACAGTCCATTCTAAGTCTTTTGTTCATCTATGCAAACAGGTCACTAGAATAAATTGTTTGCATTGTCTGTTTCTGCAAATACAGATATGTTAAATGTCAACCTCTATGAAATGCTGCAACCCGTGCACATTCCCTACTGTCATCTTCCAACTCTTTAGGCGTGTTTCCATTAGGGAAAGTCTCAGTTTCCACAGCATGCACAACAACTGAGGCCACTGTCACTAACTGTGCACAGCGTCCACCGCTTATTGTAAACAAACGGGCATGCTAACTGTGCACAGAGTGTCCGGTGCTTGTTGTAAACAAACAGAGATCGCTAAATGAACACATAATGTTGCAGCACATACATACTGTACTGCTACAGAGCTAACTGTTAGCCTATTAGCACTGTGCTACTGCTCCTCGATCTGTGACGGCGGACTGCACTATGAAAGGGCAGAATATCACTTTGCCTTCACGGGATCACTATGAACGCCCTAAGGCGAAAAGCTGGAACAGATCTTTCCAGCAATATAGCGGGACATTTGCGGGACCGCACTATGAAAGGGGCTTATGTTTCTTGTCGCTTGTGACTACTCTCTACTTTGCTGGCTTTTAGAAATGGAGCGTGTTGTTGTGGTGTCGAGTACTACGTCACATCCCTCTTAGCGTTCTATCCAATCAGCAACCAGGTTTTTTTCAGGGGAGAAAAATGGCCCTGCTCTTAGACAGGCTCACATTGAAATTAGGGGCGTTTCGGCGAGGAGACCCGCCTCATTACGGTTATTCAAGTATAGTGGAAACGCACCTTTTGTCAGGCACCATTGCACTTACTCCACAGTCACAGTCTTTAAACATAATGGCTAATGTTGTGAGTTCAAACAGAAACTACTTGGTTAGGTTTAGGAAAAGATTGTGGTTTTGATTAAGTCACATGGGACACAAATGGGACATTTGGGATGTGGTTACCTGGTCCAGTGTGTGTTTGATCCACCCATCCAGCCCAAACTCCTCTCTCTTTACAGTGTGACGACAATTATACTACATAGATTAATCTAATATTGACACAGTTGGTTTCACATTGAAAGCCTATGCATGTTATGCAGACGCTAAAGAGTGCCAACGAAATGTCATATCACCATTTCTGGGTTTGCATAAAAAAATCAATACATTTTTCTGGCAAAATTGGCTGATTTATGATGACCTTTAAGCTTGCCATGTCTGATTGATTTTAATTTAGTTAGCTAATTTATATAAACAGATTCCACTGCTTCAGCCTCGATCACACAGGATGTTTAACACACTGATTCTCAAAGATTGGGCCAGGGGTCGTGGAAACTTTGATATATTTTTTAATAGCTGTCTATGTCTTTTATAACAAACTGAATTTAATGAATAAATAGTCCTAACCGAAGACAACAATTGTAAAATAAAACATGTTTACTGTTGTTATTATTTACTGTTAGAATATTAAGACAGAAATGACAAGGAATGTTTATAACAGAAAAAAGACTATTTATTATTTATAAAAAATAAAAATGGAAGAATGGAAAAGTGAAAGGAAAATGTATTAAGAAGCTGTATGTTAGATTTTTTTATATTTGTCATCATAATGTAAACACAACATGGGGGGTCCCGGCCTCAGGCTAATGCTTTATGTGGGACAGACTTCTAAAATGTATAACCCACTGTAACCTATAACATAACTTATAATTTACCCTCTATAAATATTTTCAATTTTTAATATTAAAGTACATACAGTAATTGAATTCTTTGTCATTTGTCTTTTGAATCAAACTTTATTATCAGTATCAATGCCTTAAAAGGGATTTCTTGCATTCAGGAGTGTGATCTCTATGAAAGGTTGTATTTCATGCCTTGTTCACACTGGTGTGGTGATTATCATTACCAGCAATTACTCTGAGCCCACATTAACCGGCACAGTTTCTGTAAACCACATCCAATCAGATCCATCCTGTTGAAATTAGACTCGCTGCCCTTGAAGGCTTTCTTTTAACGCCTTTAGACACAAACAGGCCAAATAATCAACAAACCACACTGTGATCATTCAAACAGTCAGTGTCTGGGCTGCGGTTCAGCTCGGCCCTGTTTCATCCCTGTGTCAACACCTAGTTTGGTTTACTGAGAGAGGGTGAGAAACAGAGATACCGTGGCAGATAGCGAGTGAGAAATGGATAGAAAGTGAGACAAAGAGCGAGACAGAGGGACTATTAATTAGAGGATGTGGCGTGTCCCCTGGATGTTGTGGTGGGTGGTGAAAATTCAACATCCAATGGGGCTAATTGTCAGAGAGAAGAAACCAGTGTCATCTCCCGTAGACGAGTGATGGCTGTGGAAGGGGAGGGGAGGAGGAAAGGGAAGAGTGAGAGAGGGAGGAGGTGGAGATGGAAGGTGGTGTGGCACATGGCCTGTTACCATGGCAATGAGTCCCATGTCGACCTGCAGAACATAAATTAATTCCAGTTTTTCTTACAGTTTGACATGGAGATTCCTCCCCTTCCCTCTGCGGCTTCGCTCAGTTGCTCAACTTTGTCATCCCGGACCTCTCACCCGCATTGTGAGGCGGATTTATGCTGCCAAATAATAAGAACAACAACGCTTTGAGATCTGCTGTTTACTGTATGCTGACAGTGAGATAACGCTTAGTCATAGCACTCATTTATATTCATACTGCTGTAACTTATGCTCAGAGACGCAAAGTAGGATCCTGTGCTGCTGAAAGACACTCGTTCTGGCTGTGTTAAAAAACGTGCCGACATGATTTCCGTTACATAATGCGCCTTGGATGTGTCTGACAGGTTGGTGGCTGTGATTTATGAGGTTGAAAAATTGATGCTGATGTTCAGGAGATGAATGATCTCTGCAGGTGGTGAGGAACAGAGGAGAAAAAGGGACCATTACACCAAATTTAAAGACAATTCCTTCAGTCTTGTCAGCTCATATCAACACTTTTGTTGAGGAGCCTACTGTAAACCAGGACATCTGCTGTAAAACATCAGTTGAACTGTAGTTTTATACGCATCTACAAACAACAAACACCATTATACATTTTCTCATTTTAATAAGGAGTTAATCTTATTAAATTAATACTATATGTAACAAAACCAATCTTATCTCCTTGTGATTTACTCTAACTAAAGTACCCTTACTTCTATTTTTTATAAACAGTTATAAAACAGGCTCATATTTATACGAAAGTAAGCTTCATATCATGATTTTTTTTAGATAAAACAAGCAATTCTAGGTCAAATCAGACATTCAGCACCTCCTTACAGCCCATCATAACCACATTTTCCTGCCACTGCGACAATTTGTGAAATTGCCAGTGGAATCAGGCTCCTTAGATTGAAGTGTCAAATAGTAAATAGAATAATAATATATACTATTGAAACTCACCCCAATGATATGTAGAAATAAAACTGTTGGGTTAGCTCAGGTTGGAAGTCATGGGGCCAGCAAACCCAGGGCTGTGGGCGCTGACGCTGGCTGCAAAAGCATTTTGGTCCATTCATTTCAACACAAAATGCAAACTTCTCACTTGATTTATTACCTCAGAATTTTTTTTAGAACAACACTAGTCTCAATCGCTAGTAAAAAATCTTCTTCAAGACAATTTTATGTTAATATGGTGAATAATGGCCCCATTTAGAAGAAAATTGAAGATAAAGAATCATATGATTTGGGGCGTGGCTTCCTTTGATTGACTAACAAGGCGAGCCTTCATCAGGAGTGAACGGGAGACAAGAAAAGCAATGCGTTTGACCCTTTCACACTCTATTTTCACTTAATGGCAGTTTATTGAAATTCATTGTGTTCATTAAAAATATCTTGTTCAGCAACGGTGTAGAGGCGTTGACTACACCGTAGTCTGATCCCTCTCGATCCTCCACAGTCCAGATATGGTCTGCTCCCCTTTTCTGAAACAAGATGGTGAAGTAAGATGCCGACGAGTGTAACGCCGAACTCGATGCTTCAAGGGGGCAGTCCAAGCGGACGTCACGGTCACTACTTCCATTATTTATACAGTCTATGTTATGGACACATGGGTGTTGTTTTTGCCATGATATACACCGAGATTCAAAAAGCCTTATTAGCTACGGACACCTCGATGCTAATAGCATTTGGCAATAAAATAAGTGCTCCTTTAAGTGTTCAGCTCGGGGTTAAAAAAAACGTTTTACAACAACCCTGTGCTTGATACCATGTCACTGTGATAACAGGTATCACAGAAACACCAAAAATGACAATTGTTTCACACCACCATCACTCATCATCTATGGTCACAGTGGGCTGTTGAAAGAAAAGGCTCGAATTGAATGGTTTCTTTACTCTCTGCAGGGTTTCACAGTAGGACTCCAGATGTCTGAGAGAATATCAGAAACCAGAGGAATGCTCCATACATCCTCATTTTACTGTATATCCTGTGTTACAAATCCATCCATCCATTTTCATCCGCTTATCCTGGGCTGGGTCGCGGGGGCAGCAGGCTAAGCAGGTCATTCCAGACGTCCCTCTCCCCAGCCACAACGTCCAGCTCCTGCTGGGGGACCCCGAGGCGTTCCCAGGTCAGGCGAGAGATGTAATCCCTCCACCGTGTTCTGGGTCTTGCCCGGGGCCTCCTACCAGTTGGACCTGGAACTCCTCTAACGGGAGGCGCCCGGGAGGATCCTTACCAGATGCCCAAACCACCTCAGCTGGCTCCTTTAGAGGAGAAGGAGCAGCGTCTCTACTCCGAGCTCCCTCCGGATGTCTGAGCTCCTCACCCTATCTCTAAGGCTGAGCCCAGCCACCCTACGGAGGAAACTAATTTCAGCAGCTTGTATCCGCGATCTCGTTGTTCCAGTCACTACCCAAAGCTCATGACCATAGGTGAGGGTTGGAACGTAAATGGAGCGGTAAATCGAGAGCTTTGCCTTCAGGCTCAGCTCCTTCTTCACCACGACGGTCCGGTACAACGCCCGCATCACTGCTGACGCCGCACCAAACTGCCTGTCCATCTCACGCTCCATTCTACCCTCACTGCTGAACAAGACGCCGAGATACTGAAACTCTTTCTCTTGAGGCAGTACCTCTCTCCCCCCAGAGGGGGCAGTACCTCTCCCCACCCAGAGGGGGCAGTACCTCTCTCCACCCAGAGGGGGCAGTCCACCGTTTTACGGCAGAGGACCATGGCCCCAGATTTGGAGGTGTTACAAATGTAACATCTAATTCGGGTTTAATCACCAGAATGAAAGCGTAAACATCGCTGTAGTGCTATTAGTAGTCACACAGATACAGCCTGACTGATTTGGGATTGTGAGGGGAATCACAGATACACAATGGTGGCTGATATCGTCAAATTCTGAGCAGGAATGAAAATATAACCTTTCTATGTAGATTATGCATTGATATGACTGCAAAGGTGTAACATGTACTATTGTTATACATTATACATACAATTACTTTGTCAACAAATTCTAGAAATAATATCTGAGAAACTAAAGAATAACATTAAAAATAAATTACAAATAAATTACAAAAGCTTAATAAACATAAGTACAATATGTTCAATGTCAATGAATTGCTGCTCATAAATTAAGATAAACTAAAATAAATAGCAAAGTTACCATCAGTACTGTGTACTGTGCTCTGTCAGTTGCTGACCACTTAAATTAAGGTATTTTAAAAAAGTATGTGGCTGTATGACATCATTCACTCTAAGTATAATTTCTGTATTATATATTGTGCAAAAATTTTTTTTATGTCCATACATATCAGATATGATAGATAATAATATGTGTGTGTGTGTGTGTGTATTGCTGTGAAAAGAAACAAAACACACCACCAAATCATCAAATACAATTGAATTTTACAACTTTACTGACAGCAAGTAAAAAATAACTAAATAATTTAAAAATAGAGCAGTGAATCTCTTGATCCTTGACTTACTGCAGCTTTAAAAGCTATACTAAACAAGTAGCGCTTTCAGTATAGAGAAATATTGACACCTGATTCAAAATTACTGCAAACAACAAACATGAGCTCATAAAAAAATGTTTGCTGAAATATGGCTGGTGAGATCGCCCCTCTGCTTTGCCTATAAACCTCCCAGTAGCTGCTGTTGACTCACAGGATATTCAGCAGCTGAAACAAAACCCCATTTGCACAGAAGGCACACAGAGTGAGCAGCTAAATAAATCCTGTGCTACAAATCCAGCCACAAGCAAGTCCAATTGATTCCAGATTGCATTTACTAAAGGATCCTTTCAAGTCCATCGACAGATTGACTTGGTGCATACACACCCACTGCCGGATAGCTCCAGAAAAAGCTGCAGTGGTGCTAATGTTGGAAAGTCACACCAGATAAAAGCATCAGTTGACTGCCAATATCTTAAAAGTGGCTCTCCTTTTATGCAGGCAAAAGAAAGAAAGAATCTGCATGCAGTATAGAGTTACTGCCTGCTTCATGCACCCATACATTCTTCTCCTGAGTCTTGATGAACTCAGATACCAAAAGAGACAGCTATAAGTGAGTCCTCTGGTCAACAACAGGCTTATAGGGGAATCTCAAGGGGACTGCATGTTATTTAAGAAGTGCTCGGCTTGACCAGAGAGGAAGGAAAGAAGAAGCGATAGAGACAGAGAGAGTCTGAGGAAGAGAAGAGTCGGAGGAAGAGAATGTTTGTACTCTCAGTCATCGGTGGCACGCAGGCAGGCAGCTTAGAGCTCCCGTCAAGCTTGCTCCAGGACACAATGAAACTTTAATGAAGTTATGCGGCTGCTGCATGGTAATGCACGGTCTCAGGGGGCTCGGAGATAGGGATTGGCTGGAGCACGCCCGGGGGGGTGCGTGTTTCAACTGTCACTCAGCTAACACGTAGAAACAGCAGAGAAGTGAGCCCTGGTCACACAGTTTAAACATGTTGCCTTTAGCTGCCCAGTGTAAGCCACCTTCAGATCAAGCTTTTGTTTCCAGGTGGAGCTGGAGATGAGGAAAGGTGTCAGGTCAGATCTGTCCCCGTTCTGATTTACCTGATGAGCTTGTCAGTTGCTGGTTGAATAATTTAGTAAGGGACAGAGAGGAAGGGCAGCGCTCTGTTAACCTCTGTCCTCTGCAAAGCTCTGGAGCTGTGAGCTAAGACTTTAACGTTAAAGGTTGTCTCCATCTAAGTTCTTTTCCATGTTTTTCAAATGAAATGCCCACTCAGTCTCATCAAAAAGCAATGACTAGGTAACCACAATAAGCTAATCAATAAGGTTATGGATTATATGAATACTAGCATTGGCTGGGTCAATTTTGGCTATGCTAACTTTGGAAGTAACAGCACAGAAGTCAAGCAATGATACTGCTGTGGACTGAGATCAGAAAGTCACACAATAACACAAGCAAACTAACCAAATAAGGCAGCGGTACATTAAACCATCCATAATTGAATTTAACCTCTGTGAAGTAAAATTACAGTTTTTGTGAATGGAATCTGGTGGCTTTGAAGACAGAAATATAACAGCTACATTGGAAAGGGATGTCTGATGGCAAGGTAAAGTGATGAAAATAATTTAAATATAGAGACTTTGCACAGTGGATTTAAGTCCCACCCTGCCGGAGAGGAAAACATTTAATCGATTTCCATTGACGGGTGCTGCCAGCGGCCCCTCCCTCTTCCGAAAGCACTCACAAGCGGCACAGTCCTCTCGCAGGAGTCTCTCCCTGCTGCAGTTAGAGCAGGGGATGTTAACCCCTCAGCATCCAGTCTGCACATAAATCGCGCATACCCGAAATCTCTGCTGGCTGATTTACAGTTAGTGTCTCTTTTGGGTCACTTTTGCCGGCCCGAGGCCGGATAAAGGAGGGTGTCTCTCCAATGACATTATTCCTCTCTCCTAAAGGGTCCATTACAAATACATGCACATGGTTAATTATGCAAATTAGGCGATGACATCATTTAGCGACTTCTAGCGACCAGGACAGCAAATAGCTACTTTCCTTACTGAGGAGTTGGCAACAGTGCATGAGACGTCAGCAGTGAGAATAGGGGATCCTAACAGACACTATGCCTTATGTTACATGTGCAGCAAGAATTTTGTCACCAAGTCAAATACAATGTCACTTTATGCTAACTATATTTCTGTAGGTTGAGCTAAAGCATTTGTGTTTTAATAGAATGTGGATAAATCAGAAAGCTATAAGCTAAATGTCTAATATCATGTGCCTTAGCTTGCAAACACATAGCTAACGTTAGCATGTAAAGTCATCATGCAGAAACCTACAGGTATCATGGGAAAAAGTGAAGAGAGGGAAAATAGTATCCTGACTAGGCGGCAACCTCCAAGTCTGAGCAGTAAGGAAAACCAGGAAGTGCCTCAAGCCTGCATTCTACCACAGATATGACATCTACAAGAAAAAAACTTCAAGACAATCTGATGTTAATAGTGTAAATAATGGCCCCATTTAGAAGAAAATAGAAGATAAAGAATTTGGGGCGTGGCTACCTTTGATTGACAGGTCACTAACAAGGCGAGCTGTCATCAGGAGAGAAGCAGAATAATGTGTATCCTCGGGAATGTGTCAATAAAGTTTTAAAAAAGATGACGTATAAAAAAGGACGTTTACCGGTTTGGTCTCATAACTTTGACCCTTTCACTGTATTTTCACTTAATGACTAAAATGTCTTGTTCAGCGTTTGGTTGGACTAACAGACACTCCAAGGAGTTGTTGGTCATTTTTCTTAGGTCAGTAACATACATTTTGTTTTTGTTTTTTGCTAGCCAAAACTAACATCCCAGTTAATGCTCCAGTTAATGCTAACATGAATTAGCAGCAGCTTCTCTCAGTCAGGTTGAGGTGTAGAGAGGCTGTAGTCAGTGATCAGATCCCTCTCCTCCTCCACAGTCCAGATATGGTCTGCTCCCCGTATCAGAAACAAGATGATGACATACATAAAGAAAGATGGCAACAAGTGTAGCACCGAACTCGATGCTTCCAACGGGCAGTCCAGAAACCAACGAGTGACGTCATGGTGACTACGTCCATTATATACATACAGCCTATGATCCTCACCCTCTTCAACATGGGACCTTCAGCTGGTGAAGTTCTGTGAGCTACATCTGTTAATTGAAAGTGTCAGATCCATTTAATTAACAGTTAATATATTACACTGCTCGTGTCATCTTCAGGTTGCAGGTTGTGAACATTAATTAGGCAGCTACAAAAAGCTGCAGTGTTTCTACATTATCAGCCAAGGTGATTAGACATCTCTGAGTTGTAGTCATTTTAACCTTTAGTTAATTTGCAAATGTTTAAAAGTAACATAGATTCTGTGAAGATTTCCTGTGAGGGATTTGAAAATATTCTGATATGATAAGTGGAGGCTATCAAATTCCATTGCTGACCCTTAAAGTAGCAGAGAGCCAGAGTGTCAAAAATAGAGGAAACTATCATAGGCTGAACCATTAAATGTTACATAACCCAACAGAGTATTATGAGGCAAGACTTAGGGTAAGTTGTACACTATGGTTTTGTGTTTTAAGTTTTAAATGGGTCCAATAGTGGACAGGAGTCGTACAGCTGACAGCCAAAGAACGAGCTGCAGTGTAATCCTTCAGTGCAATGGAACATCATCAATGTGCGTTCACCATAAGTGTTGAGGTTGTTGCTATAAGTGTCTGACATCATTGGAAATGACCCTACACAGAAATAAAATAAAAAAATTCTCGACCTTTTGCTTGATCCAGTCTGTTTTTCATTGTGTCTAACCTTGTCTCGCTAAAGGAGATTGCTAATTTTGAAATATTTAAGAATAAATATTTAGCCATGACATTGAAAATCTTTAACAACCCAGATGCAAGTAAGGATGCTGCGAGAAATGTAAATAAAAACAGAATGCAATGATTTATGAATATTTCCCCCCTAATTTTCAAACAACAGTTATTATTTAATTTTTAAACTGATTTTTGTTTTCGTAAGGGTGTACACAGCGTCATTTTTGATTTTTTTGATGAGGTTGTAGATAACACTAAGCAACACTTTCTGTACTTCAACACAACAGTTCTACCCGGATCTCCTCCCTCCATCTGTCCTTCACTGTTTTCCACCGTGAGAGATCTAAGAATGAGACTTCCTCTAAGCAGCGAACCATGGTTAGACACAATAACAAACAGACCATATCAAGAGAAAGGTCAAGAAAAGCATTTTATTTCTCTGTAGGGTCCTCTCCATTATGTTGTCACACACTAATAATCAGTGGCGAAAACAAGCACTTTTAGTGGACGAACAAAACATTGCAGCCTGTTTCACTCTGCCAGCCACAGTGCTCCTGTCACTGGGACACAAAAACATATGAGAATAGGGTCCATAGGGGTCCATAGGGGTCCAAGCTGTTGGTGCTTCAGGGCCTGAGCCAACATCTCTTCAGCTTGTATTAACCATAGACCTTATTTCAGGTTTCTATCCAGAAACCCATTCAAAATCCTCATTGAGTATGACAGGTTGGACCCCATGGTGCTTAAATGCTAACTAACTTCTGTGTTAAAAACTCATTCCATACCTCGAGGGTGCCATCAGTCTGTCGTTGGGCCACACTTGGCCCAATCAAAAGACACTTGGCTGCCGGCCCTGCAACCAAGCTGAAGCACCTTTCTGGGGGAACCTGCTTTGACATGGGAGACTGTCATTTGCAGATTATGTCTTTAATATGGTGGTTTAGAAGTGAGGTTAAAGGGGACTTCTATGAGCCTCATCCTTTACATTACCACTGCCCTGAAGTGAATTAATTTAAAAGTCTTGTCTAAGTATTTCCCCCATTGAAAGATGTGGAGAGTGATTGTAGTGTCTAAAGGTCTTTGTCAGCTCTTTTCTCCTCTCCATTTCTTCTCCCCTTTGTTCACCTTTCTTCCACTCTCTTAGTTCCTTTTTTCTTTTTTCTGTAGGAGTATTCTTGGCTTGTACTTAGAGGTCACCTCTTGATCTGTTTGTTAGGGTCGACTAACCATCGATCTGTCCCCCTCCTGCTCCCCCTCTCTTTTTCACTCTCATCCATCCATCCCCCGGGTCTGTAAAAGAGCGTCAGTCAGCTCGCAGCCCATCCTAAAGAAACACAATCGTCTTGATCTCAAGGCTCTGATCTTCGTACAGAAGTCGAGGCAAATGGCAGAAAGTCTCCGCTGTGCACTTGTTGGGGAGGAAAGGCGCTGATAGTCAGCGAAAACAATCATTTGTCAGGGTTGTTTTTTCTATTTAAGGCAAGAGTTTGGTTAATTTGCAATAGCTCTTTTTCTGCAAGGATAAACTATTGAATTTCTTCCTGCTAGATTGACATCTGGTCACTGCATCAGTAATTGGGAAGTCTGCATGTGAGTTGCTGGAAAAAAGTCAATATGTTCACACAGTTTTTATAAACCATGAAAAATCCTTTAAATGAAACCCCCGTGACTTATCGTCGTTGTCATTCTATGCTTCTACAAACAATCAGCAACTGACTCACAGCCAATTTGTTAGATATCATGCATTTATATAAAGACATTTTACACTTGAAATTACATCCACTCCAATCAACAGTAGTTGAAACCCACAATATAAGTTTAAAAGAGAAGGTCAATTTATCTGACATGATACACAGAACATATTCCACGACACATCTGATACACAGAACATGTTCCACAGCACAGGTTGCAGGAATATAACAAAAAAAAACAACAACTTATCTTTAATTTCAACCTAGTAAAACAGTCTAAAACATGACATGAAAGATGTTTCATAACAGAACAAAAAAACTTGTTTGTGTTACCATTTTGAGAAAAAAGGCATTTGCGGTCACAGAGAGTTAGATAACAATATTGATACCACTGTCAGTCTGATCCAGGAGCAGATTAGCTTAGCTTAGCTTAAAGACTGGAAGCAGGGGAAGGTTATCTGGCTCTGTTCAATAATTAATCATTTTAACTTGGGCTGTCAATTCATTCAAATATTTAATCACGATTGTATAATTGTCCCTAGGCTAGTTAATCTTAACCATTTTTGGATCTGTTCAAAATGTATTTTAAAGGGAGTTTTTCAAGCATTTAATACATTTACCAACATGAGAGTGGACAAATATGCTTGATTTATGTGTGTAGATGTATTATTAAAGAAATCAATTAACAACAGAGTGGTTAGAGAACTGTGCAAGTATTCATAGAACTGGGGTTACATTTTAGGTTACCGAGGTAACTGTGATCCCTGAGTGAAATCTCTGATAAATTCAACCATTGTCTGTCCCCAATCCTATGCTACAACACGATTCCAAAACACTGTGACGCTGTGGAAAAAGTGAATGAACACAGAATGCATCAAATTCAGAATGAGTGTAGGCCTATATATTCACAAAAAAAACACTTTTTCTCACTTTGCCCATTGGATATCTTGTGTTTTTTTCCAGTCCAGAAAGGCTCAAGTACCCCCCGATCATTATTGAACCACAACTGTGCAGCTGAGCTCTAAATATTTGGGGAACACATTTTTCTTCCCTCTGTAGTCTACTCAGTGGTTTGACTGAATAGGTGATTTGTCATTTTGTAGTTTATTCAGCTGATCCTATTGCAATGGTGCTAACCCTTGACTAACTGTGAGTTTGAAGAATAGCTTTGCTAAATGCCAGGCGTTATTGTACACTTGACAGTGAAACAGGAACCTGTTCCTATTTAAATCTGCACATATTTCCATGCTAGGCTTCCAGATTATTTTACCTGTGATTCTTTTTTTCTTATTGAACTGCTCAGAGGTGTATTTGTCTCTTTCTGCCATTTCACTTGTCAGTGTGCTTGAACCATTGCTCAGCATTTTGTCCTCCATCTACAAAACATTACTATTTTTGCAAACCCCTCTTACAAAATAACATCTATTTTTAAAGAGGACTTCTACAACCTAAAAGCATGAAAGACCATTCAAAAACACAGAGTAGTCCTCCCATATGACCCGATCAAGCTTCTGTGCATATTTTACTATGAATGCGCCCAGTCAGCATGCACTCGAGCAACCCAACTCCTTTAAATCTTTAGCCCTTTTTGCAGTTTACAGTCTGAATATAATTGAAACAAATGAGCAAATATCATTCCCATAACCACAACAGCATCGCCTTTTCATGGGATTGATTTGCATCTGTGTCTTTAGAGTATAAATGATGTAATAATAATGTTTATATATGTATATATATATATGTTTATATTAGGGCCGGGACTTTAACACGTTAATTAAGATTAATTAATTACACAAAAATGAACGTGTTAAAAAAATTGACGCATTTTAATCGCACTTATTTTTGCACCGCGGAACGTTTCTCACTGGATGAGTTTCAGGCGGACCGATTATACTGGAGCACCAACTAGCGTTGATGAGTTCAGACAACAACAAACCACAGTGAACATGAAGGAAGAAGCTGATGAGACGCTTTGGTTGGACCCGTGGATGATGGGACATTTAGTTACAAAAAACCAACGGATGGAACTACGTACTGTACTATATTTCCAAATATGCTATTGTTACACTTAATGGCAAAAATTGCACTGGTCTGCTGGACTTGAACAAAAATGAACAATATTTTTGTTGCTTAAGCTTATGTATTCAGTCATTATTCAATGGTATACTAAAAATCCATGTGGAAAAAAAATGACTTCTCACTGTTCTCAGGTCAAATATTTATATGCGATTAAAATGAGATTAATTTCGATTAATTAATTACAAAGCCTCTAATTAATTAGATGAATTAGTCCCGGCATATATATATATATATATATATATATATATATATATATATATATATATATAATAGTTAATGGTAAGAATACACTCAGTGTCTTCTATTTAGAACTTATGTAGTTAAAAGTAATTCAAAATAACATTCATTATAATTGACACTATGCATTCACAGTGCTTTATTTGGCAACTTCATTCACATCCAACAATATAAGTATGTATTAGTCCAAAACTGAGAACCGGATAGGCTCATTGGCAGCAATATATCTGGATGGGGTTGAGTTTTTTTGCTAAAGCCTAATTACAGTGTAATGGCAACCAGATGGAGCCAAGATAAGTAAATCATAACCAAAAGCAAAACGGCATTTTAAAAGGTGGTGAAGCTGTTGCCATGGATCCCACACCCCATCTGGGTAAGGCAGCCATTCATCTTGGATGTCTGACAGTTGTTAGGGAAGCACAGTAGAGACACAAACAATTTAGGAATTGCACTGTGGCTGTGTTTGTGATCTCTGTGGGCTTTTGTATTAGAGGTTGTTATCTCTGCCTTTTTGAGGCAGTATACACTGAGGAGTGATAGTCAAGATGGATGGGAGCTAATTAGACTGAAGTC
Source organism: Centropristis striata (assembly GCF_030273125.1). NCBI lineage: Eukaryota > Metazoa > Chordata > Actinopteri > Perciformes > Serranidae > Centropristis > Centropristis striata. The sequence continues at coordinate 8,772,624 of NC_081534.1, forward strand.
ATGAATTGGAGTCAATGTTGTGAGTACACAGTAGACACATTCCAGCCCACTGAGATGCTTAGCTTTTGCATATTATGCTCATTGCGAAATAATGCTGCTTTGTGTTTATTCATTGTAAACAAAATTACACAGACAGCATCAGCACAGTTACCGTAAGTAAAACCCCTTTTGATTTAATGTTTTATGTTTTAATCTTTTTGAGAGGATAATAAAACATATTGCTATACTGTCACTTGATACCAACTCATCATATTAGAGTGTCCTGCACTGTTATGGCCTGTGAGGAGCAAAAACTCAAAATACTTATATGTATGTCACAACTTCAAGCCAATCAAAAGCTTTAAAAGAAAGCTGAAAGCTTCATTGCAGAGAGGACTTATCAGTACAAAGAGCGAAAACACATTGTAGCAGATGTTATTATATGTTTCACAATGCTGTGTCTGCCACTGCCAGTAGTAGCTAACAAACTAACATACAACATAAAGCACTTACCTTACTGCACTTACCATATTTATACGTCTGCTAGTTTTCGATTTTGTTCCATAAAGTGACATAACCCTGCTGAGTATAATGCGGTCAGGCTCAGGTTCAGGTCAGGTCAGGCTGAATATGTTCAATAAAGCGTATTAACTTATTATTTTGTCTAATCTCTATAAACAGATATCTACATATGAATGCAGGATCTGTAGGCAACAGCACAAGATTCTTGTATCGGAGGCATTCTGGTTCCCTCATCTGGGTCTAAAGTCTCAAATATGGCTGAATCTCTCTGATGCTTGAACAGAACAGAAAGACCAGATGCTGACACTATCATTTGCTGGCTCTCACTACTCTTTCAATGGTCAACCTAACCAGAGCCAGAATATCTCAACGAAGGAAAATGAGTTAATATGCTTCCAGGCCCTTCTTAAAGTATAGTTGTTTTTTACTTTTTATGTGGTAAAACCATGTTAAACAAAATATTCATCACATCTGTGTACTTAAATGATTACCTTTGTACATAGTTCAGGCAGCAAATTTTCTTTTTTATTTATCCAGTGAAATATCGGAACATATATCAGATAAAAATACCGAACAGACATTTATGGTACTCACCTGTTGCTTCCAGTTGACTTCCGTGACTATTTTTTATAGTGCCACCATGAGGTCGAAGTTTTTTTTAATCTATTTTGGTGACAAACTAACGGCATTCTCTTCAGGGCCTGTTTACACAACAACGCTCCCGGGTGAAAACGAGAAAATATTTGATCAGAGGTGCCTTTGGTTTAGATGGCGACGGTGTTTTTGAGGCTTAAAAACGCAAAAAATGAAATCACTCTCCAGAGTGGAAACCTTAGTAACGCTCCAGCGTTGTTTCCTTCTAAAGGGTTGAAACACATCAGTGTCTCTGATCAGCTCACGCTGCCTCTCGTCCTGTACGGGTAACATCCATAACAACAAACATGTCGGACTATTTCCATCAGTCAGACATTCAAGTTGCCCTAACAGCTCCGATAACTGTCTAGGAGTCATTTCAGCAGTTAAGCAGAATTATCACAGATGATATAACAGAACAGAGAAGGCACTTTTTTCATTAATTTTATTTTGCGCTACTAGGAAGAGAAGTAGGAGTGAAGAGAAGTGTCGTGGCATGTGCGAGCTCTCGGTGGTGTTGTGTGGCAGTGCTTCACAGCACCACCTAGCCTCCTGCCATGCATACTACATCATATTTCACAGACTTTTGCATCACCGTATGCACGCAGATTTCCCCCTAAAGACGCTTGTCTAAACGCGGAATATAAAGTGAGAACGCAACACCACGTTCGTGTTTTCTGTCCAGATCGTCTCCATCTAAACAGGGCCTCAGCTTCACTGTTTGTCTGGAACTCTTTAGCAAAATGTTAGCATGCTAACATGCTAATGCTTAAATATGTTGTGCTACACTTAACTCAGAAATTACACACTCAATGTACTCTATTCCTCATGGCACATTTGTAATGCATTCCAATCAAAATGGTTGTATTTTTCCTGTAAATGTTTCACTTTTTGTGCAGCAGAGGACATAAAAACAACAGGTGCCATAAAACCTTACTGCTTATTTACTTTCATGAACTAGCTTTTCCTGGAAGGTGAATTACTGCTGTTTGGTATCAGTCATGGACATGCAGTTAAACACATTTATTTATATAAAGGTGTTGAAGATTTATAATCATGGTGACTGGTCAGGAATCATCTCCCTCTGTGCGTCATGTGACTTTACAACAGATGCTGTTTAGAATATATGATTAGCCGAAACATCATTTCCAACATCACGTTTACAGCTCTGTTTTCTTGATGACGCATGGTGTACGGCTTTGCATTTTTGTCTGTCACACGTTTCTCTCCTGCCTGCGTCAGTTTGGTATTTCGATGACTCACCGTGACCTGGACGACACCTTAGTGGGTGGTGAGAGGGAGTGATTTAGCCTGTGCAAATAATGGTACTTCTTCTTATCTCCAGGCACGATGTTTGTTCTTTCTGAGACATCGTTTCTCACTGCTCTCCAGGGGAAAAAGTAGGAGTGAGACAGCACAATCCACTACACCTCCTGACCTGCCGCATGTCAGCAAAGCTCCCAATGTGTTTTATTTTTTCATCTCCCAGCTGCAGCATCAGAAGCTTATTAGTTTTGCATTTGTGTAAAACAAATTACTGACTTTTCCCAAATGTGCCCCGTAACCTGTGGGCCATGCACAATTTTCATTTACATTACTTAATTCAGTTATAATTGATGCAACAATAATTCTATTTTCTCAGTCATACTTGGGGAGCAGTTTCACTCATAAAACAATGCCGAATCTTAATTCTTTAAATCAAACACAAAGTGATCCCAGAGGTCCTGACCAAGCAACCATATGTGGTAAGTTGGGAATAATATTGAAATGGTTCGTTTTGTCAGATAGTCAGTGTGGTTTTTGCTGGTGTGAATGCTCAAATAAACTCTGGTGCGTACCAAAGAAGTGAACTCTGCTTCACTTAAAAATATGGGTCTTGCTTCACTTCCAAGTGCACCAGAATGTGATTTGCTGCTGGTGAGAACGCAGTCCAAACCAAAGGAAGCAAGTGAACCAGAACACAGGGCTCTCTGGTTTGAGTTTGGGCAGAATTTTGAGAATTAACACCAGGCAGGGTAGTAGTAGACTTGAAATGTTGTGGACAGACGTGGTGTAATGATGAAGTAAATGCAATCACATAACACAGTTGGCTGCACACAAAAACAACAAAGTCTTGGCGACAGGATGGTGGCTAATTTCCCTCACACGTTCTGTCCATCAGCATGACATTTGTTTACAATGCTTGGTGCGCTTTATAAAACACAGTGTGGAAGCCACTGACCAAAACCTAATGAAAAATACAACAATGTTGCAACTTCACCACTGAATCGCACAGAGTCCACCAGACTTTTTATGTATAAGCCACCATAAACTGCTAACTGCTGTACAGCCTACAATGTAGTTGCGTCTACTTCATTGTCCTCTATCACTCCTTTTCAACCAAGGCAGTTCAATCTCAGGAATTCAGGAAATCTGGTTCCAGAGCGGCACCAACTCTTTGTTGTTCTTTAACCACGAATCACTTACACCAGCAGCTGGAGGCGGGATTATCTGACCAACAAGACCAACTAAAATGTGCGTGATTCATTCATTCATTATCCTTTACCACTTATCTGCACTCAGGTTGCGGGGGTCGGAGCTGATCCCAGCTGACATTGGGCGAGAGGTTGGGTAACCCTGGAAAGGTTACCAGACTACGCAGGGCTGACACATGGAGAAAGACACTTGGCTCTCATTCACTCCTACGGACAATTTAGAGTCACCAGTTATACCTAAGTGCATGTTTTTGGATTGTGGTAGGAAGCCAGAGAACCCATTGAGAACCAACGCTGACACAGGGAGAACATGCAAACTCCACACAATCTCCATCCATAGCATTAAAGAAGAGCAGAACAATGTGTTGTACATGTTGTGTTTGGATGCCAATGTAGGCTCACAAAGCATGGAGCTACATTTGTAAAGAGACGATGCAGTCTGCCTTTGTTGTTATTATACTTCTTGAGAAAGGGGAGGCGTATACAGACGTATACAGTGATGTAATGACATGGCTCTTGAGTGAACCAGCTCCAGCTCCAGCCCAGCAAAAGAAGTAAGTTTGTGTTTGTTGAAAGGGTATCTGAGGGCAGACTGGCCGCTACAGTTACTCACTATCACCTCTCAAGGCACTAATGGTACGACAGGACTTCAGTAGCATTCACCAAAACAACAAACGGCTGCTGCCTCCAGGTGCTTACTGCCACGGATCAGCTCAGTTATCTCAGTGGGCCGCAACTGCCTCATACTCCTACCGCTGTGACAGAAACCACTTCCTCCAGGCTGCCTTTCCCTAATCAAATAACTGGAGGAAGCCCAGTGGAGTGAAAGCCCCTTTATGTTTTGTAGGGAAATTCAGATTTCATACATATTGGATCTTATTTCTATGATTTATAGCCTTTTCAATAAAAACAAACAATCACACGTTTGTTCAAAGATGACCATTGCTTTTCAATTCACCATTAACATTTCTTATAGAAATGATGGCCAAAGCCACAAAACTAAGACCCAAGTTGCACTAAACTGGAATTTTCTTTTAACTTTTGATGTGTTTAAAATATGAGATGAATATGCCTCCCAGTCAAATATTCGCTGTACCTCGTTGTTCTGGGAACAAAGATGTAATTTAATTATCCCATATAAACTTTGCTGTGTTCAGTGGAGCAAACCACATTTGGTTGCCCTGAAAGACTGAGACAAAGAAGAAAAGCAGCTCTTCAAAAGTGTGTTGTTCTAGCAAATAACCCCACACATGGAGGCGAATACACAGCTGCAGACATAAACCTACAGACACCAGAGTAGTATGAATGTATAGATTTTGTTGCAGAGACAGGATGGCCCCAAAGCTAATTATGAGTCAGCCGGCGTTCACACTGCTGGTGAAGATTTATGACAGCCGAGTAGGCAAACTTCTTCCACGCCTTCTGTTTTCCTCTCAAAGCATAAAATCCCTCTGGTCCATGTTCACAGCTTTTGGCAGCAGGTGCGTTTGGCCTGGCTAGTGTTTCATCAGATCTCACAGTGAATCGGTGGGTGCTGTTGTGGGTGGCTGTCTGCTAGCCTGCTAGGCCTAGCATCTTCTCTCACAGTCGCAGATTAAAGATCAATAAAAGGAAGTTGACAGAATTTTACAGGATACAAATATGTTACTCCAATTTAAATTCAGACATTGTCGCTGTGTGGGTTTATCATGATATGTCAGACAGAGATTTTCACATTAAAAGACTTTAATACCTGGCAGAAATAATTCCACTTGACACATGTACAGTGAGCCAATTAGATCTACTGTGAGCATCTGGAACCTGACCTCATATTACTCATGTGGCTTAAGGCAGGAAAATCTCCTGGGACCACTAAATTAAAAGTGCACTATGGGTAATCAATAGCAGCAAGAATTTGTGTGTGAAATCAATTAATCATTCAGGTCCTCCAACAAGCCCCCCAGTGCCATTTCCATCACTGGATAATGCATGCATACTTTAGGACAAACTTCATTAAGGATGAACTCATCTGCCACCGCTCCTACATTTCCTTTTAGTTACAGGCTCACATCCTCGCCTGATGAGCTTTTAATGATCAGTAATGATGTTGTTGGAAATACGGGCTATGGTGGCGGATGTCAAACGTACAAACACTGTGTTGGATGCTGAGAACTGAAGCTCACATGTGTGTTTGATCTGAGCTGGGATCAGCTTCTTAAAGACTTCAAACTGTATGATTTTCAAAGGCTCCTCCTGAGATATTTTTAGCCTCAAGTTGCTGATTGCAAATATGTTTTAGTGTCTTTAAATTGGACAATTCAATAACCATTTCTAAGCGTTTAGGGAATAACTGTTTATTGGAGCCATGGCATGTTTATTAACAAGGGCTACTAAAGCTGCCTAATGTTCCTCATAATCACTATGATATATTAAACATAATCAGATGGGCTGATGAGGCCTTTAATTGCACAAATTAATGCATTAATTCCTAAATAGCTCCATGTCAATGATCTGGTTACTCTGGATGCAGACCTCACTGTGATTAGTCTTTAATGTACGACTGTACAGTATACTGAGCAAACGGTCCCAATGAAATGTGCTGCTGCACCCCCAGGTTGGTCTGAGCCTAGCTCCACCTACTGCAAAATGATGAAAAATGCTAACGAACAGCAGATTTTCACTCAGGAAAGTGGGGTTCATGTTCCATGCGAAAACAAAAGGAAATTACTTTTTACATAACTCCGTGGCTCATGTCATCCTTGTAACTACTTCACTTCTGGCATTGACATACATTTATTCACTTGTCTTTTTTAATGCCATACCAGGAAGTTGTTTGCCTCTAAACCTAGGTCAGTGGTTTTGTAGCCTACATTCATTAAATCTGCAGCCTATTTTACAACCGTAAACCATATGTGTATGTATATTGACGTACACGCTATTATTAGAACGCTCCATGGTACCGTGAGCAGCCAAACGCTCATTCTGACAAACGCTCATATGTGTCATTATGGGTGGTCTTGACAAACGGTCATTTAGGTTGGAGATCTTGTTGATCTCCATCTAAGGGGACCACAGACACTATAGACTTCTCCTGGCCAAGTCAGCTACTTCGGGTTTAGTGCTTTGCTACATTTAATGTGTATAAAATTATTTAATCTTTCAGCTCTTCTTCACTTTCCAAATGTTATCGGACTGAATTAATACAATTCTGTTCAATAAAATGTATCTGCTGATTTACAGACCTCTCTTTCCCAACTTAAGTATATGGGGAAAATTATTTTTGAGGGACTTGGCCTCACTTGGAAATTGTTTTGCCACTATGTCAAATTGGCCTCAAAGCCCTCTACTCTCTAGCTCTAGTCCCAGGCGTTGAGTCAGCATTGGTCTTGCAAGGCTTAACTTATTTAAAACAAATGAGGACATCTTGAGCCATTTTTAAAACACAAAGTGCAGATTTTTGTCAAATAACTTTATTTAATGCATTCTCAATATAATATAAACACTCATTACATTATTGAACGACTCACCGTGAAAGCACATATGCAGTGAGAGGAAATAAGACTAATGACTCAATTATTACCAGCGATATAAAATACATACATACAGCAGTAGAGTATACACAGCCAGGTCATCACTTACCTATTGAGCCCCTTTTCTGCTCCAATATTGGGCACCAAAAAATTTCACAGAATTTTTCCTTTGAGAGAAACTAAATTGTCCAAATGCAGCACACCTACTAACTCTTTAATAAAATTATTATTTGCTGGAGTACAGTCTGACTTCCACATACATAGAATTAGGTTTTTTTTGCTGCCACCACCAGATCTAGTGAAACAGCCTGGGTTTCATATCTGTTTGCCTGTGATTACACTCATGTCACGTAATGTAGCAACTAGAGGATTAGCTTCCTAGACTTCCTCAAAACCCTGAGAGAAACACAAGAACATATTTTTCCAGTAATTATACAGTTTCAATATGTCCAAAATGGATGTTCCCTCTGCCTCTTTACACCTGCCACAAAGATGTGACACGTCAGCAAAAATCATATGCAATCATTCTTTAGAGTAGCGTAACCAGTGTGTTGTTTGAACTGTATCAGATTGTGCCTGGAGTTAATTGGACATTTATGCACACTTTGAGACTTTCCTCCCAGAGCTTGTCATCATCGCTACCCCCAGCTCAAACTACCACTTCTGTTTGAGTGCAGTCTTGTTGGCATCCATGTGTCTTGGTATTGTGAGGTAAAACAATAAAAAACTGCCCCGTGTCCAGTGGTCCTGTTGATGTGTCAAGTGAATTACGGAGACATGCTTTCTCAAAGTTAAGCACAGTGTTGACTGTATTGGTTATGGCATTAAGATGCACTGATCAATATCTTTTATAGGTTTAATAAACATGAAAGGGGCAGCTCAAAGTGACAAACTCACAGAAAACTAGAAAGACTCCTTGGAGTGTCTATATATATATATATATATATATATATAGATATATAAACTTTATTGACACAGTGCCATGGATACGCATTGTTCTGCTTTCTTGTGATGATGCATCGCCTTGTTAGCCACGGCCAAAATCATACGATTTTCATCTTCTGTTTGCTTCTAAATTGGACCATTATTTACACTATAAACATCATTTTTTCTTGAAGAAGATTTTTTTACTAGCGATTGAGACTATAGGGTTGTCCTAAAAAAACATTCTGAGTTAGTAAATAAAGTGAGAAGTTTTCTCATTGTGTATTGAAATGAATGGACCGAAATGAAGCTGCCATCAGCGCCCCCTTCTGGAATTTTCTGTAGAATGCAGCTTAAGGCACTTCCTGGTTTGCCTCCCTGCTTAGAACTGGTAAATGTCTGTTAGCCGCTTGTCAATCAAAGGTAGCCACGGCCCAAATCATACGATTTTTTATCTTCTGTTTTCTTCTAAATTCAACCGTTGTTTACACAATTTACATCATATTTCCTTGAAGAAGATTTTTTAATAGTGATCGAGACCGTAGTGTGTCCTAAATAAAAATTCTGAATCAAGTGAGAAGTTTTCTCATTTTGTATTGAAATGAATGGACCGAAATGCTTTTGCAGCCTCCGTCAGCGCCTCCTGCTGGATTTTTCGGTAGAACGCAGCTTAAGGCACCTCCTGGTTTGCCTCCTGCTCAGACCCAGAGGTTGCCGCCTGGATTGAATAGGCTATTGTGAGCTGCGCATTACAGAAACATAGACTCTGGAAAGATAAATTGGGGTAAAATTCTTATTTTCATTTTATTCTGCATTGTATTGGGGTGTATAGTGATATCTCAAAGGCAAATGTCCCAACACTTTGGCAAATAAAGCTCAAACTGTCTGCATAGCCTGATATCACTAGTGCTAAATGGGAAAATATGGCACTGTAAAGCCTCTTGTCTTCTCAGCTGCATGGCCACACTAAGTCACAGTCTTCTGCAGTTCACTGTTTCAGCCTGTTCTCATGTCCTCTTCTCAAGGGGTATTGAACTGGCTTAGCATAATACCTTTACATGGATTCTGCAGTCATTTATATTCTGAGCCGCTTCACTGAATATTACTGCATATAAGTCAGCTGGGGCCTTTTCTTCTTCAGGGAAATCACGCTAGAGTCCAATAACAATTTACTATATAAAAAAAAAAAGATTTGCAGCCCATTTTCACAATTTTAAATTTGGCCCCCTGACGGCCAAAACAAACCTGAGGGATAGCACATAAATAGCATTAAATGGACAATAGATGGAAACAATGTACCTCAATTAAGTCTGGAATAAAGAAATGAGCCTTAGAACCAAATTAACTCATAACTGAACTAATAATGGGTTTTCACAAGGACTCCACAGCTTCAAACTCATCAGATCAGACCAAGGACCAAAAGCATCACAAATATGAGTAGATGTATATTATATTATATAACACAATGTTACTGATATCATGTGACTGCGGAGTACTCTTCAGAACTTTGCAGAGAGGCAAGCTGTGCTTTGGATATTTAATGATGTAGGATCACACACACCCACACACACACACACACACATATATATATATATATATATATATATATATATATATATACATGCAGTAAAGAAAATGTCTCTTTTCTGATGAGGCAGCAAGCCTCTGCTGTTTACCAGGTGCTGGAGTTTCTGAACTCAGCGGACAAGACTTTGAAGTGAAGAATCTCTCAGGCTACCAGTACAGCCGCTCCCTGCTCTGTTAAGCTGAGTTACTGCAGTTTGAACTGAAGGGAACAGAGAAGATACTCTGCAATGAATGTTACACACTGATTCTAGGGGGGTTGAGTATGGCAAAAGGAAGTAAACTCAAACATGGCAGTGTACTGTACATACTGAAATTGCTTGATTTTTGAGTGGGGTGTTGATTGTCACCTATTGTCCTAGAATACAATGAGCAGAAGCAAAGGATGTTCTGTTCACAGCTGAAGGATTAAAAAGGAGACTGGTCTCCTCAAAAACAACAATATAAGGCATTTGTACATGCAGCAAAATACGACTCATTTTCTTTTTAGACTGTCCTCCGCTGCCATCTTGGTGACATCGTAGTAATGATGGACGGGGATGTGAAGTTTAAATTTCAGATGTCAAACTCTTTCACCCAGGACAACAAGGCTTTGTGTCCTGTGTGAAAATAAAAGTAAACTTTTTACGTAACTGATGTTATTGGTGTAACTTCGGTAGCTCACGTCACCCTTGTAATTACTTCACTGATGGCATTTATGTACAGGAAGTTTTTGCCCCAAACCTAGGTTTTGTAGCCTAAATTCAGAGAAACGGCAGCCTTTTTTGTTCAGTCGTTCAGGTTGGAGATCTTGTTGTTAAAAAGATAATTGTGGACAGGAATATCTCTGAAAACAAAAATGAGTTGTGGGCCAAGAGTGCTGCAAGACTTCTTTTTTTTAAAATATTGTTTTCAAAATGTAATTTTAGTGACTGTTCAGGTGTACTTTGGGAAAGTTTGTGACCAGGCCTCCATGGTTTTTGTGCTTGTAAATAGACCAATTTCCGCCCTTGACATTGTTGTTATTGGTTGGGTGTCACATTTCATATGGGGTATTATGAAAGCAAAGAACCAGCAATCACATCTGCACGTGAAATGAATCGGGACATTTGTGAGGTTTAATGATTATAACTTGACACTTGCTTAAAGAGGAGATTCTCTGGTATCGTTTATCATTAGAGGTTGTAATTGCTCGGAGAGTTGGGGCAGTGACGTACTGGCTTTGGATTTCCAATTAAAATGCTATATCCCTGATACAGCAGGGATACAGCAGGGCTTAGATGGATAGAGATGATGATGTCATATAAAACTGAGATATATCTAAGGGTTCAGAATAGTTTTTTAATGAACTATGGTGACGCTGACAAATCTTTTAAAAAACCTTCAGAGACAGAACATAAGCACACAGTGCACATATAGGTACAGTAGGTAGCAGGCATTGTTTTTTTTCATGTTTAGGGAACAAAAAGACATAATTAAGGTTGGGAAAAAATCAGGGGTTGGGTTACAAAAACTTTTTTCGAATGCTGGGCGCATTTTCATTAAAGATTTGAAGAAGATAAAACTCCTAGACACAGTTACATAGAGTATAGCGTTAGAATGTGATTTATTTACATGTGAAAGTTAATTTGTGGGTAAACTTTAAACTTGAAATTGATTTGGGGTTTCACATAAAAACATAAACAAAACCTGAAAAGTCTGACACATCCAACCACTCCATGCTTGTCATACTACGTGACCAGCCCCCTGCTAAAGCTAGAGTGTGCCAAACATGACCATAGACTGTATAAATTAATGGACATAGTCACCGTGATGTCACCCATTGGTTTGTGGACTGCCCGTTTGAAGCATCGGTGTTATGGCTGTTGCCATTTTGCTTTACATCGCTTTACGACATCTTTGTTTTTTGGACTGGGGAGGTGTAAGGACGGGTGTATCTAAAAAATAAACTGTTAACACTAAAACAAAATGTGCGTTACTTATGGAATAGTTGAACAGCCGTCTTTCAGTACAACCGAATGCTGAACAAGACATTTTCAAAGTTACCAAAGGTAGCCACGCCCCCAAAATATGAAATACAATACACAAAATAATGCAGGCTTAAGGCTCTTCGGGTTTACTTCACTGCTCAGACCAGGAGGTTGCCACCTGTTCATGACTAAGTATCTTTGGTTTAAAGAAAGGAACATGCACATTAGTAGGGGTGTGCATTGGCACTGCCCTCACAATTCGATTCGATTACGATTCACCAGGTGAAGCGATGCATCACAATTCTACTGCACACAACAAGGGACATTTTTCGTCAGTCATGAGGCAATACAAGCAGTCAGATAGGCCTAATAACAACAGATTTTATTGGCTGCTCAGCATCGATGCGGCAAAGTGCCATAATCGATTATGTTTATTTTCTGGCCTCCAGTGGAAAGTTGTGGGGGCAATTGCTCTGTCGCTAGTTTGGAGTTTAACACAGTTTTAAACTGGAGTTGTAGTTGGGAGTTGGAGTTTAAAACCGTGTTAAACTGGCACTTTGCCGCATCGATGCTGAATCGTGCATGCCCCGCATTGCGATGCATCGCCGAATCGATTATTGTTGACACCACTACACATTAGTCTTGAATAGCCAGACCCATCTCAACGCCACTGTGTCAGCACTGGAGAAAGGTCTTGTTTATTATAATCCTCCAGGCTGTTGTGTTTCCTTAAACCAGTCGCAATCATTGCAAGATTGTGGAGAAAGTGAAAGGGTAGGAGAATGCCATTTGAAATAGCAATGGCAGGCTTATCCAATTTTACATCCAATAAGTTTGACTAAGCACATATAAATGGAAGCAGTGAAAAGCAACATGTTGAGTGTTGTCCTGTGTTGCTGCTGGCCATCGCTACCACTCATGAGCTGCCACTGCAGAATAAGAACAGTGGCCTGGAGCCCCAGAATGGATCTACTCCCACCTGTTCACATCCTTCATGTATATTTATGTTCTTTTTTTATTTTTCACCACTCCGGTCAGTGTTGTGTTTTGTATGTGATGTGTTCAATGCATATTAATGATCTCCTGGAGATCTGGGCTGCGATTGCTGCTGTTATGAGAGGTAATTTCCATCCCCTTGCCAACATCAGCAGCCCTCTCAGGCACCTCTCGCCATGCACACCCACACCCCCATTACAGCCCTACAAGTAATAAAAATCAGAGCGCCGTGCCAATTACATACAAGGGCATCTTGGAGAAAACAGAGGGGGGATGCATAAACAAACAATGTTTTGCAGAGAGAATGCACCTCTTCAAAGGTGCAATACAACGCCCACCTCCTGTAAGATGTGACATAAAAATGTGAGGACAAAATTGCTGCTTTGTGTTTTATTTTGAGCGGAGAATAAGCCCCAGGATTTTTTTTTAAATCTCAGAATAAAAAAATCACTGAGGTTAGTTTGTCTTTGATGTGCCTTGACTAAAAGTCTATTAGAAGGTGCTGCAGGGGGAATTTACTTGGCTTTTCAGTTATCTAAAGAAGAATGTGTAAAAAGACCAAGTCCATACTTTTTGACAGCTGTAATGTATCATAATAATATTTGAAGAAAATAGGGCCACACAAACTACTTCAGTGCTGCTAGGCCAAACTTTAATGTGTTCAATAGCTTCATGGATATCGATTTATTCACATCTTTTATTAAATGATTTTTAGATCCACTGTCGCATGAGATATATGCATTAAAAGAAGTTTAGTCACAGTCTGTTTGCTTTGTCTTTCTCTGATAGGACTGTAGTTGCAGCAGCAACAAAATAACAGAAAGCTGTGGAGGGTTATGAAACTTTTGTACTTGGAATAGAAACGTTGAAGCAATAATGAACTCAGAATACAGTAGGATGAATCATAATTGTGTAACATCAATCAGCAGCAGATTATGAAAATTGAGAAATGAAAAAATGTTTATTTTAAAGATGTGTTTTGGCATGTTTGGAAAACAGCCAAGGACACATGTGGCTTAGACACACATAACCATTTATAGCGTTTAATTAATTAATTAAGTTAAATTAAGTTAATCAGGTGTCTTTAGAGGCTCTTGTGGTCGATACAGTCGATTTTTAGTAAAAGAAGAATTTCCTGAACCTTTCCAGGACATTATCCAGGAGTTTTTCCTTTTTTCTTATGTAATTTATGTCATAACAATACAATAAAGTCTTCAGGTCTCCTCTTTTAACCCATTGACGCCGGGAAAGCTTTACCGCATTTCTACCATTAAAACCGGGAGCACTGTTGCGTCACTCTACCATTAAGGCCGGGACAGCGGATATGTCATTTTGTAGTATTTGTATTTTTTTCCACCAATTTTCGGTCTCTTGGCCAATGAAATGCATCAGAATCATGATCAGAATACATGTGGGAGTGTCGCAATGCAACATCGGACTTTTCCAGAACTTATAAATCATGGCGGAAGACGACTATAGCGGAGGAGCTCAGCAGTAAGTGACAGAAGCGATCTGATGAAAACAGCGGCGATGATTTAATTGCTATGGACTTTGAACCCTCGGAACCAATCGACCGGCATTTATGGATGAGGATCAGTTTTTAGACGAAATATTTTCAACGAAGAACAGACAGATTTGTGGCCATCTGGAGATAATAATAATATTATTAATAATATATTAATATTAATAATGATAATAATAGGCTAATTGATTGTGATGATGATATAAGAAATCATGACTGTTTATGTCTTATATTACTTTATGCGTCGTTGAGTACCCTGAAAAGTGCAATATATAAAATGTATTATTATTATTTATTATTATTATTATTATGATAATTATTATTTTTTATTACAGTAGTAGTAATGAGAACTATGTCTTGTTCTTCCAGTGGTCATATCATGTTTTCATCTTGCTAATGGGCATGTATTAGTATAATGCATAGGATTTTTTATTCAGTCAAATGTAACATTTGCTGAGTTTGTTGATTTTTTAAAAAACTTTATTGAAGGTTTGGACAAATAAACTCAACTTCTCATGAAAGCCACGGGTATAAGCTCTCAAATACTTTTTGAATTTCATTTTTATCTGCTACAGAGGCTGAAAAATCTATTATTTAATAGGTGAAAAACTTCAGGTTTTAGGGGGTCATTTGAAAATCGCCCATAGGTTTTCCAGGCATTTTAGGCCTTAATGGGTTAAAAAGCTGCATCAATCCAAGTTACAGTTAAAAAAATATAGCAAAATATTGGGAAAAAAAAGGGATTGTAATTAGTGTCATATGTTTCTGTTGTCTTTTATATTAGGTTAGAAAGTGTGTCAAGGGGACAGTCACCTGTAGGACTCGATTTCAAGTCAAAAGATGTGATGGCTTTACTACAGTTTCATTAAAAGACTTTGGTAATAACATTTGGTACTTACTGTGGATGACCTAGGTCGCCCATCCTCTCCCTGTGCTGCCATAGTGTCAGTGAGTATAGAAGCCCTTATTGACCAATTTTCACTAAACTATTTTGGTGTTTGTATGACTTGAAAACTTGTCTCTAATTTCTCTAAAGTTTTGCAGGTCGCATTTTTAGCACTGAGGGCTATGCAGTTGTTGGACTACTGAGTCTGATTTTGTCTTTGAGAGGACAGGCTACATGTCAATGAGTGTAAATATTTGTAAAGATTTGGATTTTACTGATCCCGCTTTTGATTTCGATAATCAAATTGAAATTGTGACACCCCTAATGGGAACCTTGTCTTAAATACTGTTGAGATATGGTAACGGTTGTAGAAAGTCTGCCTTCGTGATGAACGGTAACCACCACTGGCTCTGTGTGTGTGTGTGTGTGTGTGTGTGTGCTGAATCAGTATTCTGTCAGTCAAAATGTCTTTTTATATGCGCTCATAAATATTTGCATAAAAGTAGAGGCTGGAAATGCGCATTCATTTTCATTTTCTTTTGACAATTTTTTGAGAATCAGTTAAATATGCAGTCGATTGTTCACTCAAATAATATAAAAGCATCGTGTAAAGTAGAGAGGAAAGAAGATTGTAAAGGCATTGTTTTTTCACACACTGGAAATGAGACTGTGACATTTTTAAAATGTACTTTGGCAAACAAAGAGCTAAAGACATACAGGGAGGGGGCTGGGGGGGGGGGGGGGGGCGTTTCCACATGCTATTAAAACATTAAAACATGGCTCAGGCGTATGAGGACACACAGAGACATGATGCTTTTTACTGTGAGCCGCTGACAGCCTCACAGTTGTGTACATAATCAAAATAACGAATGCCCTTGCAGGTATTATTTTTAAATCATTTTGTTTTCCTAATCAAATTAAACTAATGCTCTAGCAAAGGGCTAAATAACTTATGAGCAAACTGGCAGGAAGACTGATCAGCCGGGAGATTAGAATAAAGACAGTATAAATATACTTAATGAAGAAAGCAGCAGGTGGTAAAGTAAGAAATATTGCCTGTCTATTTCTAAATACTACCCATGTGGTACTGAGCCCCTACTTGAAAATCGAAAATGACAAATAATTTATGTTTTGGCACAAATTACATATAATTCTAGTGTTTCTAAAATGTAACATGATACTAGAGCATAGCAGATAATGCACATTTCACACACAGAACTACTTCTTAGTAGTTCTCAGCAGAATTGAGTCATTGTTGTATAGATTTTTCTGCTAAATGTCACTTTCTGTATTTCTCCTTGGGTGCTGCAGCAATGGGTCTTAAAACAAACCTCAAACCACCAATACAAATGTGTTCCTTACTGACTCATCTATCTTAGCAACATAAATCAACTATAAAAATGCCACCCACTGGTCTTTATTGTAGCTCTTTCATCAGTAGTACCAGCCTCCAGGGTGTCTGATCCCGTAGACTTTTCGGAATAAACTCTGTGTATCATTAAAGGGGTTAAATCAATGAGAGCTATATTTAATGTAGCTTGTCCTGAAGGAGAGCCCTACAGTGTGGCCTTCAGACTATATTTCTCAGGCATTTTGCACAGCAAAGCCAGGGAACTGCTTTTAAAGCAAAATTTTACTATTTTACCTTAAAATAACAGCTTCAAAGTGCAATCTAACTGACCAACCAACCTTAGAGCGATGTTACTGCAGTGGCTAACGGAAGAGGAAGGGCCCCAGGATCGTTCTCTGGGGTTCTCCACACGAGTCTTAAAGTGAAAAAACTAAGAGTGCAGGCCCCATGCATTATATTTTAATCATTATTTCGATACTTTCACTTTCAGTAGCCTCCATTTAATCCAGCATCATATCTCCTGAACCATGTCCTGCCCTTAATAATATACTGGCTCCCTAAAGTGGCATTAAAGTCATGAAAACTTTGACTACCCTCATTCTTATGTAAAGGTTTATAAGACTCTGCATATCATAACAGGACAATTTCATGGCCATAGTTATTGTAGTATAAGATTGATAATTAAGACCAAACCTGCTTGATGAACATCACTAAGCAGATCTTCTACTGTTTTATCATGATTTCAAACAAGCTATGCTTTTGACACTTTTATTAACTCAGTGAAAGACAACAAGTTTAGCCGTCTACAGAAACTCTTTAATCAAACAGAGTTGTTTTTATAACTCTAAAAAAGAAAAAGTAGTCAAACTTTGCCCTCTTAACTTTGCATTTAAGTTAATTTCTCTGCTTTATAAACTGATCCCAGTAAAAAAGTAACAAAAAACAGGGTGTTCTTTTGAACTTTTAATCTGATCCATCATCAGTTTCAAAATTTCACTATTGATCCATCCAGCTGTGCGTAGGAATCATCATGCACCAATACATCATACCTGCTTTTATTCGTGGAATTTGTGTGAAAAGTTTGGCTTGATTATCTTTCTACACGTCTTGCCTGTACAAAGTCTTCACTCAGATTAAAGAAGCACTTTGGTTTATGTGTACAATTTATACTTTTCATACAATTAAAGCTAACATCTCAAACCAGTCTAAGATACTTTTTCAAATTCACACACATAAATCAAATTTTTTATTGATATGACCTATTTGGTCTTGTTGGTTGTACAATAAGATGTTTCCAGCCCCATTATGCTGCTATTGACATGCTGTAGACTTCAATTGTAATTTTGTTTTCAGTCATCTCTATATCTATATCCAAACAAGAAATTGCTTTCTTCATAAAATGCAGGAACAGCAGCTGGTTGAGGGCATAAACATACATACAATAAGTAACTCTTACAGCTCAAACTCAAAGTGGTTTCCCCCACTGCAAATTCAGAATCAATCATTCAGAACAATTTAAGTTGTTAGGTCAAAATTTTAAAAATGTTTTTGTACTTTGTACAATTCAGGAGCATCATACATAATGTAGCAGCTCTGCTTGAAAGTGTGTGACTATTAGTATTCCATTATTTGATCAGCCAAGATGTATTTGGTCTGTTAATATGATGCAAATGCTGCAATTTGGATATGCTTC
Organism: Centropristis striata; assembly: GCF_030273125.1. Lineage (NCBI taxonomy): Eukaryota > Metazoa > Chordata > Actinopteri > Perciformes > Serranidae > Centropristis > Centropristis striata. The sequence goes on from NC_081534.1 coordinate 8,790,646, forward strand.
CCATGAAGTTTAGTTCTTCATCTAATCATTTGAATTATAAGGTCGTTGTTAATAGATGTTGGGTAGGGTGCATAAGCATAATCTGTGAGATAGCGAGGGGCTAGCAAGCAACAAAACATACAAGCACCAACCACTATATTAGGTACACCATGCTAGTACACCTGGACCCCCTTTTGCCTCCCGAACTGCCTTATTCTTTGTGGTATAGATTCAACACAGTGCTACAGTGCACTAATGTTTATCTTCTAGAAACCAGTTTGAGATGATTTCAGCTTTGTGACATTTTGACCCAGAGAACTGTGGCTCACTGGATATTTTCTCTTTTTCAAACCATTCTCTGTAAACCCTAGAATTGGTTTTGTGTGAAATTTTCAGTAGATCAGCAGTTTGTGAAATAGAAACAGCAACCATGCCACGTTCAGAGTCACTTAAATCCCCTTTCTTCATCATTCTGTTGCTCGCTTTGAACTTCACCATGTGTACATGTCTAAATGCTGCCATCTGATTGGCTGATCAGATATACCTATAAACCTAAAGAAGTGGCCAGTAAGCGTATATTTTATAGATCATCCATCCATACCTTCAATGAATCAGTTAATGTGTTTACTCACCCAGACTGTTTCAGTTCTGTTTCTTACCTTAAACTCTCAAGCTGCTAATTAGAGTCACTCAGCAGTGGACTTCTATCCTAATTATCTTTCAAAGCCCAGATGCCTTTAACAACAGTCATGAACAACATAAACTCTCTGTCTCTGTCTCTCTCTCTCTCTCTCTCTCTCTCTCTCTCTCTCTCTCTCTCTCTCTCTCTCTCTGTCAGAAGCACACCCAACATGTATTTAATACACACTCTGGCTGTACATGTTGTGAAGGGAAGGCGAGGCATCACTCTGATTGATCCTGACAGCTGGTGTGTGCAGCGACACACCACCACATCGCCAGCTGTAATCATACACTGGCCTAATTTGACAAGGAAATGTGAATGAGGGCTCTCATGAGAGTTGGTCCTCCAGGGGAGATGCTGCTGTAATTATAGCCAGACAAAGAGAACACGGAGCTGGCTGGTGGAAGGTAGAGCACATGGTGGGAAGGCCACAGGTCGGTCCTGCTGGAGTGATGTCACACACTGAGCCAGCTTCTTTCAGGAAATGTTGGTAGATAGCACCTGGCTGATTACTGTCTGTCTGTCTGTCTGTCTGTCTGTCTGTCACCATGTCAAGGAGTGAAAAAAAATTCACCAAAGTTAGAGCAAGAATCAGACTGAATCTCTCCTTCAAAGGCTGTTCAGGATACCTGGATGAACATAGGCTCTATAGGTAGCCACGAATCTCCTTTTCACACACATTCCTGCTTTATGATGATAAAATGCAGTTTAAGGCAAAAAATACATTTTATACGTTTTTACTCAGGGATTATTTTTACCTATTGCATATGAATATTTCTGTGAATCGCATACATTTGATATCACTGGAAAGCTGAGACCATTTCTTGAAACTTTGCCTAACTGTATAAAATGAACTGCTGTGACCTCTAGGATAATCACAGCCTCGTGAAACTTTTACATTCGATGTGGCATTTATTGTTGACCTACTATCTCCCCCTAAAAGTCCACTACCTACAACCCCTATAGAAGGAGATAGAATGATAAGAGGTTTTACGGGCTAAGCATGGTGACTTTTGGATGTTATTCTTGGTATGCAACTAGAATAACTGACCAAATACTTCAGTGCACTGCAGTTGAAGATGTATATACCAAACATAATGTAAAATTATGGTATTCTGGTAATTTAATATTTTATATTATTTATAACTGTAAAGTAAAAAGAGCAAAATGTGTAAATGTGTTAAGTGACAAGACACAAATATGGTTTTGGTGTAGCAATTGAAGAGTCAACAGTTTAAATTGTCCCCCATGGCTGTTTGCTGGTGCAGTTGTTTTATTCATTTCAATTATACAGCATTTTGTGTCTTTGTCAAGAGTTGCTATTCAGCTAGTCATAATTGGTCATAAATACTAAGTGAGCTGCCAGAAGCCATAAGAATATCAGTGTGTGGTCAAACGAAATGATGGCCCCTCTTTAAGTCTTCCTGGTGGGCTGCTTTAGAAAGTGCAAATGCAATACAACTACAATATTCCCTTATAGAAAACCAAATGCTGCTTTGCCTTCTCTAATGGATCTAACAGACCAACATCATAATGCAAGAATACGGCCGATCAAAAGCTCACCTACCTTCTCATTCATTCTCTCCAATAACAAGTGAGCCCCTCTGGCTGTGGGCCAGTGCCGCATTTATTTTCATTGTCTCAGCGTGTGTGTGTGTGTGTGTGTGTGTGTGTGTGTGTGTCCGTACTTGTACTTCATACATAGTGAGGACCTAGAACATGTTTTTAACCAAGAGTGAGGACACGTTTGGGAAGTCAGGACATTTTGGCTGGTCCTCACTTCTTCAAAGGCTTGTTTGTGGATTAAGACTTGGTTTTCATGTTGAGATTAGAGTCAGGGTTAGGGGAAGGGTCAGGGTGTAGCATTTAGTTGTGATGGTGAAGGTAAGGGGCAAAGGAATGCATTATGTCAATTGGGGTCTACACAAAGATTGAAGTACAAGGATGTGTGTGTGTGTGTGTGTGTGTGTGTGTGTGCGTGCGCACGCACGCATTTATTACCCCATGCACGTGTGCTTGCAGTATAGAGCCCCAATGTCCACAGTGCAGTTTCCCCAGCAGCGTTACAGTTTGATTGCATGACCTCCAGTGGTGCTCCAGTCCATGACCTCCCTCCATTACATCACACAACAACAAACACACGAACACACACTCCCTCTATGCTCTTCTCTATACTAGAGGGTAGTGTTGTTACTGTTTAGTTTTCTCTTTATTTAAGGTTTACTCCAGTTGCATGAAAATAACAAAAAAAATCACATTTGAAATAAATAGAAATGTGTTTGTTGTGTTAACATCCTGTATCAGAGTTAATGTTGCACAGTTTTCCCTTCCCTCTTTCTTTCTCTTTGGTCCGCATATTAAAATCATGAGCGAGCCTTGCTGTGTGATGGTTTATTTTCAGCACAGGAGCAGAAGGGCACACACATTCAATGGAAGAAAAAAAAATACCCCTGCATGTTCTTCTTCTCAGCAGCTTGTTTGGCACTGAACGTCAAAGAAGCAAAATGCCACAGAGGAAAGCTTTGTCACTCTAGTCTCAGCAAAGTGGAGGGACATGACGGCTGCCTACACAAAAACTCGAGGGATGAAATAAACGGTGTGCTTTTGTGGGATAAAACTTGACAGGCGCGTTCCAGCTAATGAAATAACTTGCTGCTGCAGACGTAACAGACCTTGACGACAAATTCAGACATACACAGAGCCTCTTTGAAGAAGGTGCTTCACCTTTACAGCTATATTAAGAACTGAAATCATCCCTGGATGCTCAAATCATTTCAGGACTTATTCTGCAGTCAAACAGCTGTTGGCTGTAAGTGTAGGTGGATGGAGCGAAAGGAGCATAGTAACAACAGCAGAAAAGAGTTTTTCTCGCTGAGAAAACAAGTCATGCCCCTTCGTGAAGAGTGCAACAAATGTTTCGCTGAATTGCATTCATATGTTTTTTGACATGTCAGTGTAGAAATTGGCATCTCTGACTCTTCTGCTGCGAATGTCACCATGCTTGGAGAAAGCAGATGTAGAAAGAAGCCCTTTTTCTTTACTGACATCAAAATCTAACCTTTATTGATGGTTTGGATGCCAAACTAAATGGTCGTGTTGAAGTGAATTGCTGCTAACAAAAGGACATGTCTATGTTTAGCAAGTTTATCACCAAAAGAATAGAAACCACAAAGAGCACCACGCATCATACCCTGAAGACCACAACCACCAGGAGGGCAAATTATCATTGCCACAATACACAACCATGGGCTGAAATGCTATAATATGAAGTCTGTTTCTAGCTAAAACTGTTAGATTAAAACATATCATATAATTATTTTAGCACTCTATCTACCTGAAAGTACAAAGCTGTTAGCAAGCTAATGTTAGCTACATGTTAGCAAGCTAAGGCACTTAACACTGCATAGCTTTCGGAATTATCCACTTTCTTCTACAACACAAGTTACAGTGTCAAATGCTTTAGCTTAACTGAAATGTTGTTAGCTTAAAACTGACTTTTTATATATGACTTAGTGACAAAATGCACGGCAAACTAACTAATAACTTAACGTTAAATATAATATGTTTTCCTCATTGTAACAGCTGATGTCTCATGCCTGCAAATATTTGTATCCACTCATATTCTCTTAAAAGTTCAGTTTTTCGGTTCGGCAGCTTGTGTTAACCTAGTTATCACTTCTTTACCCTGTTAGTAGTGCATTTCACCATACAGCAGCTTATAGATATCTTACTGTTGTCTGCTAACAGACCGAATAGTCAAGGAGGCTCCTTCATTCAATACAAAGTCCTTGGAGACAGATGTAGGCCTGTTGTGTTCCCTTCTGATGGGGTCGGGCTAAAGTGCGCTCTGTCTCTTTTGGTTTGTGTACAACTGTTTTAAAGCCTTAAGTTTTTAGCCATTTCAAGTCCAAAAATGAAGAGCTGAGTCTTTTGAGTGTATTTTAGTACATCAAATGCTCAACAAGTTTTTAGATAGCCAAAATGTTCCAAATTAACATTAACCGAAAGCACTCTAAAAGGGTGAAAGTTCTGAGAAGAAAAGACATGCAAGCATTGTTGGGAGTGAGACTGTGCTGTCTTCTCATCTAACTCTCAGAATTTTCGAATTTCCTTAAATGTTGGACAACTACGTTAAGCTCATTTACATCGATAATTTTAACAAGATTTTAGGTTATGATGGAAGATGGGGCATGAAGTTCTAAGAGTGGTAAGATTTTCTTAATGTTAATTTTTGACATTTTCGTTTTTCATTGATTTTTGACATTTTTTACGGCAACACCACAAGTGATTGTTTTGCTTAGCACAATACAAAGCATGTTAAATCGAATACCCATCTTAATGCACACTGCTCTTTCATCTCAACATAAATGTGATTTGAATTGTCTGTGTGAAATGTGCAGCAGCTAAATGCCAGTTTTTTTCCCATTATGCTAATGCTGTAGCATTTAGCTGTGTGTGTGGGAGGGCCAGCAGCACAACAGACCTCCTGCGCTCTGCTGACTGCGACGCTGCTGCCACTTTAAATTCCAGCTTCACTGAGCATGTTAGGTGCAGGTAGCTCATTTACAAGTCAGAAGAATCCCCTGGTGTCCTCCAGCCAAAGAAAAATATGCAGAATATTTTATTCTTCTGTTTGGGTGCTGTTGGCTTGACATATATCAGCAGTTCACAGAAGGTTTCTGAAACTACAGAAGGTTTCACACTGAGAGAGGAGACAGAAAAACATTTGTGAGACCTGAATTACTCTGAATACACTTGAGTGGTGTCATTTGTTTGATTTAGGTGTAGAGAAATGTGGAAATGCAGTTGTAGCTGCAATAATCCATATTTGTATATAACAACATTTGAATGGCCATATGTAATGTGATGTAATGTGAAAAGTGTCATGTTGCTTCAAAAGCAGTAAGAACCCAAAATAAACTGATTTGGCTATTATTTAATTGCAATAAACAGATCAAAAGTATGCTAAATTGACATTAACATAATCATAATCAATACGATGCAGAAATGTAAAAAGTCTGAATTCATGTTTTGTCAGGTCTGTCTGCACAGGGCCGGTTCTAGCCCATTGGCTGCCCTAGGCGATATTGAGATTTTGCGCCCCCCCCCCCCCCCCCCAACCACATCCATTCCATGTATTCATTCTGATATAGGTACACTATGTTATATGTATTATGCTGTACACTAATATTTGATACATGAACTACAAGCAAGGTAATGGTCTCAGAACATTTTTATTTTTAGAAACTTTGGAACCAACAACAACTGAATTGAAAATACGAATATATAAATAAGAAAACACAGATCTTCATCAAATTAAGAATGGCAAAGACTGAAAATAAATAAAATGTAGACATACAAATGCAATAAAAATAAACATAAAAATGAAATTTAAATGTACATTTATATTTGATACATGAACTACATACAGGCAATATAATGGTCTCAACATTTTAATTTTTAGAAACTGGTAGGAACTTTACCAACAACAACTGAATTGAAAATAAGAATAAATAAATGAGAAAACACAGATCTGTTGATTGTAAAGACTGAAAATAAATAAAATGTACAAATGCAATAAAAATAAATATAAAATGTAAAGTACTATAAAAAAGTGTATACAAATAAATATAAAATGTAAAGTACTATAAAAAAGTGTATACAAATAAATATAAAATGTAAAGTACTATAAAAAAGTGTATACAAATAAATATAAAATGTAAAGTACTATAAAAAAGTGTATACAAATAAATATAAAATGTAAAGTACTATAAAAAAGTGTATACAAATAAATATAAAATGTAAAGTACTATAAAAAAGTGTATACAAATAAATATAAAATGTAAAGTACTATAAAAAAGTGTATACAAATAAATATAAAATGTAAAGTACTATAAAAAAGTGTATACAAATAAATATAAAATGTAAAGTACTATAAAAAAGTGTATACAAATAAATATAAAATGTAAAGTACTATAAAAAAGTGTATACAAATAAATATAAAATGTAAAGTACTATAAAAAAGTGTATACAAATAAATATAAAATGTAAAGTACTATAAAAAAGTGTATACAAATAAATATAAAATGTAAAGTACTATAAAAAAGTGTATACAAATAAATATAAAATGTAAAGTACTATAAAAAAGTGTATACAAATAAATATAAAATGTAAAGTACTATAAAAAAGTGTATACAAATAAATATAAAATGTAAAGTACTATAAAAAAGTGTATACAAATAAATATAAAATGTAAAGTACTATAAAAAGTGTATAAAAAAATGTAAGTACTATGGTATTTCACCATCAAAGGTTAAAGTAATATGGTATTTCACCATCAAAGTGTAATGTAGTATGTATTTCACCACCAAAGTTCAACACCAAAGTGTAAATTACTATGGTATTTCACAACCAACTGCTCACAATCGAACACGCCTAGCCTTCCTAATCGCGAATTCATCAATGGTGTCATCGAATGATATCTGGCTTGACACGTCTTGGTTTATACTTATTAGAGCAAGCCCATTGAGACGTTCTTGGCTCATTGTTGACCTAAGGTATGTTTTGATCAACTTTAACTTTGAAAAGCTTCTCTCTGCAGAAGCTACTGTCACTGGAAGGGTAGCAGCAACTCTGAGGGCGACCCACATGTTTGGAAAGATTTCTCCTAATTTCTTCTCGTATAAGAAAGTGAGAAGATCCATAGTGGTCATGCTAGCTTTTGGCAAATCAGGGAAATTCTGCATTTCCATCGCTAGTTCCCTCCCATCCAGGTCTGACTGCCCACCACAGCTCAGAGTTTGACTAAGTGCTTCACATTTCTTTGTGAGCTCTACCTCTGGGAGATTTGGGAAGTTCACAAGCACTCCAAACTTTTCCTCAACATCACCTAAAGTTTTGAAACGTTCCTGCAATGATGCAACCGCCACATCAACCAGCACATTAAAGAAAGACATTTCTAACTGTTTGAGTGCATCCCCCTCTGGCTCATCTGGCGATTCATAAGAGAACTGTCTTTTTGTCTTACGCAGCCTCTTCTGCTTCAGAGTAGTCTCAACATTCATCTCCTCACAGAGTTCTCTAGCTGATACCCTGGCTGAACTAAAACCATTTCCTCTGTAGGTAGTGAGAGAGGCTTCTGCAGTCTTAAGGAGCTGAAGAGCCACATCCAATTGCATGGACACAGACTGCAACATTTTGCTGGCATGTTGAATTTTGACAAGGATATCATACCAAACCACACTGCACATGCAAAATCTGTATGACCCTACCTCCTCAGCCAAGGACTGTGCCTCAGTTCCAACAATTCCATCTGTGGTACTATCCCTCACCTCTAGTAGAGCCTCTCTGACTTCTGCTGTCTGAAATCTTACAGCCTGGACACTATTTATCCGGCTTTCCCACCTGGTGTCGGACCAAGATTTCAGAGTTGTCTTAACATGCTGATTCAAGATAGCCCATCTTTGTGTGGAAGCAGAGAATAGTGTGAACAGCCTTTGTAAGTAGCCAAAATAATTTCTGGCCTCGGTTGAGCTTTTTGATGCATCTGCTACCACCAAGTTTAGAGTATGGGCTCCACATGGAACAAATAAAGCCCGAGGGTTTAGTCTCAGGAGTCTGGCTTGGACTCCCTTTGACTTTCCCTTCATATTTGCACCATTGTCATATGATTGCCCACGACAATCTTCAAAGGGAATGTTAAATTCCTCAAGCTTTCTCAGAATGAGGCTTGAGAGACTTTCTCCAGTGGAAGACTTCACTTCAAGGAACCCCATAAAGTGCTCTTTCACTACTGGTCTTTCTAGTATCTCGACAGTTCGAATTACAACCGACAGCTGCTCTCTGTGGCTCACGTCAGGAGTACAATCCAAAATGACTGAGAAATATTTTGATCGTTTTATTTCCCTAATCATATGCTGCACAATTTTGTCACCAATACAATCAATCAACTCATTCTGAATATCCTTCCCTAAGTATGTTGTGTGCTTTTCTCCTCTTTCCACCTCAGCAACATGTTGTTTGAGGAATGGATCAAACCTGGCCATGAGCTCAACCTCTTTGAGGAAGTTACCATTGTTTGGCTGATAAAGCTTTTCTGCGCTTCCCCTAAGTGGAATATTCCGTTCTGCCAATGACTGAATGATGGCCACCAACCTAGTCAGGACCTCACGCCATCTCCTCCTTTCAGCCTGAAGAAGTGCCATTTCAACTCTATCAATCGTCTGACCCCTTTCGAGACGGGTCTCCAGTTCCTTCCAGGATGACATGTGCTGTAAATGTTCTGGACTACTCTCATGACTTTTAAGGTGTTCACCGCAATTTTTCCAGTCATTAAGTCCACTGCTGATAAGGTTAAAGCTTTTCATTGAGAAGAGCTTGCAGCAGAAACAGTAAAGACTATTTTTGTCCTTTGAGTACACCAACCAGCTTCTCTTAACTTTTTCTCCATTCACTAACATTCGGTAGAAATAGTGGTGATGGCAACTTCGTCCATCCTCTCGTTTGGGAAAAGTAAAATCTGGACTGGTTTGATTTGGTCCTCTACGGACTAAGTCAGTCCTCACCGTGTCAGACATTGTTGGCCAGTCAGCAGGATCAATAGGTTCTCCTCTGACGGACTCCTGGATATCAGAACTTCTTGTGGGGGATAGGGTGTCTGCAGGCTGTAGTGTGGAAGCAGGGCCGGTTGTGTCTGCTGCTCCTTGACCTGAAGGCAAATACATACAATTGGTGTTAATCTTTAAATAGAAACAGAGTTTCTCTCTTGTTCATATGTTGAGAGTTATCACTGATCTTGTCATAATACAACAAGCAGTAAATACATCTAAATCATATTTTTTATATGTAAGATCAGTGGTGTTTAATGGAGTGAAAAATGATTAAAGCATTTGAAATTGGCATTAGGTGTAAATAAATTAGGTGTAATTGAATCATTGTTTTGTAAGCTTTTAAGTGTAAAGTAAAATACAGATTATTAAACAGACTTACCTGCTGCAGGCCCTGTGTCCCTGGTCTGTGTTTCATTGGTTGCTGTACTAGGTGTGCTAGGTGTGATGCTAGATGTCCCTTCCCCTGCAGCTGTATTCAAGCACAGAGTATAACCAGATCAGTGGAGTTCAATGAAATTAATGTAATGATTGAGAATGAGGTTGAAAGTCATAGTTTTACAATGACTGGAAGTGTGAGTTCATATTTTGACTGTATTAACGTACTCCTATAACAGATGATTATAGCTTTATTAATATTGTATGTATAATAGCCCACTACTACTAAAACGAATGCTATTACTACCAAAAACTATAATAAATAAACAAACTTACAAGATTCAGAGAGAGGTGAACCTGGGGGATCAGCTGAGCTTTCTTCAGGTGAGGGACTCTGCAAAAATCTCTGGAGTGCACCTAGACATTTTAAAATATAAAATAATATGAGCATAACACACCACTCACCAACACAATCACATTTATTACAATTGTGTATTCACATGTATCTACTATTTACATGACCGTAGAAGATTCTACATAAGCCATTTTTCCATAAGATTTCCAAGCAAATTAACTCATTCGTAATGTTGAGCCATATTTGAAGCACTAAAATGGTTTTCTATTCAACAGAACGATTCTAGCAAATCAAAATGATGTCATGTCCCTTTTAATGCACATTTTTCTATGGTTTTCCATCAACAGATATAGCGAATGGAACACTTCTAGCGAATATATCAAAGGTAGCGAATGGAACACTCTTGCAAGGTGAACGTCTGCGCTCGATCAAATTAAGATTTTCGCCCTAACTTGGTGAACATTCTGAGCAGGCGGCGTCACCATTTCCAACCCTTTTCCATCTGGATAACTCTCGTTAATCCACCGCAGTCTGGCGAGCAAATTAATTTACCACAACAAAACCGACGTTACATCTTTTAAAAGAAAAAGGGCTTAGAATAGAATTTGTCAGCATTTTTTTTCATAAACCTGACGTCTCCCAAGCATGCCACAACTTTCCACCTCACAATCACTACGTTTTCTCTGATTACTTTGAATGTTTACCTAGCTGGAAGGCTCGACAAATGTTAACTGATAAAACAAAAGAAAACTAGCTAGGGTACTTCTTAAAGTAGGTTGGCTTACAAGACTAACTCTAGGTTTTTCGTTTCCTTTAAAAAAACGATTTTGTTGCCTGTGAAAGACAGCTTGTGGATTAAGCTAGCGGGCTAAACGATAGCCCACAAGCATTCTAGAAATAGCTAATGCTAACGTTATGCCGTGATAGCTAGCTTCTAATGAAACGTCAACCATGAACAGTGAAAGAAAACACAATTTTAATTAAACTTTAGAACTAATGTCTGAGATGAAAATACATACCTCTATACTGTGCTTTCTTCTCCTCCTCCTCTTTTCTTCGTTTTCGCCCCTGTGCACCAGACAGTTTGGTCCTTTTCATTTTGCTCGTTGACCTTCTACGGCCGCTAGCGTGATCTAGTTCTAGTGTGTGACTTGCAACTGCATCGTCATGACGACGAGTGATGACACCCATGCACGTATCATATTTTATATAATATAATATTACATTTTCATTTGAAATATGGGTTGGGGCATGTTCATTTAATTCAATGAGGGTTTTATTGCCCATGCTTTTTAAAAAATGTTTCGTTAATCAATGTTGTTAAAACAAATGTGTATGCTTAGGGGCGCCACAAGGGGGCGCCCCCTGCCAATTTGGCGCCCTAGGCAGCCGCCTTGGTGGCCTGTAGGAATAACCGGCCCTGTGTCTGCAAGACAACAAGCAGATAACTTTAAAAATGCTGCTTTCTCAACAGGGTTTAGATCAGCCCGAGCTATGAAGGAGATTCTCAACGCCTGGTGGAGATCTGCACTCTACTGAATGCACTTTCCTAAAATGCAAATTGTTTTGGCTTTCCTGTCCAATAACTCTCATCTCATCAACTTTATTTCCTAGCCAAAACCGCAAAAAAGCAGATAAATCCACATTACACTACCTGTCCAGTGCCAAATGGCAATAGACCATGTTAGGAGATAGATAGTGACAACAAAAGAGTGTTTAGTAGCTCAGCAGCCACATTCTACATTGGATAATCAAACTGATCTTGTGTTGTGGTGAGCACTCTTGCCTCACAGCAATAGGATCGACTCCAGCTTGTGTATCTTCTGTGTGGAGTTAGCATGTTCTTCCCGTGTCAGTGTTGGTTCTCCAGGTCCTCTGGCTTCCTCCCACAGTCCAAAAACATGCAGCTTAGACTTAACTGGTGACTCTAAATTGCCTGTACACTGCAAAAAAGCCAACTTGAAATATAAATTATTGACATTTAGGGCAATAATGTAAGTTAGCACAACAAAGAAAGCCAGACGTCTGCTCAAAAACAAGTTTGTGAGTTGTTACTTATATCTTTAAGTTGGGGTTCACAACAAGGGACAATAGTTCTGCTAACTCTTATTTCTTTGTTGTGAAATGCGGGAAAGCGGTGAAATTCGGTCATTAGCGAAAGCTAGCAGCTAACTGACGCTAGCGGCTAACTGATGCTAGCGTTATGCTTGTTACAGATACAAGAGTAGCCATTAGTGTATCAATGCTAACTCAAAATTGTGGTCGCAACATTAGCTGACATTTCATAGCGGCGTTACAATCATGCCAATTTAGCACATTGCAGAACTTAGCAGAAGTAAGGATTAAAAATTATTATAACTTATAATGTAAAATTATAAGTTAGTACAACTTACAGTTGAGTTGACAAAAATCTGAATTCAGAGTTGGGCAAACTCAAAAACAAAAATTAAAATATTTAGTTTAATTGTCCAACTTAAAATTTTATCGAAGTTTGTTGCCTTGGAATTTTGAGTTCACCCAGCTTTTCTTTTTTTGCAGTGTACGTGTGAAGTGAATGGCTGTCTGTTTGCCCAGTGTCAGCTGGGATCAGCTCCAGCCCCCTGCCACCTGAGTTCCACCTGATAACTGGTAATATTCACCAGGTTATAATGAAAACAAACTGAGAATTAGTGCCAAAGCTGTGACTAGTGTGATGCTGTTGGGACAGTCAAACATTTCAAAGTCAAAACTGAGTTACCTCATTCAGTTTTCTTTAATTAAACAGTTCCCACAGCCATATAACTTATAGATGACCAATGTGACACCACATTTTATTTGAAATGATTTATTAAAATTTTAATGAAATTCTTTTCAGACTTTTACTGTTCAGTGGGAGCAGGGATATGAATGTGCTGTTCCTGAGGCTTTGGCCTCAATGAAAGAGTGGAAAGATCTGTGACGGAGTCTTATGTAACTGTGCAGTGATGCTGCAGCTACTTTAGTGCTGTATTATTATTCTCTGCTGTGCAGTCAACTAGAGCCACTTCTGCTCTCCGCTCTGCCTGAAAACATCAAAAGCAGCCTATCTCTCTTTTTGTCAGTCTCTATCTCTTTCACTAGTTTTATTGGACTTTCTTTCATTCTCTCTGACCGTTGCAATCTCATTCTCTATATCCCATCTATCAATTTTCTTTTTATTTCTGTCAGTCTCACTTTTTCGCACTTTATTTTCCTCTTTTATTCGTTCTCTCCTTGCTCTCTTTTTTTTTAACATTAGTTGAAACATGGATGGAGTAGATTGCCTGTGACAAGATAGGAATGGAGGTGTATTTCACTAGATGGAACTCACACAGACACACACACACATTGTGCACACTTTTATTATATTTTATACCCGCAGAGGAAATGATAAATATTTAACACTATCAGTGCCACTGTGTGTTAATATCTCATCCCGTCTGTTCCCCTGCAGGAGAGCAAAAGGTTTTTCTATTTCAAACACAAAGCTGGAGATGCTACCTCAACACAGAGGCCTGTGCTGACAGCTGGATAACACAGCTGGATGTGTCCACTGTGAACTATAGGTGATGACCTGCAGCAGGCTCATGCAGTACAGGTCAACAATAGAAGGTCCACAGTTTGTTGGTTGTCCATGATTTACTCACTCCATTTATTGTTGACTGTATTCACTCACCTATTCTGTCACTTGGCAAGTCATTTACGTATTCACTCATTCATTTTACTAACCCACTCTTTTCATTACTCACTCACTAAATACATTGTCTGCTCAGATATTTTTTTGGTTGATTTTTTTTTTGCTTTTTCCCCCATTTTAAAAGTCGTTTTAGTAATATCTTTCAAATTGTTATGATCTTAATTTGCTATTTGCTTGCACTGGCAAATTTAAAACACCTTTATGGTAACCTGTTGTCTTCCATCTGTACAACATTAGAGATTCAGTCTGTTGTGTGACTATCTGCTAAACAGTGGACAGCACTTACTCGAAACCCCAATTACTGGGGGATTATCTGTGTAATTACAGCGACCACTTAAAGTGCTTTTTTTACACTACAAATCATCATTCTCCCATTTACACACACATCCATACACTGGTGGCTGAGGCTACCCTACGAGATACCACCTGCTTATCAGTAAATAACCATTCACGCCCATTCTTTCACCATTGGCTCAGCATCAGAAGCAGTTCGGGGTTCAGTACCTTGCCCTTGTCATGTACGTCACTGACTGTTGTTATTAATTAACCTTGTTTTGTATGACGAAGAGAGCATGCATTTACACATTGATTTGCTGTAGTATCAAGTTACGCTTTTAGCCACCAGCTAACGGCAAAGTTGTGTTGCTATAGAAAAAAAGTATGAGCAGGTTTTGATAGGCGCCTTGTTTCTGTATGTCTTAGTTAGTTCCTGGGTGAATTTTTTTAAATCCACCACTTTAGAAATGGGGATCATCTACACTTGTCCTCATACTACCTCCACATAAAAATTGATCTAAATCACTATGAACAGTGCATGTGTACCAACAGGGACTTCATGGTGCACCTCATAAATTAAAGCAATACAGAATACCTAATCATTTGGCTAAAATCATTTTTTTCCCCTATTTTTATACCTTTAATTGTCGCCTAGCACATTCATTTGGGTTTATTCCTTTATATAAATAAAGACATTTTGTACATAAATTGATGCAGAAAGGGCACACATTGGTGCAAGTGGAAGAGTTATAAAAGACCCAGGTAATTTCATACATGGAAGTCAAGTTTTTGGGACCACTGAGGAATTTTCATTTTATTTTAGAAATGAACTCCTCCAACTCTGAATGCAGTTCTCTTTTGTTGTGTACAGCACTTTATAGGCACAGTTTCTGTGTCCATTACTCTGTGGGTTGAACTACAAAGCTTTTTTTTCTTTTAACAAACAGAGACAGCAGGGTGGAGAGTATAACAAGACTCAGTTGTTATACTGAAATGTACATTATGCTGACTTAATCATTTGAGCCATTACAGCCTTGCCGTAAATCCTAGCCTGACTATTATTTGAATTCCTACTTTTATAAGTTTTCAAAGAAAAATATTAATTGCTTCGCCCACTCACTAATTATATCACTCAGTCATGCCTTTGCTAGGAACTTCTCTGTTTTTCACACTCGATCTGTAATCATTAATGTAGCTTGAGTTCTACTTCAAGGCTCCAACAAGTTGAGATGAAAGGAATTCTGTGTTGTTATTGATTGCAGTATTATAAGATCATCACAGCTACTAACTTTTGAAATGTTTTCTTCATCAAAAACTTTAAAGAGGGCTAATTAAGGAGTGAAGTCACTTCTTAAGTCCAACACATGAAACAGCAGCAGTCAAACCCTAATGAGATGATGCAGTGATGCTCTCACTCTGCCACTCTGTAATTACAGTGTGGATCATGTCACAAATGCTCTGTTATTCATCAGAATCTGTCTCAAAGTTTAGAAAAATCATCATCATCATCACACTACTGTGGCCTATACGTTTCTGATTTGCTGTTGTGTTTTTTGATTTGTTGTTGTGTTTTCTGATTCGTCGTTGTGATTTGCACTTCAGGGCCACCGTATCACACACACACACACACACACACACACACACACTTGATACTTGTTTACCTGGGCTGCAGTTGTACTGCTAAGCAAACAAACATATGATCAGGGATAAAGAGGACTTGTGTAATAAGATCCCACAGTGAAATCAATACTGTTTCTCTTTGTACTGACACAACTTTGTTGTCAACCTGCTTGTCTATCAGCTGCTGAACAGCCAGGACAGTCAATTTAAATCAGTCTGTTCACTCACTGATAGTGTGATCTAAATTTACCAGGAAAAAATCCATATGAGGCAAAATAAAAACCCTTTTTATAGGTGAACCACAATTTAAATTTTCCTGACTCTATGTGTAAGGAAATAAATATTCACTATTCTACATATTTTTCCATATTTCAAAAGAGAAAAAGAGGAGCACTTTTTGGACATATTTGTGGCATCAGCTGACATTTGAATGAACTGTTAACTTCTGTGGTACTACTGACTGGAGTTATTCCTTTAATGGGAAAAACATGAAACTCCCAACTTCGGACAGCTGACACATTTTTCTAAGATTGGTAGCCGAATATCCATGTTGGATCCCATTGACTGTTGGTGAGCGGCCATTGCTGAACTATGATTTAGCCCAGACCTGGGCATTGGGCGGCCCACGGGCCACATCCGGCCCGTTGGCTGTCCTTGTCCAGCCCGCGTGAGGTTACCAAGAAATTAGAAATCAATATAACCGCAGTGCTTTTATTTTGAAAAAAATAGCAAACATTATCATTAGCACTAGAGCTAACAAGCACTTTTACTATAGTTAAGACAACAAATATAGCCACTAATATGTATGACAGAATAAAATAAACTCTAACAAACCTTGTTCCTGTCAGTCAGCCACTATAGAAGCCTTTTAGATACTTTATATCAACTTTATATGAATTACGACGCACTCGTTATTATTTACCGTTCGTTTTTTCATTTAACATTCAATATTAAAGCACCCGTTTTACACTGGACGACACGTTTTCAAAATAAAAGCATCACAACATTGTAAAACACCTTGAAAATGTACAAACATGAAAAAACAAGCTATATAATACAAAAACATAAATAGGAACCTTGCTAAAGGTCATTTACAGTTGTGTTTAAAATAAATGGAAAAGTGATATAGTGATTGGAGTATTTACTACTTTTACTGCAATGCTTGATTTACTCAACATTAAGAGTCTCATTATAACATGTGTTCCTATCAGTAGCAGCTCAAAACCAGATAATTTACTGTGTTTTATAAAGAGATTACATTAATATTGAGCAGAATTTATTTCCGAGTTTTGGTCAGGCCCCTGCAACCTTCGTGGTATTGGTCATGTGGCCGCTTGGGAAAATGAATTGCCCACCCCTGATTTAGTCTCTGTGGGCAACAGTTAATATTACTGGGGTACCTTTGTAGCCAGGGGATTATAACGGACAGCCAGGCCAAGACTTCCTCTCCTGTGCCCTGGTTATTGTTCACAGTCTGAGCAATGACTTGATACGCGAGTTGAGAGACAATGTTTATTACCAGATTCACTCAAAAAAAAAAACTTGTTCCCAGAACGTAATAAAATGATGGAAATAATTTCCACCTACATGAAATGCTTTAATTTAGCGAGAAACTATTTTGTTGAGTGAACAAAATGTAAATATGTTGGGTCAACATGATGCATTAATTACCAGCGGTCAGTCCAACTAGATTTGTAAGGGTAATTGTATCATACTAACGTAATTTTCTTGGGCCATTTAAACTTGTATGATATTATTAACAGTTACTTCATTTAATGGGGTAGTTACCACTACTTTTATATTGGTCCAGTACATGAATTAATTGTGCTGAGCCAACAAAACAAAGTTAGGTTGAAGTGGTTTAAAGATTTTTATCATAGTAAAATGAACATAATAGTAATTATTCAGAAAATAAATAATTTTTAAACACAGAGTTTTATATTCAGCAATTTAAAGATAAATGTCAACCTGTATAACCCCAGCTGGTGTCGAGTTTAGAAAAGAAAAACACAAAGCAAATTGGGTTGTTTTAACATAAATGATTCTAATAAATTTAAAATTGTTGCATTTTATGCTTAAACTACATGTTTTAAAATTGTTCAACCACAAAACATAAATGTATATAGTAGAAGCTACATGTTAGACTAAGGATAAGATAACAGACACCCAGTTTGCTTTTTTTGAGTGCTGTTTCTCTACATATGAATGCAGATACACTTTTAAAAGGCTAATAAAAAGCAAAATTGTCATCAGATAATATCCGATGAGCCGAGAGAATGCATTTTTGACTAGCCGTTTCTGCTCTCTGCATGCACTGATTAGCTGCATGCAACCAAACTACAAAACAGAAACTACGAAATCAGTATTCATATGCAGATATCATTTTAATGATATTGCCCAACTGCCAGCTTTGGTGACACACCAGAGACTGCTTTGCTTTGTTGCATGCTTGTAGTGGTTTGTTAACCCTTTGTAGGGCACTAACTGAAATACTTGCAAATTCAAAATTTCAACCCCAGAGAATATTGGAAGATATTACATACAGCCAGAATGTGTAAAAAAAATAAAAAACATACGGACCCGGGGGAGGGGGGTAATATTTTGAGAAAAAAGTTTATGAGATTAAAGTGGTGAATCTGCTAAAAACACTTTTTTCTTGGTAATCTGCGCCTTTTTCGCACAGATTCGCCAATTTAAATCTCTTAAATCTGCAGCTTTTTTCTTGTAGATTTGCCACTTTAATCTAGTAAATTTTTTCCACTAGGCTTATAATTGCTCTCAGAATGCTATGTAGCTGCACCAATAAGGATCAGAGTTTTCCCTACATTTATAACGGTCAAGCTGTTTTGGGCTGCACACCACAAAGCCGAGTAAATCTAAAATCAAAGTGGAGTGCATCAAAGCTAACTAAATGACTTAATGTTCCCAGATCTAATGGGTTTAGTTAGTCCCCAGTGGACTTCTTTAACAAGCTGTGTCTTTAAAACTTTGTGGGTGTTCATTTTTTTGTCTACACAGATATGGTAATATCTTTTTTTTTGTACACAAATATGGTAATAATGTAAAATTGCATATTTCTTGAGAGTGGACAAGATAATGTAAGATGTCCGTCCCTTTACCACATTTAACCTTTGTTGAACGTTTCAAAGTTGTATGCATGCAGGGCCTTCTGTACATCTGTATGTGTTGTCTGCATGTCTGTTCTTGTCTTTGATCTAAGTCGGGAGCTGGCACAGGCATACGGACCCAGCCATCGTCTCCCGTCCCTGGGGTTCGTGTGGCCGAACGCGGGCCTTGGGGGCCCTGGAAGCCTGGCCCTCAGCCAGCTACACTGAAATAAATAGAGCTGCAAATTCACCGGAACAGGTTGTCCTGCAGGATTAAGCTGTGTGTGTGTGTTTTTTCTGTGTAATCGTGTATAGCTATAGGTTGACTTTCATGGAGGATGGTGTTTCCTGCACACATTTACACTGTGACAGCACTGCTACACGTATACACATACATCCATCACATGAATTAATGGTAGGGTTGAGATATTGCTTTAAATGTAGATTTAGACTATCTAAATTGACTGCAGGTGCCTGACTGTGGCCCCGTTTCCTGTGTGGGCAAATTAACTTAAAAGGTTTGATCAATCAGAGCAGAATATATATCACTCACTGACACATGCAGCCTGTGTTCAGGCTCCACATGCAGAGTTATGTAATTAAAAGGGCCAGCTTCATAGCAGTGTGTTTCAAACGACTGACTCTTGCCTCTCTTTATGGAACCACTGTCCACCAAACACTATACTATGCAAATGCTTTGCAGAAAGTTGGTATGTAAATTGGAGGCTTCATCCTGCCTGCTATGAAATATGAGGACAATAACACACTGCACTTAATTCGATTTGCATAATGAATGTTTGATTTATCGGTTAAGGGAGTATAAGACAAAAGAGATGATTGCAAATTATCCTCGAACTCTCCTGTGGTTGTCCAAAAGGAATAATGGATCTTGCTTCTTCATCCCAGAGCTGACAATTAGTTTTGCAGCTCGAAAAATCTACACAAGATAGAATAAGAGATCTTTTCACAAACAACAGATGTGGTAATTAGTCTTCGTAGCAACATATGAAAAAAAAAGTGAAGGCTTAGTTCAAGATGCAATGAAAAGACAAGCAAAGAGAGCGAGAGAGCTCTGCAAAGAATCAGAAAGCATTCTGATTATCACACTGATTATTGCCCTGATATAGATGGCCTATTAGTGCTGATGAACAGCCTGCCAACTGTTGAGTATCAGCACTTTCTTTGTTTTATACAGTGGTGGGTTATACAAGGCCTTCTCTGCTGGCCTAACATAACCAGAATTCATGATCATAATTATGAAAAAGGTTCATTTAATTTTTAATTTTCTTTCCCTAAATATCTAAAAGTATTCATATTCTCTTCATGTCATATTATGCTCCTTCCAGTGCTGTTGTTTTTAGGTTAGAGTTTTTATCCAATCAGAATTCAGCTATCTTATGTTGCCAGGGCTGTATGAAATCTGCCCGGACCTTCAGAATCAACAATGCGGGCGTCTGTGCACTGTAAGTGAACGGGCAAATACAGTTGATAGATAGTTGCGATAGCCAATCAGATCACGAGTTGTGTCAGTAAGGCCCTCTAGCTGGCCTCACGTTGAATGTGACATTTACGCGTCCTGTGATTGGATATGGATACTTACTAGTTTGAGCCACGGCAGTGCTATGCTGATCAACAGAGTTGATCTGTATAGAGTTGGACTCATTTAATAAAACTATTTGGAAAGATAATTTTAAAGACCCTTTTATTTTTAAGTTTTGACAGTAGCATACAAGATATGTTTTAATTGCTGATGCGCCGGATAATAGCCCATTTTGTACACAACTGAGGTGATGCAATGCCTAGTAGTGCTTAAGTGTGTTTCTAACTACTCTCCAGTCCTGGTGTTATAAATGCTGGCATAATGAAAGGTATTTATTGACTAAGTTGGACATCACTGAAGGCCTAAGTGTGAAATGCACCGCCCGCCACTGGTTTTATATAAACTTTACAATATATATATCAAATAGAAATATGCTACATGTCTTGGGCATCATTCTATACATATTTTTTTGAAAATGAAATATGCGGGACCATAGAAGTGAAAGTGAAGTTCTGTGACTTTGAACCAAGTTTGGCTCCACAGCATGGGTTTTATTGACTGTCCCAGCAGGGGTCAGCAAGGTTTGAAGGGTTAATTTGAGACAATGTTGTCCTCTGTGTTTACTCTATCTAACTTCATCTGTGCTCCTCACTCTGAAGCCTTTCCACCTAAAGTCACAGACCACAGATTGATTGTATCCCAGTATGGTGCAGTATTTCTGATGCATTTCAACTAGACTCAACTGAACAGTTACACCGTAAGATGTAAATGCTCATAGTTATTTGATGTGATTTTACCAAGAGAGGGCTACATGACAATACCAAGAGATGGTACTTACTATATAACTCATCCAATATATCCAGCTGAGTTTTATATTAGCACATCAGACTCATTTTCAGAAACAATTTAACCAGTTTAGGAGGGAAACTTTTCTGCATATCTGCAATGATCTGAATGTAGGATTTACATACTAGACACAAAGGCTATGTTCACACTGCAAAATCCGTTTTTTGTTTTTTTTTTGCTTATATGTGACTCAGATCTAGCATCTAACACCAGACTATGTCAAAAATAAGGTGGTCTGGAGACCACATATACATTTCTCCGTAGAGGAGGCGTGGTTTACAATCGCCCAGAGCCGTTTATTGGGCGCTACGAATGTCTGTCATCAGCGTCTGTACGTAGCTCTTAGCCAATCGTATCAGTTTACCAGATGACGTATGTAGAGCGACAGAAACAACCACAACGACCGGGGTCTCGCTAAACCCCATTAGCTTAGCCACTAACAGGGCTAGTTGGTAAATTAGGCTTTTGCCAAATCCTGTTGGAGGTGAGGTTAAAACATCCTTTTTGGTGGTGATAAAGGAGTGTAAAGTCAAACGTTGTTCTCTTTTAAAATAAACTTTTGCTCTAAACTATCTAGAACACTGTCTACAGCTAGATCCAAAGAGAGCTTGGCGTCCTCTGCAGCCATGTTGGATCTGTAAGAAAACTACAAAACTATAAGCTTCCGTCTGTCAAATAGTACGCGTCATCGTCTCGCCGTCCTTCCCCGTTCTGTGATTGGATACCAAAAGCAGGGCGAAGAATCGGCCATGGACACCATGCCGCCTTGCAGTTCACAACGAAATCGAGTGTGCAAGGCAGCATGGGTAAACCCAGGCTAACTCAGATCAGTGTGAACAGCACTAATCTGTCAGGCTCCTACTGTTTCTCCTTGTTTTCCCTTCACTTTTTGTGGGCATGTGTCTTGTCTTGTGTGTGTTTGTCTGGAGCTGGGTGGAGCTGGAGATTACCACTGACCTGCACACCATCAGCCATCTTCCATCAAGCCACCTGCCAACAAACAGCCACTTCCACTCTTCCCTGGATTTCAGCCTGGTTCAGTTCACCACTCATCACCAGATTGTCAGCTTACCTCTGTGGTAGTGTGATGAACTTCGGCTCTGTAGTTTTTGACTTGCTACATATTTTTTCCCTGCTTATCTTGACTGTGTTCTCAGTTTTCAGTTCCTGCCTTTGTCTGCTCCCCCCCGGCCTCAAACAACCACCTCTGCCCGCTTCAACTCCAGCTCAAGCTCCAGCCAATCCACAATCATTAAGGACTTTGCTTTTGCAACTATGTCTTGGGTCCTGTTCTCTGCATCGTAGGTCCAGCTCTCATCAACCATGACAAAATCACATGTAATCCGATTTTTTCAAACAGACCTGTGCCCCTTACATATGTGGTCCTAAATGGGATACAGGTCATGTTTTCCAATGCGACTTCAGTTTGAAGTCATTTGCAATTCATGCGACTTTTACGTCACTCAAGAGCGACATGGTCACAATTCTGCACTGGCAGAAACTTGCTTATCACACAATCAATTGTTACAATCCCACCTTTCCTGGCTCCCACTTATCATCCAAATACACCTCTGTCCAGACATAGCAGCCACTGATGCACGAAAAGCCACTGTTAAAAATGTGCCCATGACTTCCATCGTAATTGCTGACTTCAGTAGATTCATGTTTACTTCTGTACACAGCGTGCTGCATGTGACATCATGTGATTGTTCTTCTGTACATACAGGTCAGTTCAGGACAGTGAGCAGTTCACACTGGAGTCTGACACATTTAAAAAATAAATGAACAGCCAAACAAAGAAATCTGATCCTTAGCAAAAAAATCTAAGTTGAGCATCAAGACCTGCAATGCGAACATAGCCATAGATGCATCGACTCTGAGATAGTTCCAATTAATTGAAGTGGCGTTGTTTAAGGTACATACCCACAGTCAGTGTATAAACTAGACGGCAGTTTTTTAGCCAATTAAAAAAACCTGTAACAGTTAAAGTCTACGCTATATTCACCAGAAGACACTCTTTTTCTTGGCCCCTAGTTTCCACAGATGTTTCCTCTCTCTCTTTCAGCACATTCAGTCTCTGCAAAAGTTCTTCTTTTCCTGCACAGTGCTGAGTAATACAGTGCACGGCACAGTTGCGATTATTTGTAGTGTTGTGATAGAACTTGATTCATCATTCTTTTTGGATGTACAGTAGGTGTGATAGGCAGGTAGTGGGCAGGTCAGACTGACGTCATAGACTCTGGTGGCCTTTCACTCATTGGCTGCTGCCTGTGTGGAAGCTTTGTGGTTTTTTATGCTGACAGGGACAAACGCTACAAGGGATGCTGAAAGCAAAACTGTTTGAAGACCAAACGATGTTGTCTCATACACCCCAAAAACGGGAAAGCCAAGCAAAGCTGCACCCGAGACCCAGAACGGTGATCAGGCAGTAAGCCAACCGTGCGTCACACAGATAGCAAAGGCTGCACTCAGTCAGCACAGTGAGGTTCCATGTTCATGCCTAATGCAACTTATAGTGACACTTAGTGTTGGGCTTGCTATCTTTAACTTATTAGGATTTACCATGAGCCAAGTTAGCAGGTTAGCACAGTTGTGTAACAAGACTGGTCTCCCCTCAAAAATGACAATATATGTATGTGTTTGTACAGGCAGCAACATACAACTCATATTTACGTATTAGACTTTCCTTTCCTGCCATCTTGCTGATTTAGAAAAGTAATCGATAATTTATGTAACTTTATGTAACTTCTGGCTCACGTTACCCTCATATCTACTTCACTTCTGGCATTTACGTGCATTTATTTACTTTTTAAACTTTCTTTCATAATGCCTAACCAGGAAGACCTAAACCTAGGTCAGTGGTTTTGTAGCCTAAATTAAATCGTCTTTTCTGTCCTGTCCCAGATCTTGACAGCATGCATACTGTACCATTTCTGCACAAAATGTTTTATCATGAAATTATTCAGAAGTGTCTCAGAAGTGATATTGGGTAATATATAGCTAAAGATAGGATCATTATGAGATGGAAGCCCCCTAATGTGCCTTTTAATAATCAATGGCTCGCAAGTGGCATGGTGTTATATAGCGACTGTTAATAAGGTCAAATCACATTTTAATGAGCAGAATACCTTAGTGAATACTCTAACTTATTGGCACTTATATCTCCTTTTCATTACTTAATTAGGACTTCAACCTGCTTTTGGTTCTCAGAGCACTTCTTA
Organism: Centropristis striata; assembly: GCF_030273125.1. Lineage (NCBI taxonomy): Eukaryota > Metazoa > Chordata > Actinopteri > Perciformes > Serranidae > Centropristis > Centropristis striata. The sequence continues at coordinate 8,814,950 of NC_081534.1, forward strand.
CTTATTACTGCTCATCTGAATTCATTCATTTTATGATTTGCTGATTGAACTTTGTTGTTCTGGGGATCTGAATCTATGTGACGCCATCATTCATGTCAAAGGTGTTTTATGTACTGCATGTACTGATAAAGTATACATGATACTGTGTATGGTCACGCATTTATTCACCCATTAATTTATTTAATCTTTGTTACAAAAAGTAATAATAATTAAAATGCTAGTTGCCTTTGTGTTGATATTTCAGATTGTCAGAAAACAGCCACACTAGTGGTCTTCTGAGGCCATACATGGAACATGCTAATATGCTTACAACAACAATGCTAAAATGCTAATGTTAAGGAGGCCTTAGATTTCCCTTGTTGCCCATCAGTTTAACACGTCACCATGCTAACATTAGCTATGTATTCATGCAATAAACACAAAGTACAGCAGCAGAGGGTGGTGGGAAGGAATTTCGGTTTTGCAGGCTCCAAAAATGGGGAGACACCCGGGCCAGCAGGTGGCGACTCCACTGGTTACAATGAGAGGTCAGATTGTTTAGAAGTCTATGAGAAAATGACCCTACTTCTCACTTGATTTATTACCTCAGTAAACATTTTCCTAATGAGTTTATGTTCTCAATCATTAGTTTCAGGTCTTCTTCAATTTAGCACGATGCTGATTTAGTAAATTATGTTCCCATGTAGATTAACATGGAAAATAAAGTAGGGTTTGCTATTGGGTGTTGTTACGGTGTGGTTGGAAAATAGCTAGAATAGCAGAATGGTGTCCTGTTTTGGTGTTGTCCTTATTTCCGTCTTTCAATGGAACTTTGATACTTTCAGTTTTTTCATGAAAGTTGTTGCCTTAAAATGTCTTTTCAGTTGAAAGAGACATGAATGAGTCAGCTCTTCTTTTTTCTGGCACATTTAGCTTTAAGCCTGTTTTTCATTACCTTAAAAGCATCACAATCAATACTTAAATTATTTACAGAAGCACTTTGCTAGCCAAGCTAGCTAACTAGAACTAGCATTAGCTGGTAACTTGCATCCTCCTAACAGCTAACTAAGGTCACTTCTGAATTGACCAATTTTTTTGACCGGTGCTACTTGTTCATAATGATTGCATAATATATAATAATGTTTGCCATGGTGACCAGTCACCAACTAGTATGAAGCAATCACATGCAATGTACATATTGTAAGAGAAAAACAACAAATTACTGCAGGAACCAGTAACTTTGGTTTGCTGCCTGGTGATGAAGTGAGGATCTGTGAGCACACTGCAGTCTTTCTATGGAACATAAATCATTCCTCTTGCATCTGCAACTGACTCCATTAATTCCAAGTGAGCAGTGTTGCCATTTGAAGTCCTCTCATATCGGAGGCCATAATGTAGATCCACTTCACTCCATTTGGCTTTTAGTGTTTGGGCTCTACACTATCTCTTACATAAATGCAGCTTTTGCAGGGGGAGGGATGAAAGGAGTGATGAATGATGAATGGCTGAGAAGGGAGGATGGAGATGGAGGAGTTATCGTTCAGTGAACCATTACATCTCCATCCATCCTCACCAGCAATAGAAATACACGTGTGTGCACTTTTGTATGCTCGTTGCTCACACAAATGCCCACACATGTAAATACAGGCACAAAAATATCCATCTATACTCTTGTATCATTAGAAAAGACATAGCGATGTGTATTTGTACTGCCCCAGTGTACTGCATGTGATTGTATGTGTGTGTGGAGTCTGGAGATTGTTCAGTCAGGCACCGGAATCACTCTATACTCAAATGTTCCATATACTGTCCATTAATTCAACTGCTTCCATTTCCCCAGCCTCTTCCTGCATTAGCATTTAGATTTATGTGATTATGTCAGCATGTTCTTCTCTTTGTGTGTTCACGTGCATTTAAATGTTGTGTATGTCAGCCTCTACCTGGGGGTTTACTCAGCTCCAGGCAGTCTGGATCCAGCACGCTCTGTTACTGAGTACTGCAGCAAAACTCAAATGTCCCTGCTGCATGCAATTGTTAAAGGCTTGATAAGAATGTCCAGAAATAATAAATGGTCCAGAATTTTTTTTAAAAAAGAGCGAAAGTTGATAGGCGAAAGGTCTCTCGGCGGCTCCGCTGTGCCCCGGCTCGTAGCGAGATCAGCGGCGTTACGGTAGTGGGGCTATTAGCCGCTAGTGGCGCTAATCACTGGCGTTACGGTAGCGGGGCTATTAGCCCCGGTAGCGGGGCTATTAGCCCTGCTACCGTAACGCAGAGAGACCTCTTGTTTATTGCCCATAAAATCAGTGGATGTGTGTGGCTGAATGACATGAGGGGGAATAAAGCGTGAAAATAAATAATCTTGCAGAAAGCGAGAACTGGAGAAGCAAAGCAGCAAGCAACACTCTCTCACAGACACACACACAACAACAAACATCAATTTCTGTCGCTCTACATACGTCATCTGGTATAACTGATACGATTGGCTGAGAGCTACCTACCTACGATTTTGATACATTCTTAGCGCCCAATAAACAGCTCCGGAGGATCGTAAACCACACCTCCTTTTCGGAGAAATGAAGGGCTGGTTTCCAGACTAGATCTCATTTGAGATTAGTCTGGTGTTAGCCAGGCTAGGTAGGAGCAGTACCAGAGACAACTTTGTAGGCCAGCATTAGAGATTTGAATTTGATGCTGCAACAGGTAGCCAGCGGAGCTCAATGAGCAGCGGAATGACATGTGACCTTTTTGGCTGGTTGTAGACCAGGACCGCCGCGTTCTGGATCATCTGAAGGAGAGCGTTGCAGTAGTTGAGTTCTGAGATGACGACCGCTTGTGTCAGGAGTGATGTTTGGCAGTGGCTGAATGCGCCCCTGGTTGCGGCTGTTGAACTTGCTTGCTTAAGAGGTCGGGGCACGTGATTGGCTGAAAGGTGGGAGGGCGGTGACAACACCACTGTTGATTTTCTGAAGTGAAAAGTCAAAAATAAACAATTTTGAAATAAAAATGAGAATAAGAATGAGACATTTCAAAATAATGACTTGAGGTTTTTTTTATTTTTTATAATTTCACAATTTCTTGTTTCATATATGTTTTTACACAATTTATTAATGTGATTATTAATTTCCTAATTTATAATAATTTCTAACATCGAACACTTATATTGAACATTGAGACACTACATTTATAATTATGACAATATTAGTGACACCTGTGCTTGTTTAAAAGGCTCATCAGCATCACGCCCACACAGGTGTTTCCACTTATTCTAATGAGACGTGTGCTCTGTATAATACTACAACAATGTTGAGCCTTAACAACAACACCAACAGGAGAGTGGGGAAGACAGTCTGTGCACACCCACGCTGTCCTGTGGAGAATAAAGAAAAAAAGAAAGAAAAAAAGACAACACCTGTGTGTGTGTGTGTGTGTGTGTGTGTACTGTGGGTGTGGAGTGGCTTTTAATGCTGAAGATACACTGTCCAATCAGAACCACTGTGATGTCACAGCCTTTGAAATTTTGACCCTCAATACCCCCAAAAGGTCAATAGCGTACCTGTTGTTGTGACGGATGATGCTGGATGAGCATTACAGACAGAAAAATATCTGCTCTGCACATATCTGCTCCCTGAGTTGTTTACTGTCTCCAAACTTAAAAATCTCACTGTCACCCCCCATTGATAAGATGGTCTGTCTGCTCTGCTCTGCCAGCTCTCTATCTGTTCTTATGTAACTAGCTTCCCATGTGCTACAGTACGCTCTGTGTGTGCTGATTACCCGTATACACACACACACACACACACACACACACACACACACAGAAGCGCTAACCTAAACAGAAGCTTCCCTGGAAAACAGAGGTGATTATTATTTAAAGAGGGATCCATTAAACAGAAGACTCCCACTGACAACAAGCACACTTGTCCCTTTCGGTAAAGCCTGCCTCGGGCACTTTATGAAAAATGATGATGGAGCTGGATTACAAATTTGATATAATATTACATAAGTTAAAAAGAAGTACACTCAACCAAGCATCTCTTTGTTGCTATTTCTAACACTCCCAGTCTCCTTTACCAACAACAGTTTGACACTCAACTGATATACAGTGAGCACTTAGAAAAACATGCAGTTTGTACCACTCATTTAAAAGTTTTATTAAACCTTTCCCCTCAGCATATAACCATTACGTTAAACAAAAAATGATAGCATTAGTGTCTGAAATTATGAATAGGAATTACTGAGCCTCTCTTATTAAATCTAAGCATAGCCTAAGCATAGTGCTGATCAAACATCGCTGAATGTGCGGTTTAGAACTGGTGAGAAGAAGATTAATGAGTACACAGCGAGACATCACAAACACAAAACGCCAGCTAATTAACTCTATAATGTTCAAGGAAGAGCAGGGAAAAAGTTGAAGGAAAATAAAAAGATTTATAAATAACATGAAATAAAAACTATTTTATATATATATATACAGAAATAATTGAGAAATGTATATGCAAGACATTTTGGTTTCCACATCACATTTATTTTTTTAAATGACATTGAATTATATATGACTAAATAAAATTTAAAAAAACTTTTTTTCCTTATGAAATAATAATAAAAATAAATATACACATTTTAAAATAGTCATGATTTAATTAAGAAATATACGTGAAAATAAAGAAAATGCTTATTATTTTGTATTCTTTTCTGAGTCTTTATTTTCCACATTTATTTATTATTTTATTTATTTATATTTCTATTTACACATTTATGTTTTTTATTATTTCACAGATGTATTCTTGTATATAGTGCTTCGTTGACTAGGCCAGTAAAGCACATTTGAGAGCCAGAAAAGATTAAGATAAATAGTAGATGTAGCATCTGTGCATTATAGAAAATCATAACTGTGCTGCATAATTAATTTGAGAGAGCAAAATAGAATGTACTTTTCATACACACCCACAGAATATAATACAATGCACCTCCAGGAAGATTAAAGTGTCTTTGATTAGGCAGTAAAAGCCGCAGTGACTCACACTGTGAATCACTTTCAACCTTAAATTAAAAAAAAAAAAGCCATAAAACACAAAGTGCCTCCTCTTCTCTTGTATGTTGTCTGGGATGTTCCCACGTGAGTCCAGGCACTCTGTCTGCTGGCGCTCCTCTCTCTGATACCATCAGGGGCCGCAGCACCAACCCCGGTCGCTGCAGAGAGTAACACACTGCCACGGCACACACGCAGGGAGGAACACACCCATAACAGAACACACATGCAGCGAGCGACGCAATACGCCGGCATGAGCAGTGCTCCAACATGGGTGTGGAGGGCACCTGAGCCATCTGTCTCTCTAACGTCTGTTGGAATGTATGCCTGCATGCACACACAAACACATGCTTGCTTTATTATAGACAAACACACACTTGCATGGATGTATATACAGTTTAATGCAATTACAGGATTCCATATGCAAATCAATGCATGAAACACATCACTGCACATAAACAGTGACATATAATGCAGGCATACATGCATGAAAACCAGACTGGTCTGGACTGACAATATAGGGCATTTGTAGTGGCAGCAAAATATGACTCATATTTATGTTTTAGACTATCCACCATTTTTGTGACATATTAATAATGTAGTCGTACTAGTTTTTTGCCTTAAACCTAGGTCAGTAGTATTGTAGCATATGTTTAATTACGTGTGTGCTATTTTTAGAACGATCCATGGTACTGTGAGCCATGAAACACTCATATGGGTCATTTTGACAAATGCTCATATGTGTCGTTATGGGTGTTATTATTACTATTATGTCCTTTAGATTGAGGACTTGTTGATGAGAACATAGAAAAATTCAGAATAACAGCTATGCAAACATACATTTTTAGGAGCACAGACATGTATAGGCATGCAGTACATTTATTCATTTATTACTTTTTTGTAGTAATGGACAACGTTGCTAATAAAGCCAAACATCAAGTAAGTACAACAAGTCAAGACATAGTAAACCAGCTAATATTACACACTAGTCCAACAGCATGACGACTAGCTCGGGCCAAGCATGGATTAAACACATGGTAGACTGTGTGTCTGGGGGGCCTCCCACCTCTAAGGTCCTCCAAAATTCCACCACAATCCTACTCGTCCTGTCTATTTTTCAATGAAAAAACATATATATATGTGTGTGTGTGTGTTTGTGTGTGTGTGTGTGTGTGTGTGTGTAATAGAGTATGGGTGTTATTGACTAACGGTCATTTCGGTCCTTTAGATTGAAGACATGTTGATGAAAACATAGGAAAATATACAAAAATGCAGAATAACAGCTATGCAAACTTACATTTTAGGAGCACAGACATGTATAAGCATGCAGTACATTTATTCATTTATTGCAAATGGTTGAATTAGATTCGGCTAGAAAAGTTTCTGTTATATGAGGGAGCTCTCAAGGAATCCGAGCAACAATTAGGATTCTGCTGTTAGAACTGATCGGCCCTTTGACACAATAATGGGCATTAAATTTCAGTTAAGAACAAACAAAGAAAGTCGGATTGCATAGAAGTCTGTGAGATAATGAACCTACTTCTCACTTGATCTAGTACCGCTGTAAACATTTCACTAATGAGTTTATAGTCTCAATTGCTAGCTTCAAGTCTTCTTTAACAGAGTATAATGTTCATTTGGTGAATAATGGTCCCATTTAGAGTAAAATAGATAAAGCAGAGTATGCTTTTGGGCGGGGCTACCTTGTTATTCGTCATGTCAATCAGGATAGAAGCCTAGTATTACGTGTTCATGTTGGTGTGCATTTGATTAGCTGTGAACTTGTTTTTGGTTAACTGTGAGTTATTGAAGCTTACTTGGTTTTTGTCAAATCCACCCCTTTGTCCAAAATTGTTAATGCATTGTTGGTTTTGTCTTAAAATGGGATTTGTTGACAATCAGATAAATATATCACCATCCTGATCAGTGTGAATTAACTTCCTAAACTTACCCTGGTATTTTTCACATTTTTCCCGAATACTAAAACCTGAAATAACTTAATAAGAGAAATAGGTATGTTTCTGGTCTAATACCTGAAATGATTACCTGCCAAGTGACAAAGCCCACAGGCCTAGTTAGGAAGTTTCTCGTCCTTGCAGCGTTACTGTTCAGTGGACTCAGTGCTGTCATAAAGGCTGCTGATTAAATCATTTTAATCTTCTCTATGGCAACATTGTGAAGTGGGCGTTGATAGACTATACATCCTATTCCAACCTGTCGTTCATCCTGATTGTGGAAAAGAAGGAGCGAGGTCTCTGATTGCTTGCTTGGCTCTTTGAATGTAGGTCAAGTGCTGTGCGTTTGGCTGCTTCCGAGCTTGATTAGGGTTTTATTATTCAAAAACAGACCTTTTCATGAGGAGATTTAAGACTCGAGAGGGAACTGACGACATGCAGAATTGGAGACGGACTTCCAAGCCGTGGTACAATTTGGCAGTTTCCCCTTAATGCTTTCCCTCTCATCTCAGTTGTTGGAAATATTGTGAAGATTACAGATCCCAAAGAAGAAAGAACTTTCTCTCCCCACAGAGTTTTGACAGGATGACAAGCTGGTCAGGACCACGCAAAACTTGAAATAATTTCCTGGGCTGGGAGTCTTTGATAGCTCGGTGAGGGGGCAGTGAGTGACACAGACCAAAACAAGTGTTTCCTTTCAGCTGGTAGCTTCTGCCTCTATGCGCTGCTCCACTGTGTTCATGTGCAGCAGAGACACACTGTAGCATGCACACATTGAGACAAACATACATGTACAATAACACTAACACACACAGCGTGCTGCAGATGAGAACAGGAGAAGTGCGCTTTGAATTATTGAGCCAAGCTGATAAAAATAGGTGTTCAAAAGAGGCCCTATTAAATATTCAGAGCCGTATCTTACTGTAAGCAATTCATGGCTGACAGTGGTGAGCTCTTTCTGGGCATCCTTCTGCCCGCTCATTTCACAGATGCAAAGCTTGAGTGAGAAACTCCCTCAGGAGGAATATGATTTACATCACAAATTATGTTTCCTAATGTTTTGGCTTAAGATGAAAAAGCGTTACACGGATACACACCACCGACCAAAAACTAAAAAGTTTGGGTTTGGTTGTTTTGGTGCTGCATTAAATAAAGAATGGAAATGAATAAACACAACTGACAGTTGGTTTTGATTCTCTGTTCTGCTTTGATGTTCTGCTCCCTGATTACACCAACACACAGAACAGCTACAGTAGTCACAACATTTTATTGTTCATCCATATTTTTCAAAGCCCTTAAAAACTGTATAATTCTCTATAACATTAAAAAGAAATATACTTTTGCCGTAACTAAACTGTGCGCTGACAGCATGTAAAGTGCTTCAAAGTTTGATCGAGTATATTCTTCAATATGTGAGTATACTAAACAAAGTGCAGAGTGCAGTGAAGTTTTTACACATATAATTATTAACACAGTCATCAATATGAATAGCATGAACATGTACACATGCATTTGTTATGATTACATCACTTATTATCAAAAAGTAATGGACAACATTGCTAATAAAGCCAAACATCAAGTAAGTACAACAAGTCAAGACATAATAAACCAGCTAATATTACTCACTAGTCCAACAGCAAGACGACTAGCTCGGGCCAAGCATGGATTAAACACATGGTAGACTGTGTGTCTGGGGGGCCCCCCACCTCTAAGGGCCTCCAAAATTCCACCACAATCCTACTTGTCCTGCTTATTTTTTAATTAAAAAAAGGAAAAAAAATCAAATTAACACATAATAAACACACTTTTGGTTAAAGAGGTAAATCTTGTGATTGGTTGGCTGCATCTATTGAGGTCAGGTGACCATGAGATTTTCATCATGAGATCTTGGATAGCAGGATGTTGGAACTTCTGTTGATGACTCACTCATTTTTGCTAATGTTAGGCTATTGCATCGTTGCATCTCTATGGCATGGTGTGTGATATTCTGTATGACTTAAAATAAAGCCTACCCTTTTCTTTAGATTTTCTCTCTGATTAGGGACCTTCAGACTAAATTATATGCAGAGTAAATGACTGTACATTGAATAGGACAAAAAAAAACCCTAACACATTTATAGATCACAAGTAAAAAGTAAAAACTGTTATTATACAACCACAGCTACAGTTTATGACATGAAGCTTCAGTATGGTGGGTTTCAACAGCAGAACTAAATGATGGTATCCAGTGAACAGGAAGTTTTCAAAGTCAATATATTGTCTTTTCTCCTCAAACACATGCTGAAGTCAGGGTTTGTTCACACAGCTGGAGGGCTCAAGCTTCTGACCTGATTATGTAGCTACGGCTTAAGACTGCTTACAATAAGTTTCAGGCATACAGTAGCAGAGCCACTAAACCAGGATTCTCTCCCACCATAGAAGAAGATTGTCTCAACCAGTTTGTGACATTTTTGGAATCTTTCTTCAACTTGCATGCAAGTATCAGAGAAGCACACCTAATTACATTTAATCACAATCAACCAATATATTGAAACATGATAAGACATTAGCATGAAATAAATTACCACTATGTCGGAAATGTCAGATCAATTATATTAATGTACTCTTAGTCCCTTTTAAAATGTCAAAATGTGACCGGACCTCTAGTTGACAGCTTTGACCCTGAAGAAAACCGTGCAGAAAAGCCAGCAGCATCTGCCTCATCAAAATTCAGGCAGCACGCCTGCTCTAATCCATGGTTGTTGTTCTGAGGTCAACGTTTTCATAAAGTCAGCTTTTTTTCCCTAAAAAATTTGAATGCAAATTTACAGTTGAAGCACCCTCTGAATTCACCTGAGGTTTAGGGTGTATTCACACTCAGGATTTGGTTGCACCAACTAATAATATAATGAATTACTATGTTTCTGTGGAAATTAAAAAACTCTTCAAAATAATAGTCTTTATTATTAATCTGGAAATGTCTTACTAAGTTTTAGCCTTGCTTCCGACAGGATTTGGGAAAAGTCTAATCTACCAACTAGCGTCGCTACTAGCCCCGCTACTATCGTTGCTATTAGCCCCGCTACTACCACCGCTACTAGCCCCGCTACTAGCGCCGCTACCGTAACGCCGGTGATCTCACTACGAGCCGAGGGACAGCTGAGCCACCAGAGACCCGCAGCAGCTTGTTTATTGCCCATAAAATCAGTGGATGTGTGTAAAGCGTGAAAATAAATAATCTTGCAGAAAGCGAAAACTGGAGAAGCGAAGCAGCAAGCAACACTCTCTCACAGACACACACACAACAAACATCAATTTCTGTCGCTTTACATACGTCATCTGGTATAACTGATACGATTGGCTAAGAGCTACCTACAGACGCTTATGATAGACATTCTAAGCGCCCAATAAACGGCTCCAGAGGATCTTAAACCACACCTCCTACGGAGAAATGAACGGTTGGTTTCCAGACTAATCTCATTTGTGATTAGTCTGGTGTTAGCCATGGCTAACATTCAAAGGCAACTGCTAGTAAACAGATCAGATGCAACACCACAGCTTCACAACTTAAAGGTGCAGCACGTAAGATAAAGAACTTTTCTAAAAATGAACTTACATTTTCAACAGAATGTGAGGAAGGAATAGATTTCAAACATTTTATCAAACATGTCTATGTATTGTGTTGCAGAAACATCTACTGAAATTAGCATGCTAACCAGCAGGGCACCAGTCTTTTGGCCGTTTCCATTGGGGTAAAAAGTGGCTGCTGGTAAAGCTTCAGGTCACGCCCTCTCTAATGGCCGTTCACTCGGCGTTTCTCCATTACAAAAAAAGGCCCCAGAGGAATTTTTGAGACTGTGGAGGTGACGTATGGTTTTCGATCGTCATGTAATCGCTTAGCGATAGTTTCGACCGTGTCGTCACATATGCAACAGATTTAATATGGGAGACGCACCAAACGTAAACAATAAGGAAGGAGACGCCGAGATGGAAGGCGCAGAGCTGCTGTGTTCATGCACATGGAGGCGATGAGAGGACTACTTGCTACTTTGCCGGCTTTTTAAAATGGCGCATGTTGTTGTGGGGTTGAGTACTACGTCACCTCCCACTTATCGTTCTATCCAATCATCAACCAGGCTTTTTTCAGGGGAGAAAAATGGCCCTGTTCAACCTTTTCAACAGAGCCAAAACATTGCTGGTCAAACGGCCACTACGTGCGGCTCCCATTCAAATTAGGGGCGTTTGGGTGTGGGAGACTCTCCTCATTCAGGGTATTCAACTATAGTGTAACACGCCTTTTGAAGCCAATATGAAATAGTGGTGAAACGGTGGAATGACAATTTCCAGGTCCGTCATGTGATGCCCCTAAAAGACTTACATCACTATAGACATGTCTGTATATCAGCGGTCAGCGGTTTGGGCCAGTCCTGTTAGTTTGACCTACCCATCCACTCTGAAATCATCTGTACATGGGTTTTGTCACTTGTTTTACTACGTCACCATCTCCCTCCTTTCCGTCCTGCCATAATTACAGTGGCTACTGGAGGTCAAGGTCTTACAACAAAAGAAAAATGGGTCGCGGTAAGTTGTTTGCACAGGCGACCTATACAACCATTTTTTGGGGTGAACACCATCTGTCATATACTAGCAAGTTAACTTTTGTTACTTCAGTGAAGCAATAGCTTCACGTGACAGCTCCTGGGTAAAAATATCTAGTAACATCTAATCTCCACATAAAAACTAGTTTGTAAAGTTAAAGACCTGTCTTTGCTCAAGTGTCCTCCCTTATATTATTCCGTTCATTTTGCTGCAGAATCAACAAAAACAAATCCAGATATCTGTTTGCATTTGAAGAAAATAATCACAAAGATAAGACAAGGCTCTTGCCTCATGGCGCCAGCAGCCACAGCACAAAGAAAAAACTACTTTACTTTCTTTCAAGTATCAACACCTACAGCTTCCCTGACACGTCACATAGACACAATAGAAGGGCTGTTTACTCTGTTACATAATTACATAATTTCACTTCTATATGAACTCCTACACTACTACATGTATATATATGTAGAAGCTGCCTTAGAGAGTAGTCTCTGTACAGTCTTTAAATTCAGGATTATAGCAAACAAATGCACTGCAGGGATTTTTCTGCTGCACATCATTATTGAACTACTGCAGCGTTTCTGCTTCATCTCAGTCAGATACCATCAGGAAAATATCAGGCTTTGCTCTCTTTTTACTTATGAGACAGTGCAGTGCGTCAAGATGAGTTTTGTGTTCAAATTTGCTAACTTTGGCAATAATACAAGCCCTGCCAAAATTAGTAGGTCTAGTTATAGTTTCTATTCTATTATAAAGCCTTTTTAGGAACAAGTTCAGCATATGAGATCTATACATTGACGAAAATATTATAAAAAAGGCGCCACTTAAATGTGTTTTGCTCCCTTTTGGTTGATGACATGATGACTTGAATGATTTGTCTGTCTTATTTTTATGTTTTCATTTTATATTAAATTAATATAATAATATAATATAATATAATATATAATAATATAATAAAACATTAATATTAAAAATGTTGTTGATGTTTAAAAGTGACGTAAGTTACCTAAACAACATAAATTACGTTTAAAAAAAACGTGATTCACAAACCGTCAGCCACATAAGTTACGTAAAAAACTGAACTTACATAAAAAGTAATTTATTTCACATGAACCCCGAACACGAACCCTGTTCTCCACCATTTGTCTGATCCCATTGACTTCACATTGGTATTGTATATGTGCTGCTGGCATGTATTTTCCACACATTAGATGCCACCAGCATGTTAAAAACATGCTTATTTCACATGATTATGTAAGATCGGGCTTGCTAAATGTTAGGCTAAAGCTAACTTCTCATTAGCTATCGCTACCCAGCAGTTTCCTCACCATTGTACGGTCTCTCCAAATGAATTAACTACGACTGTGGATCACAACTCATAAATAGAGTATGACTACTACAGCATCATTTTCACAGAATATGGCTCAAGCGTGGCATTACCGTTAGCTAAGGTGCTAACGGTAATGCCATGTTGTTCTGTATGTGTTGCATTATAGTCATTTTATACATCCCATGTTAAACAAGCCACAATACGCCAACTATTAAACATATAACCAGCAATTATTTCCATTACAACAACCAATACAGTATATCGTTTCAGAATAACTATTTCAACTATTTTGTGTCCTTGCATCAACCACAGGAACCTGACCTGCCTGTCATATGTGATGAACTGCACATATACCATAACAGCAGGTTCAAAACCTTTTACATGTTCTCTGCAATACTGAAACACTGGTATGCGGAGGAGGGAGAGAGAAATGAAGAGAGATGTGTTAGTGTAAGAAAGTAAGACGGAGACACATGATTAGGTGTAATAGAAGAAAAAGAGGCTCAGTAGAAAACAAGGGGGCTATGATGAGATGGTGTGAGAAAGGTCCAAGGTGACATGGCCATAGGAGGAAAGGAAGGAAAGACTTGCAGGGGGAAAAGGAAAAGGAGGGGGGAGATGAAGGTCGCAGGGAGGGTTGTGTAATAAGAGGGCGAGGGAGCATTTGAGGGAGTGAGGGATGGATAAAGAGCGGGAGAAACTGGGGAAAAAACGGGAAGAGGCAAAGGAGTGAGAGACAGATACATAAAGACAAAGAGGGAATGATTGAAGAGAAAGGAAGGCATAAGTAGAGTAGATGAGGGAGAGACAGAGGAGGAGAGACACTGTTAGTGTGTGTTGCAGAGGAAAGAGAGCGTGAGGGGGGAAGCCCGGCAGATCTTGTCTAGAGGGGAAATTGCATTGCTAAGGATTTATTGCTTCAAGTGTAATTGGGTTCAACCAGCGCCAGGAGAGAAAATCCATTGAAGTCTTCTCTCCGGTGCAGTAGAGAGCAGGTTACTGATCTGCTGTGACTCCCACATATACTGCTGCAGAGCAGACGAAGCAGCCCAATCATCTCTCCTGAAATGAGCACACCTAAATAGCACAATAGCAGGGGGGGCTAATAAAGAAGTCCCATAATTTAAGATACTTAGCAGCTCAGCTTGCCATCCTACTCAATTGACTCAGAGCTGCTTTGTCTCTGATGGTGGTTTGATTCCACCCAAGTGCATTCTGCTATTATGGGCTGTAATATGAGCTCCATTGTTGAAGCATATTGCTTTAAAATTTGTATTGAATTTCCCAGTATATACAAATCCAGGTTGTAGGTGGAAGAAGAGAAGCCTGCATTACTGCAGTGGCACCTCATTTGTAAACATGCAGGAAGTGATTTTACATCAAAAATTAGGTTTTAGGTTTAATCTACAAAACTTCTCAACAAAAAGCATAGACTGTAATAAATGAACGTAGCCACCATGATCTTTACCACTGGTTAGCATTCATAGCTATTCAAATGTACACAGTGATTGACAGGTCACCATGGTAGATCACAGGGTAGCTACACCCTGAATCATATGCTGCTTTATGTACATTTTTTTTAATTTACAAAATCAACATCATGTTGCACTGAAAGAATTCAAACCTGTATGGAAAATGTTTACTGAGGTAATACATTTACAAAAAGAAGAAGAGTAATTTTCTTATAGACTTCAACAAAGTCAGAGTTCTATTTACAGCCAGTGGAGTCGCCTCCTGCTGGCCATTAGAAAGAATGCAGGTGTAAAGAAGTTTCACATTGGCTTTGCTTGGTATTTATTTCTTATCAAAAAGCCACGAGTAACATTAGCTAACATATCATTTAATAACTTAGTGAGCATGTTGAACATGCAACAACTATATGATAGGAGCTAGATGGATATTATCAGATCATATCAATAAATCAGCTTTCTACTGGATTGCTGTGTTGAAAAATGGAAGCAGTTAAAGACAAAAATGCTTTTTTACTGTTACTAATTTACTAATGTAGGTACACAACTTATTTTGATATGGGAATGTTACATATTATACCTTTAACACACTACAAGACAGTAATTCTACTTGAAGTGTTGAGCAGAGAACCATGAATCTAGATCAAAAGAGTGAAAAAAATGTGACTTTTAACGTAAGTGATGCATCTCACCTGTGGGCTCTCTTAGTTCAGCCACCGGATTTATCTGTACCGCAATATATCCACATTCAATGCTACTCCAGCAACATCTCTCTGAAACAAACCAAACTGTGGCATATATAGTATGCAGATACATGACAGTAACATTATAACCTTCTACACTATTGTATTGGAAAATAAACTGCATACTATAACAGATTATTCACCATAGAAATACAGTATTGGACACATGCAGAGGCTCTGTTTCATTCTGGGCAAAAAGAGAGATGCAGAGCTCTCATTTGAATGACAACAGAGTCGTGAGACAGCCAGTCCAAGAAGGGTTTCCTGGTGCAGCACAGGAGGGGTTTTATGTATATGTGTGTGTGCATGTGTGTGGGTGTATATGTGTGTGTGCATGTGTGTGTGTGCATGTGTGTGGGTGTATATGTGTGTGGGTGTATATGTGTGTGTGCACATGTGTGTGTGCATGTGTGCGGGTGTATATGTGTGTGTGCATGTGTGTGGGTGTATATGTATGTGTGCATGTGTGTGGGTGCATATGTGTGTGTGCATGTGTGTGGGTGTATATGTGTGTGTGCATGTGTGTGGGTGTATATGTGTGCGCTCACCCCACCCGCCACTGCAGTGCGATTCCCCTCTCTCACAAAGCCACACTGCAGAACAGAGGAGGTCTGGCTCTGCATACCAATCAGAGAGGATGAGAGACAGACAGCTAGAGAGAGAGAGAGGGAGACAGAGAGTGAGGAAGAGAGAGAGACGGAGGTGCTGTAACCCAGAAAGACAAAGAATAAGAGATGAAAGAGAAGAAGCACCTCTCACCCACTCTCCGTCTCTCCTCGTTTTCACCTCTGCAGTCAGCCTGTCGTCCCGCCTGGCCGAGCAGGTTACAGCTCTGGAGTTCATACAAAGGGATTCTCCTTTTCCAGGCTTTCCCTGCTGAGGGAGGAGGAGGGGGGGGAGGAGGAGCAGGGCAGGTAGCTGGAGACGCCTGGCAGTCAGGTGGTGAAGCACGGCTCGGTCTTGATAACAGTATTGACTGCTTCTAAAAATGGAAGAGGCATTGATTGAAGCTGAGGGAGTGTCTGGTGTAAAGGACTGGGGACTGGGGCTCAGGACACTAAGCTGGAATAATAACTTTCTTAATTCACTTTATTGGAGCAGGTGAGAACAATGTCAAGGTGGTATCAAACATCTGAGAAATGCATATTTAATATTCTTCGAGGAGCGCTGCAATAAAAATGTAACGTGAACAAACACAAAGTTTTATGAGCAGAAGGAGATGGATGTTGACATTTGATAGCCGGCAGTTATTCATGCTTGGAAAGTCTAGAACAATAATCAGTCAAGGGTAAACTGCAGTCTGGACTGCAGCAGATATTTCTGCATTGGTTTCCTGTATAAAAGCCAGAAAAGGTGGATATGAGTCCATCATTCTTGGCTGAAGGACTGTTATGACCCCTGCTGTCAAAATCTTTAACCTGACGGGTAAAGGCTTAGAAAAAGAGTTGATGTTACTTATGTTAACAAACATTATGACATTTACACTGTGGCAACTTTCAAAGGTGAAAAAACATTTTCTAGTTTAACTGGTAACATGAAGCATGAATATTGTTGCTATGGTTACATGTAGCTTTGTATAGGGATAGAGTATTCGAGTCCTGGAGTTGGACTCAGACCTGGACTTGGACTCGAAGCCAGATTTTTGTGACTGGACTCGGACTCTCACGCTGATGACTGAGACTTGTACATTCTGGCACACAATGACTTGGACTTGGACTCAGTTCGAGCATTTTTCAAAAATGAATTTCTCAACAATGCATGTAAAGAAATGGAACAACCACATTATAAAAGTTGACTTTGGTCTTTTCAGTTTGTGTGGATTTTTGGAAACACTGCTGGATTTTGGAAGAATGAAATAAACACCCTGAAATGGTGTGACAGTGTGTTTAATGTAGAACCTTTTTTATTTCTGCCACGATGAAGAACATGAGGCTCACACTCAACCTCGATGACTCAGACGTGACATGGACTACAACTCAGGTAATGTTTACTCCTTTTGGTGACTTGTACTTAAGAATTGGTGGCTCGACTACAATAGTGGTTTAATGGCACATTACTTCTGAAAAAGGCCACATCTTAGGGATCAGGAGATAGGAATGCAGAAAAACATCATTCTTTCTTTTTTCAAACTTTACTCAAATCCTCCTGAATACTTATAGCTTAAAAACATCTAAATTAACCTAGGCTGAACTAGTAGACAAATGAAACTTGTGACATTGCTTCATTTTAACCCTTAATAGGGCACTCATTGAAATACTTGCAAATTCCAAATTTCAACCCTAGAGAATATTGGAGGATATTACATACTGCCAGAATGTGTAAAAAAAACAAACATACGGACCCAGGGGAGGGGGGTAATATTTTGAGAAAAAAGTTACAAAAAAAATAATCTCAAATTAATGGTAAAGTTGCAAATTTATGACAAAAAAATCTCAAATTAATGGTAAAGTTACAAATTTATGAGAAAAAAAATCTCAAATTAACGGTAAAAAAAGTTACAAATTTGTAAGAAAAACATCACAAATTAATGGTAAAAAAGTTTACGAGATTAAAACGGCAAATCTACGAGAAAAAATGCACAGATTTATGAGATTTAAAGTGGTGAATCTGGGAGAAAAAAGTTGTTTTTTTCCTACTTTTTTCTCTTAAATCTGCGACTTTTTTTCTTGTAGATTTGCCACTTTAATCTATTAACGTAGCCTGATCTTTGCTGATTAGCTGGAAGAAATCCATGTGGTTCTACGACCAAACAGAGAGACATGGGGACCCAGTTAGATATCCACTGAAGTTACCAAATATAGTTCTTCGCCCGATAAAGGGTTAAGGCATCACAAGCTGAAATGTAGTTGTAAACTTTCACCATTTATCCACATATTTAACATTTCTGCTTTTGTAGTGACCCATTAAGGTGAGTCCACGGTTTAATGATACATAGAAAAAAAGGTTACTGACTACTTACAATGACAAAAACACATAATGACCCATCATGGCTTCTACTGTAATCCCAAGAACATTTTATACAATTTTCATAAAACTGAAGAGTGAGCTTGGCACTGATGGGTGACCATATTTTCAGACCCCTAAACCCCCAAAACATAGCTTACTCCACAACTGTACATTAACACCAGTAAACACAAAACACAAGGAGTAATATAAGGCTGCTGGCTAAATGGCCAAATGTCATACACTGTGGTCTTTTCAACAAAGCAAGGCACAGATCTCTTTGTGGCCTATAAATAACTTTATAGGCTACAACATAAGTATAACTGCACCTCCTGAGCTGCCAATTTCAGATGCCTGTCACCAGTTTAAACATGATTTATATCGGCATTCGGACTGCGCACAACTGAAAACTAAGCCTTCGGTATGACATGTTCTGTCAGAAAGAGCCATAAGCGTCTTAGTGACAGCCTTGACAATGGCACATTGATTGATTTTTACACATACAGACAAATCAGTGTTGAATTCAGATGGAAAGTGCATTTTTTTTTGTTTTGGGTGAAACAATAATGACTAGGGTGGAACATACTAAATGTCAATTAAAGTGCTGATATCAAGACCTACCTCTTCCAACAATACCTCGGTTAAGTCATGGTCACATGGTCAACATATATATATATATAATTTAAAAAAAAAATTTTTTAAATGCTCTTTTTTTTTCTCTTCTTCTCTTCTTTTCTTCTTGAACATATAGCACTCCTGTAGCGATGACAGATGGCTCTTAAAGTTCTGTACTTACTTGATTCCTGTGGTCTAAGTCTAGAACCCTCAGGTTGATTGCACTTATTGTAAGTCGCTTTGGACAAAAGCGTCAGCTAAATGACATGTAATGTAGAAAAAAATGTAATGATATTATGTTATTATTTTAACTGTGTTGAAAACTGGGGCAATTTCATGGTGAATATAAAAAAATACCCCAGGACATTGCAGTGTTGTAGAGATAGTTGTCAGGGCTCCAGACACAAATCTTGAGAGCGGGACAATCCTGGACATTTGGTCACTGTAGCGACTAGTCATTAGCAGCATACATTAAGCCACCTACAATATAACCTAATATCAGTCCACTATCTTGACATGAAGACTAGATCAAAGTCTAGGGAATCAAACTAGGAGCAGATGTAATGGTGTCATACTTGGTCACCTCTTTAATTGTGTTTCCCAGCCTAAAATAAGCCGGGTGTAAACACAACAGGACCAAACCAGGAGTGTTTCACCTGTGTTTGAACACTTTGGACAGGTAAAAAACGAACTGCATGCCGGATTCACCAACTTCTTCCTAGTAGTACAGTTATAAATAGAGGGAATTGAGAGAAAGGCTCCAAGCCTCCAAGTTCAGTTATATATAGGATATTTGGGTGGAAAATAAAGTCTGTTATTCTGATTCTTACTTCAATAAATTACTAATATTTCCTGATTCACACTTGACTTCAGACTCATCACTATTCATGCTTTGGCGCTGTGCAGCCCAGCATAGCTAGTCTTTTAGATTTAACCTTGAACAAGCACAGAGACAGTTCCATGTGGAGACATTTCCCAGTGAAACTTTGTATCAGGCGCTGAAGTGTTTCATAAAGAAGCATGAAAAGGAGAGCATTGCACTGTGTGTCCAAAGTCCTGACACGTTTCAAAGAAAAGAGGAAAGAGAGTGCTTCTGCTGGGGTTTGGCGTCGAGAGGCATTAGCTGAAGGTGCTCTTAGTTGGGGGTTCAGTTAATGAAAAAGAGGGTGCTTTGCTTCAGGGCATTCACAAATAAAGAAGTTTTTATTTCAAAAGAAGGTCAAACTCATTCAAAATAATATTTAGTTTTGGCAATGCTGCAGCCTTCATCAGAGCAAACTTTATGAAAACTTAACATGAACAGCTCTCATATCTATCACTATTCATTCAGAAAAAATGTTCAGATGTAGTACAGACTACAAATGATCAGTATTGGAGTGTGTCTTTCAGTATGAAGTGAGAACTTATAAAGATGTATCTTTGACTGTTAAACCTACTTTCAAAGCAAAGCAGGATATATTTTTATCATCAGGTGGGATTGAGAGTCTTTTCTAAAATGACTCAATCGGGCAATCACACTTTGTCCAGTCAGAAGGAAAAGTGAGTGTAGTTCAGCAGCGGAATGACCTCTTCTAATGACTTCTTCTAAGACCAACCTGAAAGGATTTGATTGCGACTGGTGTGTGCCAACTGAACAGTGCAACAGCAATCACCTGAGAAAGGGCAACAAAGGTAGAACGTTTTCTCCTCAGCCCCAGGAGGAAATACATTTTGCACATTTTCTTCTTTACATTTTCTATTAAAGCAATTGCATGTTCACCTATCTCATGTCTAATGTAATATCTAATTGATAGCTAATATAACAAGTGATAACACCCATTCTTTTGAGGTTGTTGAAAAGATAGGCCATGTTGGTTAAGGAATAAGGGGAACAACAATACTAACATCTAACTGGACAGAAAACCCACTAACAACCGCTAATATCTGACTTTTGTATTTAGTGGTAAAGGTTATAGTAAGATGACTCTGTCGTCATGGGAGGTGGGAGGATTTATATACTATACTATATATATACATACTAACCTACTAGTGATTGGAAAAATGAGTCTATCACCTATTTTCCCTGAGTTTACAAAATATACAAGCTAATTTTGGTGGGAACGGAGTCTCCAGCCATGCTAGTGGCTCTGTGAGGCAGTGCTTTATTGAGCTAAATGCTAACGTCAGAATGCTAACATTCCTAATTATAAAGCTAACATAGTGACGTCAAAGATACTAGCTAGAAGAAAGATGGCTCATTATAAACTTTGCCAGTGGTATGAAATGGTACACACTTCCTGTCTCCTAAGTTAACGTGACGTAAATCATGTGAACTTCAAGCATAATGAATTTAGATTTTCTTTGCTTACACTACATATTCACACAGCAAACAGATACATTTAGCATATGAAAATTATTTTGCGAAAGTTTGTTGATTTTGCGCTAACGATGTCTCTGTTACCATATCTCACAAGAGTTTGGCTAACACTAATTATTTTGTACTTCCAGACCTTGGGAGTATGTGTTGCTTCAACGGAGAGAGGGCTTGAACAAAGTTTTCCTGATTTGTCCATAAGAAAAAGCCAACTAAAGTGTAAGTATGTTCAGAAAACATTTGGCTTGTGAAAACATTTGTCCAATATTTACTTTTACACTTTGCAAAATTCTATTGAAGTTATAGCTATCTCAGTGTCAGTAAAATCTAAGAAGATATAGGGCGGGAATGAGTTCTTTAACCAGGAAGTAAGTTAGCATTTTAACACCATGGGGTCTAACCTCTCAAACTCAATGAGGATTTTGAATGGGTTTTTGGTAGTTTGCGCTTTGTTGTACGTCAGAAACACGCAAGTATCCCCGCTTGTGAATCTTGGCGTTTTGTCCTTGAACAAGTTTAAGGTTGCTAACAAGTGGCTAAATGAGACCACAGTGGTTGTCGGGGACATTAAACAAGAACTCTCTCACTGCCTCACAGCCTCTAGTTGTGTTTTTCAGTGCTCTTGCAAACAATTTTACTAGCTCGTCAAAACTGCTGGTTTGCTTTTTGTAGAGAATTTTAAAGTCTGAAGTTATGCGACCGTGGTGTAGTTCACAATAGCATAACGTTTTAGTTCTGTCAGCTGCATTAACGCTTCAAACATAATAAAAGATTATCCTGCTGAACAGAACATGTAGGAATCAGAAATGTGTGTTTGCCACAGAGCATATTTTCTGCAGTGATCCAAAATCCATTGCAAAAATAGGAGAATTCATAGTAGACCCCATGGAGATGCTACATCCGGGTTGGCCTACAAAAAATATGTCATTTCATTTGCTCTCTATTGTCTCATGCTATATATTATATCACCCGGGCATATGGAGGCCCACATTTACAGCCCTTCTAACCAAACTAACTGAGGATATGTACTATTTTAACAACTCAGGATGGAAATGTTCCTTTACTTCCCAGTTTTATTGGAAGCTAAGAGTGTGACTGAGGTTGTCACTGAGGGTAACATAATGGGACAGTCGATCTGAACACATAGCCATCACTGACAGACATGTCACTGCTGCTGCAGTCTCTCCCCACTGTCAGGAAGGTTTCTTTATAAATGTGGTGAACCTTTAATATTGTTGCATGCAGAGTGGGGACACATCTGCTGTGGTTCCCATTGCATGTGCTGGAAATGGAAACAGGGGTGTAACTAAAGCATTATCTCCATCCTAGCGTGTTACCTTTCCCTTGGAGATGGAAACTTGGTGTGGCGCAGCACAAACTAACCACATGTGTATCATCCTTTGCCAATCATGCGTCTGCCCTTGGAACAAGGCGATAAATCTGTTGGGATCCTCTCTGATAGTAGATAACACTGTGACGTTAGACAGCGAAGGAGAAAATGAAAAGAGATAAAAAATGCTGCGTTCCAATTCATTTGCCCTGTCGACCAAAGCTGCAGGCCGGATAATTCGACAAAGCAGCGCTCAGATTGGGGGGGTGCATGATTTAAACTCCCTCTGCACTGAGATCATCCTGTCGTTTTAGGTGTAAAAATGGTCATCTTCACTTAGCATCAGAGGGGTGAATCATTGTCACAGCAAAGACTCAGAGGGAACCACTGTCTGAGCAAATGAAATGTGTGCTGTTACTGCTTCTGCTGGTGCTATTATAGCTTTTAAAACGGGCCCCGAGTTGCTCAGGAGAAAAAGGTTAATCTGTCCTATTGATCGTCTCACCAAGAACAGTAAGTCGAATCATTACTTTAGTCTTTGTGAGCTCCATCATTAATTATCCCCAGCAATTCTGCAACGCACTGTGTGCCCAGAATTTTATATATTTTTTCATAAGAAAAAAAAAAAACAAATAGAGTAGCTTAATGGAAAGTCTGAATTATCTACCATTCTGTATATTCAGGATACCGGAGGACTTTAATACCCAAGCGGCGAAATTACTCGAAAACAGACAAATCACAACATACGCTTAATTATGTATTTGTCCTGATGCAAATGTGCCAAGGCCCCTCAATGTCCCATCAGTGCAGGCAGAAAACAAAATCCGACGCTTCCAACCACTGATTGCATGTCAGTCCCCGTCAAGTAAAACTCAAGGCAATCAGCGGCTTCTGTCTCATTTTGCAAGGCAGCGTGTGTGTGAGTGCATGTGGGGGTGTGCAAAAAAGAACAAGAGAAAGAACAGAGACAGAACTGCAATTATCTGTTTTTATATAATGCGGTAACAGCTGCCACTGTTTAGAGCAGGGGAATGCCGTTTGTTTTAAGTGGAAATAATGACGATGCCCCAAGGTCTTTGACTTCCATCTTGAGTGTTACGCAACTCAAACTCTGACTGAGATTGGGACGTTTGATTCGCAAAACCCTAGATTATATAATTCAAATGCAGAATAGAGACTTTCATGTATATTTCAGAAAATATCTATTATTTACCAAAGGGAAGTTGCATTTCTGTCTCTCATGCTCCTTTTTTGGAGTTAATGAGGAGAACATCTCCGAGAAAGTGAGCAGAATTTCCCTGTGGCATTACAGGAACGATCCTCACAGAACATTATTTGTCTTCAAAGACTATTGTGTGTGAAGACATATAACAACTGTTGTCAGAGCTCCTGTCAGGAGATCATACTTCCCCCCTGTGCAAACAGCTAATCAACAGTGCATACATGCTCTGATGAAAAAAAAACAACCCTGAAATGGCGAGGTCATCGCTACAAAGCAGCAGCATTCGCGTACGTATACAAGAGAAATCCATTTTTGCGACTGCTTCCCTTTTTTGTACTTTCACGCTTGAGTTCAAATACACGGAGAGAGCAGCCGGTCTCTCCAGGGCCCGACACCGCTGAATTAAATTCAGAGCCATGAAAGAGTGAAGGGGACAAGAGGCTGCAAAACGCCTGTGAGGGAGGAAGTTGCTTATCGCTTACGAAGCTAAATCAGACATTATGGAGAGGAAAAGCATCTGTGAAGGGTAACAAACTGGTATGTGCTGCACATTGCGTGTTAAAGTAATATCCAGGAAATGTTCCAGGATGCAAATATTGTAGCTGTTTGTGTCTTCCTTTAAATGCAAAGGGATGATGCAACGGCAAGACTAAAGTAAAGAAGTAAAAGTAAAAAAGAAGTAGAGTAGAGGAAGCACTGGTCTTTATATCAGAGAGGAAATAATTTCAGTTTCATACCCAAATAAAGTAGATTACAAGAGAGTTTGAAATCTACTCCCTGACAGTAGTATTTGCTGTAATTTGCGATGTTAACCACATGTTTAAAAGCTCAACTCTGTGTGTCAAAATGAGGCTGAGAGTCCTGACAGCATTGAGATACCTAGAGAATATGAACAGATTTAGAACAGAAACACAAGCCAGAAACACCAAGATTTGGTGTATCTGTGGTATGCAGAAAAGTACAATGCCAAAATTTATTCTGGCATCTAGGTTGGATTCATGTGGTGTCGTAAAATAATCAGAAAAATTAGTTCCCGACTGGGAAAATTCACACATATGCCTCCTCACGTTGGAACAACTCTGAAAATGTTGGTACACAACCTGCCAAGTTGATGTCATTTTATATAGAAACATGGGGGACAGAAGTAAATGTTGGTTTTATGGACAGAAACCTTTTAATAATTCAAGTGTTACATGTACATTTTTTTGCTTATGTAATTGTATGAGTTTGTAACTACACTTTTGTTTTTGCTCCAATATTTTTATGAGTTAAAATCAAAGTTCTAAGGCTTTTCCTATGTACAAAAAAATTATCCCATTTCTCTCAAATTTTGCTCACAAATGTGTTTAAATCTGTGTTAGGGAGCATTTCTCCTAATACATCCATGTGACAGGTTACATGGCTTAACAAGATGCTGATTAGACAGCATGAGTACAGCACAGGTGGGCCTAAGGCTGGTCACAGTAAAAGGTCATTAGCACTGAACTTTGGATTCAACAGATTCACTTAGAGTGACCTAGATAAGTCAAAGATGCTATTCAATAAACCGACAGCCAGGGAAGTTATGGAAACAACATAAAAAGTCCTTTACTTTTGTTTTCACACAGAACACGAACCCCGTTCTCGTAGGTGAAAATTACATTTGTTCAAATCATCCAACTTCCCTCCTTCTCACCCCTAGTGTGATATTTACCATTTAAACTGCGCATCGGCCTCAATCATTACTTCCATGTCTGCAAGATGGCGACGGATGACAGTGAGTCGTATTATGCTAATGTTGATGGTTTTTAGGGGAGACAGGTTCCAGCCTGTCCTCCTGTCAAAACGTCAATATAGCTTGTGTGTGCAGGCAGCGAAAAACCAGCTATATTTACGAATTTCACCGCCCGATGCAATGTGGGCGCCGCCATCTTGCTGACGTAATAGTGATTGACAGCCAGGTGAAGTTTAAAAGGGCGGATGGCTGAAGGCTGGGGTGGTGGATGGATTAGACAAGCAACAGACTTTCACCTGGGAGAGCAAATGTATTTACTGTTTAAACTGTCTTTTATAACGCCTTACCAGAAGTTTTTTGCCCTAACCTAAGGTCAGTGGTTTTACAACATAAATCCACAGAAACTGCAGTCTTTTTTTTTTACAACCGCGGACCGTACATGTGTTACGTACGTGCTATTTTTAGAACATGCTGTTGTACCACAAGCCTGTGAGCGGCGCCGCCATACGTTAATATGGGCCCTGAAACCGCGACACGTGCCTACGTGCTGTAATTTGTGGTACCGACACACGACGACTTGTTGCCAATTTTATAAGGCCATGGTGTCATGAATGTATGTGATGTTAAAAAAAAGGGTTAAAATTAAAGTTAAATAATGCCTTCCCACCACTTTGTTTAATTTTTTAGCCCTTAACAATCCCATAATCCTACCTGTGAGCTATTGTAAGACAATGAGAGAAGTTGATGTTGTTTTGAATTATTTTACTAAAATGTGTGTTAAATTGGAGTGTGATGACTGCAGCTTGAAGAGGAAGAGTTAAACTCAAGGTTTTTCTTCTTTCACACATCCTGAGCCTCCCATCGGCGTTCCTTTCTCCATCTCCATCTGCCTCCCCATTTAAGTTTCCTTACTTTTTTTACCTCATCACTGTCTGCCTCTGTCTCTTCTGGCACCTTGTTTCTGTTCTTTCCCTCATCTGCCCGTCTCTCCATCCCCCTCTATACTTTCAAAGCATACATAGGAGCCTATATATAGATTCAAAGCATCATTACCAGCAGCAGCGGCCAGTAAACCGAGCGGCACCACCAGGATGATAAAAAGGAGCACCCTATGGCAGCACACAGTGCAGCTGTCTGTGATGGATGGCACAAAGAAGAGGCTTATTAGCCTCATAAGGAAAATCAGTGTCAGTTCAGGGCAGCAGCATGTATGACTGCTGACACAAACTAAACTTTGTTTTAAAGGGCCACCTTCTCTGTCCCCGCTACACGTTTGTTGAATGTCAGTACTTGATAAGACCTGCTAAAATTAGCATTAAACCCCCATGCACATCAAGGGGTCTCTGTAATCTGACAACTTCATTGTAATCCTCAAAGCGGGGTGAGACAGTACTGGAGTGAGAAGGAGGCTGCCATGGTTCAGTCTCCACTGACAACAGCAGTGAACAGAGAGAAGTTTAAGGCAGGGTGGTAAATTCATTTTAATGACATAAAAATCCTGACTGGATGTTTTATGTGACTGATGAGTATTTTGGAAATACTGGCACTGCCACAGGAAATAAGCAAAGTCAGGTTTATCATTGGCTTCAACATTCTTGAATACTGAGGTTTTTACAGAATATAACACGACACAACTCAACTTTGTGAAGAATATGTCTGTGTGCTCACTGCTGGAATACTGAAAGAAGCTGAAGTGGCAGCGAACATGGAAGGACAAAAGGAAGTTGAAGATTTAATTGAAGTGCTGAGTGAAGCTGGAAAGTCAGTGGAAGTGGAAGTGGAAGTGATAAATCAAGCAGGAAGAGTCAGTTGAAGAGGAAGTCCTGAAAGATATAAGTGCCAGTTCAAGTGTATAAACTGAAAAACGATGTGTCAGCTGAAGTCCAAGTTGTAAAGCTTTTGAGGGAGTTGGAAGTCACCCCCCCCCCCCCCCCCCCCCCCCCCCCCCCCCCCAAAGGTAAAGACCTGTGACCAAATAGGATTTGATGTGTCAGTGTATTAACTGAACAGATAATTCTCAGTTATAGAGGGCCTATTATGCTCCATTTGGGTTCATACCTGATCTACTGGAACATAACTGCAACAGCTCTGTAGTTACACCTTCTGCTGTGAAAAATAATAATAAATATAACTTTTGAACCAAAAACTACCCAATCAAACATACTCCAGCAGAAATCTGAAACTGAGGAGAAACAACATCGGCAACCAGGATTACAGGTTTCTCTTTTAATTAGCATTTAGAAGTGAATGCAATGCAATTCAATGCAATGAAAGCAGGATAAATTTCATTTGAAGAATAAGAAAGTTAGGCATAGCAATTGTTATTTGGAAAGGAAGCAGTTGAAGTATAAAGAAATATACTATTGAGCTGCATGATGGGAATGCAGGATCTGGCTTTTCTGGGGCTTTAAGCTAGAGACGGTGTCAGGCTATCTGGTATGGCAGATTTTTTACAATTCTTTTTTAATCATGTTTTAGCTATAGCCAAAAGGACCATCACTATGTTCCATACAAGATAGACAAGATGAGGTGGCTGGGCTCAGCCTTAGAGAGAGGGGGAGGAGCTCAGACATCCGGAGGGAGCTCCGAGTAGAGACGCTGCTCCTTCTCCTCTAAAGGAGCCAGCTGAGGTGGTTTGGGCATCTGGTAAGGATCCTCCCGGGCGCCTCCCGTTAGAGGAGTTCCAGGTCCAACTAGTAGGAGGCCCCGGGGAAGACCCAGAACATGGTGGAGGGATTATGTCTCTCTCCTGGCCTGGGAACGCCTCAGGGTCCCCCAGGAGGAGCTGGACATTGTGGCTGGGAGAGGGGCACCTGGAATGCCCTGCTTAGCCTGCTGCCCCCGCGACCCGGTCCAGGATAAGTGGAGGAAAATGGATGGATGGATTAGATAAGGGTAAGGCTTTATAATAAGGTCCTTAATAACCATTAATTAACAAGTAATAAGGCATTGTTCTCACTTTCGATCCGGTAGTTGCAAAAAGCATAGTTAACTTATAGTTAACTTATAATAGATGAGCAATAAAGTATATTTTAATATCAATAAGCAAACAAAATAAGATTAATAAAACCATGACAAAGACATAATGGGTGGGTCATGTATGTTTGTAATGCCATTATTAACACTTATATAAGCTTATTATCACACAATAATGTTAATAAGCATCTTGTAAGGACTTACAAGGGCCTTATTACTTGTGAATTAATGGTTATTACAAGGACCTTAATATAAAGCGTTACCAAACAGAATAAAGAATAAAAAATAAGACATATACATACATAATATACACCTCATATACACAAAATACTTCACAATTAATGTGAATTACAGATACACCTTGCTGACCAAGCGAGCTAGCACTAGCATTAGCTGATGGCTTAGTCAGCAAACCAATACATGACCTCACTTTCACTACTTTAACTTCCTTTGAACTTTGGGATTTCTTTGTCTATGGAATACTATATCTTTATGGAAGTGTCAGACTAAATCAGAATGAATGAGTTTGACCAAGGCACTGCATTTCATAGTGAGAAAATCAGCCCCACTTTTTCCTTTTTCTCTCAAAGCGACTTTAACCGCAGAACATCTAATAGTGCTCATATGCAGAACCAATTCACCAAGGGGACACATGATATTAGCAATGAAGCATTTTCTGCTGAAGAATGAAAACCCAAAACTTGCAAAAGTGAGGATGTAATGTAATTCTATAGAGTATATTAAAGATTTATCTATTCTTACAACTAGAATTTCTTCCTGCTGCCCTCACATTCTTTAATGTCAGGCTTCATTAGCAAGTAGATAAATCAGAGTCAGGCATCCTCATTATCTACAATCTGTCCTTCCTATGGTACACATAATAAATGGGAGGGGAGAAAACAAAGGGTCGATTCTTTAAATGTAATTCTTACACAGAACGTCTGAACCATCATCATCATTGCATTTCAACATTCTGTTGCTTCTTGCTTCTTATATATCCATTGTAACGTGTCTGATATTTATCGTTAAGGGCGTGGGGTTTTACCTACATTATAGGCTTCTAATTACAGCATTTATCAAAAAGTGCTGCTTTGCTGCACAGAGCGAGAATGATGAAGGTAGGAGTGAGTGCTGCAGTGTATTAGTCTTGACTCTCTGTGGCTCTCTGGTCCTGCCAGACTTCTGCACTGAGCTTTACTCTCCATCTTTCCACTCATCCCTCTGTCTCCTATGCCTTCATTTATCACGTCTATTTGATTATTATGTGTTATATCCTTATTTATACAGTCTATGGTTATATCCCTATTCTATGGTGGCCCTGAGAGCTCACACCGCTACAACTTAAAAAAAACCCACATGCAAATACACAAAACACAAGCGAATTGAGAAAACATCTAAATCAATTTGACAACACAAGCTCAGCATTTAGAAACTACAACGATCACAACACAACACGTTAAGAAAACGATGCACACTGGACACGCTTGTGATATTATCATGTCATTACAAGATAATGATAACTTATAGCATGCTAACGTTAGCAGCTGATCAACAGCATACTAGCGTTAGTGGGCTAGCAACACCAAGACCAACTCGGTGCCATTGTGAGAGACCAAGTAAAACGTGCATCATTCATTTATTTGAATTGTTTAACTGATTGCTACGGGCTAGCGGGCTAACTCTAGCGGGCTAACTCTAGTGGGCTAGCGGGCTAACGTTTTCATATCACGTTATAACATGAAAATATTATCATTAAATTTCACAATATAACGTGAAATTATCATTATCTTGAAATAATGTGATAATGTTAAGCGTGTCCAGACATGTGCATCACTTTTAAGTGTCCTCTGAAAACACTTCTGTTGTGTTGCACTAGAGTTAGCCCGCTAGCCGGTAGCAATCACATTGCAGTTAAACAAATCAAATAAATGAATGATACACGTTTTACTTGGTCTCTCTCAATGGCACCGAGTTGGTCTTGGTGTTGCTAGCCCACTAACGCTAGTATGCTATTGATCAGCTGCTAACGATAGCATGCTATAAGTTATCATTATCTTGTAATAACATGATAATATCACAAGCATGTCCAGTGTGCATCGTTTTCTTAATGTGTTGTGTTGTGATCGTTGCAGTTTCTAAATGCTGTGCTTGTGTTGTCAAATTGATGAAGATGTTTTCTTAATTTGCTTGTGATTTGTGTATTTGCATGTGTTTTCATAAGCTGCAGCACTGTGAGCTCTCAGGACCACCTTACTATTCCCTGCTTTGTATTTTCTGTCACCTATTTTTGTATCATCTTCTCTTAATTTTTGTTTCCTTCAACTCCATTTGTTTCCTATCACTGTCCATCCCTTCCCTTTTTTCTCACATTGACAGAGTTGTTTACCATATCTACTGCTGCCTCCCTCCCTATCTCCCCCTCTCTCTACATCTATAAGCAGCACTCGGCTGCTCTTGCTGGCAGTAGCCCGTCGCACCTCCTCGATAGTCACGCTCTGATGCCTCGGCTGATTGCATAAGAACATGGTGTCAAACAGCCACTCAGTCATCGGCAGTGGAGAGGCCTGGGGAAACACCAACACCACTGCCCACAGTGAGCATTGCTGGGACAGTTTCCAGTGCTGATTCAACTGTTCTGAAAGGCAGCTTCTGAAATGGTTTACTTGTATAAAACATTTCATTCTTAATAACAGAAAGTTTTCTGTGTGATAGTCACCTTTTCTTAAATACATAATGAAACCATTTTGAAAATAGGTAGGGTAAAACCTGTTTTATCATTCCAACCTTTTAGTTTTAAAGCTGCAATAGTTGTTTTTTGGCCACATGTGGGCAGCAAAACAAGCTGAAAACATGTCAACATTTGATCACATTTATTTTTAACACATCCATTGTACATATCCTAGGGCTGACAAATATTCTAAATTTTAATACATATTCAAATTGTAAACGCTCATTTCAATTTGAAAACTGATATTGCTGGGGGGAAAAAAAAAAAAGAAAAGGTGGATTACCTCACGCTTTGGTGGATGAGTAAATGGATTTGCTGTTTGGATCATAAATGAGAAAAGTCCCTCAACTACATCACCAGGAGGATGTAGCAGACAGGAGAGAGATGGATGGATGGCTAGTTAGCTAGCCTGTAGCATTATTTCATGCTTCACTGCTTACAGGAAATGAGCTGAAGTTGTCAAAGTTGTGTCATTCCCCTTGTCCTGCTCTCACACTCCCTAAATGAGCCAAAAATTAGCCTACTAGCACACCTCGTGGACCATTAGCCTCACTCTCTGGAGGACAGCAGCCTGCTAAACCTTTAGTTAGTTGCTTCTGCAACTCGAATTTAGCCATTTAGTGGCCAGCAACAGCACTGGTACTGGTAGCTCTAACCAGCAACAAATTGCTGCTTTTGCGGGGAGTCGATGTTCGACCTCTGGGGCTGAGGTCTGAATTCCAGTTGCTAATACAACAGCACAGCTCTGTCCCACCATGGAGCTAATTCTATGAGAAACACTGGACTTCAATCATTCGCTAAATCTGTTTCTATTACACAATGTTACAGTTCCATTTAACAGTACATTAACTTTTCCATCTTGGCCAGGCTTTCAAACTTTCTATTTAAGTTTTTACGAAAACTTGATGTTAATTGAAAATGTGCATTAAAGCAGGTGGATAAAAATGTAGTTTGCGTTAAGCATTAAGTTTAAAATTGTACTTGCTGCTGGCTAGTTAGCTAGCTTAGCTAGGGGCTCAGTTCTCACCAGGCAGCAG
Source organism: Centropristis striata (assembly GCF_030273125.1). NCBI lineage: Eukaryota > Metazoa > Chordata > Actinopteri > Perciformes > Serranidae > Centropristis > Centropristis striata. Next base: position 8,846,951 of record NC_081534.1, read on the forward strand.
GGAAGCAAACCCAGAAGTGCCTTAACTCTGCAATCTTTCAAAAAATCCAACAGCGTGTCAATGATGGTTGCAAAAGAACTCCGGTCTATCTATTCCATTACAAAATGAGATTACTCACTTAATTTATTACCTTAGTAAAAATACTCTTGGCAAGATTATGTTCTCAATCGCTAGTTCCAAGATTTCTCCAATACAATACAAAGAAATGGTGTTAATAATGGTCCCATTAAGAATAAAATAGATGATAAAGAAGCTTATGATTTGGGACGTGGCTACCTTTGATTGACAGGTTGCTAACATGGCAAGCTGTCATCAGGATAGAAGCAAAGCAGAACAATGCTGATCCACAACACTGTGTACATCTAAATAACCATCAACCTGTTTGTCGTGTTTTCGTCTCAGAACTTTCACCCTTTCACCGTGTGTTTTAAGTTCTTGATTAACATTTTCATGATTGTTCGGCGTTTGGTTGTACTAAATAATACTCCAAGGAGTCAGCTGTTCAATATTTTCAGTAAGTAAGGTACATTTTATTTTGCATTAACAATTTATTTTGAGATACACCTGTCCTTGCACCTCTCCAGTCCAATATGGTCTCGTCTGGTTTCAAAAAACAAAGATGACGGACGTAAAGCAAGACAGTGACAGCCGTAACGCTGAACTTGATGCTTCAACGGGCCGTCCTCAAACCTCAAACATCTTCCTCAAAATTGTCTTAAAATCAATGCAGTAGCAAAGTTTGCATCCAAAATGCCACTGAATGTTGGTGTCAGTGTGTATAGGATTAGTGACATAAATATTGGTATAACTATGCAGGATTTGTCTGATTTCAGCTTTAGTTATGTTTTCTCCGCAAAAGCTGCTTTTCTTTCTTTATATTTTTCTTATTTCATTGGTTCTCAGTTCATTGATGCTGACTTGATATGCCCATTCTGAAGTGAGAAATGGGAAGTGATGGGGAAGAAATAGGCCACAATACCCCTCTGGTAAAAACCATCAGCATTTTAGAATTAGAGTTTATACCCAAACCTTATGGGATCCCAATGAGCCTCAAGGATTCAACTTAATTCAGTCCACATGTCTCATTTATTCCATTGCATTCATTTTTTGTAACTTAAGATCAAAATCATTGTTACAATGTATCATTAGAGAATTATGCATTTTTTCTTTGGAGACAGAACATAAGCTAGGCTTCACTGCAGGTACACTCAGACAAGACTTGAATATTCAAACACAGAGATGAGCTCCAGGGCAAACACAGACTCTTTTTCAATTTAAGAGCAAGCAACAAATGCTGGTCTACCTACACCGCCCCCGTTAATGTCTGACACTAATCTGATGACAAAGCCCGGGGCGTAGGTGCGCAATAGCTTGAGAATGCTGTTGGTTTAGGTGTTTACTCTGCTATTCTCTTATGAATGATTTCAATAATTCTTCCTGTCTCACAAATGCAATCTGTCAGTACCCTCATGGCTGCTGCTGCTTTTTTCTGACATGTCTCTATGCCAATAATTCCACTGTAGCCCTCTGGCCATCGATCGTGACACAAAGGGAGACGCTGTTGCCATCAATAACCCTGGAATTCTTTGCAGGGAGCCATCGAGAGCAACTGAAATGCAGTTTTTACTGGCAGATCAGTGCGGAAAGGGTGGACAACCGAGGAAGAAAGAAAGAAAGAAAGATGGACAAATACGATCAACAGCAAACTGCATCCAACCGCTATCAGTGCAACCAAGGTCTGCAGGCAGCGGCTTGATAATGATTGAGAGAGCTGCTAAAAGACAGGCAGAATGAGGAGACAGAGGAGAGTGGAAGGGGCTTATGACCAAGTTAATTAGATCAAATTGCTCAGAAATATCCAACAAGTGCTCCAAAGTCTGGAGAGCCTGGCAGATCTGAGAAAGGCTGTTTACTGTTTGTTGTCAAGATGTTATGTATGTTTGTGTGTGCGTGGCTGCACAGCACGCCCACAGAACAGAAGCCAATTAGCGTGACTACACTGCGAGGCACATGGGTGTAGCAGAGTGGCGGGGCACTTCTGCGCTGCATGCTTTTGGGGCAGACGAAATTCAAACAACATTTCTTTCAATTTCCCCAACCAGCTGTTAGCTTTATGATACATCGTGAAGCTTATTTGTGATGTTTTTCCTAAGCTAAATTTTTACTTTCCACATCAACAAGTGTGTGCAGGTCCACTAGGGTCCACCTAACATATATTTTACCATCAGGGGGTATACACATCGGCTCTGTGTGTGGATTTATGTTCAGCCTTTGCTGCAGACACTATGGACACATAATATATGTGTTTATACTACTGTATAAACTAGGTATCTGCATGGAGGACACATATGTGCAATGGATTGCTGTACTACTACTTGTAGCATAGGGCCAAATGGATAAGTCTGTGCATTCACAACAGATTGGAGATATGCAAATGTCCACACAGATACAGCATGGTGTTCATTTTGTAAATGATGGTCCCATTTATAGTAAAATAGACAATAAAGCAGGGTATGCTTTAGGGCGGGGCTACCTTATAAAGGACAGGTCGCTACCACACTGCACTTTGTTTTTTCGTCAAACAACATTGACCCTTTCCCAAGTGTGTTTTCAGTTCATTAGAGTTCAATGTAACAGTTTTGGTTGCATAAAAATATCTTGTTCAGTCATATGAACAAAAGACATTGACGAGTAAACTGTCAAAAGACACTGACGAGTAAACTGTTCATCCAATCAGAGCAGACTGGGAAATGGGCTTGTCAGACAGAGGGAGAATACAGGTATATTCAGACAATAACAGAAAATAATGTACTTTTTTAACATTAAAGTTCAAGTAAAAAACACAAAATACATGAACCTGAAAATGACATAATATGTTGCCTTTAACTGTGATTGAGATGGTGTAACCTAAAAATGCCCTCTTATGTTGTATCTACAAGCAGCTTAATACCATATTTACATTTCAGACTGTCAAAATACGACCCATGTGTTGTTTCTACAACACCTTAGTACACCCATGTTTACATGTGGAGTTAGTGGTGCCCTCTAGCGGCCATAGTAATTATGAATGACGCGAGATGGAGTATAAAGTATAAAAGTTGTAGTTGAGGTGGGAGTGGTGGTGGACTTTCACCAGGAGAACAGCCTTCATGTCCCATGTGAAAACAAAAGTTAACAATGTTGCTCAAAGTAACATCACCACAATTATGTTAAAATGTGATGCAAAAAAGTGATACACGTGACTACTTCACTTTCAGCATTTACATGCATTTTAGTCTTTAAACTATATTTAAACCAAAGCCTAACCAGAAGCTTTTTGCCCTCACCTTAGAGAATTAGTTTTGTAATCTAAACGCAACAACATTTCTAATTTAATGCAACCACTAGGGGTGGGTGTAGGGGTGCTGTTTTTGGAAACGTTCCTCAACACATGTGGTCATATTGTTTAACCATATATATATATATATATATATATATATATATACTTCACTGTACATATATATGTATATATATATATATATATATATATATATATATTTTATATTTTATTTTTTTTTAAAGCAAAAAAACTAATTTACATCGAGTTAAACTAGCTAAACTAGTTTATTTTTAATTTTAGAAGACAAATTGACCATAAACATAGACAAGCAACAATGGAATGGAATAGCCTGTCCTTTTTCAATTGACTTTTTCAATTTCAATGTAGCCTACTTGAGGCGAATTCCAGACCCCCAAAAAAGGAGGGAGGGGTTTCACAAAGACATCAGACATCATGGATGTTCACTTTTGAATCTGCTGGTTTATTAAGTGGAAACGAAGCGTAAGGCACACAGGCGGCTCAGACCAGATGGTCTCAGGCGGCTGTGTGCAGCATGGATCAAGCAAATGGGCCTCCAGCAAAGCCAGCAGCTTCCCCCCAGCTGAGGTTCAATGAGGTTTCACTTTTAAACTGATACATCGCTCCCTGTAGTAGTTGTTTGATATATGAAACACTTGAAAGTACAAACAAGGGGGAACAGTTTAGTCACCAGACCAGAGAAAGATGGAAGAAAGGGTGGAGGTGGATTTAATACATTTTGTCCTCTGCTCAACCTGCAGCACACCACACAGAAGCCGGTGTTTCCACAGCCGCCGCAGACCGAGGGCTGACATTTGGCCGCTCGGCAGTGCACGGAGGCTGTGAGGAAGTAGCAATGACACTTCAATGCACCTGGTCCACTGGGAAACAAAAAGCCTTGTCATCAAACAGCAGTGGTGACATTTAGAATCCGTGCATACTCACATCTGTTCTGGCAGGATTTAGACTCTGACCCGCAAAAATGGAAATGTTGACATATCACTTAACATTTTTCCTGCCTCTGTTTTAAACCAAAGCATTCGAAAGGATCTGAAAATGGTCAAAAGGGGAAATCAAACCAATTAACAAGCTTAAAGACTGTATTTAAGGCTGATAATATGCATAGCATTCACATATCCAATATATTTACTCGTGTGTGTTGTTTTGAACAGCCAAAGCAACAAACAAGTCCATGCAGCCGTTAGCAACAGTGCGCCGGCATCCTGCCAAGTATGGACATTGGGAGATGAAAGAGTGGAAAGTGTTGTTGTGCTCTGCCCAACACCAAGGGCAAACAGAGAAGGGAGCACTAACATGGCATTTGTTTTTGTATTTGTTTCCACCTCCAGGGCCTGAATGTTAATATCGCTGTATGTATTATTATGTTCTCAGTATGCATCTGAAGTCACCTCTCGGAAACAACAGCCAATTGCATTATGTCACCATATTAAGCTCATTTTCAATCCCCGTCCCTGGAGTAGATTAATGCAGACAACAAACAAGGTTCGGGCGTCCTTGCTCGGGGCCACTGCTGGCCCTCACTGGCCACCATTTGCTCCAACAAGCTTTTGACTTTTTGACTCGTTTTCTAATCTCCCTACATAACCCGTTGCATTACAGTCTCGCTGGTATTAAAATCTCTGTCAAGTATTTTGCATTTTTGCTGTATCATACCTCAAGCAACCTCAAGAGGCAAAATAAAAATCAACGACCTAGTTGTACACGGCCCCACCTCTCAGCATCATTACCAGGGGATTATGGGATTCATCTTGGTCATGTCACAATAAAGAAGACATCATTCTGCACAGGATAACATGGAACATATTTGCAATAATACAGTGAATAACAGTGTCTTCCTGTGGCTTATGTGAAGAAAAGATCCAGTGTGTGTTAGTCAGCAGCTAACATGATGCAGCATAAAGCACTTGTAATCCTTTAGTATGTGACTGCTTGCAAACCCCACCCACAGGTGCTGCGCTGTGTTCATAAATCAACAAGCATAAGGTATAATATATAAAGAAGAGACGAGAAGGCATTTCAAGTGAAACAGCTTTGAACAGTTACCGATAAAATAACACTTTTAATGAATGCACAAACCGTTATACCATATTTCTATAGAGATGGATGGGATGTGCATTATACTCTGATGTAAAGATTATGCATTATATGATAAACTCAGTTGATATCTGTGCAGATGCAGCTGGAGCAGGCTGAGTCAGCAGTGTGGTGAGCTACTGCCACCTACAGGAGGATGAGTTTCTCAGGCTGCAGGGGAGGGGACAGTTTATACACGGTTGCCCATGAAGTTGGAATAATTTTGTTTTCAGACAAAATCCTCTGTTAATTGTGGTTTCATTTTCTTTGTGATGTGTTTGGAAGAGATTGAATGATACAGTTTTAAGAAGATTTACGCTTTCTCTGTATATGAATAATTCACATTGTCACAATCATTTCATGGAAAGAGGTAAAAGATGTTTTATTCCAACTTTATGGGTGACCTTATATTTACAAGCCCTACTTAGAAGTTTAGGGTTATTTAGGGTTACATTTCCATGAATGATTGGCCTTAACCCCTAAGCATTTAATGTACAAGTGGTGTACATCATCTGAAGGCTGGAAACCTGAAGATTAATTGAAGATGCAACTCAGCACTGTGTTAATCCATCAATTAATTTCTAATTTTAAAATTGTGTAAGTGTATAAGGACTAATGATGGGAGTATGGGAATGGTCATTCCCATGTCTAAAGACTTCTGCACAATTTGCATTTTCTGTGATTGGATGGCGAGCACTTCTGTTGTGAAAGTTGTTGACAAACCCCTTTATGGTCAATATACTATAGTCATAAATCTTCTGAATGTGCTCAGTACCTAGTCTGTGGTTGTAAAGTTTCACGAGGCTGTGATTATCCTAGAGGTCACAGCAGCTCATTCTATACTGGGAGGTTAAGCTTTTAAAAAAATGGCTCAGTACAATGAAATGCTGAATTATGGTGAACGTTATCACACATGAACAAAATGAGGCTCATTGAGTCCACAAGAATCTCAGCCTTCAGTCATACCTCATTTATGAAATTCAACAATAGATAGATGGATGGATGGATGGATGGATGAATGGATGGATGGATGAATGGATGGATGGATGGATGGATGGATGGATGGATGGATGGATGGACGGACGGACTGAGAGATAGATAGATAGATAGATAGATAGATAGATAGATAGATAGATAGATAGATAGATAGATAGATAGATAGATAGATAGATAGATAGGTGTTCTGTTTCTTTTGTTTAAAAACGACAATAAAGTGAATCTTGACTCTTGAATAATTGCAATATATTTAAAAAACATAAATAATAATATTAATAACAATGCACCTTGACGTTCCAGCCTTGATAACAGCATTTTCTCTTTTTTCTTTTCATACATTATATGAATATTTCACTCCTGGCAACTCTACTAACAATCGCCACCAGGTGTCACTTTTGGACAATTTTACACAGTTGGACTGTGATCTGTTTGGCTATTTGGCCATATTGTGTGACAAACTAATAAATCAAAGGAGACGTTTTAATTATTGCCTATTTCAGCACAGCAGCAGGCAGATCAGAGGTTTAACTGTTGAGGTTTCACTTTTCTGAAGCCCTCAGTGTCATTAACAAGTGGACCAAAACCTTCAGTAATGCATTTCTAATGCAGGTTTCTTGTGTAAGTTAGACTCAGTGATTAAAAACTCAGCTTTAAGTGTCCGTCATTCAACTCTTTGATTACTGTCTTTACATAAAGTTTGTATGTTTTATGGCTGTTACTCTGTAATGTTTCCTCTACAGTAGTGAAACAGGCAGTGATAGTTTCAGTATTCCCTTCACTGACCTATTTCCACTATTAGATTAAATATGTCATAGCTGCTTAACTCACATGATACAACACATCAGTGGAGAATTATAACATGTAGTGTGATTGCAGGACAGAGTAATAAACACCCATACAGACTGTGGGTGTGTGTAAAGTTACTGTAAAGGAAACTAAACTCCATGACAACCAGTGGTTGTGGTAGTGGAAGACGTGGGTGTACTCTGACCCCCATCCTCTAACCTAACTGGCCCTTATAGTCCTGTGGAGGTGTGTTTACCCTGAACATACCTTCCACCACACTGCTGACAACAATGAGCTCCAAACGTTTCCCACAATCTCAGACTCAAGGCTCCAGCGTGCGTCGTGGCAACCTGGTATGGCAACACACACAGAAATAGTGTCAGTGAGCTACACGAGGCCTTGCACTGAAAAGACTATGTGTTTTGATTGTAGAGCCTTGAAATTTTTAAAGCTCTCTCTCTCTCTTTGTGTTCCAGTTGCTTTGCATTGCAGCCCTGAGGCCAAGTATGAAAGCCCCCCATTCTATAGACCCACTAATGTTAAACATGCCTTTGACTGCATCTATCGATCTTAATGCTGGCTAAGGCTGATGTGCTTTAATGTGCTATCTGATCCCTGACCTGGTTATTAATGTTATGAGGCCAAAAGTAAAGCATTTTGGTTGGATAACATTTCAAGTGCACATTTATTTATTTTATGTTTATTTAAGGCTGCAAGCCATTTCAGTATTGATTAAAATGTTGTTTATTTTATTGAATAATTATCTTTTTTCAATAAAATGTTTTTTAAACAATAGTGAAATGTGCCCATGATACTTTCCAAGAGATAAGATGTACTTCTTGAAGACATTAATTAGTACTGTTGCTGATTGATTTTTTGTCCACTGACTAATTATATAATTCTTATAATAAACTAGTTTCACCCATAGACTGTATGAAATAGGTTTCACCTCTACACAATATTTATATATTGTGTTATGTAATGAAATGCAGAATACATAAAGTACAATTTGTATATTCCAACTAGCATTAAAGGAGGTAAAAAATATAAACATTATATTTAGACTGGAAATTAAAGCAATCGAATATTACAATACATAAAGCGTCATAAACTTTTCAGTTTGAAGTTGAAGACACTTTGCACTGCAGATAGGAAAATAACTTAACGCATTACAATTGCGCGGGGGGGGGGGGGGGGCAATAGTGAATTTAATTGGCTCATTTCGCACTGTCCCTAATATTGGCCAATTATAAATCTGAATGGGCGGGGCTTAAAACGACTTTTTCTTTTTTCTTTTTCCCCTTGGTTGTTCTGGTGGCAGGCTGAGGGAGGGCTGTGTGCTGCTGAGAGTGTTGTTGTCTATCGCTGCTGGGGACAGACAGAGCTGCCAAGGTCGGTGAAAGTACTACCGAGACCAGCGTAACACCCTTAAAAGTACTACCCCAAGATACATATAGGTAAGTTCTTGTGTTTAACCAACTTTAACCCGTGTTTAAAAGGCGCTAAATCAGATTTACTTCACCTGGTGTTGTGCCAAATAGTGTACCCCCGTCAAATCAGTGACTGTCAAACGAGTTCACATGGGAAGAGATGCCGGGAGGAAGCGCTAACTTGCTAGCTAACATTAGCCGCTTTTCAGCGCTGAAATTAGTTTTTTGGTGGCGTTAAACGTTGTGCAAGTGTGACCAGACTTTTATTTATAACCGCTTGCTCCTTGTGTACTCACTCTAACTATTTAGTTGAGGAAATGCCTTGAGCTGGGTTTGCTTGACAGAAGTGCCGGCTAGCAGGCGGACTGGCTAGCCAGCAAACTTAGCTTGAGAGTAGTAGCCGAATTAGAGCCAAATTTCATTTGAGTTTTCACGTTGTGTGTTTACCAAATGATTTGGTTCTTGCTTTAGCTCGGTATCTAATCGATTGAATCAGTGAGTGAGTGGGTGGGTGAAGTGAAATGCTTTGGGTCCCTGGTTATCTTTGAATTACAACTCTTTCTATCCGCAATCAGTGCATTCAAACAACTGTGCCGAGTCCACTACGAGCTGACATCAGTGCGCTATGCTTACACTGGCAGGTGGTTAAAAGAAACGTAGTTTTTTCCAGCTGTCCGAAAGTGTGCATTTTTTAACCTTGTTAACTGGTAGAAGATCCATGTTATATCATAGTTGAGTTAAATATTTTTTGGCCCCAGACTAGGGTTGTAAAACGCGACAACAACAGCTGTTTCTTGCTCTTGACATGAGTTGCCAATGAGTGACTCTATTTCCCCCCATGGGATATTACTGGAGCAAAATACAGCAATACATTGTGTCATTTGTTCATTCAATCTAGTATTATGAGTCATTGTAATGCTGAGCTGAGCTGTAGGTGGTGTACCCAGTATAAATTCAGTATGTGGTGGGGGGCTTCAGTTACATGGTTGGTATTGATTATTTCAAAATGAGTCATGACTAAGGATTTTTCAAGAACTGAGCCCACATTGGTTTTCTGTCTGAAATACAGCAAGACAGAATTGTGCGAACCAGTTAACTAGCCAATGTAGGGGATGGTATAAAGTTTCAGGATTCAATAATAGTTACATGTTTGTTGCCAGCTTTACTTTTAAAACTAGCTTGAGATACCAATTGTGGTGGTTTCTGAGAGGAATGTGCCTTAATGTGGCTCTCAATGCACTGAAATGGGGCTCTTTTGTTCGAGAGGACATACAGCAACAGCTGCACTCCTCAACAACAGTGTGTATGTGTGTGTGTATGTGCATGTGTGTTTGTGCACGCATGTGCATATGTGTTTTGTGTCCGTCGGTATGCCAGCCTGTAATTGCAGCATTTCTGGAATGCTGGTTGAATTCTGTGACTTAAACATACTGGACAATGGCTGTTGTGGAGGAACCTGATCTCTCATAGAAGAAGTTGAAATGCTTTGCATGTTCTTTGCATGGCCGAGCCTCGTAGTGTGCCTCAGTATTCACTTTATCACAGTGAGGACAAGTTTGAGCTTGCAGGGCTTCATATAGCCCCGAAAGGAAGATGCCAAGTCATTGTTATAAGCAACAAGATATAAGAAGTCCGCATAAGACCAGAGCTGCAAAGATTAATTGGTTAGTTTTATAACTATTAAAGTAATCGGCAACAATTCAGATAATCAGTTAAACGGTTTAAATAACATTTTGGGAGAGCCTTACAAAAGATGCAGTACACTTTCTCCAGTCATGATATTTTTCCCTCATCACCAACGCTATATGTGGATGCTTAAAACTAAGGAACACTGCTTTATTCGATGCATAGAGCCCTGTGTGCCTCCAGACTGGATTTGGCAATGATTACTATACACACCTGATAATCCTATCCTTTGTTACATGTGTGTGGCTAATGTAAACTGACTTAATCTGTTTATGTTGGGTTTTGTGTGGCACGTGAACCATGTAAAGATTTCAGATGCCGCGCTGAAGCGTTGTGATGCAGCAAATGAGAGAACATTGAAAAGAGCAAAAAGACATGTCAGACTTAACAAATGTGTCTTGGCAGAGTCTGAATGCAGAGTGTTTGTGTGTGGCTGACACTCTGCGTGAAGCATTGCTCTGGCAGGGCTGTAGCTGTTAGGTTGCAGTTTAAAGTCTAGAAGTTTTTTTCTCTCACGGTGTGTGTGTGTGTGTGTCTGTGACAGAAAAACAGGATATGGCATCTCACACCCCTCTCAAACACTGCCATTTTTTCACATTGTGGTTTTTAACCTGCCGTTGCACTACAGGTTGCCTGAGGCAAGCACGGGGAAAGCCTTTGTTGCATCGCAGTGTTTCTTTTGTACTTATTTAGCAGTGCTACGCTGCCACAAAAACAGCACTGCCACAACTTCTGCATAAAGAACAACAATAATGGAAGTATGTTGAATATGTTTAGCACTTTTATTTTTATCATGATAAGGCAGCCAGTTATAAAGACTTGTCACTGCAGCCACCAAAAACATGTGGCCCTTTTTCAAAAACTCATGCTTACAGATCTGCCAATTAAATCAACCAATTGAACGTAGGGATGTAAATTACGAGGTTCGTCACAATACAATACTATATGCAATATATCTTCCCTTTTTTTCGACAGCGATGCAAGATTCACCGATATCACAAAGCCTGCCCAGTACATTATTTCATTCATACATTCATTATCCTAAACCGCCTATCCAACCTCATGTGGCAGTGGGTGATGTGGATCTCAGCTGGCACTGGGCGAGAGTCTGGTCACCCTGGACACGTCACTAGACTATCACAGGGGAGACAACGCGTAGAGACAGACAAACACTTACACTCTCATTCACTCCTGCTGACAATTCAGAGACACCAGTTAAACCTAAGCTGCGTCTTTGGACTGTGGGAGGAAGCCAGTGGACCTGGTGAGAACCCACACTGACACGGGGAGAACATGCTAACTCCATACAGAAGAGACACAAGCTGGATTTGAACCTGTGATGTCGAAGTGCTAACCACTACACATGGCCTGCGTTATATCAGACTATAGCATATGCCCACTAATTAACACATCTGAATCAGTTACATGTATACCAATTTACAAATAGCAAGATAATTTGACAATTTTACTGAGCTCTTCCACACATTTATATGAAAAACTATCTACTCTTTTAATGACAATAATATAAAGGTGGTAATTTAAAATAAAGGCATCTCTTAAAGAGGAGGATATGTAATTATATTTTACAGATACAGATTAATGTATTGTTACACCCCTAAGCCCAAGAAAACCAAACCTAAAGCACATGGCAACACATGCAGTACATCACTTTTTTTAGTTGAATATGTGTTGTCATGATCAAAGAAACACAGCACTCACCTAAAACACCGTTAGCCAGCTGGCATCGATGCTCCCCTCTGATGTGTGAAATATGATGACTGCAGCCATTGTAGTCATATTACAAGGAGGCAGCCAGCTACTGAGATGTGCAGCTTTAAACTCACCAGGCTATAGGGTAAGGTAATACGATATTTGCAGTGAAGCTGTTCTCAAAGTCCAAATGCTTGCAGCAGCATTTCTTGTTAGTTCCAGCCGAAATATGAATCACAAGTTGCTTTGTGACACTAAATCAGAAATCCCACAGGGTACCAATTCTAATGTCTGATATGAGTTTTAGCTGAACAAGCAGTATGTAGCCTTCTTATATCACTATTTCACTTTAGATGCCAATCACTGCAACACTGTCTCTGGCACATTCAATCACACATTTGTTTTTGTGTCAAATTTTGGCCAAAATTACATTTCCTCCTCCTTTGTTCATTCAGCTGATGAATGAGAATGTCGCTATTGCATCAAGGGAAAAAACAAATAGAAAGTATGGCAACTGTTTTCTGGTATATCCTTTATAAAGTCATTGTCTCTTTAAGTAAAATGACTAAAATGAAAGGTGAGCCCTTGATCAGATTGATTTTGCTGCTTTGTAGGTTCATGGCTGTCTTGTACTTTCGGGAGATGCTGAGAACTAGGCATTGGAATAATTAATCAATCAGCATCAAATAATGAGACAACACAAATTGTTTTTTGCGCATCCCTGCAATGAGTAATACAATCGACTATGCCTTGTCTGTGTTTTAGAGTCCTAGGTTTTTGAGGTGGTTAAAAAAAAAAAAAAAATTCAATTGAGAAACACTTGTTACCTGCTTGTGTTACATAACTGTTCTTTAAATACATATATATAAATAAATATTTTATATTTTGCCCATGTATGTATTTATACATACAGGAGTATGTATAAAAATATAACGATTAATCAATTAATTGATCGTTAATGTTATAGATGCTCGAGTTGGCAGATTTCTAGACCATTTCTCGTCATTTACACTTATCGTAATTATTATTTAATTCAGATTGAACGAAATGGCTAAAAGTCCCTCAGTTCCTGGCTCTTAGTGCTGGGCTCTCCCGCTGTTGTCAACGACTAATCATCCAGTTCACTGTGGACCACCAGCCACCGCTGACTCAGCCAATGCTGCCATCTGGGCTGGAACAGAAAATACAACAGACTTCTCACTGGCTCCACAGCCTCAGATGCTCAGCTAACAGATTGTGTGTGTGTTTCTGCGTGACAGTAAAAAAGTGAAAGAGAGACATAAACTTTCCACAGTAACGTGAAAACAGAGTTTTAGAAAAAATTAAGATAATAAAATTATGTATTCTCCATTTCATTTTCATAAGATATCATTGCAACAACTATATAATGAGGCATTTAATTTCACTCAGAGTGCAAGTAGTTGATTAGTCATTTCTTAATGCTATTTTTTTCATGCTGAACGACTTATTTCCAGGAAACTTATGAGCATATCTCTGATAAACACAAGATTTAATGTTATGCTTTTGCATGATTCTTTTTGTAGAAGTTCAGATTTACAGATCTGTTGATTTAATCACCTAATTGATAAGTTCAGTGTTCCTTCGACAAATAATTTATTTAGTCGAAGATCGATTTAATAGTTATAAGATTTAAAATGTTGTCTGTGAAAGCCCTGCACATCCAAACCAGTGTGACGAGATTAAAGTAGGTTGATCTTTGTTGGGGTGTACTAATAACCAGTGATGGACTTGCTATGACACATGTTGTTACTTACTATAAATATCCTGTTTTAAACAGCTCAACACGAAATAATTGTCCCCATCATCACAACAACGGTTCCTTGGTTAGTTAAATAAGATCATTCTCTGGATCTTTCACACTGAATGTGAATCATCTCACACAGTGTAAATGTGTCTAACCTCACACGGGGGAAAGGCTCACAAAAACAAAACAGGGTGATACAAAATATAAATTAAAACAAACAATAAATAAAGTGCGCATGTACCGTGAGGAATGAGGAGCGAGGAGTCTGTCTGTGGTATCTGAGACTGGATGTCTCCGTGGTAACTCGTTTACATCGACAGTTTACATAACTTTGGTTTGTTGAAGCTAAACTTGCCATTCAAAAGACGCTCTTTATTGATTTCTGCCCAGTGCTTGTTTTGATGCCTTTATCATATCACCTGTGTGTGTGGGTAAGAGCTTTATGGCTAGCAACAACTACCAGTAATTGGACATTTTCAAGAAATTCAGACATGTCATTGTGAGAAATTAAATGTTGTGATGGCTGAATTCCATGTAGCTGCTTGGTCTTGACATTGTGCAAACTGTCCCCTGTCAATGCCTTAATGGCATATTTGAATACAATAGAGCCAGCATTGACGTTATTTGTACCACCTGTGATTTTTTAAATGTCTCCTGTGAAAAAGGCCTATGACTCAGGGCTATCATTTTAGCTGTAATGTTGTACCCATTTACACAAGGAGCCTTTTCAGTTCCACAATTTGGCAAAGCAGGATTAATAAATCTGGGCTGTTAGAACAGCTTATGTCTTTAAAAGCTTAACGTTTTTTAACACTTAAGCCACCAGCGTTCAATGTTCACCAGGAGTGATGTACTCCAGGCAAAATTCTCCAATATTTTTATTAATCGTTGGCTGTCCTCGAACCCCCTCCTGTTTTTATTACTTTCAGGAAATTAGTTATTTGTGTGTAGTCAGCCACGGCTGTGTCGCAGTAAAACACCATGTGAACCGCTGTCTGTTCCAAGTTCCTGTCCTACCCCAAACTACCCGTCTGCCTGCCTCTTTATCTGTCTGTCTGTGAGAATATGTGTGGGTCGAACTGCGCTGCTTTATGACCCCGCACACTTCCCGCTCACGTTTCACTTTTTATACTCACATCCTGTCAGCGGGACAACAGCTCTCTGTAAGTCTGTTTGCTGTGCAGCTTCAGCAGGCTCTCGCTGGCCACTATTGTGCAGAGGCCGTGCTTGTAATTGTCAGTCCTGTTAAGTTTATTACCCCACAAATGCTCCAGTATCACTGTTACTATGTTTTTCTTTGGTTTGCTGTAATGTTGTATGCTTATGCAACAACATAGACTCTCCACAGAAATCATTTAAAGTTACTTTATGATAGGAAACTGAACATTTTTTTGGTTGGCTCGGTTTAAATCCTCCAACTTTCAAAACACACAGCGCAGTGGCTCAGTGTGCTGATGCACAGCAGTGTTTAAGGAGATATTTTTCCCATTGATTTTAGAGTTAAACTCTTACCTGCTTTGATTCCCTGTTTTCGTCCTCTTTTCTATAACCTATTTATTCTTTATCTAGCCTTGTAAAGTCTCATGCTGCCCCACGTCAGATAAGTAACCTGTTGTTTTTGAAACCTGAGTGGTTGTACGGCTGGGTCATTTAAAATGCACACCATCTGTCCTATTGATTTTGTGCAAACTACTTTCAACAACCGGCTTCTTTGCTTTGGCAGTTTATTTATGCACAAGTGCCCAAAGCATCATGCTTTCTAGGCCATGGAAAATTGGAAAGCTTTTGAAAATGTGTTACAGTACAAAGCTAGGTTGAAAGTTATGAAACTACATGATAGAAAGTTACTCCGATATAATTAGTCTCATCCTTTCATTCTTTGTCCCCTGTCATATTTGTTTCATGCTACTGAGTGATCATATTTATGCTGCACAGGCACTTTAATTCCGATCATGATTCTGAGTTGATTGGTCACAGAGCAGAAGTGTGACATGGTTTGTCATTTGTTAAATGCCAGCTTTCTAGTTTCTAGTGAAATGACCTGCTTCCACTTCTCTCTTGCTGCCATGCTACTACTGCCAAATCTGAAAGTTTGAAAGGATTTTCAGTAAGTAGGTAAAATGGTTGTGATACAAATTTGCAACAATATGCATGGCAGAGTGCACCACTAGCCGAGTGTATAAACCATAATATTTAACCTTGACAGAGATTAGAGAGCTGACTGTGCGCTGCCACGCCACCTGTTTTTCTGCATTTCCACAGCTGGCAGAAGGATCTTGGTCTCTGCCTCTGACCAGCTTTTTGCAATTCAGCAGCTCTCTCACTGATCTCAGCAGGTGCAGGGATCCAGAGATTTACAGCTGTTTATTGTTCATGACAAGCTAGCAGTCTGAGAGAGCAGAAATATTAGGATGTTTAAGAGGACAGCCGTCATGCTTTAGTGAGGAGGGTGTAACAGCACAGAAAACCAGTGAAGTGAAGAAAACAACAGCAGTTCGGTCAGGGCAGGGCACAGACTGTGTCAAAACTGATTTACTCTGCGTGAGTGTGTGAGTTTGCTGCAGAGTAATGGCTTAAACTCTGATCCTGAAGACTGTAAACTGGAATTGATGATTTTGTGTTGATATTAGTATAAGTAAAGTATAAGTACTTTAATTATTTAGAGGTCCAAAGATTATTGCAAGAAATGTAAAAATTTTATTTGTTTCATACATCCTGCAGTTTTACCAAAGCTATATTATACAACTATGCATGATGAATTAATTGTGCAGTCTTGTTAGCGCAAGATGGACAGCTGATATTATTGGTTATTGGCCTATCATGGATATATCGGTATCTGTTGATATTGGCATATATGCTTTTCAATTTGCATTAGAGATATAAAAACTTTTATACCGAACATACAATGCAGAAAAAGATGCTTGGGGTGATTTAGAAATGGTTTCATCATCATCATGTAGGTTGTCCAGATGGCTGAAAAGTGACAGCGAATGGGCTGTAAGGCGTGGGACTACTTCTCCAAAAGTTGTGATGTAATTGACAATGTAATCAATTCAATGTACAATTAATAATCATGTAAATGTTCTTTAAGAAAGTTAGAATGCAGCCTTCTGAGCGCATTTGCATAGTCCTATTGATGCAAAATCATTGTCCATTTTCAATCCAACTCAAAAAGTCATCATATCGCCTGCCATGTTGGTTATTTGTGAATTTTTCCCCATTTAAATTTGGTAACAGTCACAATAAACCCATATCAGTCTGGGCCCTAGTTTGTGTGTGTGTTAAAGGAAATGTGTTCAGTTGTTCCTGAAACTAGTCAGGTCTTAATTTGGCAAAAGTACTTTTAAAAGCACTGTTATCACTTTCAGCAGTCAGGGTTCCTATTTTCTCACATTGTGTTCTTCTTTTCCTTTGTAGAAGCTGAGTATGTGTTGAGCTAGACTTTGACCTAACAGGCAGGGATATAAGCTTGACAGTATGCAGACTCGGAGCAAAGGTAACAAAGTGAAAGCAGTGTATGGACAAATAAAAAAACATTTAGCTTCGATATGTTCCATGACTAACTGAGAAAGTGCACTTGATCTTGGCCTCGGTCAAACAGGCAGACTTGTCTGTTGACAGAAACCAAAAGCAGTAAAGGTCAAGTTATCGTCTGCTGGACCAATCTGAAGTGATTAGCACTGATCCTTCACAGCAGAGGCAGCACAGAAAGCCATAAATAGGTTAGTTTTTATGAGGAACACCCCTGTGCCCCACTCCCTGCATTGGTAAAGCTGTTTTATGTTTTTGCAGAAATGAACTAGAGACCATTTATTTGAGTTTTGAACAATAATCTCAGCATTGTGTGTCATTTTTCTCAGTGTTGAAGGATTAGCAGTACATGGTTGACTTTAAACTGAACAATATTAGCAAAATCAAATATAACAATGTTAGTAATATGAAGCAACTGGATTTGGGGTTTATTTAGATTTATCTGTGGATACAAAATTACTATATTGATCATTTTAAGGAATAGTTCAACAATTTGGGAAATATGTTTTGTAGCTTGTACCAATCACAGTGATTTGTTTTGTATGCATTTACAAATAAGAATAAACATGTCAATTAGTGATCTTGAGAGGTACTCGTAGTTGGATTTTGTTAAGTCTGGCTAATCATAATCATTTTTGCTACGCTAACTATAGTTTCTAGCTTCATCTTTAGCGGATATATATTAGTTATCGATCTTTTCATCGAACTCTGCAAGAAAGCCAATGAGCTAATTTCTCCAAGTGTCCCTTAAAGTTGGGGACATTGCTTCACTTTGACAGTAACGCCTGTGTGTGTGCGTCGTGGAACCTCTTAGTTTTTAGTTCAGCGCTGATATTACGTTAGAGCAGCTTTTCTTTGGTACGGCTTGTCTGCGTGTCTCGTGCGGCACATCTGGAGATATGCGGTCTTGCCTGTTGTTCTCTGCATGACACGTACACTTCTTCACAAAATAGACGGCAAAAAGTAGTAAAAATGATCTGTTGGTGGATAAATACATTTCTTAAATTACTTTTTGTCTAAAAGCATTTATGCAGACTTTTTGTATCTGAAGAAAATGTTGGACTTTGTTGATTTCATAATTTCAGGTCATATCTATGGGAGCATCCCATCTGTTTAGTATATTAGTTAGGGATACCTTGCCACCAGAGTCAAGATAGCTTCTGTTAGCTTAGCCTGGGTGCCTCCACCCAGCAGAGAAGCAGCCTGCAGTGGTTGAGATTGCTTGATGCTCCCACATACACACTCGGTAACACTAGTTTCACACTAGACTCAGTCACACACAGACATGGTTCCCTTTGTATCTGTAGTGCTGTTGACATGCAGGGCTTGGTAGAACAGAAGTGGCATTGAGCAGAGACGTAGGAGGAATTTCTACGCCTGGAGTCCCACTCTACGCAGCAATGGCTGCTAGCAGCCAGACAGCCACTCTGCCTCCTCCTCCTCTCCAAATACCAAACGCCCTCCTTAACTTTCCTACTTGCTTCTTGCCTTGATTTCTTTTCCTCCTTGCATTGTTCTCTTCATGCACTCTTATGTGCCTTGGCAGTCTGTCTCTCTGTATCCCACTTTCTTTCTCAGCATTGACAGAAGCCTCTCTGAGTTGTTTACTATGTCCACTGCCCCCCTCCTTTCCTCAGCTCTGTGAAGAGAAAAAAATGACCACTGTGAGTTTTTGTCTCTGCTGCCATTATCAGTGTCCCTCTCTCTACATCTGAGGCCAGATGTGGTGGAGGGATAGTGGCGAGTTTGTGATGAACAGTGTAAAATTAGGCAGCAGGCCCAGCTGACTGAACCAGAGAGCACACAGAGCCAGCAGCTGAACAGAGCTGCGTACTGCTGCTGAGGACTAGACTCAGTACTGTGCTTCAGTGTCACTGACTTAAGTGTGTGTGTGAGCGTGTGGCAGTGTGATATGCTCTGTATGGTTGCTGACTGAGAGCATTTCAGAAAGCGACATGAGCACTTTAAAATGAGCCGTACTTGAGTCCTACTGCTAAAGAGTCTTCAGTGTGTATGGAGCGTTTAGAGCACGGTTAGTAGACCAAAACACAATCCTGTGCTGGTATGTGAAGTAGACTGTAAGAGGGAAGGATAAAGAGTGTCAATGATACAGCAGAGAGAAGCAAGGCTGCCATTGTGGTGGAGCTGGGCAGGTTTCCCCTTCTCCACCCAGCCCACCCTCTCCCCTGCCAGCAGCACCCCACGCCCCCCAGCCTGTGTCCATATTAGGGCAAAACTCAGCCAACCTCCCCTGGAGCTGAGCTCAACCCCCCAACACGCCCTGCTGTCACATTTGCTCCAGCGAAGGGAGCCTGAGGGAGACACAGCTCCCCTAACCCAATTTGAAGGCCTGTTTTCCTGGCCAGTCAAAACAGCTCAAGGATTTTAAAAATGGATGCAAGGCCAATGTTGTTTTTGTTTTTTTAAGTGGCTGGTTTGTTTTAATGTTTATTTTTGAGGACCTGTAGTTAATGGTCTTAACTTGAGCAGAGCTTGACCATATGTCACTTGGTGATCACTTCTCTTTAAGTGCCACATGGTTTCATATGTGCATACATCCTTAGTTTAAGTTTCCCCAAGATAGTAGACCCCATAATCCTAACTGGCACCAAGTTTATACAATCATTAATGTTGTAATTTTTTTCACAAGTATGCTACTCACTGCCCAACTCTTAATAGGTTGGTATGATTGCCCCATTACTTCTGTCATGATTGTTTTAAGATATAAAACTTTCTAGAGTAGAACAATAACACTCAGGTACTGAGGGAGTGTGTGCAGAGATTATACCAAACCAAAGGTCAACACCAGTAAGTAGATCAATCATTTGGAGGCTAGGACTCATTTGTGTAGAGATTTGGTTCCAGCTGTATTGTTGTTGAGTGTAAATGCTCACCAATAAGACCAAGAAGCTTTAGGAGAAACAGAAGCAGTCTGAACAAAGGGTATGCTGTTATGGTTCTGTAAATGTACTTTGAATAACACTGGTAGTGAGAGACTCACAAACCAAACAATTGGTTTGTGCTTGCCAGTCATTTTCCTAGAGATTCCCAAACAGAAGTTATTTTGGGTCATTGGTGTTGATTTTGGTTTCCTTTGGTTTATACAAAGTCTCTCTCAGAGGAAATGGGTTGATTTAACAGAAAGAACTGCTGGTTTAGTACAAAGATGTCTTAGATGTAGAACAGTCTCACTTGTTTTATTGTAACCTACTATCTTATCACAGTCAATTTATGCATTCATGTAAGTACACACTGGCCAAAGAAGAGTTAATCATTGCGTCATAATTTAATACATAACACAGTTGTAAAAAAATATATATATCCATTTAAATCAATAATACAAAAGTAATAAAAAACAATTGGATAATAATAATTAAGATCAACTATCGGTGCACTTCCACAATTTACTGAAAGCTATTCAACATTCATATTCAATGTATGAAAAAATAAATTAAAATAAATTGGACCAAAATAAATTAAATCAAGTATGATGTAGTGCTGCTCTGTCAGCGTGGGTTCTCTCCGGGTCTTCAGGCTTCCTCCAACAATCCAAAAACACGCAGCATAGGTTTAATTGGTGACTCTAAATTGCCCGTAGGTGTGAATGAGAGCGTGAATGGTTGTCTGTCTCTGTGCAGCAGCCCTGTGATAGTCTGGCGACCTGTCCAGGTGTACCCCGCCTCTCCTCCAATGTCAACTGGGATCAGCTCCAGCCCCCCGTGACCCGAGTTCAGATAAGCGGTTAAGGAGAATGTATAAATGATGTAATGAACTGGAGAACATACTGAAAACTCCTAAACATGTATTCAACATTTTGATAAACTATGTTCAACATAATTCAGTCAGTAACTCAAATACATTGAGAAAGAGGGCAGTGCTGCATTTATAACACAAGACAAAATGATAGTGTCACTGTAAGATGGAATGCAGCTCAATAATATTATTATCGATTACTTTTTATTTCATGATTGTGGGAAGCTAAAATCTTAATTGAAAATAAAATCCAATATTGGCCCTGCCCTTAGTCACACTAAATAGAAGGTAATGGGCCACGATTCTTCCTGTGAAAGTAAAGGCAGAAAGCACTCAGACGTTGCATTATGGTCAATAAATAAACAAGGTCATTGTGAGCACACTGTGCTCTCTGTGGCTGTGCACCTGCATTGGTAGAAAAAAACATTTATTATTGTTTTGACCTGGCTTGAATTTACTCTGCACACTGCTAGGGTTCATGGGAGGGCCAACCATGTATTTATGTTTAAGTAATGTAATTTATGTTTAAATTACTTGGTTTCTCAGCCTATCGCAGTCAGTTGTGGTGATTGGTGGGGGTTCTCAAAAGGTAGCTTCACAAAAGTGTTCTCCTTTTTCCTGAGATTTGGATTTTGGTGTTCTAAATGTGTTAACTTCTTTTTTTTTTTTTTTTAACTGGATACTGTATCTGCTTGTACAGTAATAGTAAAACATAATTCATGTGAATTTTCACTAGATACTGAGCCATAATGGCTGGTAAATCCCAGGCCCAGCCAAAACGTTGAAGTATTTGGCTGGTGGTCATTTTTACTCCATCTGGGAGTTAGTTTGACCAACATCACAAGCCTTTCTGAATAGTATTTATTTTTTTATTGGCAGTTCTTTATTTCTCAACATGAACAACAGGGTGGGCTCTAACTCAGCCTGGGGATGTGCTATTCAGGATCAAAACTGACAAGACTGTCTTTTTCTGTTTCATGTACCAGGTTCAGTGTTTTATGAGCATGGCTGTTTGAAATGTGTGCAGTAGGGGAAATTGGTTTGCCTTGTTACAATTGACCTTTCACAAGGCTTGTTTGACCGTGTTGTAGCCTGAAGAGTTGGAGGAAGCAAACTGGAACCAGATTCCTTAAACTGCAGATCAGGTTCAGCCTGCTTGGAGTTTTTTTTGCGTAGAGCCAAGAAAGCATTTCCTCTTCCATGTAATATTTTTTTGTATGTGTCCCCTACATCGAGTAGATTATTGAATGTTTCATACCCCAGGTAAGGGTATGAAACATTCAATAAATTAATAGTGATATTTTTTTGTAAATATCATTCAGGATTTTGTCAAATTGATCTAATCCCTGTTTTTATACTAGCATGTTGACTCAGCTCCAGCAGACATTCTAGAAATATTAAGTGAAGAGGAAGTGTACTGTTTACAACCATAGTAATGCTGTAGGCCTTATGTGATGGCAGTTGCACACATGAAGCTGTGCAGCTCTACCCGTAT
Organism: Centropristis striata; assembly: GCF_030273125.1. Classification (NCBI taxonomy): domain Eukaryota; kingdom Metazoa; phylum Chordata; class Actinopteri; order Perciformes; family Serranidae; genus Centropristis; species Centropristis striata. The sequence goes on from NC_081534.1 coordinate 8,869,534, forward strand.
GAGAAAACAGAAACTTAATACAGATCCGAGTTTGATCAGTTTTTTCTTTTCCTTTTTTATGTACAGAGAAGTTGAATAGACCAACACATTTCCTGTGTAGCTGAGTATCAGTTGATGAATGAAAGGTTTTACTGCTTTGAGTGTGTAGTGTGAATTCCTGTTTTTCATTTGTTCTTCCTTTGAGTCTTATGTTTATCTTTGTTCGTGTACTATTGAAGGATTGAGCATTAAAACCTATCACACTCACTCACTAACCGGCCACTTTCTACATCTCTAAATGCATTGAGTTGCTGCGATGTGATTGGTTGATTAAATATTTGAGTTAATGAGCAGTTGAGCAGGTGTACACTACAGTGCAGAACTGCAGTCACGCCCTGCGGCTCTATGATTGGTCACTGCTACCTTATGCCCTGTGCCACACACTGTTGTGTTGCTGCATTGGGTGTTGTTGTCACCTTTGGAAGAAGTTAGTAAAAGGCAACCGTGGCTTTCATAATCAGTTGTTAACTGTGATAAAACCTAAATGACACCTCTCGTAATTATAAATTAACCCTAACGCTAAAGTTACCATCACCTGTTAGACATTAGTTTTGCTAACTAACCAATCGATCCACAACCTTTACCATTTTCCCATCAATCCACAAAAATTGGACAAAGTGTTCTTCATTGCATGGTTTCCAGTCGAACCCGTGGTCCCGGGTTTGATAGCCCTATGAGCTAAACAACCTGCTGAGAAAACAGCCCTCCATACACTTTAACGTTCACATTAAGCCAGACGGACGTATGGCACGGCCCTGACCAATCAAATCGACCAGGGGGGGTCTCGTTAGGAACCACAGTGGGATCCATAATAACGCTGTCCTGAGCTGAATGCACTATTGTATTCTGGGTAATGGAGCTTAAAAGTTGGAGATGCTTGTTGCTGGACGGATGCAGTGTCCATTTTTGTTAATCCCATTGAACTGAGTGGTAATGTAAAGTTGTGAAAAAACCTGTAGTGATATTGTGACATTTCACAACAGAAGTTGTCTTGAATTAGAATATACATGTTATTATCTGTCACTATATCTTGATAAGTCATTTCATCATGATATGATTCTATTTAAAAAAGGAAATAAATTATCATATTGAATTATTTCCCAGCCCTTCATTTGATGCTATATACAAGGCTTTCAAATGAATGAATCTTAATGTTTACTGATGTCCCTGTGTCCCCTTCAGCCCCCATAAAACCCCCAAACTCAGAGCTCACTGGGCTGTTATGAATCCATCATCCATCCATTCATTCAGCTGTTGCCATGCAGAATGGAAGAAAGATGCTCTGGAGTTGTCACAACCACACACACATGCACACACATCCAATTACTCATGGGAGGGTTGCAGTCTTCCAGCCCATTGAACCTCCATTGAGGTTTAACCCTTTCTTGAACCCTTAGAGGGTGTCTGCAGAGTGCAGATCGTCATGAGCCAGATGTGTCTTTCCCTTCCCGCCCCCCCGTTCACGGTCACTCCCTGACTCCATCCTCTGCTTTTCACACTCCAGCACATGACATTTACCAAAAAAGACACGCACAGTCCCACATTAAAACACTCACATTTATCTCCTTGTCTTAAAATGAGAGCCAAAGGCCTCAACTGGGACTTCTGCTTACTCTTTACTCACTCACAAATTTGCACACCAACTCCCCTCGCGTGACCTGGAGCAATGCTGGAAATATGCATCTTCCAGTGGTGAAGATAATGCTCATCCATGTAAATAATTGATTTACAGGTTTAATCCTGGATGTCTGTGAACATCAACAGCTGTCACGCTATCCAGGGTCTCCTGTCGTCAGTTTTATGGAGTATGTAATGGAGCAGTAACAGCTGATTTGACTTGGAATGGTCATGAAATGTCTTTTTTTGTTATTTTCACAAACACAAAAAAACCACACAAAATTATAGGTTACAAACTTTATAAACTGCAAATCCATTTTATGACTTATTTTTTTTACCCTTGCAATAATGTGAAATGCTGGGCCAATACAAATTTTAAAAGTATCAGTTTGGCCAATTTTTATGTGTTGTTTATTAAGTTTTTGTTATTTATTATCCCTTTTGTGCCAGAGAAACAAAAATAAAGTATAAGTATAAGAAAATAACTGAACTGTTTTTAAAGGACTTTTTGTCTTAATCCGACACTATTTTCACGAAAAGAACTTACTCACTTACACAACATGTTATGGTATAACTCTTTAGTTTTATTTTTCAGGTCCTAAGTGATACCAACTGTAGTCAAGACTCAACAACAAAACACAACAACACACACACGTGGGCCCATCTCTGTGTGTAGCCTAAACACATTTTTCCCGCATGCCTCCATGACGTGTAACATTATGCAGCCAGTCACCAGCATTATTCGATCATAATACAAGCTTGCTGCATGCCTATTGACTCACTGAGGCTGATGAGATTTACTCCTTTGATATTGACATTTGATAGCAAATGATAAGGCATTTTTTGACACTTGATATAACTGAAGCAAGCCTTAAGGTATCAAAATGTACAGATTGTACAGATATGTATTCTACTTGCAGTGAGAGTTGTCTCGTTTTCCAATGACAATGATGACAAAGCAAATTTTGGCAGATACCAAGTGCTTGGTTGAGATTCAAGGAAAAACGATAATAGAGATGACTGTAATGAGTTTAAAAAATGTCTCCCCTGGTAGCTGCTGGACCAAATAGTTATGTTTCCTGAATTAATTATGAATTATTCAAATTTTTGACATTTTTATTGCAAAAACTTAAATGTAGCAAGAAGAAAACAGTGAGTCTTGATACAAAGTGGGTCACGGCCTGTTCCTCCCCTCAGGACTGCAAACTGGAGACTCCAGTCTCAGCACAATTCAACACTGTAAAAATCAAGTACCATTGTTGTTGTTTTTAGTTAATTTTTCATGGAAGCATTGCATTTCCAATTTGGTGTGACAGCTTTGACTGCTGTCTTTTCTCTGAGCTAATCTTCTGAATAGAGTCATGTGGACAAAGTGACTTTTGCTGTCGACCTTGACAAATTCTCTCTGACTTACTTTGTCGCTTTGTATCCATGTGCTTGTCACTCTCCCATCACTGTAAGCAAAAATGATATGTGAGACCATAGCATACAATTTAATAGCCCTGCAGTTATCTAATTTGTTGAAGTGTAAGGTGTTTTTTGTTTTGTTTGTTTGTTAGAGTTGTCGGCCATTTTCAGGGTCAGTTTGTAGTTAAGCAGATATCATGTCAGGGGTTTCCAGTATTAGTATGGCCTACAGTAGTAATGTCTGTTTGTCAATGCAATTTCCTATGCCGTGTGTATATCGGCATTGTTTTTGAAGACTTTAACAGTTGTGACATTGTGTTATGTTTATAACTCATTCACCACTTGCTACTGTAAATCAAGTCAAACTTTATTTATATAGCACTTTTCATACATAGAAATGTAACACAAAATGCTTTACAAAAAATTTAAATTAAAACGGACAATAAAAATGAGAAAACCCACCCCTCCCATCCCCACATACACATCTGGACGTACACATACATGCACACACACGCACATAAACACATACGCACACAAACACACACTCAGACTCGCGTAGATACACGTAGAGGAACAGACGAAACATAATGAAAGCACAAGATGTCGTGTGTTTCATACTGTAATGTTGGCTTTATCGATAAGAAAACCACACTTCCAACTGTTAAACAAATTTGCATTAGATTAAAATGTGTTCTTACTGATTTATTGAGTACTCAGTGGTTTGAGGCTAATGTTGCCTGTACACACTATGAGAGCACAGCTGATAGGAGAGCCAGATAAGAGGGACATGAGGGAACCATGAATGTGTACTGTGGTTCATTTTTAACTGGGAGATATGGAGTCTTTGGTCTTCCTGTGTAAACTTTGGTTTCAGAACATTGGAGTAGGACATTTGTCACAGTGAGGTAGTGCCGCATGATGTTGGAAACAACTGACATACCATGACATGGTTAAAGAGACAGGGTCTGTGTTTCAACACGGGTCTGGTGGGGTCCTGACATTGCCGCAGACCGCTGAGAACAGTTAACCCTGGTTGACAGGCGCACCCCGAGCACAGAGGTACTTTAAAGCTTCCAGCTGGAGCCACGAGCCACCTTAACGCTGGGCCTTTGTAAGCCCACTTAAGGCTGGTTCCCAAGTTGGATTCCCTGGGTAGACTGTGCAGACCCCACCTGTTGGAAGTGTAACAATATTTTTTGGTTAATTCTGAAACTGCAGCATTTATACCTAGACTGATGGTATTTCATGGGAAACACTGGATTAGTCATTTTTTGTATTGCAGTAAAAAGATTGTATGATGTGTTAGGTTGGACACTAACCTTGCCCCATTGCCACATAAAATTCATCTGTAGCCACCAAATATCCCCTGTATTAGCCCCCTTTGGCCACAACGATTTATCAGGTCTCTCTTGAGAATGAGACCAGAGGACGTAGGGTCCCATAAGCTCAATAACACTATCTGAAATACCGCATTTGTTACCATGTTTCCATGGAAATCATGCTGCTGCACTTCATAATCTGTTTGAGTTGTGATCCGCAGCTGCAATTCATCCATTTTGTTGTCCAGAGACCAGACATTTACAAAAAACAAGAAGACAAAGAGTTCCGTTTTAAATAATATTTTCACTATTTTTTTGTCTTTTCATTATTGAAGTGTGACAGTTAAGAAAGGCTGTGATAAGTTTTCTGTATTGTTTTGACATAGGTTTACATTCGAGCCGCCAAATGCCCCGTGGAATGATTATCGTCTATCCCTGAAAAATACTGTGCACTCCTATCAAGTGTGTGTGTCATTCTATGTTTCATAGACCTTAAATACACCTACAACTGTTAAGCTTTTCATGCTCAACGTTGGAAGTGTTTGTGGATCACTCTTAAAAATATTGCTCATGCATGAAAGTGTGTTTCAGTCCTGTTTAGTTTTGCTCTACTTTACTCGTTCTACTTTTCTTTTAGTCACAGTTCATTCCCCTAAGCAACATGGAGGCAATGTCACAACAATAATGCTCTCTTTTTTTAGATTTTTAGATTTTGTTTGCATGCACAACTCCTTTTCTCGTGTATCTCGCGATTTCCCTCAGGATTATTTCTGGCATTTTCTTCTCGTCTTCATCACACGCCTGCAGTCTGCCACTCTCCCTCTCTCTACCCAGTAGGTTTGGCGTCCTCCTTGCCAGGCGTTCAACCAGAAGTGACAGCAGCTTTCATCACACACCTTCCCTTTTTCTTAACAGTAAACTAGTGAAGAACAAAGTGTGTATGTGTGTGTCCCCTCCAGGTTTCCACTCTGTCATATTCATGTGCTTCCCCTGTTTTAACGGACATCTCTGCTGTCACCATGGAAACGGATAGCTTTTAGACAAGGCCTTAGAGGCAGATTGTGATGTTGTGCATGAAATGGACTGTTAATTTTCACGCAAGACTGTTCAGTCTTTGTGTTGGTGTGTGTGTGAGTGCTTAGAAAGCAGATTGAGTCAGGTTATCACCTGTCTGTAATTCATTGATGCATGTAGCTAATTCAAGAGTCAAAGGGTAAGACAGAATAGTGATTTTACATTTTCTTTGCCTTTGATATGATGGTTTATACTATATAATGGTAGAAATGTGTCTCTCTGTAGAAATTTGGCAATACGGTTTCCACCGGGGGCTTTTTTGGATAGTATTCTTGCATGATTTTGTGATCTTGGAAATAATACTGTCTTACAAGGTAACATGATTTGGGCAGACATGGAGAAGAGTAAAGTTGTAAATCGATAGTACGAGGAGTCGTCATGGTAAACTCAAAATCTGTACACTAAAACTTCAGATGTTGTTATTATTAAGAAACTTAAAGCCTGATAGTCTTTTATTTTTAACTCGAGGGTTGTCTTATGTGAGTCAGTTGTTTATGTTGAAGATCTAAATAAAAGAGGAAAATAACTACAGTCATGGCCAAAAATATTGGCACCCCTGCACTTCTGCCAGATAATGCACCGCTTCTCCCAGACAATTGTTGCAATTACAAATGCTTTGGTGTTCACATGTTTATTGCTTTTGTTTGTCATTCTGGGAGAACGTCCTGTGGACAGATAAGACCAAAGTAGAGCTTTTTGGTAAAGCACATCATTGTACTGTTTACAGAAAATGAAAAGATGAGGCCTTCAAAGAAAAGAACACGGTCCCTACGGTCAAACATGGTGGAGGTTCACAGATGTTTTGGGGTTGCTTTGCTGCTTCTGGCACTGGATGCCTTGACTGTGTGCATGGCATCATGAAATCTGAAGACTACCAGAGAATTTTGGGGTGCAATGTAGGGCCCAGTGTCAAAAAGCTGGGTCTCCATCAGAGGTCATGGCTCTTCCAGCAGGACAATGACACAAAGCACACTTCAAAAGCACCCAGAAATGGTTGAAGATAAGCACTGGAGGGTTCTGAAGTGTCCAGCAATGAGTCCAGATCTAAATCTCATAGAAGACCTGTGGAGAGATCTTAAAACAGCAGAAGAGGGAGAAGGCACCCTTCAAATCTGAGACCTGGAGCAGTTGGCAAAAGAAGAGTGGTCCAAAATTCCAGTAGAAAGCTGTAAGAAACTCATTGATGGTTACAGGAAATGATTGATTTCAGTTATTTTTTCCAAAGGATGTGCTACCAAATATTAAGATGAGGGTGCCAATAATTTTGTCCAGTCCATTTTTGAAGTTCTGTGTGGAATGATCAGATTTGGCTTTTTTTTCTCTGCTTTTCTTGTGTTGTTCCAATGCAAACAAAAGAAATAAACATGTGAATAACAAAGCATTTGCAATTGCAACAATTTTCTGGGAGAAATGGTGCATTATCTGACAGAAGTGCAGGGGTGCCAATATTTTTGGCCATGACTGTAAATGTGATGAAGTGCAGTACGGTTATTGTATACCACGTCTTGGTTGAATTTACAGAACAATTACTGTATTGTGATGCAGACCATTACCTTAAAATAAAATTGTATATACCATGGTAGAAGATTTTGGTCACATTTCCATTTCCTAATAATAGATTCATTAGAAACATTTTTTAAATAGTTAAATTCATTAAATTAGCCAAAGGTTTAAATGCATCACCTCTCTTAGCAATACATTGTGCATGAAAAATCAACCTCCAACTATCATTGTATTGTTTAATAACTCCGAATGGGACTTCATTTATTTTTTGGCGTGTTATTCCTGTGGGGTCACTGGAAAATTCCATTCTGGCTCTTGATTGATGTTTCCTGAAAAACATGTTTATTTTTTAGGAGTCTGCACGCATCTCCCTCCTCTCCGTCTGGCTCCACCACCTGCTGAGTGATTGACAGATTTACTGACTACTAAACTGACTGATTCATCTGCTTACTGTCTGGTTAAATGTGTGGATAGTTTGCTGAAAGGCTGGCTCATTGGAATAACTAACTGACTAAATGAAGGGCTGGATGGATGACTGCTTGCCTGGCTAATGGCTCTTTCTTTAATCTGGAACAAAGTCTGCAGGCTAATTTCATAAATGGACTTCCTGGTAATTGAATTAATCAAATTTACTTTCATTTTGTAAGTGAGCCAGCTGCCTTGTGACACCTGTTTGTCTGGCTGACAGAGGGGAAACCCAAAATCCAGATATGTGTCTTTCAGCGGAAAGAGGAAGCAGAGAAATAAAAGGGAGAAAGGTAGTGAGAAAGGAAAAAAGGGAAGAAGGGGAAAATAGTATGTGGATAAAGAAGTTGACATGCAGAAAAAGAGAGAAGTTGGATGAATAATGAGTGAAGTGGGTGTGATGGTGAAGTGTCTGCTCTCATCAGCGCTCAGTCTGTGCTGTCCACATGGTGTTTTGGCAAGTGTGTGTGTCTAAGAGGTCCAGAAGGGACACGTGAAGTGTGTGTGTGTAGACGTAGCATAATGCTGAGGTGAAGTCCGCTCATGTGTCAGACCACGGGGAGTCACCACACACTACCATGCCCTTATAAGGAGAGTGTCTAGTGTCCCTGTGGGTCCATCCATCCATCCATCCATCCATCCATCCACAGCATCCACCTCTTTTTCCTTCGCTCTGTTGCCATGCAGGTTCTCCAGAGGAGGGATGGGGGTCAGCATAGACAGATGAGGACTATGTACTGTGACAGATGGGACTCTCAGTCTTCAGACTCTCACATCATATGTACTTCTGTATTTATGCTTCTAAAGATTGAAGATTACACGATTTGTATTTCTCAGCATTAGGGCTTCCATCCCGATTATTGGTAATTTCATATCTTAACAGTATATATCACGATATAGCATGTGTTCTGATAATTCAATAAATAAACAATCTATATGAAATAACCACATGGTATATCCTATTCTTGTGTACGGCACACTCTATTCAGAATTGTAGAGACTAAGGGGGCTTTGGTTTTTGCTGGTGTCAAACGAGCTGTGGTGCAGACCAAGAACTGAACTCTGGTCTGCTAAAAAAAAATGGTGGTCGCTTCCAATTGCACCGGAGTTCAGTTCGCTGCAGGTGAGAATGCAGTCTGGACCAAAGGAAGGAGGCCAACCAAAAGAGTGCATTCTTGTTTGAATTTTGGCACAAATTTAAGAATCAACATCAGGCTTGAGAAATGTCTCGTGGACAGATGTGGTGTAATATTGAAGGAAATCAAACCAAGCAAATGAAAACTGCAACAAATTTTCAACTTCACTACTAAGTCGTGATTCTCATGTGCATCTTTTTTTTTTCACCCACTATACACATCACTGTAACAAAACTGAGCCTTATTGCTGCTACTTATTCCTTTCCAGTCAAGCCTGTACATAATTTAAAACCTTTGTTGTAGCTCACTGTATTACTATGCACTGCCGCTCAGACTCCAGCACCAGTCTGGAGGGCATAATGATAGACTGCCCTGCTAATGATCTCCTCCATTGTTCAGCGAGATAAGATCTTCTGGACCAGCAGGTTTTGTCGGCCAGTTAGCTGCAAGTCTCTTTCCATATTATCTGGCCATGGAGTTTGCATACGTTATCTTTGTTATTGTTTACATCCCATCAGCTGCTGATGCTGATACAGACTCAACACCCAATTTCAAAGTCTTTTTTAAAATTATTATTACAAAAGGAATCCGAATTCTGAGCCAAACTGTGTATTTGGATAATCGTTACCCCCCATTTAACATATTAGCTTTATATAAACCTCAGCTTGGTTATAAATGTCCCATTGGGTGTGCACTACCATCATTTCTGACAGAATGTGACAGTGCCATCTATTTATTTTCTGCTCTCACCCTGGAGGGAGTTATAGTACAGTGAATCCCAGTGACCATTAGCAGCTGCAGCTTGTCACAGGACATTTAATACTCCAGTGAACATGCTGCAGACGGAGCCTTAATCAGCTTTATTTTTGACATAACAGACAAGAGTGTAGATTTCACTGTTGAATAATTCAGTGTGTGCTTTGTGGTGGGTAGGTCTATTTGTTTGTATGTGTAAGGAGAAAAGGGGAAGTTGGTTAAGTTGATCCTCGAGCTCTGTGATGCGCAGATGTTACACGCACATGGATGCAGACACACAAACACAGACATGTTTTTAAAATATTGTATGATTGTTTGTCTCTCCAGTGTCATATCTTTCTGCTGAGTAGATTATGTTTTTGATTTTAACATAAATTCCTTCTTTTCTCTTGTTTCAGAGACAAAGAGAAAGCGGATGATATAGACAGCAACCCAAAGTCCTCCACCAGAGAAGGTAAATGACACACACATACACTTAACAGTTTTTTGAGCTAGTGCAGTCATGTTTGAGTACAACCACACTCTAAGCTGCCACTGAGGCACATCAGCCCAGTAACAATGCTGTGGTTTAGATGATTACAGTGGGGATTAGCCTGCACTTGTTGAATTAAGCCCAAAACTTTCTCCCTCAAAGGCTGTTGAGCTGTTTGTCCTTAGGCTGTTAAGGAGAAAAACTGAACCGTAAGTCGATATTTTTCAGATAAGAGAAGGGAGAAGGGTTACAAAATTTTACATCTGATGCCTAGAAGATATCCACATCTAACTGTTTAGGTTTGCAATAAATGCCAACAGTTAGATTGCTTGTATTATATATGTGAAACGAGCAGAAATCTGAATGGTTATTGAGTTGTTTAAATGTCTGTAAATTTAAGCAACATTTAAGAAATGTTCATTATCAGTATTCAATAAAACTGTTGATGCCTTTCACAGACTCCTGCTACTTACTCTTTAGGTACTTAGCCAAATATGTAGAAGATTAAACATGATTCTTCAAATTATAAGCTCTTCTTAAGGACATAAATCCAACTTGGGGATAAAGAAGTTTCATAGGGGCTATGTCGTACTGGTATAGTAAAATTATTGTAAAGCCAGCAAAATAGAATAAGTTGTCCTGGGTGGATAAAAAAAAATAATTGCATGTTTTAGATAATTTACCCCTTTCATAAAACAAAAATGTGCTTTTAAGAGAACAACTGCAGGTATTTTCTGTTGGCAATGACAATAACTCAGCAAAGTTACTCACCAAAACGTATTGTCTGCATCTTCAAGGTGCAACTGACGTGGGGTGCTTTGGTTCCTCCGCTAGTTTCACTCAAGACAAGTTTTAAAGTGAAAATACTAGATGGCAGGGCCACACTTTGCAGCTGTCTTGCAATGTCCAGGGATAGTTTTGGCTTCTGGTCTATTTTCTCCATTAGAAGGAACATTTGAGAGATTCAGCCATACATGTTTGAGCCTCAGTCAGACCCAGACTGGGTAGAAGTCAGTTGGGAACCAAAATCTGTGACTAGCACCGTGTTAGTCGTTGAGAAACGTACAATATTATCTGCTAGGATGTTGGAGTGTGATTTAGCTCTCTGTACTTCTGTTTCTGCTGTGCACTGAAGGTTTCAAGTGTCTTTATCAGGCTTTTGACTGGCTTTATGGAGTTGTGACTAGGGCTGGGCGATATGGACCAAAAGTCATATCCCAATATAATCAGGCTGAATATCAACATATGATATATATCCCGATATTTTTTACCGCAAAGTGAGGGCAAATGTTCAGTCAAAGTCAAAGCCAAATATGACATGTCACAAGTAGTTTTATTGAAACCGTTTATTTAAGTGAACATAAATATTGTATTTTTTTTTTTTTAAATCATTGCTCCATAAAGTGCACATTTAAATTTAAAAAAAATCTTAAAAAAAAATAGCCTATGGAATTAAATAGGCCAATCTTTTTCTGAAATAAATATATTTATATGAGAAAAGAATGACTAACATTACAAAATAACTAAACATGACAAACCCTAGTAATGGCAGCATTTATATATAAAAAAGGAAAGAAAATAACTATCGATAAATGCGATATGGTCTAGTTCCATATCACATTTAAAAAAAAAAAAAAAATATATATATATATATATATATATAATTTTATTTTATTTTATTTTTTTTTAATATCGATATATATCGCCCAGCCCTAGTTTTGACATACCTAATCTAGCTTGCACTGATGTAGGAATGAACCTCAGATTTTAGTGAAGTGCACAGATAGCTCCACCTTTTAGTAGTGGAATGTGAAAAACACCTCTCTACTGAAAAATGGATACAAGTCAGTATCTAGGTCAAGGTCAGACATTTTCAGGTGCATAAACCTAAAAAACACATTTTTGAGTGAAGAAGATCTTTAGGCGTTTTCAAAAATAATATTTAAATCAGGATTTGTTTACGTCCATTTTTGCTAATTGCGGTCTTCTTCTTTATCACCTTTGCTTGGGTGTTGCCACTTTTCTTGGCGGTGCAGCTACCAACTGTCTGTCAGAAAAGTGTGAAACCAATCACAGGATATGATTGTGCAACTGTCGTATTTCCTTCTTTATAAATAAGGGCCCATTCATGAAACAACGCTGCTGCATAACGATATGATCAATCCAAAACTCCACAGGATACCTTTCATCAAATACTGGAAAAAAAGATCTCACTAATTGAAATAAATCCTCCTTTCTGGTATTTGATCATTTGGTTGCTTCTCTGTCCCTGTTGGTTGTAGATAAACAGCACAGACACTCCAGTATTAGATGTGAAAGTGCTTCTGACATCTTGTAATTGTTCTTCTCTACTTGTTTTCCACTGTTAATACAAGAGACAAATATTAGACCCAGCTCTAATACAAAATGCTAAATGAAATTCAGCACTCTACAAATGATTTGGTTTGTGTTTGCTCAGAGCATGAGCCTCTCCATAGAGGTTGTTTCAGACAGCAGGGAAGGCAATTTAAACGTGGCACTCATTTCAGTGCTCAGAGTGTGCTTTAATTATAAAGCACAAATAGCTTTGAGACTGCTGCACGGCTTCATAGGCACATTTTTAAAGCAAGAGGAATGTTTAAATTGAGGTTAAAGGCGGACAGTGGGGTGTTAGGGGAGTTTCTCTCAGTTTGTGTCAATAGGAACAACTTGTCCACTACACAACAGTAGTGGAAGGGCTTTGATTGTTGAAGGCAAAGGTTGACTGACAGGTCATTTAAATTTGGAGTCAAACAAATCTGAAGTTTGCTCTGACACATTTTTGACATCAGGATTTTGAACTTTTATTGAAAAGAATGGATTTGGTCATTTTTGTTCCATATAGTATTACTTCCATATAACTATTTTAGTTTTATATTTTTAAATTGGGAACTTCTCAGTAAAGGAAATATCTTTTGTCTCAGATGTATGCTTTTCAAATGGTTTGTTGTTTTTACTCAGCACATTCTTCACAAATGTTTCCCTTTTATATACTATGCGCTAATCCCCTTTAATATAACCCATGTCAGCTGATGGTAAATACTATGGGAAAGAGGAAAGTCAAAGTTTCCACACTTTCAGTCCAAGCCATATAGATAAGTGGTTGTGAAAGAGGAACCGTGCAGACGAGAAAATTCCCTGCGTAGTTTTTCCCTTCCCTGTCTGGCATTAAGATTGAAGCATAGAGAGTGTCATGTATCGGAGAACTGTTCATGGTTCTGTGAAGCCCAGCTGGTGCAAAATCTGATTTCTATTGGGCCGGTACAAAAACACTCATACATTTGTTGTAGTGGCAAACACCTCGGGTATGATGATGCAGGTTTAGTGAACATGGGATTCAACCTGCATCTCCTTGTCGCAGGTTAATGCCAAACACTGTAAATCATATTTAAAGACTTAATCCTGAAAGTGCAGTCCCATGCTGTTCACATCACTGTTAAACTACTGAATTACACAGAATTACATTACATAAGTATATAATGAAGTTAACTTTGAGGTCTCCCTGCCTGCTCTCATTCTCTCGCTCTTGCTTTATCAAGTCAGTATTTGAAAGTTGTTAATAGCATTAAATTAAATACCCATCCCATCTCCTGACCTGTGGTCAAGACCAGGTTTCTTTAGCTGGGTCAGGTGATGTATGCTGAACCATTCAGATGGAACTTCATTGTGGCTTTAACACTGGATGTTTTTGTTATGTTTTCCATGGAAATATGAAACCAATCTAGCAAATATTTATAAAACAAGTTTGTTTGTTTTTCAAAAGAAACAGAAATACAGAAGGCATTTAACAACCTTTCTGAAAAGTGAAGACCTGTTTCAACCTTGTCTGTCACAATGCAAAAATTAATCTTATCTCAGAAACATTAACAGGCTTGTCTTTTATTGTTTACTCCACCTTTTTGACATTTTATGACTAGAAAAGCACTTGCATAATTGGTAACACTAATCAATAGCTACTGTAAGTCAATCAGATGACGACAGTGAGTCTGTAGGGTTATGAAACTCCATTCCAACATAGGGTGCTGTCAATTATTAGATTGGACTAAAGGCCTTAAGATAACTCTTGCTCACCATACTTAAATGATGTCATAACAAAGGCCTTACTAATGTAAGGCTGGCTCTCCTGCTTAGGCCTGTCACCATAACAATTTTTTGGACAATATATTTTCCCAGAAACCATGACGATAAACGATAGGATTGTGGAGTACATCCACAGCAAGGGATTTTTAAATCTCAAGAATATTAAACATTGGAATTAAATGTGGAAAATAAATATTAAAATATCCTACATGAATAAAACATAAATAAATAAACTAGAGATAAATAGTATAATATTATATATTATGAATAATATAGAAACCGAAGATTTTTTTGCCAATTCCTACTGCCTGTCAAACATTTGCAGTATTACTGAAATAGCACAAAAAGTCTGTGTTATAATGTCCACTATAAGAGAGGCGTGGCTCCTTTAAGAGGCAGGGTAGTCAGTGTTTCACAGTAGCACAGTGCTTATAAGCTGCACTGTTGGCTCTGTAGCAGTACAGTGTGTATGTGCTAACAGGCTAACAGTTAGCTCTGTAGCAGTACAGTGTGTATGTGCTAACAGGCTAACAGTTAGCTCTGTAGCAGTACAGTGTGTATGTGCTGCAGCAGTATGTGTTCACTGAGCAAAGTCTGTTTGTTTACAACAAGCACCGGACACTCTGTGTACAGTTAGCGATGCCAGTTAATTTACAATTAGTGGCGGACACTTTGTGTACAGTTACCATGCCGGTTTGTTTACGATCAGCGGTGGACGATGTGCACAGTTAGCGATGGTGGCCACAGTTGTTGTGCTGCTGCTAAATTGAACAGTGACATCTGAAACATTCCCACACCACACTGGCTTTGGCACAAATTCCTTTTATTTCACCTAACTTTCTGGAGTTGTGCATCCTTCGGGAAACTTAACTTTAAGTAAAAGACTCACTATGATTCAGCTGGCTATCGTCAGCACTGTGTGTGTGAGCCGAGCCTCCCACACAGAGCAGGTTGACTGACAGGAGAGGGACAGAATCAGCCCGACTGGCAAAAATGTTGATGGCTTATGTAAATAACAATTATCGAGTCCACAAAAACTATCGTGTCCATTTTTATATATCGAACAACAAGTCGATATTATAATTATTGTGACAGGCCTATCCGTGCTCTGTATTTCAACATCAGACATGACACATGAGTTTGATACAAAGTGAAGTGACCTTCTCAATTGTACCCATGAGGCTACATCACATTGGTAACACACTGTCATTGATAAATATCTCTGATTATAATTCATTCTCATAGGGAAGTTACACAAGCAACTGGAACAGAAATTACTTTTCTCATTGCATTTGTTCATAAACCGTAAATATTAGAATAATCTTTTCTTCATTCTGTGATGCAGGTATGTACTGCAACGGCTTTAAAGTTTGAGTTTACAGTCTCATACAGATTGATCTGCCACGTCTTCCATGTTCATGTAGTTTAACATAATTCACCTCATTCAACTTCCCAACATGTAGCCATTTGCTTACTTTATCCAAATTGGTATGGCCCTCAGGGAGAAAATGTTGCCCACCCCTGATGATGGTTGCACTGACTCACTGTCTAGGCATACAACCCTGATTCCAAAGAAAGTTTGGACGCTGTGAAAAACTTAATTAAAAACAGAATGTATCTCTGTTTTCTTTACGTTTTTAGGCAATGTCCCTTTTTGGAATGGGGGTTTCGTCATGTTAAGCATGTTTCACCCAACCCACATAAAGAGGCTGACGGGGATTAAGTGCACTTAGACAAAAAAATTCTCATGATGCCACAATCAAAGCTTCATTTTTCCTACTTTAATTTACACATTTCTCTGAGTATACGTTATATGTTCAACTTGTCTGGAGCTTGTTTGTTTACCTCAGGGGGGATATAAAGCATGCACTTAATTGCTAGTTAACTTGACTGTGACAGGATGTTATCTGAAGCTTGAATGTGAATACACGTTGGCATGTTTTACTTGCTTAGCAGTGCAGAAACCTGATTGACAATAATAGTCTTTGTTTTTATTGTCTATGGCTTACACTTTCTTACCTCTCATTTGATAAATATCTTACTATCTTCCATGGGGCTTGGTTGATACATGTCAGGCAAAGTTGTATTTATTGTATCTAGATCTCTTTGCTTTTACTGCTTTTACTACTTTTACTTTATGTCGAGTCATTGCTTGCTGCTGTAGCAACAGTAGCCTTCACATACCAGAATGCAGTGCAGCTACATTTTGAGTGACATCACGGCAATCACAGACACTCCCTGACACAGTGTTCACAAACTAATTTGCCTGCTAGCTCTGGTAATGCGCACGCACAAACACACACACACACACTCACACACACATATCTATGACTCAAAGCCATAAACTTGCTCTCTGGGGGTTGTCAAAAGCAATGTTGGTTTTGTATAGGAAATAGCAAATTAATGACATCCAACAATACATGAAAGATTTTCCTTTAGGCAACTTTTTAAAAATTTCCCTAACATACTTTCTACAGTGAATGAAAATGCCCTGATTTAAAAGGCATGGAAAACCAACAATTGTATCAGTTGTCACTGGACTGTGTATTGTCACATGGTCTGAGGAAAGGCTTTAGATGTTAGTGAGATGTAGAACCAGCTGTTTTAGTGGTAGACTGGTACCTGAGGGCAGCATAACCAGGGTTTTGGCGTGAGATAAAGGCAAGTGAGTCTGCTGAGGATCTTGTCGTAGCCGCAGGACAAGGTTGGTCTAGAAAATTAAGGCTGTAGACTACTGCAGCATGTACCAACATGACATCATTTCAGTCCAACTTTAATCCCTGTTAGTGAACTGTAAATGTATTCCAACGCTGCCCCCTTCTGGTACAACCTTGTACTAAAACACCAGATTGAATCATGGCTACATGAAATTCATTATCAGACATATTTTTTAAGATTCATAATTTCTCCAGAATCGAATCAATTACTGCTGGAAATGTATTCACATTGTCACTTGTACGTATGAATTTATTAGCAGTGCAAGTTGAGGGATGAATACCATGATTTAAAAAAGTCAACAGCTTGCTGGAGGCTGTGCAGAGACATGCAGTGTGATTATCATGTGCAAGCTGCAGCACAGTGTCTCTTTTGTTGTCACTTAACACTATGACTTGTGAAGTTCAACAGAGGTTGGATCTCTGTGTGTGAGAAGAAAAGACTGTTCTCTGAAAGTTTCTTTGTACAATATAAATCTGACCCGTCATGTCTTTAATAGACTCTAAATAACAAATGTTTAAAGAATTTAAGTTTTTATAATTTTCAAATGACTTCTGAGGACTTTTGTTTCCCATCAAACATGAGCGAAACATCTAAGTTGAAGCTTTTAAACCCAGCAAGCTTGTACTGTGTCCATTAGCATCCCTATGATGTTTTGTGCTGTTCATGGCCTCATATTCTTTTCCTGTACGTTTAAGGCCTGCTGTGATTACAGAGTCTGTGACCACCCTCCACGGCTGAGGAGGTAGACTTTTCCCTGGAAATTGCTACCTACCTCCTTCTGCGTCCAATAAAACCTTTATGGAGTGTAACTGCCATTTAGGACCACATCCCTGTGTTTGGCCACGTGTAGAACGTCCTGAATCCAAAAGAGCAGAGAAACTGGTTCAGGGCCTCAGGAGTTTTGTCCAATGAAGGTGTGAGGAGTTATTGCTTTCTCAGCCTCTTTACTGACTGTGAAACACACACATATCAAACATATGAAGGCAAAGTAGTTTTCGAATAAATTCTGGTAGTGCGCCCTTATAAATACTATTTTAGATTCCTATTTGTTTTCCTTTTTATGAAGTTAGATCTATTTAAAACATTTTATTGTTTTAAAGAAAATTGAAGAGCTCAAATGATGAGTCGAGTAAACAATTAGTCGATCGACAGACAAATTGTGAGCAAAAACAAATCCTAAGTCCTAGTGAAGCAGCTTTGCAGCAGAAAAGGGAACTGTGTTGTACAAGTATTTCTCTTCCTTTCTGTTGCCCTACATATATTAGAGTCGTAGACTACTTTGAATAGAAAAATCTGGTAATGCTTGTGAAGAATTTGGTGATGGTTGAGTGCTTTGGTGGCAGGTGGCACCGTTGTAGGGTAGCCTCTGCCACCAGTATGAATGTGTTGGTGAATGGGTGAATGAGCACAGTCTGTAGCGTAGATCGCTTTGGATAAAAGCGCTATATAAGTGTAGTCCATTTACTTTGACCCATGGTTTACTATGAAGTCTGCAGAGGGTCAGATGGTTTTTGTTACATTTTATACATTTGGTCTGGTTGGTTTTAGCTTCCCATTGCATGTTAAAGAACTATACATGAAATACCTATGTCAAGTTGTCATCACAAGTGATGGGTTTGTAATCTCATATCTTTGTATCCTTTGTTTTGATGCATGTTGTCATTTTCTCACGCTATGACAACAGCCTAAACTTCCTGTAAATGCTGCACAATGAAGGTGGGCCTGCAATATTGTTGGGTCACAACAAACAGATCTAGAAATAAAGGGATGGTTTCTGCTCAGCTGCTCTTTGGGTGACCTCTGAACATTACCAAGGTGTTCTATAATTGACATGACCTGTTGATTTTTTTTTGAAGTGCAGATCTGATTTTACTGTTTGTTTTATACTCTAATGATGTGTCATAATTTGACCACATGCGTTCTCCTCTTCTTAGCCTCCTTGCATTAGGCACCAAAGTTCAGACCATCAAAAAAGAAAAATTGACATTGGAACGAACCAAACATGGCTTGGCTCATTCCAGAGTGAGACCACCTCTTTTCGTTAGACCAAAGTTTTGTTCGGACACATGTGTAATTTTGGTTTGGATCAAAATAAAAAGTCTGAAGGTCCAGGTCAACATCCAGATTAGCTTCACCAAACCAGGCTGCAACAGTAACTCTGCACCAGTTAGAACAAATAGATACAGCCTCTGTTGGATGTGAATGTCTCTGCTTTATCAAGTACTCATTGAATGTATGTTCTATAAAAATGTGTGTATTCATGTGTCTTTTTATGTTTTTCACCACTGTATTTTGACCATCAGGTTTGCTGGAATGGGTAACCTGCTAAAAGTCCTAACAAGGGAAATAGAGAACTATCCACACTTTTTCCTGGACTTTGAAAGTAAGTCTGGCAGACGAGTGGAACAAAGGGAGAGAGATGGATGGAGAGAGAGATGGGGAGGGGGGTTAGGTGCAACCAGCTCAGCTGTTTCCTTTCTGTCAGCAGGTCTCTGCTCCCAGTGACGAAGCCACCAAGGAGTCTGCTTATGCTCCTCTCTTTTTCTCCTTTGCCTTTCCCCCTCTTTTTTTCTCTCACTCGGTCATGACCTCCTGCTCTGCCATTTCTCCCAGCTTTGTTCAAGTAACTTATCGATGACTTTTTAACATCACACATACTTTTCCTCCTTTCTCTTTCTTTCTTTTTCTCTCTCTTGCAGAAACCAAATGGGGAATCTGTTAAAAGTGCTCACTTGCACAGAGCTTGAACAGGGGCCAAACTTTTTCCTTGACTTTGAAAGTGAGCACAGCTTATACCTGTCCTCCTGCTCAGCCAACCCCCCCTCCCTCTTAATCCCTAACTCATTTTCCTTCAACCTCTCTTTAGCTGCTCTAACTGGTCAGGGGTCAGCCTATTCAGCTATTCAATTGTCAACCATCCTCCTTTGCATTTTTTATAATTCATGATAGATTTCAGTATGCTTTTAAAGTCCATTCATTCCCTTGTCAAGTTGAAGAAGAATGGAGCTGACCCTTGACCTTTTCCGCCTGCTTTTACTAACTTATCTGCATGCATGCCCCTGTATGTGCACTTATTTTAAGACACATTTGATACATGCATATGTGACATAATGTAATAAGTACTAGCACATTATTAGGTTATTTTTATAGTATATATTAAACATTTAGCCTTAGTTCTCTTCCTGCATAATCCTGTTTAATGTAGTTATTATTTTTGTTATATAATCAGTGGTTAATGTATGACTGCTGTTATGATAGAAACATCACATGAGAGCAGTAAAATATTAAATCAACTACATTACTGCTCTGCTTCCCAATGTTCCCATAAAATAGACAAATTAATTTAATTTTAAGGTGGA
The DNA here is from genome assembly GCF_030273125.1 of Centropristis striata. Classification (NCBI taxonomy): domain Eukaryota; kingdom Metazoa; phylum Chordata; class Actinopteri; order Perciformes; family Serranidae; genus Centropristis; species Centropristis striata. Next base: position 8,889,497 of record NC_081534.1, read on the forward strand.
AAATAAATGTGCTTTGGCATTTTTCTAAAGCCTCCTACAGAAAAAGAAACAATACGCCTCCACAGTGGCATTTCAGCCTCTCTCACAATGTAGCCAACCTCAGGCTTTGTTTATTCAGCAAAGAGGAAATGATGGGAGTGGAGGGGTTTTGAAATGCAAAACAGACCCCAGACAGAGTTTTAATGTCACTGATGCTCTATATTTAGAGCTGTTCTTCCCTCTGTGGTCATGATAGCCAAAGCTCTTTACCTAAGAATGTGTAATTTCCTGCAGAAGCCATCTAATTATTTATTGTATTTTAGACCTTACATTGTCTCCCACAATATTAAAATATGTCCCGAACAGTGAAGCAAACCATACTAGTGGGAGATATATGAGCTCTGCAGAACAATGCAAATTATTTATGTTCTTATCAAGAGACATATTCAATGTATTGTTGTTGTAACCATACAGGAAGCATGAAACAATCAGGCATGGCAGAGTGCAGTAGAATTCTGTTAATTTCAATTATAGACTTCCAAGATATACACACACAAACATGTAAAATGCCATTAATTTATATTTTATTATAGTTTCATATATATGTATACATACATATGTATACATATATATGTAATGTACGTTAAAAACGTCCGTTTATGTTTTGCAAGTCTCTCTAACCAGGTTCTGCTGTACCTCCATGTCTATCCAATAGCTTGCCCTATAAACAACCTGAAACAATATTTCACTGTAGTAGAACAGCACATACTGTACACCTCCATGCTAGTTCTTAAACAGTCAGCATCCAGTTATTGCTGCCTTTAAAGGCACTCCAAATTTCTGATGTTTTATTTTTTGTGTGCTAAGCAGTCATGGCCAAATTAAGCTTCATGAACCATTTTCTTTTCCACTGATGGCACTATTTGTTCAACAAAGGATTCAAAGCACACTTTATTGCCATTCCATGAGCCTTTTTCTTTTAATCAGTAGTGCCATCTAGTGAGGTCAGCAAATACACCTAATAGTTCAAGAAGCATCATTTGAACATAAGTAGTTAACAGAGAAGTGTGACTTCTTTGAAGTTAAAGGAACAGTTCACCAAAAAATACATATTTATATACAGTCATGGGAAAATTATTAGACCACCCTTGCTTTCTACAATATATTGTTCATTTTAATGTCCAGTACAACTTAAGGTACATTTGTTTGGACACATATAATGATAACAACCAAAATGGCTCATTATAGTTTAATTTAAGAGCTGATATCTAGTCATTATTATCAAGAAAACTATGGAAAATGTCTAGATATCAGCTCTTAAATTAAACTCCTATGAGCTATTTTTTTTGGTATCATTATAGTTATCCAAACAAATGTACCTTTGGTTGTACCAGGCATTAAAATGAACAAAAAGGGTGTTCTAATAATTTTTTCCATGACTATATGTATTTTTGCTTTTGGGGTGAACTGTCACTTTAAGACAGGATACAGTAAATGCATCCAACTCCAGTGTGTTGTTCAGATCCATTGTGGATACTTGATTATGAGACTGGTGTGGAGCCATTCAGTCTACAGTAGAGTGCTTTCATTCTTCTATAGACAGTGTAGTTGACACATAACCTTTGGAGTTTGTATTTCAAATTAAAGGCATCACTCTGGCTGCACATTTTGGTGACTGACTGTTGAAGGACTCGTGGATACACTATACATGTTAAAAGTTAAAACTGTTTACTGCAGTGAAATAATGCTTCTAGCTTGACCGTTAATCGGGCTGAATGTTTTTGTACTCATCAATCATCACAAAGAAATAAAGAAACTTGATGAGTTTAAGTGACAAAAACACTCGGCACACATTTCCCCAGTGAGTGTCCATCATGATTAAAAACACTGTTTTTAATTAAAGCCCTTTCACATCAAGTCACAGTGTAAAGTTTAGATGAGAAATTTAGAGATCAATTTTAAATCTGCTAAAAATGTCAATTCACTTCACAAGTTGATTCTTGATGTGAAAAGGCAAGAATGATCAGTTTTGAGATATGTTTGTATTTAAATGGACTACTGTAGCTATGCTAAGTATTGTACGTGTGCATGTGCTCCCGTGTGTATATGTATACACATTGACGCATGTGCTTTGTGTGTCAGATGCACAGCCGACAGAAGGAGAGCGTGAAGTGTGGAACCAGGTGAACTCGGTCCTGCAGGACTCTGAGAACATCCTGTCAGGCCTGCAGGCGTACAAAGGAGCAGGCCAGGAGATCAGAGATGTGAGGAACACACACAGTAACAAAAACATCTGTCAATCTTGCACACAAACACATGAAAGTTTGTTTCTTTCCATTTAAGAGTATCCAGTAATTAAGAGGCGTATACATGTAAAATCTGAACTGTTTGTAGTTCAGAGGAGCAAGAAGCAGCTGAATTAACATTTGTAGTGCCCCTGGTTCATGAGCTTTATGATTATTATGGCCCTTATCAGGATTTTTTTCTGACATGTCCTGCTGTTTTTTTTGTTTTGTTTTTTATTCTTCCCAGGCAATTCAAAACCCCAGCGACTTCATGCTGCAGGAGCGAGCCTGGAACTCAGTCTGCCCGCTGGTCATCAAACTCAAGAAGTTCTACAGCTTCTCTCTCAGACTAGGTATGGTCACAGTTTTAACAGAATATCGCCTTTGTTTTTCTGTTGGCAGGAATTTTAATTCAATCAGTTTTGAATGCGTTAGTCACTTTCTTGGTTGAATAAAAGGTCCAAACACATACACAACTGCATTATTCCGTTTGTTAGCCGCGAGCTGACATTAGCTTTTAAAGTTGTTTTTAATTACAAACTGTGACTAACTGTTTTGAATAACTTCCTGTCACTAAGTGCATGCAGCTTTCAAAATAAGAGCAGTGTCGACCACAGACTTTACAAGACTGTCAAAATAAGATGCCTTAAATAAAATATACAAGACCCCTTATTCACCTTTGAAATAATTCTTAAAATATGCAATCATTAAGATCAGTGTATATGATGGAATAGTGGCATTAGAATGTGTGAAAGGCCAACAAATTTGGGCTTTTATGGAGAAAAGATTCTCCGGGAGCAATGCCCCGGACCCCCCTAGCCAGCTATTTTTCCACATATCCTGGTAGAAAGCATGTTGACAGCAATTAAAAATGACACAGTAGGATAACAAAGATTCTAAAATAAGGTATCTCCCGACTGTGGAAAATGTGATGTTAACACTATTATTTGATATTTTCTTGTTTCATTTGGTAAAGTAATTATCCAAGTTACATGAAAATGTACCTTATATGCAGAAGTCAAGGCAAAACATCTGTCAGTATTCCCAATTTCAACTCCAGACGACCCATCATTCCTTACCACAGAGGTCAAAGCAGGTCATTTTATACAGTGAGATTTCACTGCATGAGAAAAATGTAATGGCTTTTGCCTCAAATTGCATGAGATTAGCATAGAGTGGGCCTAATTTTAGAGCAATATTTAGCCTCCTTCCTGAGTATAATCAGTGTAGTGATAAAACTGAGCCCGCTACAGCCTCTAAAGACAGCTGGCTGAGGAGGAGTGGAAGGTGTTAAAATGAAAGTTATACACAAGTGTAATACAAGTGATATCATGAAATTTGTGTAAAGGAAACATGTGGCTTGAGAAACAAAATTAGTAAAATATACAGCTTGTGTCTCTTCTTTAACCTCCTGTGACCCTGCATCCTCATATGTGGACATTACACACAATACATCAGTCAGTGTAAAAATCAGATGGCAGCATCTTGGTAAAGTCAATCAACAGCTTATCCACAGAAAAAAATTGGACCAGGTACAAAACCTGATCAGATTCTATGGTTAAAACTTGTTTATTTGTGATAAATAAGGTTTGTAGATTGATATTCTGTACAAATTTCACTATTTTTTAGCAACAGCAACAAGCTACGACGCTGCTAATCAGGAAGTACTCATTTGAGAATGAATAGCCTTTTTCTGTTGTTCTTCCAAAGAGAGGGTGTAAATGTAAGAAAATAAACAGTTTTATGCACTGGTGAATTAATTGTGTAAGATAATAAAATAAACGCACTATTTATTCCAAAAACGACTTCCTGTTCAAAGACAATTCTTAGTTTTTGTACTTATCAGGTCCTACTAATCCTAAATATCTAGGAGAAACTAACAATACTTGCCAAACAAAAACTTGGGTCTCAGGAGGTTAAAGCTGTGGACGCCTGAGATTCTGACCTGGAGCAGAGACCTGGCCATCACAGAAACTGATGTCTTGTTCTGCTGTCGGTGTGTGTGTGTCTGTGTGTGTCTGTGTGTCTGTGTGTAGAGGAGGCTCTGCAGAGTCTGCTGGAGTGCCTGACATGTCCGCCCTTCACGCCCACTCAGCACCTGGAGAGGGAGCAGGCGCTGGCCAAACAGTTTGCTGAGATCCTCCACTTCACTCTGCGCTTTGATGAGCTCAAGGTCTGCTGGGAGCGCACACACACACGCACACACACACACACAGTTTCAGTTACTCTTCCCTCATAAACTTGGCTCAGTGCCACACACAGAAGTACACATGAAATGATATGAAATGATGTGTTGTTTACTGTTTTAGTGGTTCTAATAGTTCTAAATAGTAGTTCTAAATGTATTTCTGTCCAAGCTTTGACTGTTTTCTTGTTTTCCTCTTAGATGAGAATTCCTGCCATCCAGAATGACTTCAGCTACTACAGAAGAACCATCAGTCGAAACCGCATAAACAACATGAATGTGAGTTGTCCACAAGTTGGTATATTAGTTTAAATTTGCATTAGCTGCCAGACAGTTTTATTCTCTTTGTTCTCAAATCTATGTGTTTATATCTTAGAGCACTCTTTGATATTTCTGTTAAATATGTACATGGTATTTTGTATTATGTGTGAAAAGGTTAGAACTACTCAATACGATAAACATGGGAGAGATGATGGTGCACTGGAAAATGGAAAAAGTGAGAAAATGAACCCTCCTACGTCAACACCTCTTGTTTATCTGTGTTGTTTGTTTGTGCACCCACAGTTGGACATTGAGAGTGAAGTGAACAACGAGATGGCCAACAGGATGTCTCTGTTCTACGCCGAGGCCACGCCCATGCTGAAAACACTCAGCAACGCAACCACAAACTTTGTGACAGAGGTGAGAATACTCAGACTGCAGCACAGTCGGTGTGGGGAAGGTTTGGTGTTGTTTCTAAATCTATCAGGCTTTCAAGGGAAACTAACATTTGTTGCATCCATTGTCATCATGCTGTGGCTGAGAAAAAGAGATGAGAATGTAACGAAGAAATATTATCTTTACTACATCAAAAAGTACTAAATAAACTCTTTAAAAATACTAAAATACAAAAGAAATATTGTATCACTTTGGCATGAGTAAATCTGAGCTCCTGACAGGAATATTTTATTTGTCAAACACGAGAGACTCAAAATCACATAAAAAATCAACATAAAGATGATGATGAATTAAGAAATAAAGCTTTGTGAATATGACATTTCATTCTTTTATTCTATGTCACAAACACGCCATATTGTAACATAGGGCGGGTTGATATATCAATATAAAAAATATATCTATATATATATATAGATATATTTTAAATGTGATATGGAATTGGATCATATCGCATACATTGATATAGTTCTTTTTTTTTTTTCTTCTTCTTTTTTTTATATATAAATGCTGCCCTTACTAGGGTTTGTCATATTTAGTTATTTTGTAATGTTGGTTATTCTTTTCTCATATAAATATAATTATTTCAGATTAAGATTGGCCTATTTAATTCATAGGCTATTCTTTTTTTAAGATATTATTTTATTTAAATGTGCACTTTATGGACCTTTGATTTTTTTTTTTTTTTTTAAAGGTAACCCTGTTGTTATACAGTATTTATGTTCACTTAAATAAACGGTTTCAATAAAACTACTTGTGACATGTCATATTTGGCTTTGACTTTGACTGAACATTTTCTCTCACTTTGCGATAAAAATATCGGGATATATATCGTATATCGATATTCAGTCTAAATATATCGGGAAATGACTTTTGGTCCATATCGCCCAGCACTATTGTAACAAGTCATGTTAATTTCTTTCACAATTTTAATAATCATAGGAATCAATAAATTCTCATTGTTGTATATGTGTTGTCTTGTTTGCCTTTAGAACAAGACTCTTCCACTGGAGAACACAACAGACTGTCTCAGCACCATGGCCAGCGTCTGTAAGGTCATGCTGGAGACACCGTGAGTCTTCAGGCTTTGATACACACACCTTTTCATACTTACATTCTAGTGTGTCTTTTGGGAAAAATAAATAAATAACAAATCAAAATGTATATTCTCTCAGCAACAGGTCATGTCCTGTGATGGAGACTTGTGTTGATACAACAGCTGTCAGATTATTTTACCATCATTTCTTGCCTCATAGAATTATTTTCCCATCATTTCTTGCCTCATAGGCTGTCTGCATTAAATGAGACTTACAAGTTGAGTCCTTGAATCTCAAGACAACACATTACCAATCCGTTAAAAGCTCTTGGATTTGATGCCTGTTTATTGTTTTTACCCATCTAGATTTACACACTTAAACAGGTCACAGTCATTTACAAAGTCTCGTGGCTAGTTTGTGCACATTCATTCGTGCAAAGAGTGTCATAACCCTCTTACTCTCTCCTCTTCCTCCCTCTCTTTCTGTGAGTTTAGGGAATATTCGAGTCGTTTCAGCAGTGAGGACACGCTCTTGTTTTGCATGAGGGTCATGGTCGGAGTCATCATTCTTTATGACCATGTCCACCCCAACGGAGCCTTCAACAAGTCCTCCAAGATAGACGTAAGACACACACACACACACACACACACACACACAATTTAATTGATGTAGCCGCATCACCGTGGATCTGTTTAGTGATGCAGCTCTGTTCTTCTCCTCTCAGATGAAAGGCTGCATAAAAGTCCTGAAGGAGCAGCCGGCAGACAACGTAGAAGGCCTTCTGAACGCCCTCAAGTAGGTTCACTCTGTCTGTCTGTGTTTCTGTTGGTTCAGATCACACAATGTCTGAAAAACACATTTATTTATTTATCCTGCACAGGATCTTATGTAAAGTGGTGTCTTTCAGTCAGTGTTGCATTTTCTATGTATTCCAGTTGCTTAAAGGAAATCTACCAGCCGCTTTGTGTTTTACTGACAAGATCATTCTGAGGAAAACATTAGCAGACATATTTTTAACTACAAAAACCTAACAGGACTGTACTAAATATTTTACTTTCGAAGCTTCTGTTTCGAATGAAGCTTCAAATGTCTCATCAGTTTTTATGATGTCATCACCTTCAAAAAACAAATCCTGGGTTTGTGTGAAGTGGATAATTGGATCAAATGAGTGTTGATGGTGAGTGGCTGTCACCACAGTGAGTGAGGGGCAGCTCACAGAAAGACCAGGAGTCTCCATTAACCAGTTAACATCCAGTAAATAAGTTCAAAACACATAAAGAGCCGGATATCTGTGTGATTTTTAAACAGCTGTCTGAGCCCATTACGCTTTATGTAACACAATGGCAGAGTCAGTGTGGATCACACCAGAGGACGTATAAATGAGCCGCTCATGTCTCCCTGACAACGTGTTTGAAAACAGACATACACTGCCAACATAAAGTAGTCAAATAAATAAAAAAAGTCAGTCAAATACACACACGTAAGCAGAAATGAGTCAGTGGTGGTGTAGTGGTTCACATTCTTGCCTCACAGCAGGAGGGTCACAGGTTTGAATCCAGCTTGTAGCTCTTTGCATGTTGTCACTGTGTCAGCGTGGTTTCTCTCCGGCTCCTCCAGCTTCCTTCCAAAGACCAAAAACATGCAGCTTACAGGAGCATCTCAATAAATTAGAATATGATGGTAACGTCCATTTCCAGTAGTTTAAATCAAACAGCTCCAACCAAGTATTGAGTCAGATAGATGACATACTTTTCAGAGGCCAACATTTCCATAATAAAAATACTTTTTAAAATTGGTCTTTTGTAATATTCATTTTTTTGAGACACTGAATTTTAGGTCTTCATTAAATGTAAGCTTTTGTCATGATAATTAAAATTAATTAAGTAAATTAAGACATGAAATGTTTCATTCTGTGTGAAATGGATCTATATAATGTGTTATTTCCACTTTTTGAATTGAATTACTGGCATAAATAAACTTTTCTATGATATTCTGATTTATTGAGATGCACCTGTAAATTTAACAGTGACTCTAAATTGCCCATAGGAGTGAATGAGAGACAGGAGACCTGTCCAGCGTGTAGTTTGGATAAGCAGTTAAGGCTAGTGAATAAATGAAGAAGAGATGTCTGATAGTGTTGTTTAAAGTCACCCTCTAATGTTTGTTTTCTCCTCAGATTCACCACAAAACACCTGAACGACGAGTCCACTCCGAAGAACATCCGGACGATGCTCCAGTAATGTTTGTTCTTTTTTTATATAAACAGATATGAAGAGGATCAATGCTCTGACCTCAAATAAGATGTATATGTTTACATTATTTAAAAAGACTCGATGTTAATACTTGTGTGTATTTGCATAGTCATTCCCTCCAAGCTATTGAAACCTGCAGAACATGTACCTTCTACTTTGCAAAAAACAATATGAAAGCATCACATGAATTGCCTCTACTGTCAACGACTGTCAAAGCACAAGTGATGGAAACCGATCAGCCTTATATTAATGAGCTTTGCAAGCAGCACTTGGAAAAATGTTCTTCATCAAATCTTCTCAATCTTTTATTTGACAATGGAATCAGTTTAGTGTACAGCTTTTAGTCCAATCCAACATGTTTCCAAGCAAAATTAATCTTTTTTTGGAGGTGAACATTTTAAATTGTGACAAAGGTTCTCGTTCATATCACAATGACAGATTTTGTGTCTGATGTATTTAAACAAGTGAAGTTATTTCTGTCTTTTCACATGACAGAATATGAAATCAATCAATGTTAAGGTGGACATTAGTGTTGCAGTGAAGGGCTGAATATTGAGAGCAGATGAGGGATTGATTGGTTTGATGTACGTATTGCTAAAAGCATTTGAGTGTTTTCTGTTTTTATAGTCAGCTGTTGTATTTGTCTGTTCTCTTCAAACTCCAATCTTGTGCAACTATTGAAATAAATCCACTGTGAACATAAAACTTACTTTGCACATCCAGTAAGATCTAGTATGTCAAGGTTTGCTTTAACTTCGAGGTTTGCTCTGATAATGAAACAGGAAATCAAATCAACCCACCAAATGTTTTATTTAATTGTGTTTTGGTGATGCTCTGAATGATGGTTGCTATGTTTTAAGTGACTTACTTTGTGGTTTTTGTATGAAGTAGAAAATGCATTTTTCTATAACAAAGGCCAAAAAACTTTCCCAATAAATAATATGTGCTTCTTAACTGAACCCGTTTTAAAAAAATAATGTTTCCATTCTCTTTGAAAAACTCACTTTAACACTCTGGCTTTATTCCCATATGGGTTAAAGGAATGATTCACTTTGTCTCTACAGGTGAAAAATGGACCACTAATGCTTCCGTATGGAAGTCCTGGGAAGCAAATGTGAGAAAATAAACTGGTCTTAAATTTTCCTAGTCTGATCCGTTTATGATTTAAATCAAACGATTTTCCAGTGTAATCTTCCAAGTTCCATTTTAAGAAATCTGTGAAATATAGATTTGTTTATTTTTTTGCCATGTTACAAAATGTTCCCCATGATGATTTTTGCTAGTGTTTCTTGATGTAATACTCATTTTGGCCACTAGAGGCGAAGGCGCACCACTCCTCCATGTTCTAAACAGGACTATACCATAGACTGTATAAATAATAGTGTAAAATGACTATACATTTCCTCTCACAAGGTCTTGTGGCCAAATGAGTATAACATCAACAAACACTTGGAAAAAAATATCCTGACCAATAATAAATAAATAGAAAATTCACCTGCTAAAAACCTGTTCACCTGTTTTTCACAGATATCGTCTTCCCCCCCCCCCCCCCCCCCCCCCAGTAATTACCTTTTACAGACTAAAAAATGTTACTTGATAAGATTATCCTAGCAAAACATTGTTTTACCAGTTAGTCTTTAAAAAAAAACATAAACACACAAAAGAAAACAATTTAGAACAGACAAAATGGATCACCAGAATATTTTTACACTTGCCACTCAGGGCCTCCATAGAAAGTCACCAGGTCCATCTTTCAAATGTTTAAACCCCTATTTATTAAAAGTTTTTTTTCTTTTGTACATCTTACTCTACCCAGAATGATTTTATAGTTTGAGAACTGACATTTTTTAAATAATGTGCACTCCAGAACTTGCCTTAAATTGGACTGCTGAAGTAAAAAATGTAGTCCGTCTGCCTTCACGTTATGCAAGTATGATCATTGTCACCTGATATGGGAATCTACTGTATATTTGTGATATCCTGGCTCATTCTACTATTGTCACAACATGGACATTCCTCACTCTTTATTTCCTCCAAACTAACCTGCTCAAACTAACCTGCTCAGAGTCAGACAATCTCAGTTTACTGTAATATCTAAAGGCTGATGATAACATGAAGTGTGTATGAAAGGACGTGACTAAAAAATACACAGATCAGTGGAGAAGATGTTCTTTCTTTTGTGTTGAACTTTTAAATGACTAATCAGGTTATTAAACATACCATAATAATATCGTAATGACTTCACAGCATCATCAGCCCTGGTGGGGCACAACATAGCCTTAAACACTTCCACAAACTGACAAATATTAGGATTTCACCTGTGTAATCTGTAAAGACTATATTTTACTACTTTAATTTGATTTCATCCATAAGCCATATAAATACTGATCCATACACACTCCGCCCTCTCATTAACATGTTAACATTCAGTTAATTTACATAAATTAACCCGTCAGGTATCTACCATTCATTTATGTCAGCTGTTTATTTTTTGATCCTCTTGTATTTAGTAATATATACGTGTGTGTGTTTGTGTGAGAGCCATATTTTGAATGCAATGTTTTATATGCAATGAGTGGAGAGTGTACGTATGATGCTGATATTTCATATCTGACTGAAGTGCTATAAAGAAATGGTCATGATTGATGTACACCAAGCTTCCTCTTTGCCCAGGTGTTGCTACTGTGTGTTGAATGCAAGCCGTTGTTTTAAATACTGAAATAAAATCAGTTTGTTTTTGTCTTAAACTGACAGTTATTGTTTAATATTTTTGGAGTTCAGACTCACTGTTTATATAAATTGCTTTGGCTTTGTACTGCATATTGAATGGGATGTTGATTGGATAATAAAGGTGGTACATTTCTTATACAAAACATGTTTTCTTTGGATTCCTTATCTGCAATTGAAAATACTCCACTATGATTAAAAGTCCTGCATTGAAAATGTACAAAAGGAAATTATTTTAAGTAGTCAATTCAGAAACCTCGAAATTATTCAGAATAGATTAAAATAAGAGTAAAAGGAGAAAATACTAATTTCAAGGTTTTTTGTTTGTTTTTTTGCATTAAAAATACATTTTCTATGAATCGATTAGTGGATCATCCAGGCTGTACCTGTTTAAACTGTTGGGTAGTCATTTATTACAAAACATTTTGTACGCTTATATATATATATTATACGTAAAAAGAATATTCCCATCAAATGAAGTAGAATGGAATATGTGGCATTAAAAGAAAATATTCAAGTACAAATTTGAGGTATTCATACTTTACTTGACAATTTCCTTTTATGCCTCTTTCTACTTTAATTCCACGGTATTCCCAGTATTGTACATTTAACTCCACTACATTATATTTTGTTTACATAAATACAGGAATCTTACTTAGAGGGACTCTTTCTTTCTTTCTTTCTTTCTTTCTTTCTTTCTTTCTTTCTTTCTTTCTTTCTTTCTTTCTTTCTTTCTTTCTTCCTTTCTTCCTTCCTTCCTTCCTTCCTTCCTTCCTTCCTTCCTTCCTTCCTTCCTTCCTTCCTTCCTTCCTTCCTTCCTTCCTTCCTTCCTTCCTTCCTTCCTTCCTTCCTTCCTTCCTTCCTTCCTCCCCCCCTAACCTTAACCACTGGTCCCTGTGGACCATCTTTTCAGCATTAACCATCAGAAAACAGGGATTCAGATGTGGCTCTCCACCCTGAGGAACGGTCCTTGCATAGGAGCGTCATATTTTACTTGCAAGCCAATGAGAGCAGACTGGGCTTTTTGGGACACAACAGACAGAGGGTGATACACAGATATATTCAAAAAGACACTATGAAAAATAATGTAATTCAACATTAAAGCAAGAACGGTAGCAGTGAACCCTGTAGCAGTGAAGTCTTCCTGATGTGTGTGATGTCTTCAGTCCATCTCTTGTGTGTGTGAAGCAGCAGACACAGTCCAGGGCTGAACCTCAAACAGTGGTTTACCTTGGATTGATAGAAATATTTGCCTTATTAGTGATATGTCCACTTTAAATTGATAAACAGAAGCGTAATACAGTATGTGGAGGAATATTTTGGTCAACATGTTCACAACAGCTGCTGTGATGTTTGGTCTTATAATGCAGATTGTTAAGTCTTAAGATATTAGCGCTGAGTCAGGGCTTACACTCACTTTCTATTTAAAACTTTTAAAAGGTCTAGAACCAAAACATTGCAAGTTGTGTGACACTTTGTTTGCAACCTTTGATATACCAGAGTATGAGGTTACATTTGTGACAATATTATGCAATCAAAACAATAGATTTGAGAGCAAAACCATTCAAACTGCAATCAAAATGTTTTAATTCAAGTAAAAAACATTTGTTATTAAAAAATGTTTTATTGACGATTGAAAACTTTTCTTTGCAAGTCCAAAAGTTTTGCTTGCTGTTGAGCAGAATCTTGTAGGCGGGACCTACACTGAAAAATAAATGACACTTTCCTATTGGCCGGTCTTGTTTGAGTGACAACTTGGCAACATGCACTGTTAGTAAACAATGAGGTTATTTAAAAGTCCCTGAAGAAGACGCAGTGGAAGCCATGTTGCCAAGCTGTCACTCCAATGAGACTGGCCAATAGAAATGTGTCATTCATCTTTCAGTGTAGGTCCCGCCCACAAGATACAGCTCAGCAGCTAGCAAAACTTCTGGATCTGCAGACAAAAGGTTTGATTCACAATAATACATTTTTGAACATGAATTTATTTTATTTGCAATAAGACATTTTTGATTGCAGTGTTGACAGTATGATGGAGTATTAGGGCCACATTTAGAAAAAAAATGAATTACCAGAATAAAGTCGTAAATGTTTAATAAATTAGAGGAGGAGAGTTGATAAAATGAGGGCCGTATTTCGTAAAATTTAGCATTTCGTAAAAATTTAGCATTTCGTAAAAATTATTTTAAGATAAGTTTCACAAACAAGGAGATACTAAATCTTTTGGCACATCAGCATCACATTGTCATAAATATAAGGACTTTAAAAAGAATATGCAAGAAGATTCAATATTTTCTACTTTATTCTCATAATTAATTCAATATTTACAACTTTATTCTCTAAATTAATTCAGTATTTACGACTTTAATCTAGTAATTATTATAATTTTTTCTGCTACTGGCCCTAATACTTCGTCGTATAGCTTTGCACTGAAATACATTTTTTTGATTGTATAAACACTAGTAGACACAAGTACAAGTGACTCTAGACAAGAATATATTGATTTTTTTCCACTGATAGTTCAGCTCAATGGAGATACATTAGTGGGAGAAAAGCATTTGGTTATAATAGTATTTCTTCTCCAACAGATATCCTTTTAACAGATGCAACCCACAATCATTTATAATGCTGTGCTTGGAAAAAGGAAAAAGAAAACCCTAAAATGCTTAGAATCAATAATTCAGCTTTAACACATAAAACATTCCTAACAGGGTCACAAACTGCACACAGTTTGCCACTTTCTTGCAGAATCAGTCATTTTAAACCCATAATTTGTCCTGAATACGTTTCTTGCTGTGTGGTTACATCATGTTGAGCCTTGAGGAGTGGAGGAGCTGTGGTTGCTTACTGGGAGCGCTGCGCTGGGAGCGCTGGGACGCCCTGAGCGCCTGCACACTCAGCCGGGGCACCGGCGGCCTCACTGGACCCGGTCGGACCCCAGCATTCCACTGGGCCAGACGCAGCATGCTCTTGGTGGCAGGGTGAGCTGATGGAGGAAGAGGAGGAGGAGGAGGAGGAGGAGGAGGAGGAGGAGGAGGAGGAGGAGGAGGATGTTGGGGTCTGCAGTTGGAGCTGAGGAACATCTGAAGGAGGAGAAGTGAAAAATCAACATGATTCCAGGTGTTAAATATCATCAGTTCCTGTATCCAGGCAGAATAACCCTCCGTGATGATTTTACCAAAGCCAGAATAATAAATGCCACAGTGTCCTCTATCTAACCCCCCCCCCCTCCAACCCCATCATCAGCATAATTTGGCTTCCCCCCCGTCACCTCCCCCTCTGAGCAGCTCATCATTAACATGCTTTTTCTGTGTAAACGCTGCTCCATAATGCATGATGCCTGCTGGTTGCACAGTCTCCAGAGAATCCTCCACGTTTATCACCCCCCTTTCATTCAGACAAGGAGGTCACAGTCACAGTGGGGTTATGGCGGCACTGATGAATTGAGCGTGGTTTACCAGCGATTTGGCTTTGCGTAGTTTGTAATGTGCCTCAGACAGGGTTTTCTGGCTGCCGTCGCCTGGCTTGGCGGTGCTGCTGCGGCAGGTGGAGGCTCTGCTCTTCCCTCGCCTGCAGAGAGACACGGTCAGGTCAGTTATATTTACACATATTACATGTATTTATTATCTGCAGACAGGGAGGCTCAGAGAGTAAAATGTGGCTCTGCAAATAATGCGCCAGATGCAGCAACATTCTCTTATATTTCTCTTACCTTTCATTTTTAATCTTTACTTTCTGTCTTTTTTTTTTTTTTAGAGAGGTAGGACTGGGGGACCGGAGTCTTTAGGGGGAGATAGCAGGTCAACAGTAGATGCAACATAGGAGCTGTTTACATCAACTGAAAGGTGGAAATCTGAACATTAATTTGAGATGCAGTCAAGTTCGATTCATAGATCTCTAACAAAAATGAGTTGATTGGGGTGTCCCGGTGTATGGAAGCTGAGAACGGCCATGGATTTTTTTTAAATGTACTGTTATCTTGTGATAACGACTTATTATCTCATTATCTCGATAGAACAAAGACTGTTTTCTTGAGATAATGAATTAGATAGACTTTTGCATGGCGTGGACATGCACATTATGCTTATTTGGTCCATATAGTCAACATCAGCTCTTGTCACAAATCGAAGACATGTTGACAGTTTTGCAGACACACACACACACACACACACACACACACACACACACACACACACATCTGACTTGACAACTAACGTTACTATACAGCCCATAAGTGCAGTTAAACACAGCCAGTTCCCAGCTCCATGCGTAATTTTACACGCGGACATACAGTAGGCAGTGTTTATTTCATTCTTGCATCCAGGTGCATCATATACACATGAGGTAGGTTTACACTGCAGACACCATGATCATGGTCACCCATCAGACTGAATATTAAGTAGTCATGTGGAACCTCCAGTCTCTTCACAATATGATCCCATCAGACCTCACACGGTTTAACCCAAGTCGGCACCTATGCACAGTCCCATTATGTTTTACAGACATTTGTAGTTAACTAATGAGGTAAAACATTTTGTTTATGCTGCATTTTATCAGGCACTTCCCTCAAAACAGCCTACTTAAGCCTCAAAACCTAAGTTTATCTCATTCGTTATCACGAGAAAACGATCTTTGTTGTATCGAGGTAACAAGAATATAAGTCGTTATCATGAGATAACAGTGCATTAAAAGAAAAACAATCCATGGCCGATCCTGGCTTCCGTACCGGTGGAATACTGGTACAGCATAAACCAAATCAGGCTTAGTCCTTGTAAGCATGGGTTGGAATCCAGCTCGGAATGGTTTCCTGCATGTCTTCCACTCTCACTCTGTATATCTTAACTACCAAATAAAGTCGTAAATGGCTTTGAAAAATAATTTGTCACTAATCAATTAATTTATTAACATCTTAGCGCTCTGAAGGCCTGCCAGAGGCTGTAGTGAGCAGTTTGAAAGTGAAGATACTGGTTTCACATGAAACTAGAAATATTATTACCATAAGAACCAAACATGTCATGATGTCTTGTCGTCATAGTTAGGATGAATTCTAGCCAAAAACTGGTCAAAAACTGGACTGGTTATTTTCAAAAGGGGTTCCTTGACCTCTGACCTCAAGATACCTGACTGAAAATGGGTCCTATGGGTACCCACAAGTCTCACCTTTACAGACTGATGCATTAAAATATGTTATTTCCGCCTATTGTATTTGAATATTTCTGCACACTGGGGTCACTAAACAGTCCTGGAGTTGCATATACTGGCTGTAGAGCTGAGACTCTTGTGGTTGCAATGAGCCTGATTGTATTCATGTGTGATGATGTTAGTCTCCATAGTAGCATGTATTTGTAGTGAGAGCATTTAAAATTAAAATAAAAACTTGACCCCACTGTATAAAATGATAATGATGATAATGATAAAACAGAGACCTAGATGAAGAGATATCTGTTCCTCTAGTGTCGACACATTCTCTTTGTGAGAATATACAGAGGTAGAAAACTTCTGACTCCATTATCAGCATGAAGACTTAAAAAATACTGTGGAAAATACCTGGTGTTTGCTCAAATAAATGGAAGCAGAGAGAGAAGAATTGCAGCTGGATGTAGGAGGGTGTAATGTAGGGTGGGAAATCTGTTGTTCAACTTATACTGTTTCCTTGTTGTATAGTGTTATAACACAAGGCACAGCTTTACAATATGTGACACAGATAAAAAACAACTGTGGTTCTACATATTTTGTTCTAGGGACTCACATATGAGATGTAGACTGTAGACCAGGGATCAACCTGGTTTACCTGGGGCCAGTTAATAAACAAACAATGATTTGTATCAAATAAAATTAATAAACATTAAAAAAACAGCATAACTCATCTTTCTTTTTGACTCAAATAAACTAACTTATTCTCTAAATTAACTTGGTACAAAGATTGACACTATAGACCTATATGACGGATCAATCAGATATTTTACTGTATTAAACAGCTGCACCTGCATTTATAAACAGTCAGAAGCTCTTCCATCATGCTATTAGTTTAATTATGTAATAATTCATTATCATAACCTCCTGCTCTGTCATGAGGTCCTGGGGATCCTCCCTGGTACGTTTTGATAAACAAGTTTTGTTGATCTATTTTAATGCTTTTTTTATGCACTCTGACACCTTATTTACATTCATGTAACGCCAGTTTTGGCCTGTGTGTATAGCCTGAAATATGTGCCTCCAGAAACTGAATTTGAATAATTTATATTTCAACTTGAATTGCTTAACTTGAATAATTGCATTAAAAAACTGAATTTTAATCACATGATTTCTTCAATTCTCACTGACAACTGAATTTGAATTGTGAAAACAGAATGTTCAGTTACAAACTAATAAATTACATTTCAAATTACATTTCAGATTCAGTGCAATGATTCAAATTGAACAATACAAATTCAAATTATGTGATTCAAATTCAGTTTCTGGTGGCACATATTTCAGCCTGTGAGTTAAGTATCAGTCCTGCAGACTCAGCAGTGCATGTGAATATTTGACCTCAGTTTTGTATATATATTGTTTGAAAATATACTGTCAAACTGTCTAATGTGGAGCAGAAAGAGCCTGACTCCACAGAGACTGCTCTCCGGCTATAGGGAGCATTGATAATACAAATGTAATGTCCTTAAATTAATAACCTATTTCATGATGATGTCATCAAGTCTGAATATTGACATGATGAAGACTAACCAGTCATTGAATCTGACCAATCAGAGGCCTGTTTAAACCTGCAGTCTTACTGTTTGACAGCTTCACTGGGTTCCTGGTTGTCCAGGTAGTTGAAGCGCAGTGTGTCTTTAGGACGTCTGTCAGAGTCTCTCCACGGTGGCGGAGCAGCCGGCTGCTTCTCCTTTCTGGCTCCGGTCCGAGCGGCGGATCCTGCCTCACTGATGAAGAGCGACTCTGACGCATCTTCTGCCACATGAGGAACCACCAGCTGCTGCTGGGAGGAGGAGGCCTGCACACGGACAACACAGTCATTGTTATATTTCATTTTGGAAAAGTGTTTGGGAGGTAAATGGGTAGGGCTAGCTCTTTTAGGCTTCTAGCAGCGACCACAATGGTGTGTGTCTGTCAGGACACGGTGAGAAGATGAGGAGGTGTAATGATTGTGAATCCTGGTTTATTTCCACTTCAATGTCATCAGAATCATTACAGTCTTTAGCATTGTTAGTTTCTGTAATAACAAACAAAACACATTTCTCATTATTACTCAATAAAGAAATAATAATTACAGGCCATAACCACCTCAAATACAAACAAAGAAAAATCTACACACATAGGGATGTAACAGCAGCCCAAGCTACATTTATATCACATATTCAATACTAACAGGCAGTCACCAGCATCCAAATATAACACGAGGAAGAAGAAAAAATCCACAGTATAACAGTAGTGCAGCACTGGTCCCTACAGCTATTGCTGTATGGGACCAGTGCTCGGTGCGATTGCCCCGTGGCCCTAATAACTGTTAACAAGGTTTAACTCAATTTACCATTTATAAATGAGGGTCATTATAAATTGGATGTGACCTGCTGACCTGCAGACAGGTGAGTCTCAGCTCCTGCACAGTGAGGATGTAGTGTCTCTTCCAGACGTTCTGCTCCAGAGGCCTGGGGGAGACGTTAATGCTCCAGCCCAGCCTCACACACTTTGGCATCCACAGCTGGTCCAGTTCCACGATGCTCTTCCAGTGCCAGCTCACCTGCACACACAAGAATGAAAAAACAAACAGATTAGAGAGATTGTAAAGGGGACACTTTATGCTCATTTTCAGGTTTTGTACTTTGGGTTTGTATTATAACATGTTTACATGCTTTAAAGGGACGGATCCCAAAATAAAACACGGATATGTTTCCTCTTACCTGTGGTGATTTTTATCTATCTAGCTTGTTTTGTTGTGAGTTGCAGAGTGTTGAATATATTGGCAGTAAAGATGTCTGCCTTCTATTGAACACAACAGAACTACATGCCACTTTGCTTAGTTGTTTGTAGTTTTCAAAGTGCCTCAAAGGAATTATACTAGAAAGAAAATAGTTCCTACTATGAAAAACTTTTGGAAAGAGACATTGCTGTTCAGCTTTTCAAATGTATTTTTTCAGCACCACAAATCATCTAGTTCTTTTGTATTAAGATTAAGACAAAGATTTCCTTTATTAGTGCCACAATGGGAAAATTTCAAGAATTACAGCAGCAAAGTGGATAGCAAAAAAACAATAAATAGTAAACAGTGGTCTAAACTAGAAATATAAGAGGCACTAGCAAATAAACAAGTAAAACATATAATGGATTAACAATTTACAGTATAAACAAGTAGAAATATAAATATAAAAAAGTAATAACAATTAAAACAAAATTATAGATACATATTATAAACAATGTAGACACCAGTAGTTGGATATGGACCACAGAATATTGCACATATAAATCAAATTATCCAAATATTGTACAGTGTTTATAGTGATTGTCAGTGTTTTATAGGAAGACATCTCAAATGCCAATCGTCAATATCTCCAACACTCGGCAGCTCAGAACTAAACATTTCAATACAGGGAAAAGAAAAAACACAATGTTTGGGGTTATTATGTGAACTGTCCCTTTAATGTCCACAAAAACACATTGTTTTTCTGTTTTTCAGACCCACTCCCTGAAAAAGCCCAGTCTGCTCTGATTGATCTACATTTCTGAGTCTTCTGCATCTGTGTGCTCAGCCTGTTTACACCTGGTTTTAAAATGTGACCGGATCAGAAGTGGTCAGCACTAAATGTGAGTGTGTTGTGGCTCAGCTAGACACACTAGAGACGCATATTACACACAGGTGTAAACAGCATTGTGTCTCATTTGTCCACTTGTGATCCGATCGCCCAAGAAGCATTTTAAAACAAAGTCTAAACAGGGTCTCAGTGTCTGCACTGTCATTGCAGCCGGGGAATAATTGTAATGCATGGATGTATTTATTTATTCAGTGGCCACTCATGGTATTGCAAAGAAAAAATTGCCCTGTGGCCTAAGGAACATTTTCCCAATGGACCCCCATTATAAAAGAGACATCTGTAAAACTACAGACAGGATGCCTCGAACTGCAAAAAAGATCAATAATGACTATTATGAATATTTGATGCATGGAGGTTTTTTATTTGTAAAATGTATACTTGTAAAACTCTATGGCCGAGCTGGAGAACCAAAACTGCATTAGTTCAGTGGGCCACATACCACAGAAGTAAAGTCACTGGACTAAAGGCGCCATCTTTGAGTCCGGAACCAATTCTTAAAATACAGCCATGCTGTAACGGCCCTTTAGTGGCATCTTCTATCTATACTGTACTGTGACATCACAACCTTGGAGGTCCTAAGGAGTCATTTAATGCAGCTTCTGAATAGGTCTGTGTGCATTTCTCTGGAATGGATTGAGTGTTATGTCACTTCCATAGTATATCACCTAAACCTGCTTTAATATACAAAGTGGGACCTTTACATAAAGGATTATCAGCAGGCTCAGTGCCCCTCATTCACATGATCAGGTGGTGGCGCAACAAAAACTTTTAAAAAGGAATCTTTCAAAAAGCCGGACAGTAAACAGGATAAATGCAAAAAATGTTATTTATTTACAAAAGAAAACTTAAACTGAGGCAAATTAAAATCAAACAGAATAAAACTGCTGCCTCAGCACAAGCTGCTACACCTAGCCTCACCCCCCAATAGAGACTGGAGCCACTTCTACCTTTCAGCCTCACCTAAAGGGAACTTACCACCTGGTCAGGTAAGTAGAGGGTGAGCTAAGCTGACAACCATTTAACACTTAATTTACAACAATACAGGTTATTTACTGAGATCAGTTCCTGCTGACATTACTATATGTATATTTTATGGGAACACCTAACCAGACGCAACCCAAATATAACACAAATGTCATCTACTGCAGAACTATCTTACCTGTTGTCCTTCACATTGGAAGGGCCCAGCCCTTCCCTGCTGAGAGTTAACTCCATAATCACAGTCAGAACCAAAATACAGAACTATAAACCCATAAATAACTACAGGCAGATGTCATTTATATAAATCAATTAATCATTGTCAAATAAAGTTCAACATTGTACTGAACTAAGGATTAATCAGTGATGAGAATAGAACCAGTAGAAGCAGCCTTTTCACACTCCGTGAACAGTTGATTCATACTATATGTATATATATGACAGGTGTGTGTCATGGTGCAGTGTGTACCTGTGCACAGCGACAGAGGCTGCGTGGGTCCAGGAAGGAGAAGAGGAAGAGGCAGAGGGCTCTGGGCAGCAGGCAGGTGAAGTCTGCAGCCTGCAGGGGGAGCCGTCTGCTCACACTGAGGCTCAGAAACACCAGCTGCTCCACAGAACAGCTCCACACACAGTCCTGCAGCACCGCCTTCCTCTGGCTGTCACTCCACCTGTCAAACTGACAAAGACATGAAGGAACATCACACAACTCCTCCACATGGGACAGGTTCAGGTGAGTGGAGCGGGACGGGGAGTGGACTCCACAGTGTGGGTCCTAACCACTGCCAGAGATGGATTTGTGTTGGACTGAGATCTCACTGAGCTCACTGCACGGAACAGAACCATCTTAGTGTTCCTCTATTCATGTTGTTAACTCACCCACTTAGCCAGAAGCCTGCGCCTCTCTTCAAAGACCTGAGAGCAGAACAAGAGAAGTTAGTCATCACATAAAAACTGCAGAGTCAGGAATAACAATGGCTGATTGTGAGCTTCAGGCCAGATATTATAAATGATAAACAAATGTGAGTATGCAAATCCTGTCTTCCTGTCCTCTGTCTTCCTGTCTCCCTGTCTTCCTGTCTTCCTGTCCTCTGTCTTCCTGTCCTCCTGTCCTCTGTCTTCCTGTCTTCCTGTCCTCTGTCTTCCTGTCCTCTGTCCTCCTGTCCTCTGTCTTCCTGTCCTCTGTCTTCAAATATGGTCCAAACCTGACATTGTGGGTCCTGCTTGTAATTTACAGCTTTATAAATAAAGACTTGCTGTCATCCTGTTACTGGTTGTGTCTATGTGTTTCTTAACTGGACAGCATATGTACATATTTACATGGTTGTCCATAAGTTTTCAGACACATCCTCTGTTAATTGTTGTTTCATTTCCATTGTGATATGTTTGTTAAAGATTGATTAATACATTTTTGAGAAGGTTCATTTCATGTTTCATAGAGGTCAAAAATATTGTACTACAACTTTCTGAACATCCGTGATATATATATGAAAAGCTGCAACTCTTTTTTTGGGACTGGAATTGTACAGTACATGATTGAGTTCTGATAAAGAGACGTTTCATCACTTTAATATTGCAGCTGGTATATATAGGGTTAATGTCAGCTTCATATACTACTGGTTACCTTAACTTTTTGTATTTTTGTATGTATATATATTTTTTTTCATTATTTAATAGTTGTTATAATTTGTATAAAGAATTGTATAAAAGCCCTGTGATAGTCTAATCTATCTGGAGACCTGTCCAGAGTGAACTCTCCTCTCACCCAGTGCCAGCTGGGATCAGCTCCAGCCCCCAGCGACCCCAGTTCAGATGAGTGGTTAAGGAGAATGAAGAAGAATAAGAATTAAGAATGAATGAATGAATGAATGAATGAATTTTATAAAATCTGCAAACTTGTAACTAGAGTTACTAAATGTAGTGGAGTAAAAATACCTCTAAGATGTAGTGTGGTTGAAGTATAAAGTAGCTCGAAATACTCATATTAAGTACCTGTACATCAAAACTTACGTAAGCACAGTATGAGAGTAAATGTACTTTTCACCACTGCTAAAGTACTTTTCACACTGCTCACTCACAGAATAAAAGGTACATTCTGACTATGAGTAGCTGTTAGTGTGACTGTGTCAGAGTGGGGAGGTTGCTGACCTTGCTGTTGGACAGCTGGTGGTTGAGAGGAGTCCAGCTGCTCAGCTTGGTCTGCATCTTAGCACTGCCTGAGGACCTCTGTGGCACGGCGGCTCTAAGTGGCATCTTTGACTGGTAGCTGGGTAAAGGTGATGTATGACGATACACAAAAATAAACTTTATAAACATGTTTGCTGCTATTTGAAGTTTATGTGCCACCTTACAACCTCTGCCTGGTCTAATCTCCATCTTTATTTTTGCATCTTGTAAAAAGAAGAGCTAAGAAACATACATGATATATCAGTTACAAAGTCAAAAGACACAAATCCAACGCCACACACACACACACACATACTTATCCCTGCAGTGTTATAAGGGTTAACATTGTAAACACTCTCCTCTGGTATTTGACTCACCATCAGTTCTCCTCTGCTGACTGAAGGAAGTAAATCTAAACACACTTTTTCTCTGGCCTTTGTGTCCGTTCACCCAAGTCTTCTTCTTCTCTTCTCCCCATTTCCCTGTGCACAGTTTACTTGTTTCCATAGTAACAGTGAGTGTACTCTCTTTAAACGGACTGGCTGTCACAGCCTGTCACACACAGGGGGAGCTGCAAAGCAAACCACAGTGGAGTGTGTGGAGTGTGGCTCTAATGATGATTAATAGTAGTAGTGCAGAAAGCCTGACACTGCACTGTTGTGGGGACCATCTGCCTCTGATACGGCCAAAAAATATTTCACAGCTTGTATACTATACACGTTATGATTTGGTGACATGCTGCTTTGGCCATTCGTTCATCTGTAGCATCTTTGAGTATCCGGAAAAGTGCTGTTGACATTTTAAGTATTATTATTATTAATAATATCTGAATTTGAAATATAAATTTCACACTGGAAATTCATCCTTTTTAATGCACTTTTATTTATATGAAAAAAAGAAAACTGGGCTATGCTTATTTGCCTGAACATGTAAAATAAATGTATTTAACATGCACAAACCTTGTAATAGATCAAATATATTTTTGTTTTAAAAGTACATGTGACATCAACATATGTAAATTGAAAACCATTATCATTAAAAGTACAATAGCAGTAGCTTAGTAGTAGGCAAGTAGTAGAAGTAGTAGTAGTAGTAGTCTAGTTGCATTAGTAGTCCAGTAATAATATAACTTGACTTGGATACTAAACAATGTAGGCGTTGGCTCTACTGATAAACAGTAGATAGTCAATAATGCGCATGTTCAATCAACTTCAAACTGCCGCCATTGTCTAAACATTTGAAGCCCTTTTCTGCAGACGCCAATGAGAAACACTCCGTCCCACCAGTCGGGGAAGTTTTTCATTCAAAAGCAAAAAGCTCGCTCGTCCTCGAATGGGCGGCCGCGCGCAACGAAGACAGAAAACCTGCTGTGAAGAAAGAGCAGCTTGGTCAAGTTACACAGACACACACTGCGCAGGACCGGAAACCAGCCCGCGGAACTTCAAAGTGGTAAGGACTACGATGTCATGGTAAAAATGATTTACATTGACTTTAAGACAATGTAAAACTTGTGGTTTTGCTATAAATTGCCACAACGTATAGGCCTAACACATAGTTGTCATTCGGATTTATATTTACTTGAGTAAGAGTAAACACTTCAGAAAACCCCCCCTGCAAGTAACGCTTGATTGTGTAATTACATCACAATTGTCAATACTAATAAGTGATGATTAAGTTCTGTAGTTTTTTTTAATTGTTTTTTTCTTTCCCTTTCCTGTCATTTTTTAAAATGATTTATTTATGATCCTCCCAACTTTTCTAAGTTAACTTGCATTACTAATAATAACCTTAATTTATTGTGATTTATTTATTATTTATTTATTTCTGTTGACACATTGGAACATAGATTGGAACACCTGTCTCCTGTTCTATATATTGTTTGTATATACAACCTTTTTCAATTAAGTTCATTAAAAAAAAAAGCTTAAGTTCTGTAGCCTACCATTTTACTGTTGTAACTGGTTGTGGTAGAATTATTTCAAACTCCTTTCAATATTGACAATAAACTGTATTTTATAAGATCATCTTACAATGCGTTATTATGAATAATATTAATATGTAAATGCCTAGTGACAAACTGATTTATAAATGTAGAGGAGTGAAAAGTACGACATGTCTGAGAATTAGTGGTGTAGGTAACTTTCCAGGTTCTTCTATAGGCTACTTAAGTCAAATTAAGCAGCCTCCAGTAGGATTTGTTTAAATATACACCATCCATTTTATACAGTCTATGGTGGAGTCGCAATAAATTAGACATAAAACGGTGTCACTACCTCACTGCCTTGAATAAACCGACATATTAACGTGTTCTGTGCTGTCTTGTTGAGGCTTTTATTTTGTAGAGTTTTTACTGGAAGCCATTTTTAAAACATCGCGGGCTTGACGCTCGGCAGAGAGAGAAGGGGGGACAGAAGGAGGAGGAGGACAGAGGAGGAGGAGGACAGGAGGAGAGACGAGAGGAGGGCGCTGGAAGGGGACATTCACTCATTGTTACCAACTCGAGGAGCGGCGGAGACCCCATTGCTACACGTGAATTTTCGGCACAACAGTCAGGTAAAGTTGTCTTTAATTTAACCGGTTTAGCTCACATTTATAACCGGGAACAGGCAGCTCCGCCCGGCTCTGGTGGTGGGTTGTAACACCGGTACGCAGGCTACATATGCCACGGTTACTATCATTTAGGATGAACTAACCGTCATCTTTTGTCTCCATTGCGCTGCTTGACACTCTGTTTTATTCAACCATTTTCTGTGGTTGGTCAGTTATTGTGGACAGATACACACAAACAGCCGCACCGAGCCTCCTGCTTACGTTAGTTAAAGCTAGCTACACTCACATTTATGGGGCGCAATTAATTTATGAATGCTGCTCGGAGCTAAAGGAGGAGCCCGTTAACACTGACGCACAGGTAGGACGCATTAATGTCGCATTTAGAGGAATCAAGCTTTAAAAATGCACCTGGGCTTGTTTTACATTGGTGCTAATTGGACACAGGTGTACAAGAAAGTATTGTTTATTTGCGTGTCAGTGAATGAAAAGGTGTTGGATTTTTATGGGTGTGTACTGTCATGTAAATGTAGCAATTAGGATTCAGGAAAAATAACTTTATTAAAAAAAATACTTTTTCTATCGTTAATGTACAAATAAAGGTTGCACCACTTCAATTACATCGATGCCATAAATATTAAAATACCATAAACGACGATGACTCGCTTAAAAAACTACCACAAAGCTGTAAACACATGTAAAATGTGTAAAAAACAGGAGTTATTGAGATTTTTGCCGTGTTTGTGATTGTTTTCTGTTTTTTTCTTTTCCCTGGCATGATACTTTGCAGTTAATTACTTCTGTTAATGTTATCACTCATGTAAGCAACCACCCACCACAGTGAAAAGCAATTACCAACCCTCTTGAAACAGCCTTGTGTGTTTTTCTGTTGCAGATCATTATTTTTCAAATTTTCTTTCTTTTTTAAAGCCTTTTCGGGGTTGCCCTTTTCAAATTATACTAGGAATATCGCTACTGGTTCTCTGTTATTAAATGTATATTTTGTTTGTTTTTTCAGGCTGAGCATCATTGTCATTCGTGGACAGTTTCTCCAAAGCGTCATCGCTGACTGTCTAAGAGGAGAGGGAGCGGTCAGAGCGCAGCATCTTAAAGGACCACAGCATCTTAAAGGACCACAGCAGCATCTTCCTGGCTATGGAGATCTTGTGACACACTGCTGCCACTGACCAGAATGCCCACTGTGATGGATGCAGCCAGCTTCAACCATGGTCATGTTGGATTACGCTGCCCGACCCAGACTGTTTCTCTGTGAGCAGAAGAGGCGGAAAAGACTAAGACAAAGTGCCGGACACTCCTTCAGCCTTGTGATTCCCTCTTTCTGGTGAATGAGTCAGATGCTAAAGGGGCTCAGCTCCTCTTCCTAACCAGCCGCTCTACTGGCTCTTTCTTCTCTCCTCTTTACGGAGCAGTCATGGATCTCCTGTGGGTGCTGTCGGTGTCCATGTTGACGGTGTGCGTTGCCATCCCTATGGATGCAGCAGCGGGGAGCCACAGTCTGTTCACCTGTGAGCCCATAACCTTACGCATGTGCCAGGGGCTGCCCTACAATTCCACCTACATGCCCAACATACTCAACCATTACGACCAGCAGACTGCGGCGCTCGCCATGGAGGTACAGTACAACACATATGGAATATGTAAAACGCTATGTGTTTTAAAGTTTGTGTTACCCCGAGAAGAATACTGGAATACTGATATTTTGTATAGAGCCCAACTGATATGGGATTTTTGAAACCGACAGCGATTTTAGAGGAGAGCAATTCTCCGATAACAGATATGGCGGCTAATATAGTGAATTTGTGAACTGGAATGAAAATAGACCTTTTCTGTGTTGATTTGGATATGCAAAGGTACCCTGCTTTCTTAAATAAATAACTAATAATAAAACATTACATTTATAAGCACTTTTCTAACACCCAAGGACACCGTACAATCGTTTGAACAAGACAAAACAGGCAATGAAAACAAGACACAAGAAATAAAACAAAACAAAGAGTGCGGTGCGGTTACAGACTTAATTTTTTTATTATACATACAATGCATTTCGTGGTCAACCAATTCAAGAAGTTATTATTATTATTATTTTTTTGGCCATTTTCAAGGCTTTATTGATAGTGAGACAGATAGAAAGGGGGTGACAGAGGGGAGGACATGCGGCAAAGGGAGCTCAGGCCGGATTCGAACCCGGCTCCGCCGCAGCGAGGACTGTAGCCTCTGCACATGGGGCGCCTGTGTAACCCACTACGCTACGGACCACCCCCAATTCAAGAAATTTATGTAATTATAACTGAAAATAAAGAATAAATATAAATAAAGAGATGGCTCAATAAGCGTCAATTGGTGACAATATAAATAAAGAATAAATAAAATAAATAGAGATGAATATTGTGTAAAAAATGTTATAACGGACAGTGTACGCAGATACGTTTATGTCTTTGATAAACCAATATTGTCAGATAATATCGGCTCTAGTTTTGTGCTCATAATAGTTATTTTCACAGAAAATGCGGCATTAGTGTTTTCTCCGTGTTGTCAGGGAGAAACCATTTGAAACACATTTCAGACCGTAACAGACCACAGAGGGACTGGCAGAAACCTAACAGCTTGGAGATCTGCCACACCTATTCAGTGGAGAGAAATATCAGGGATACATTAGGCCTTTTAATATACGAATGTTTTAAAAAAAAAAAAAAATCAAGGAAATTAAAATGTCTTTGTAACGTGCAGTGCTTTTGGATCAGAGGTTAAAAAGACAAGTCAATTTAAAAAAAATATTTACATTGTCTATTTGAAGCTCTATATTAAGGACACTTACTGGTAATTCTGTATAGAATGAGTGTTTTCTTTTAAATTGCAGGACATTAATAAAAGTCATATGGTAAAATGCTTCGAGGATGCCGGATCCACACGACAACATTGTATACTTGAGTCATGTATGGTTAAAGCGGTAGAGGATGTCTTTTCTATTGTCTTAGTTAAATTAGTGCACAAAATATTGTGTGTTATTCAGAAGTATAAGGCAGTTATTATCACCTACCAAAAAGTGATCTTTTGAAGGTAACATTGTGTATGTGGAAAATTGCTTATTGCATCTTATTTTTACGCTGTGACCTTTTCCATTTTGTTCCATTTCCTTTCCACTCTCTTTCTGTCACTGACTTTTTCTGAGCATTTTCCCCTGGTTCTTTATTGAGGTTGAAAAAATCAGCCTTTCAATTGATTATTCCTAGACAAAATATTAAATGACCATTATTTCAAAGGGACAGTTCACCCCATAATCACAATGTTTTTGTGTGAATTGCTAAGTGGTAAAAATATCGGCTTTTGATATCTACCCCCTCTGAAATATAATCAAACTACATACGATATAGTTTAATGTTAATCAATATAACTACAGGTGAGAGGAGAAATGTGTATTTTTATTTTATTTTGGGGTGAACTGCCCCTTTTTAATAATTGAAAAAAAACGCTTTAGTTATTTTCAAGCAAAAATCTCAAATTTGGAAGCAGCATTCAGCGTCTAAAATGTGTGGATGATGCTCTGCCTCTCCCTGTGTTTATATATTGCTTATTGATTTGTTTAGAGCAAGACTTTTAAATTTAAATGCCATCTTGGGCCTTGAGATATTGTGATGCACAGTTTTTCACAAGTAAAGCACGGTATTGATTAAATTTATTATTTTAATAGATTTTAGTTAAGCTATGGATTGGGAAGACAGATAAGTACTGGCCTATATAAAATGGGCTTGGCCTGAGCAAACTAATTAATAAATCCCATTTTGAGATGTGATTTATATTTAAAGCAAACAGGGGAAAAAAGATGAGCAGATTTCTCTGTCCTTTCTGTTTTAGTAAATGCTTATATCCCCTTTGTCTTCGATGGGCATTGGTTGTAATGTGGCAACCAAAGTAAGAAAAACATCCAGGTAGTCACCGCCTGAATAACAAGCTTTATGTGGAAAATTTCATTTCATTTCTTTTTCCAAGATATGACCTTTTCTCTTGTTTTTTCCTCTCTGTATCCCTCCCATTTTGTTCGTTCCTGTCTCTGACCTTTCCTCTGGTCCTTTTTACTCTTTTTTTTTTGCTTTCCTGTGACTCACACTGTTGTGGCTCAACAGAAGTAAAATTGACACACACATTTGCAGACACACACTTTCTCTGTATGTGTTGTCAGGTCAGTGCAGAGGTGTGTGGTATAATTAGTCTTCCTCACATGTTGATAGATAAATGGTTCAGTGTGTCTGCTGCACTGCCTGCCCCATGGACATCAGTAGCCTAGATAGCTATCACCACAGCTAACTGTGTGAGCTGAGAGTTGAAAATATCAAAGTGCTAGCCTACTTTAATGTGGCTCCTCTAGCTCCAGGGACTGGGAGTGTATTACCAAAACATTAAGCAGAAAATTAAGTTTTAATACTTGTCCCTGTGGGCCATGAAAACAGTGCATTATTAAATTGTCCTAAAATGGTTTCTGCCCACATGTCTGGCATGTTGACAGACAGAGAGATTTACCACAACATGTAGAGACTCTTCACATCAAAGCCATTTTACATAACAGGATTTTGAGCAGTTAGTTAACTTTGTCTGGGAGTGAAGAAACCCAACAGATCTCTGTTTGAGTTTGGTTCAGCTGGTGGATTAAAGCTCAGATTCTAATGTTTAGTCCATGTTTTATTGTTACTACCACTCAGATTATCTATAGATTTACTAGCCACAGCATCTGACTGTTGTGGCTGTGTTATCCTCTTTGAAACAACGAGTTAGGCATTTACACACAATCATGGAGCAGATGCATCACCTCGTTAAGTTAATCCCATCCTTTACAGAGGCTGATCCCTCTGGAAGCTCAATCTATCGAGCAATTACTGGCCAAACTGCACCAAAACATTGGACTGGCTGAAATATCTGCTTGTCTGTGTGTGTGTGTGTCAGTCCGTCCATCTATATTTATGCCAGTTTATTCATTCTCAGCATCATGTTCCCATTGGCTCCTGCTCCTTCTATCACTTTTACCCTTTGACCCCCGCCCCGCCCGGCCTGCCACAGCAGTGATGGCGCTGTGCGGAGCCCTGCCGACCATCTGTGCCTGCTCCACTTCCCTGTACTCAGCATCCACACACTGAGTGAGAGAGAGATGGAGAGCTGGAGGAGTTGTGTGCCACGAAAATCCCGGGTTATGTAACCTCTGAACATGGCCTCGCCGACTGAGGGAGCACACAGCATCACATCACATCACAGCTGCACTTACAGTTAGAAGAGACTAAACGCTCCCAACTCTCCTGTCTGCTTATTCTCCGTATTCTTTCTTCTCGCTGCTGAAATATTCTCTCTCATCTTCGTGATTTAGTTTAGGTTTTTGATGGATTCTTTCAAGAAAATAGAGTAGAATTTTAATGTGTAAATCAGAAGGATGGATGCAGTTTAGGTAGAATAATTTTCTCATTGTGTAAATGCTGCTAACCTAGTGCTGCGATTTTTTTAGGC
Source organism: Centropristis striata (assembly GCF_030273125.1). Taxonomy (NCBI): domain Eukaryota; kingdom Metazoa; phylum Chordata; class Actinopteri; order Perciformes; family Serranidae; genus Centropristis; species Centropristis striata. The sequence continues at coordinate 8,920,679 of NC_081534.1, forward strand.
CCAGTTAGCTTTTTAGCCCTATCACAGTGTGTGGGTTGCAGTGAACAGAGAGAGGCACTTCTGGGTTAGACGGTGTTCACTTCGATTGGTCATGGATACACAATTAAGTCTCTTTTAGTGCTCAGAAATGCTCGTTGGATTTGGAAAACACATGGAAACCCAAAAGGTTCCAAATAACAGGGACTATGCCTCTGTTTGGCTCTTGTTTCCAGATAACTCGCCCTAGATCCAGTTCATGGGAGAATTCAAAGCCTATAAGATGTTGAGGGCAGCCAAATGAGAATTGACAGTTGATTTTAAAGGGAATTGGGTCCGCTGAATAGCCATGATAATGATGATGAATGCTCTGCACCGTGGAGAAACTGGGAGTTGGACGAGAACCAACGCCTGCCGTTCTTGCAGTTTTTGTCTCAACCCCCTGAAGTGGTGTCTTTCTGAATTTCTTTTCTCTGGTCTCGTTTTTCAAGGTCTTTTCAAGGTTTTTTTTTTGTTTTCTTGGTAAAGTGGGTGTGATTTGTCATGATATCGTTAAAAACAGCTTTATTTTGTGAGATTTACCAGTAATATTTTAAAAACTACTATCGATGGATATTCACTTTACCACATTTCATCAAAGGCTAGCACTCTGGGTGGTGCCACATGATTGTTTGGTGTAAGAGAAACGAGCTGCAAACTACATTCACAGACCAGATTAAAGTAAAGTGTATTTTTTTTGTTTTTGTTGCACAAATAAATATTTTACAGCTGTCTGAACTGGAAACAACACAAACAAGGTGATTTCTGAAACCAGTATTTTCTGTTTGCTGTTGATCCTCGCTCAGACAGTCATCGCTGACCGTTGAATGACCTCGCAGCTGAAGTGGGACAGCGGCCTAGGGGCTGGGAATAAGCTATTTCTGGGCCACAATGATACTGTGCCACACTCACATAACATAAGTGGGAGCGTAGCGGATTTGACTGGCGTTACGAAAAGAAAATGGAGAAAGGCTAAAGATCCCCTTCTTTAGAGATAGATGCACACTATAGTTACAGGATGAATGTAAAGCAGCGTGGCTTCATCACAGTAAATCAATTAAGGTGGAATGAACTGTCCCTGGCATCCAAAGCAGATAGCGTTTGGTTCAGTCCGATATCAGGACTGCTCTTTCTTTAATGGACGTAGCTGATAAGAAAGCTGTTGGTTTTGTGTGTCCTTTAAGTAAGAAAGTTGAGGCAAATTTTCAAGATATCATTATAAACCTTCCCATTGTTGTCTTCAGAGAAATAATATTTCTAAGAAGTACCACATGGTGATGTTCACATTGCTGTTCATAAGGAGCGCGCCTGGTGTGTTGAGAGATAACCGTGAATGAGAAACGCTGCAAACCTCACAGTCCGTACGAATTTAATGGCTTTACATATCTTGCTAGAAAGAGCAGCATGAAATATGAAAATGTTTCCTGCACTTTGGATTCATAGCATACAATTACAAATATCTTCCAATAACCCCAAATTTGCCCACTGTAAAAGGAAAAATTCCTTCTTTTGCTCGTTTGGTAGGCATTTTAATATTTAGCAGGACAAAGAAATTTGAATTACTTTCAGAAAGGTTGTAGATGTGACTTTCATGGTAAAAGTAATGAAAACCGGGATTCTTCTTCAAGGCCAGATAGGACAAGTGAGGGTCAGGGCCAACCCAAGAAGTTAATTAAATCAATTGATAAGAGGGGGCTTGTTTACATGTAGCCAAAGCCAAGCCAACAAATCACTTTAAATGGCTGCCAGTACGGCTGGGCATTATTATATTTATAGCAATATAGGTCATTTCATATTTCGATCACATTATACACCACAATAGAGCATATTTTCTGGTAATTCAATAAATAAAAAAGCCTATATGAAATGGAGCACATGGAGAAGCCTATTTTTGTATCCACTCCATACTTCCTGTTAGTCAAACAGCTCCTCTGTGGTTTGCTCCAGCTTTGCTCCAACATGAAGGATCAGAACGTAAAAGCCTTGTCCACAAGATGTAAATATTGCTCTAATGCAATTTACCCGTTTTTTTTTTTTTTTAACTATTGTGAATATAATAATAAAAAATATATAGGTTAGACATTTTCATATCAATCTGACAATCTATATGGTCAGATCACCCAGCCACAACTGCAAGATTAAAAGGTGCATGTTGGCTTACATGTCGTCTTTCTTTTTTACCTTTCACGGAAATGAGGAAAGATGACCAGGTTATTCTGCCTGTATAGACACAAGGCACAGGGACTATCACTGGTAGTAACATAATGAAATTGAAAAAGGCCATTTCTCATCATCTTAATTTCAGCTGTCCATGGTACTTGTCGCTTTTTGTTTGTATGAAGGCTGTGCAGTGACACAAAGACTAATCAATGGTCTGTTTTTAATCTGCTCTGTCCCACTTCCACTCATTTCCTCCTCCTTTCAGGTCGTTAAATCAGCCCCTTGTCTCAGGTTTACAACGCATTCAGATAAACTGTGTCATGTTACAGCTGCTGTGTAGAATAACCTAGATACTCCACCCATGCTGTGTGAATGGATTTGTAAAGGAGAGGTGAGGTCTGTGTGTGTGTGTGTGTGTGTGTGTGTGTGTGTGTGTGTGTGTGTGTGTGTGTGTGTGTGTGTGTGAGAGAGAGTTTCAGTAAAATGCTGATAAAGCTCTCTGACGGCCGCAAGTCTGTTAAAACATACTGCAGTGAACTAAAAAGTGCACCATTTAACATGCTTTTTGTGTAAGCTAGTGAAGATGTATCCCAGCTAAGCGCGCGCACACACACACACACACACACACACACACACGCTCACACAGACACAACATGGTCTGATAAATCCTACTCAGCGTGACCCAGGCTATAAAGGAGCCTCTTGTTTTATTTAATGTCCAACACCGTGTTTATTGGCAGTGCACTGAAAGAGAAGCACATCCAGAGAGCAAGACGCTGGTCCACAACAACCTTTCTGTGTGTGTGTGTGTGTGTGTGTGTGTGTGTGTGTGAGTGAGTGTGTGTCTGTGTGTATACGGACGTTACACACTGTCAGAGCACAAGGTTTTCAAACATTTCTTAGCGCTGAATGACACGGCTGACTCGGTCAACCCATCCCTCCTCTCTCCCTCCCTCTCTTCTCTCACCCCCCCTCACCCGTCTCTTTTGTCCTCCCCCTCCCCCTGCACAGGGCTCACCCGTTGCCCAGGAAACAGTCCCAATTGTGCTATTAACAAAGGGAGCCGAGGCTTTCTTGCCTCCCGGGAGGTGGTCCCCTCCGCCCCGCACCCTGACCTCCTCGAACCCTGCTCTCCTCCCTCTTCCTCCTCCTCCTCCTCCTCCCTGGTGATGCATCACTCGTCGCCATGGCGCTGAGCTTGGAAATTCAGAGAATTGGAATGGCAGCGAAGGAGAAAAGAGTATAAAGGGGGGGGGGAAGAGAAAATGCAGGAGGGAGGGGGGATGATGGGAAGGTATTTATAAAAGAGCAAATCAACACAGACCAGTTGGCCATGGTGGGCTTCTTTGTCAGCAATTCATCAGTTGCAACATCTCAGCAGCAGACTCCGAGCCTTCATTAAAAACTAATTACTTTAGCATTAGCAAGGTACATACAGCCACCCTTGGATGACTTCATTGGACTAGGCCATATTAATATTTAATATCACTGCAATCTTGATCTGATTCAAAACATGCTGGATAATCTCAGAAATGCATGGAGGTGAAACTAAGGTCAAAGCTGTTTTCTTACTTCTTCAAAGGCTGACAGATCAGGGATCAAGGGTATTCACTTAATAAAAATATGAAGATATGGTAATTCACATATTAATGCATTGGTTCACCACATTGAACTGCATGGTGATATCAAGATGATTTCAAATAATATTCCCTTGTTTTTTTCCTCATTGCAGTTAGTGATAGAAGTCAGTATTTACTCTATACTTTTCAGTCTCAGAGATCTGCTGGTATTTGCCATTTAATCAGAGAAGATTTACGTCCCCTAGAATGCAACTGGGTGGATGCAATTAATTACATTAAACAAGCTGTAAAATAGTGCGCCAGAACCGTATGCTGTTGATTTCTATTAGTACACTCTATTAGTTTTAGCATTTTTTTGTTATAGGCCTATTTGAACATGATGTGGCTTGAATCGCTCTGAAAGTGATCCCAAAAATGTCATGTGGACTCCACCATCCACTTGAGTTAGAAGGATTTTTTAAAGCTATGCATTTTAAATTATCTTTAAGGTTATGGTTTTTGGTGCAGACAGCCCTGAAACTTTGCCACAGAAGACATTTTGAGGGTGCTTCTTTTTCAGTTTCCCCATCCGGGTATTGCGTTGTTGGTTTTTCTTGATCACCAATATTTTGTACCTTTAGCGTTTTGACTTTGTCTAAAACGTAAATTATTATCATAATTTTATGTTTTCAAGATAAGGAAATGCTTGAATTTGAATATACTTCTTGAAAAATGCTTTAGTATATATTTACAAAAACAGAAGTTTAAGGAGTCTGGAAATGTTTGGTTTACCTTTAGAGTGCTGGAAAAGTGCTTGAACTGTACTCTTAAAAAGCTGTACGAATTTAGATTTCAGAATGTCAGAGAGAATTTTTTGAGATATAAATTTTAGATACTATCACACATCATTTTTTAAATGTTATAATGTTTTTTTTATAATAGATATATATGTCTAATATGTTTTGAAGAACACCTTTGAGTGTATTAGTCAGCATTGTCAGTTAGCTCACTCCATACATGTTCCTCTGTCTGGATGGTTGTTGACCTTCATCACAGTCCCACTGCTTTTCTCTCTCACTGTGTGTGAGCCATCTATTTCCAGAGTGGCATATTATTCCACATTTTCAGAGATCAAAACTCTCATGAATAGGTAATAACTGTAGCAGCGGGATTGAAACTGAAATGACATTAGCATACCACCCCACCGATCCCCCACCACCACCCCGGGCCCGCACCATATGACAGAGTTGTGTATTACACGCTTGATTCTCCTTCCACGGACAGCTCTGGGGTGGAAAGCGCCATGACAAACCCCTGGCCATTGATGGGACCAGCGGTTCACCAGCTGTTTCCACTGTGGCCATTAACATCAAATCCCCATGGAGGTTGGAGAGGCTCTGCAGGGCTTGGAGATGTTGGTGTTTAGAGTTGTTTGGTCTGCTGACTGTGTGGGTAAAGCTGTAAACAGCCATATGTCCCATTCAGCACCAGTTCAGTGTTGCCCACACTGGCTGACATGATGAGTTGACTGTGATAAAATGGCCGAATGGAGATACTGAAGTGATGGAGGAGGGGTAAGAAGGGTAGGACAGGGATGGATGATAGAGGAGTATAAAAATAGAAATAAAAAGGAAGCATGATAAACAGGAAGAGGGATGAATATGAAGAGAGCCTGATTTTTTTTCCCTCCCTTGTAGATCATCACTCCGTGTAGCCTATATATTTATTCAACCGTTTCCCATGGCAGCTCTGTTTGTACTACAGTACAGTGGAGTACATTGTGTTCTATGGAGCATATCGGTAGCCTGCGGGACTCAAAACGGAGTTGGAAGAGTGAAGATGCAAGCTCACTTTAGCTGCATTAGATCATGTCTGAGTGGTTAACCAGCGCTGACAGGGCACCCTGATGAAGTCATAGCTGTCACAGGGCAACAGAAAGCAAAGGGACTCACAGGGAGAGGAAGCGCTACAGTAGCACCCAGGACTGGCAGGGTGGGGGGACATTCAGGATTTTCTGCTTTTCTGTCTTGTTCTCCAGAGACTGTCCAACAAAGTACTTTTCTTCCCCTCTGTTGCCTTGACCGTGTTGTGCCTGAGTGTAGCTGTAATGTGATATTCTAAACACATTTTATTTCATCCATTCTGTTTCTGTAAGTGTAGTGTAAAGAAGAGCTTTTAATGTAGTTCACTAAACATGTATTCTTTAAGCTATTTCAAACTAGATGTGGGACAAAATATCAATGTGGGAATGATAAATTATTGATACACAACCGCCAAATATCGACGCTCTAAACAGCTTGACCCGGAAATTGACTCGCCATGTATTTGGGTTTTGGACGGAAAAAAAATAAGACCTTTTGAATATTACAATTACAATTGCTAGATATATAAAGGAAATAATTTTGACAGGCTCCCTGGTAAGCTGCCAAGTAGGTGTAGAGACATTTGACAAAAACTGTTGCTTAAGTAATGTATTAAGAAAAAGCTCCTTTTCCCTTTTACATTAAATTTGGACTTGGGGAGAAATGTGACATCCATTGATGAGACAAGTGAAATGTAAAGCTGTGATCGTGTAGGCTTCCTATACTACTAGAAGGCTTTAAACAGCACAGTGTGATTGATGGTGTACATCTGCAGTAATAGACCCATTTCAGGGTGGAACCCTCTCGTAGTCATGGCAGATGTGTTTGCTTAATAGATAACTGCAGCTCCTAGCATGAGACGAGTGCTGGTGTTATTGTGTCCTCGTACAGTGATGCTCAATGAAACGTGATGACTCCATTTGTAGTGGAATTACACGATCGACTGGTTGATCGATCACAGTTATGACAGGCGTGTAAGTCACCTAAATTGCTGTCTGCATTTTAAATTCATTTGAAATACTCTGCATGTGAAATTTAAGTCCCTGTCATCGCCCATCCATCCCTGATCCCCCACAGCGGAGGTGACTAACCAGTCTGATTACCTCAAATCCCATTTGTCCGTCTCATGATTGCGTTCTGTCCCCTGCACATCCGCTCAATGTCATCTTGCTAGAAAGGATATGAGCAAGACGATGGTGGAAGCTGTATGGAGGTGGCTGCTTTGTGTTTTAAGGGCCAAGCCTAACACCCATTCTAATCCGTTTTACATAAAAACATGCCATGTGGGTGGCAGGCTGACATGCTGTCAGGAGAAGGATGTTGTTGGACGATGTTGGAGACATATGGTGGGAATGCATTACAGCAGTCTGTTAAATCTGATTGTAGTTAAGGTGGCAAACAATTGAGAAGATCAGAGCAAAAATCCTGCGTCAGTGGTTCTCTAAAATTATTCATTGTTTCATTCTGACCTAAAAAATTATCTTTTCATTTCTAAGGTTGTATACTGTGTACAATGAATTACATGTAGGATTAAAGGGAATTGAATGTTTCACCTGTTTTCATCCAAAATCCAATCTTGAGATTTCTTGATCAGAATCTGGGCCAGAACATCACCAAGATAGGGCCGGTGATATAGAGAAAATCAAATATAACTATATTTTTCTATATTTCTCAAAGCAATATTGTAGGGTTGACTATTGGTGATCTCATAAAATATTTACACAATGAGATTTATGATAAATATCACCAGTAATGTGGATATAATGAGTAAGTGAGAAATGGCAAAAAACAGCTAGTGTAGTCTGGTTAGTTCAGAAAATGGCATCAATTTACTGTAACAAGGCCTTTTAAAAGCAAGAGAAGACTACACTTTTCAAACGATGTCCAAAATATAAGACGTTATCGAGTCCCATATCACAGGATAGATATAATATTGATATATTACCCAGCCCTAAACAAAGACTGAGTGATCTGAGCTTTATATGTGTTTTTGTATAACATTCTTAGTGTTAGATTCAACCCCAGCCGCTCCTCCTTTGACTCTGTCAGTGTAGCAGCTTTTCATTGCGGCAGAAATTCAACAATATCTGTCACAAAAATATACAATATATAAAATATATGGAGAACTAGATTTAGTCTTATTTTGGACAGAACAAACTCCAGCTAACAGGAACCTGTGTGCATGTCCTTTTCTCTGCTGAATGCACACTGAAGAGGCAGAACAAAATGTTTAACTTGTTTAAACCACAGTGACACGTCCTCCTCAATAACCAGCCCTCTAACAAACACAAGAGACAATCTGCCCCCTGCCTGTCCTCTCCTCCACCCTCCCCTCCCCCGCCCTGTCCCTGTCTGTCATACAGACCTCTGTCTTTACGTTCTGGGGGAGGGCAGCTAGCATGCGTCTGACTGTCTTGGGTGTGGCTGGAGGCCTTTCTGTAACACACACACCAGCACAGAGGTACATGCAAATTCATGTATACAGAAACACAGAGCTGTGCGCTCTTTGGATTTGTATGTATGCTTTCCCTCTCACTCATCCACACACACACATACACACACACATTTACACACTCTTCCCTCTGCATTTGCATATTAACAACATGCCCCACAGATGCTTCCTGCACTCACAACGCCTCTTGGCTCAGTTTATGTGAGTGAGGCCATTATTGTGCTGGTACGTGGGTGTGTTAGCATGTAAATAATATACTTCCGTTGGTACTTTGGCTTATGTGTGTGTGTGAGTGTATGCATGCTACTGCAGTATGTCAGTCAGTCACAGCGTGGTCCTCCCTGTAACACAAAGGCCCTGTCAGCATAAACCCTGTGTGTGTGTGTGTGTGTGTGTGTGTGTGTGTAATGGTGGGGGTTGCTCCTCCTATGTGGAGGTTGGAGGGAAGGAGAGGAGAGGACATGGAGAAAGGGGGAGCCTGATATCATGGGGGTTGAGGGGATTATTAGGAAAGAGGCCAGAGTTGTTTTTATGGATTCATCTCCAGAAAGTGTCACAGACATGCTCCACTGATCTCTTTGTGCCCGGCTTTGGCGCTCATAATGAAGTTGGAGTAAAACTCTTGCTTGGGATTCTATGGTTCCAGTATCTTTGCAAACTGTTTTAAATAAATAGTTGTTCATTATTTTTTGTTAGTGTGTTTCATGCCCACTTGTTTCTCTGTTCCCGCCTGCAGCCGTTCCATCCCATGGTGAACCTGCAGTGCTCTCCAGACCTCAGGATGTTCCTGTGTGCCCTCTACGCCCCGGTGTGTACCGAGTACGGCCGCATGACTCTGCCCTGCCGTCGTCTCTGTCTGCAGGCCAAGAGCGACTGCTACAAACTAATGGACATGTTTGGTGTCAGCTGGCCGCAGGAGATGGACTGCAACAGGTTGGTACAACAGCAATAATTATTTTCCCCTGGATTTATCTCAGCGGTAACCGCCCTGCTGCATCAGTCATTTTAAGCTGATTTTCCTTTTATGAGAGGGGTAATGCAGCAAGCCTGCAAAAAGTCCTTTATTTGAACCACAAACAATGAAGAGGCTTAGAGGGACCATGTTTCTGAAAAACTTTGACATCTGATTTTGAGAACTGGCTGCTAAACAATTACTTTTATTCCAAGCTTGTTGTCCCAGAAAAAAAATCTTTTCTCAGCCAGAAAACTGATTGTAGACATGGCCAACACAGTTTCCTCCTGGACAAAGGCTCAATGCCAAAGTGGAGATTGTTTTTTAGGTCAAACATGGCTTCACCATGGCAATATAGACACTGTAATTTGTAAAAAAAAAAGTGTGATTTTTCTTGTGATTTTTATTCAGTATTGCAATGGCAAAAACATTGCACTCTGGGGCTGAGCAATTAGTCAAAGTCCCAATATGGACTGGTGCAAAATCCAAATTGCTGGAGGTGCAAACTATGTGCAAAATACCATTCTGAATTAAATACTGTGATACTGCAGAGATGACCCAGCAACAAATTGAATTCTACAAAAAAATGTTTGGGACACATCCCCACAAAAATGTACACCATGATCATTTTAATATATTTTAATATATATTATTTTCTTTTGGTAGAGCTTTGTTTTAGAAAGATGTTTCATAGTTTCCTAGTAGCTTCGAGGTCGAGGACACTTGCAAAGTTTTCCAACATTGCTGGCTGATAAATCTTTACAAAATATGGATTCAGCTTTTTGACAATGCAGTTATGATGTAATGTAGAAAATAAAGCCAGTAAATGCTCACTAGAATGGACGATCTGTCTCAGACAAGTTTCAAGTCTCTGCAAGTTGAATTTCCTTTATACTGACTGATGTGACCTGTAATCATCAGCTGCCTGCAAGGGAGAAAAACCAATTATCAACCTCAAAAAGCTGTGTTTAAATGTTTTTTAAAGTGGTTGGTAATAATCATCAGCTTTCATGTCCTCTCAGGTTCCCAGACTGTGACGAGCCTTACCCCCGTCCTGTAGACCTGCTGTCCAGCTCAGACACCACTGAGTCCCCCGTCGCCGTCCAGCGGGACTACGGCTTCTGGTGTCCCAGAGAACTCAAGATCGACCCCGAGCTGGGCTACTCCTTCATGGGGGTGCGCGACTGCTCTCCCCCGTGTCCCAACATGTACTTTACACGAGAAGAGCTGATGTTCGCCCGCTACTTCATCGGGGTGGTGTCCATCGTCTGTCTCTCCGCCACCCTCTTCACCTTCCTCACTTTCCTCATCGACGTGTCGCGTTTCCGCTACCCAGAGCGTCCCATCATCTTCTATGCTGTGTGCTACATGATGGTGTCCCTGGTGTTCTTCCTGGGCTTTCTGATGGAGGACAAGGTTTCCTGTAACGCAGCGAGCCCTGGGAGGTTTAGAGCTTCAACAGTGACCCAAGGCTCTCACAATAAGGTGAGGAAATCTGTCCTTGACTGTGTATTGTTCTGCTGTTATTCTCATGAATAGATGTTGATATTGAACCTCCACCTGTACATTCTCCCTCTTCCTCAGGCCTGCACGCTTCTCTTCATGGTGCTCTATTTCTTCACCATGGCCGGCAGCGTGTGGTGGGTCATTCTGACCATCACCTGGTTCCTGGCGGCTGTTCCCAAATGGGGCAGTGAGGCGATAGAGAAGAAGGCCCTCCTCTTCCACGCCTGTGCCTGGGGCATCCCTGGTGTCCTCACTGTGACTCTGCTGGCCATGAACAAGATCGAGGGAGACAGTGTCAGCGGCGTGTGCTTTGTGGGGCTGTACAACCTGACGGCCCTGCGCTGGTTCCTGCTGGTCCCGCTGGGACTGGACGTAGTGGTGAGGAAGAGTACTGCAGAATCAGAGATATTGTGAACTTGCAGTGATTCCTGATACTTCACAACATCACGTTTATCTTGATGGGAGCAGTTGTTGTCGATAAATCTGTTTTGTGATTAAAATTGTATGATTGTAAAATAAAAACAAGGGGAAGTGGGTAATGTTCTGAGAAAATTTAAAAAGATAAATTAAATTTACAAAAAAATGATCTGATATTCTAAGTTTTATAATACTATGAAAGTATAGGAAATATGTGGACTCTTTTGGGGGATATAATCATGATATAATGTCTGAAAATATGGTGAAAGTATTCCTGAAATAAAAAGCACAACCAGAGCTAACAGATACAGGCTGTCTCCTCTAACAATTCTCTAGCCTATGATTATATAGAAGACCATAACTTCCCCCCTCTGCCATATTATTCCAGGTTGGTGTGGCGCTGCTGCTGGCAGGCATAGCAGCACTAAACCGAGTCCGCATGGAGATCCCACTGGAGAAGGAGAACCAGGAGAAGCTGGTGAAGTTCATGATTCGTATCGGAGTATTCTCCGTGCTCTACCTGGTTCCCCTGCTGGCCGTTCTAGCTTGCTACCTTTATGAGAACAGTTACAGATCCATCTGGGAGACAACCTGGGTCCAGGAGAAGTGTAGAGACTACCACATCCCCTGTCCCTACCAGGTAATATACTGTACCACACCATGCCATGCTAAAGAAGCTGTGCAACAGAAACCTTTACTGGTTTTGATTAGTTATGCCCAGCATAATAACTACTTGCTTCCTCCATGTTGAGGTTTTCATGAAATCTGCTCATCGGCACAAAACGGAAAATGTTTTTACTTGCAAGTTGACTATGTATTTTTAGTTGTGTTGTTGTAGGCTAATAATAGCTGAGCTTGGCTGCATGCATACTTGCTGTCATCAGATCTGCTGTAAAACAAATGCAGAGTGCAGAAATGGAGGACAATTAAAACCTCTCCTTTTTGATGGGAAGAAAATGGGAAATTATTTGCAACACATTTTAACTTATTTTTTTGAGGTGATCCAGAAGGAAAATGTGTGGTATTTAGCGGAATGGGGTTTTCACATTTAATGGGAAAAGGATTAACATTCTGAGTTTTATAAACGACTTTCGTTTGTTGCAAATCTGCAGAGGTATTGTCAGAATTATGCAGGCGCATTTTCTGTGAGGGCCTGCTTACTTTGCATGTAAACAAGTTGTAATTGTGTATGTAATTATTCCATTTTGGTGCTGCTGTATGCAAACACAAGCTCCAATAATGCAAAAGCACTCATATCAACCCTCACTACAGCTCTGTAAACCCATTTATACAGTCACATGCAGGTTTTGATAGTAGCTGCGATACTGCTGCATTGATGTTCATCACAGTTTGCACAGATGTTTGTACACATTAAACGTACAACTGGGACTGGGACAAGGAAGCTAGAAGACAGCAGAAGGTAACAGCTGGGAGAAGGCTGATAACTGCCAGATGTGTTTGCACACAGAGACATTAGAGAGCAGGATGCTCAGTGAGATGTGTGTCCTGAATATAACCACATACTATATGCATTTAAACACAAACAATACACACTCACCTTCACAGTCCTATATGAGACAGTGTAGTGATAAGTCTCATGCTGGTGTCTTCAGTAGCTTGCAGTAGCCTCTAGCATCAGCACACACGCTGCATCTCATCTGATAGAACTGTTAATAATTCAAACAGCTCTCTCTCAGTTGTTCTCTCTTCCTTTCAGCCAGGTATCTCCTCCCATGTGAGCAAGCTGGAGCACATCCGCCTTCACCGCTGCATGCTCAAAGTAGATTGTGGTGGAGCAGAGTGAAAGAGTGTTGCAGTGGTGCAGACCAGTACCTTGTGTGTGTGTGTAGTTTAGTCAAGTCTTAGCCCATCAGGGATTCAGTATTCTGTAGCAGAAATGGCCACTCTGGAGTTGCTGTCTGGTATTTTTTACTTTAGTTAATTGCCTAATTTAATTATCTGGATCTCAGCCAGACACTTTACATGACTGCTCCTGTTTAAATTCATTTAAAAAGTCATATTTTACATACAGTTAGTTTAAACAGGAGCCCTCATGTCAAAGTAGGACCCTAGGATAGTTTCTGAGATGACAGAATCACGTGATGCATGTTCCTGATAGGTTGGCAGAGAGACATTGGCTTGTGATAGTTGGAAGATTAAAAGAATGTTCCCACTAAAGCCAGACCGAGATTTTTTGAGACTGATGCCGATACTGATATTAGAGGGGGGGAATTAATAAATAATATGGTATTACCTTATATGATGGCAGATAAAGTCATTTTTTAATGAAAAAATACCTTTTTTTTTATTTGGATGGTGGAATAAAATAAATGGCTAAATAAACATCATTACTGTTCAGGTTCAGTCAGTTGCTGACTACTTAAAAAAGAATAAAAAATCACGACAAGCAACAATTTTTGAATCATACATTGTGTAAAGAAAAGTTTTCATAACGGCACATATCGGACAGCATATGATAGGCCAATATGGGAATATGGGGGCAGCTGTGGCTCAGTTGGTAGAGCGGTCGCCCACTGGTTGGGGTAGCCTCTGCCACCAGTATGAATGTGTGTGTTCATGGGTGAATGAGCGCAGGCTGTAGTGTAAAGTGGTGGCAAAGTGACTAGAAAAGCCATATATAAGTGCAGCTCCATTTACCATTTACAATAATATCAGTCAACTGATATATCTGTCGGCTCTAGTTCCAACCATTATATCATATCTATGTTTCCAACCAAGCCACCCCACTGTAGCTGTAGTTTATAAAACATCTTTAAAATGATCCCTGATGCTTAGGCCCAGTTAACAATAAGTTTTAACTCATGCCTGGTGGTCCACAGGGCCTGTAGTACACTGGGGAAACCTGTATGATACAGAGCTCCAGCTGTGGGGAGAGCTGCATGAGCAATGAGTAAAATCAGAGTGATGCTCTTAATCTGTGACATAAACACTGCATTGTATAAGAGAGCAGTGCAGTAATCCACAGTGTGTGTGTGTGTGTGTGTGTGTGTGTGTGACAAGACCGGGTCAGTGGGGTCAAACTGCACTACATCATAGTTCCAGCTGATCTGAACACAAGCTTCATGTACTGCACAGCTGAGTGCTGCACTCTTATCATACGCTGTACAACAGTGTAGTGGAGAGTTGCCTGGAGGGGGGAAATCACACAAAGTTTCAAACTTCCAACCCCCCAACCCCTGTGTGTTCATGAAAGAACAGCGTACAGTATGCATTCACACACTGAGTCAATAACGTGCATCAGTAGGTAGCTTCCACTCAAAGTGCCTTACTATATTTATCTTAAAAGCTTTCCCCGAGGCTCGGACCTCCACTCTGCTGCTCCTGAGTGATGCTCGTCCCTCTCTTCACAGCACACACACACACACACACACACACACACACACACACACACAGTCAAATTCGTGGTACACTTCAGCCACACGGGATCGGTCAACAGAACAAGAGATGAAGGCTGTGTTTTACAACTAATTTTAGGTTGAGGTTTATTAAACTCCATGAGTTTGATGTTGAGCCTGGAGCTGCTGTGTAGATGCAGCAGAACTTCTGACACACAGTCTGTAATGAGGATGTTGGTTTGTCTTATCTCTCTGCTGTAATGAGTGTATCTGTGGAGATCTGGGCCTGGGGCCCCTCATAATGAGGCCATGATGACTACATCTGTGTGTGACCGCATGAGTGCTCTTGTGTGTGTGTACATATGAGAGACAGAGAGAGGAGGAGATAGTATTTCTGTGCTTCACTGCATGCCAGCTGTATTGTTGTTGCCGTGGTAGAAACTGCCCAACTCTCTCTGAAGCAGCTGAAAAACATCTCTGAATTTCGGTTCACAAATTATTTTTATATTTAATGCCATAACATCATATTTTAATCCACAGTGACAGATACATTAATCATAAAGATAAACCATGCAGATTTGTCCTTAAAAAGACTTGTTTAGACGTGGCCTAAAACCAGGGCCGGTTCTAGCCCATTGGCTGCCCTAGGCGATATTGAGATTTTGCGCCCCCCCCCCCCCCCCCCCCCCCCCCCCCCCCCAACCACATCCATTCCATGTATTCATTCTGATATAGGTACACTATGTTATATGTATTATGCTGTACACTAATATTTGATACATGAACTACAAGCAAGGTAATGGTCTCAGAACATTTTTATTTTTAGAAACTTTGGAACCAACAACAACTGAATTGAAAATACGAATATATAAATAAGAAAACACAGATCTTCATCAAATTAAGAATGGCAAAGACTGAAAATAAATAAAATGTAGACATACAAATGCAATAAAAATAAACATAAAAATGAAATTTAAATGTACATTTATATTTGATACATGAACTACATACAGGCAATATAATGGTCTCAACATTTTAATTTTTAGAAACTGGTAGGAACTTTACCAACAACAACTGAATTGAAAATAAGAATAAATAAATGAGAAAACACAGATCTGTTGATTGTAAAGACTGAAAATAAATAAAATGTACAAATGCAATAAAAATAAATATAAAATGTAAAGTACTATAAAAAAGTGTATACAAATAAATATAAAATGTAAAGTACTATAAAAAAGTGTATACAAATAAATATAAAATGTAAAGTACTATAAAAAAGTGTATACAAATAAATATAAAATGTAAAGTACTATAAAAAAGTGTATACAAATAAATATAAAATGTAAAGTACTATAAAAAAGTGTATACAAATAAATATAAAATGTAAAGTACTATAAAAAAGTGTATACAAATAAATATAAAATGTAAAGTACTATAAAAAAGTGTATACAAATAAATATAAAATGTAAAGTACTATAAAAAAGTGTATACAAATAAATATAAAATGTAAAGTACTATAAAAAAGTGTATACAAATAAATATAAAATGTAAAGTACTATAAAAAAGTGTATACAAATAAATATAAAATGTAAAGTACTATAAAAAAGTGTATACAAATAAATATAAAATGTAAAGTACTATAAAAAAGTGTATACAAATAAATATAAAATGTAAAGTACTATAAAAAAGTGTATACAAATAAATATAAAATGTAAAGTACTATAAAAAAGTGTATACAAATAAATATAAAATGTAAAGTACTATAAAAAAGTGTATACAAATAAATATAAAATGTAAAGTACTATAAAAAAGTGTATACAAATAAATATAAAATGTAAAGTACTATAAAAAGTGTATAAAAAAATGTAAGTACTATGGTATTTCACCATCAAAGGTTAAAGTAATATGGTATTTCACCATCAAAGTGTAATGTAGTATGTATTTCACCACCAAAGTTCAACACCAAAGTGTAAATTACTATGGTATTTCACAACCAACTGCTCACAATCGAACACGCCTAGCCTTCCTAATCGCGAATTCATCAATGGTGTCATCGAATGATATCTGGCTTGACACGTCTTGGTTTATACTTATTAGAGCAAGCCCATTGAGACGTTCTTGGCTCATTGTTGACCTAAGGTATGTTTTGATCAACTTTAACTTTGAAAAGCTTCTCTCTGCAGAAGCTACTGTCACTGGAAGGGTAGCAGCAACTCTGAGGGCGACCCACATGTTTGGAAAGATTTCTCCTAATTTCTTCTCGTATAAGAAAGTGAGAAGATCCATAGTGGTCATGCTAGCTTTTGGCAAATCAGGGAAATTCTGCATTTCCATCGCTAGTTCCCTCCCATCCAGGTCTGACTGCCCACCACAGCTCAGAGTTTGACTAAGTGCTTCACATTTCTTTGTGAGCTCTACCTCTGGGAGATTTGGGAAGTTCACAAGCACTCCAAACTTTTCCTCAACATCACCTAAAGTTTTGAAACGTTCCTGCAATGATGCAACCGCCACATCAACCAGCACATTAAAGAAAGACATTTCTAACTGTTTGAGTGCATCCCCCTCTGGCTCATCTGGCGATTCATAAGAGAACTGTCTTTTTGTCTTACGCAGCCTCTTCTGCTTCAGAGTAGTCTCAACATTCATCTCCTCACAGAGTTCTCTAGCTGATACCCTGGCTGAACTAAAACCATTTCCTCTGTAGGTAGTGAGAGAGGCTTCTGCAGTCTTAAGGAGCTGAAGAGCCACATCCAATTGCATGGACACAGACTGCAACATTTTGCTGGCATGTTGAATTTTGACAAGGATATCATACCAAACCACACTGCACATGCAAAATCTGTATGACCCTACCTCCTCAGCCAAGGACTGTGCCTCAGTTCCAACAATTCCATCTGTGGTACTATCCCTCACCTCTAGTAGAGCCTCTCTGACTTCTGCTGTCTGAAATCTTACAGCCTGGACACTATTTATCCGGCTTTCCCACCTGGTGTCGGACCAAGATTTCAGAGTTGTCTTAACATGCTGATTCAAGATAGCCCATCTTTGTGTGGAAGCAGAGAATAGTGTGAACAGCCTTTGTAAGTAGCCAAAATAATTTCTGGCCTCGGTTGAGCTTTTTGATGCATCTGCTACCACCAAGTTTAGAGTATGGGCTCCACATGGAACAAATAAAGCCCGAGGGTTTAGTCTCAGGAGTCTGGCTTGGACTCCCTTTGACTTTCCCTTCATATTTGCACCATTGTCATATGATTGCCCACGACAATCTTCAAAGGGAATGTTAAATTCCTCAAGCTTTCTCAGAATGAGGCTTGAGAGACTTTCTCCAGTGGAAGACTTCACTTCAAGGAACCCCATAAAGTGCTCTTTCACTACTGGTCTTTCTAGTATCTCGACAGTTCGAATTACAACCGACAGCTGCTCTCTGTGGCTCACGTCAGGAGTACAATCCAAAATGACTGAGAAATATTTTGATCGTTTTATTTCCCTAATCATATGCTGCACAATTTTGTCACCAATACAATCAATCAACTCATTCTGAATATCCTTCCCTAAGTATGTTGTGTGCTTTTCTCCTCTTTCCACCTCAGCAACATGTTGTTTGAGGAATGGATCAAACCTGGCCATGAGCTCAACCTCTTTGAGGAAGTTACCATTGTTTGGCTGATAAAGCTTTTCTGCGCTTCCCCTAAGTGGAATATTCCGTTCTGCCAATGACTGAATGATGGCCACCAACCTAGTCAGGACCTCACGCCATCTCCTCCTTTCAGCCTGAAGAAGTGCCATTTCAACTCTATCAATCGTCTGACCCCTTTCGAGACGGGTCTCCAGTTCCTTCCAGGATGACATGTGCTGTAAATGTTCTGGACTACTCTCATGACTTTTAAGGTGTTCACCGCAATTTTTCCAGTCATTAAGTCCACTGCTGATAAGGTTAAAGCTTTTCATTGAGAAGAGCTTGCAGCAGAAACAGTAAAGACTATTTTTGTCCTTTGAGTACACCAACCAGCTTCTCTTAACTTTTTCTCCATTCACTAACATTCGGTAGAAATAGTGGTGATGGCAACTTCGTCCATCCTCTCGTTTGGGAAAAGTAAAATCTGGACTGGTTTGATTTGGTCCTCTACGGACTAAGTCAGTCCTCACCGTGTCAGACATTGTTGGCCAGTCAGCAGGATCAATAGGTTCTCCTCTGACGGACTCCTGGATATCAGAACTTCTTGTGGGGGATAGGGTGTCTGCAGGCTGTAGTGTGGAAGCAGGGCCGGTTGTGTCTGCTGCTCCTTGACCTGAAGGCAAATACATACAATTGGTGTTAATCTTTAAATAGAAACAGAGTTTCTCTCTTGTTCATATGTTGAGAGTTATCACTGATCTTGTCATAATACAACAAGCAGTAAATACATCTAAATCATATTTTTTATATGTAAGATCAGTGGTGTTTAATGGAGTGAAAAATGATTAAAGCATTTGAAATTGGCATTAGGTGTAAATAAATTAGGTGTAATTGAATCATTGTTTTGTAAGCTTTTAAGTGTAAAGTAAAATACAGATTATTAAACAGACTTACCTGCTGCAGGCCCTGTGTCCCTGGTCTGTGTTTCATTGGTTGCTGTACTAGGTGTGCTAGGTGTGATGCTAGATGTCCCTTCCCCTGCAGCTGTATTCAAGCACAGAGTATAACCAGATCAGTGGAGTTCAATGAAATTAATGTAATGATTGAGAATGAGGTTGAAAGTCATAGTTTTACAATGACTGGAAGTGTGAGTTCATATTTTGACTGTATTAACGTACTCCTATAACAGATGATTATAGCTTTATTAATATTGTATGTATAATAGCCCACTACTACTAAAACGAATGCTATTACTACCAAAAACTATAATAAATAAACAAACTTACAAGATTCAGAGAGAGGTGAACCTGGGGGATCAGCTGAGCTTTCTTCAGGTGAGGGACTCTGCAAAAATCTCTGGAGTGCACCTAGACATTTTAAAATATAAAATAATATGAGCATAACACACCACTCACCAACACAATCACATTTATTACAATTGTGTATTCACATGTATCTACTATTTACATGACCGTAGAAGATTCTACATAAGCCATTTTTCCATAAGATTTCCAAGCAAATTAACTCATTCGTAATGTTGAGCCATATTTGAAGCACTAAAATGGTTTTCTATTCAACAGAACGATTCTAGCAAATCAAAATGATGTCATGTCCCTTTTAATGCACATTTTTCTATGGTTTTCCATCAACAGATATAGCGAATGGAACACTTCTAGCGAATATATCAAAGGTAGCGAATGGAACACTCTTGCAAGGTGAACGTCTGCGCTCGATCAAATTAAGATTTTCGCCCTAACTTGGTGAACATTCTGAGCAGGCGGCGTCACCATTTCCAACCCTTTTCCATCTGGATAACTCTCGTTAATCCACCGCAGTCTGGCGAGCAAATTAATTTACCACAACAAAACCGACGTTACATCTTTTAAAAGAAAAAGGGCTTAGAATAGAATTTGTCAGCATTTTTTTTCATAAACCTGACGTCTCCCAAGCATGCCACAACTTTCCACCTCACAATCACTACGTTTTCTCTGATTACTTTGAATGTTTACCTAGCTGGAAGGCTCGACAAATGTTAACTGATAAAACAAAAGAAAACTAGCTAGGGTACTTCTTAAAGTAGGTTGGCTTACAAGACTAACTCTAGGTTTTTCGTTTCCTTTAAAAAAACGATTTTGTTGCCTGTGAAAGACAGCTTGTGGATTAAGCTAGCGGGCTAAACGATAGCCCACAAGCATTCTAGAAATAGCTAATGCTAACGTTATGCCGTGATAGCTAGCTTCTAATGAAACGTCAACCATGAACAGTGAAAGAAAACACAATTTTAATTAAACTTTAGAACTAATGTCTGAGATGAAAATACATACCTCTATACTGTGCTTTCTTCTCCTCCTCCTCTTTTCTTCGTTTTCGCCCCTGTGCACCAGACAGTTTGGTCCTTTTCATTTTGCTCGTTGACCTTCTACGGCCGCTAGCGTGATCTAGTTCTAGTGTGTGACTTGCAACTGCATCGTCATGACGACGAGTGATGACACCCATGCACGTATCATATTTTATATAATATAATATTACATTTTCATTTGAAATATGGGTTGGGGCATGTTCATTTAATTCAATGAGGGTTTTATTGCCCATGCTTTTTAAAAAATGTTTCGTTAATCAATGTTGTTAAAACAAATGTGTATGCTTAGGGGCGCCACAAGGGGGCGCCCCCTGCCAATTTGGCGCCCTAGGCAGCCGCCTTGGTGGCCTGTAGGAATAACCGGCCCTGCCTAAAACCCATTAACTGGCAACTAATAGGTTAATTTTTAAGTCATAAAAGGCAAAATTATGTGAAATCCAAGCTGTGCTGGCCGACAGAACAGCTCTGAGGGAAGAGCTGACGAATAGAGTTGAAGAATTGACTCGTAGTTTTAATGTAATATTGTTTGTGAGAACTGTCAGCAGTTGGAGATCAGAGCAAGCTGTCAGCCATGACAAAGACTTCACTTTATCAACATTCTTTCTCTCCTCAAAGTGTTTGTTAATGCCTTTTTTAATGCTATAATCTCTAACCCTGTTCTACACTGTTTGGCTACACTAGTGGGTGCTTTTCCTTAATGTGGTCCAGCATGGTGTTAACACTACTACCAAACTGAAAAGTTGCATCACACATTCCTATTTGTTGCTCCAGGCACTGTGGCATGGAAGGAACCCGGCTACAGCTAGCACAGAGCCTAGAGTTTAAAGTTCCCCTTTAATCTCAGCACACAGTGTGTGATCCGAGCCTGTCCTGCTTTGTTTTTACCTCAGAGTTCTAGCTACAAACCGTCAGCGGAGTCTATTATGCTATGTAAATTAGCCTATAGACTGACACAGGTAACCGGTGTAAAATATTCTCAGTGGTGACCTGCTGACATCCTGATATAGGCCAATACTAAAGGAATCCCTCTCAATCACCATCACCCACTGGAAGTGTGTCCTCTGTATTCTCTCCTGCAGGTTGGGATGTTTCTGGACGTCTCCCTTTGGTCAAGGACTTATACAAATATTGGATATAGCACCAGAACCTTATCCTGAACTGTTCAATGCTGTGATGAGATACTTTCTTAATACCACAGAATGATCATATAAGAGAGGAGTGGTTAAACAATAGAACCAAAACAAAGGACAGCAACAGAAAAGCTCTTTAGAACAGGACTATCAGTTATCAGCTGCCAGCCAGAGATGGATGACAGTGTGTTGGCTGCTGTGGTGTTGATGCCTCCAGCAAGCTGTCAGTGATGATATAGAGCGCACACACAGACGCGCACAGACAGACAGACAGACACACACACACACACACACACACACACACAGTTAATGAGCTCATAGATGCTGATGTTTACATGCAGGACTAGCTGAACTACTTTACTGTCTGATGGCCTATATGTTTGTATTTAGTACATTTCTGGATTAAATGTGGTCAATTCTAACTGTGACATTAGCAAAGCTTTGTGTAAACTCTACCAGTCAGTCCTCCCTAAAGAAGCTCTTGCCCTCAGGTGATAGTGTGTGGGTGTATTAGCTGCTAACTGTCTCCTGTTCTGTCTCTCTGCCTTTCTTCAAGCTCTACCAAACACACTCACAGTGATGCATCTATCCCCTCCAGCGCTGTCTCCACCAGCACCCCCCCCACCCCCCCCACCCACCCACACACACACACACACACACACACACACACAATAACCACACCCTGTGTGTCTTCCAGGTGGAGCGTACCAGCCGTCCTGACCTGGCCTTGTTCCTCATCAAGTACGTGATGATGCTGATCGTAGGAATCCCCTCTGTGTTCTGGGTGGGCAGTAAGAAGACCTGCTTCGAGTGGGCCAGCTTCTTCCACGGCAAGAGACGCAAAGAGTACGTACTCTACACACATAAAGAACCTAACTAACTAACTAACTAACTAACTAACTAACACACTGATGTTTGTCTGTCCGCTCTATGGGCACAGCTTTACACAAACTGATTTAGATGTATGATGCTAAATATTTTAGCAGCAAACTATCTGTAAAAGGTTTCTGACATAAGTTTTGTCTCAGTATTTTAAAAGCATTTCATCTCTTTGTAGTTATAATTAAATGGAAAAATGACGAGTGGATTCTTGATCTCATAACTTATTCTAGACAATAATATCTCTGTGCTGACTTGGCTCCGACACATTGGGAATGACAAAACTGTTTTATGTATTTTATAGCCAGGAAAAAAGTGCTACATGAAAAAAAACTACATTCAATGTGTAAACTGTAACTTTGAATGTTTTGATATATAGTTATTTTTGAGCTGGAATGAAAATAGATCTTTTTGAATTGGATCAGGCATTGATAGGACTTTCTTAAACAAATCACTTTATTAAAAAATATTTAACAATGTTATACATTATTATACATACAATGTAATAATACATTGTCAACCAATTATAGAAATGAAAACTGAGAAAATAAATAATTACAAATAAAATAAATGTCCAGTATCAGTCAACTGCTGAACATTTTAATGAAGAATAAATAAAACTATCATAAATGCGTACCTTGTGATATGGTTCATGTCCCGTCTAAAACATTACAACTCATATTATAACATCACATGACTGCAACATCCAGCTTGATTCAGCGTGGCTCTCAGATGAAGGCAGAATTCAAGATTGAAGGCGTGACTCTGTCCTGGACTGTGGTGTGCTAGTCACATGACAGTTGTGTGACAGTGCCATGTGTGTGTGTGTGGTTGGTGGTGAACACTGGCCCTTCCCTTCTCTGCACTCACTCCCCCCCTCCAGACTCAGAGCATTAACCCCCTCTCCCACCGCCTGCTCCACACACTCATCCATTCTCTTCTACCACACCAAACACCCCACCACCTTCCCCCTCTCCCTGCCCACCCTCCTGCGTCTCTCCCTGCCCTCCCTTCCTCCACTCCCCCCCTCCTCGTCCTCCTCCTGCTGCTCCCCTCCCTCCCCCTGCTGCAGCGGGATGGTCAACGAGAGCCGACAGGTGCTCCAGGAGCCCGACTTCGCCCAGCTGCTGCTCCGGGATCCCAACACACCCATCGTGAGAAAGTCCCGGGGCACGTCCACCCAGGGGACCTCCACCCACGCCTCCTCCACCCACCTGGCCATGCTGGACGAGCCGCCCAGCGCCAGCACCAGCCGGGCCGGCTCGCTCCGCAGCGCACGCTCCAAGATGAGCAGCTACCACGGCAGCCTGCACCGCTCCCGGGACGGGAGGTGGGTCTCACATCTTTAGCATTCCTGTTTTATCTTCATCATCACAGTTCCTGATGACTCCTATGTGTGTTTGTTCTTGCTCTGTCTCAGATACACGGCCTCCAGTTTCCGGGCCACAGACGACCGTCCGCCCTACGGAAGCATGCCTCGCCTCAACGACCAATCACAGTCCAGACACTGCAGCACCAACCGCCTGGACAGCCTTTCACGGCACGGCTCCACCCAACGACTGGAGAGCCAGTCACGCCACAGCAGCATCAGGGACCTCAGCAGCACCGCCCAGGCTGTTCTGGGGGTCCCCGGGAACGGGATCCACAGAGTCCTGGAGGAGGACGGGGCGACGGCCTGAACAGGAAGGTAGAAGGAGGAGAGATGACTCGTCTTTCTGTTTCTAGAGAGTTAAAGAATGTGTGAGGGTCCTCTGTGGGATCCACTGATGGCCAATATGGGAGCTGAGAGCTGCAGCACAGTTAACTGATGACGTTGAGAGGAGTGTGGATTGATGCCTTAAAATGTCCTCTCAGCTTTACTCGCTGATCCCAAAAACTCAAGTTCAAAATGACTTTTATTCAGTTTACAAAGCTGTGAGGGATTTTCTAGAGCTGATGATGAACAACACTGGAGAATGACGACAAGGCTTCACTGTTGGAACTACGTTACTGAGCCAGTCAAAACACAAACGTGACCAACAATGACACACTGCACTGGATTGTTTTTGACTTGTACTGTACTTGTTTGTATAAAGGACTGGATGATGGACTTGAGACATGACGAGTCTTCACTTCTTGTCTAGTCTCTTCGGGTTGGAAGCAGGGTATTTTATTTTAACTGTTTACCGGCTATATTTGAACTATTTTGCACCTCTTCAGCCACTCTTTCATGTTTCAGTTTCAGATACAATTATTATAACTTGACCTGCTAAAAAACCTTATTTATAGAGACAATTTATTGTCCACTTGAAAAGCAACAAATTAGCCAGAAGTGAACTTCTGGCAGCACCGTCTGCAACTGCTGTCTGAACTTAGAAAAGCCTTGTCCCATTTTAAAAACTGTTTTTTATATTGAGGTACTTCACTGCTTTGCTGTAATGATAAAGAGGAAAAATGTCTGTTTGCCAGAATTCAAAGGGCTGAAATACAGGAAAAGCTGAATCCAAACTCCTGCCTTATGATGGTGTGTTCAGACAGAAAGCAGCGCAGATTTTTACAGGCTGTGTGATAACATACAGTCAACAGAAAGACAGACGTGGTTTTAGAGCTAAAAGACTGTTCTGCTCAGCCTTTAGTCAAAGAACAGGCTCATTTTTCAAACACAGTTGGTACGGTGGCTGTTTGGGGCCAAAAAACAAACATTTCAGCTGTCGAAGTGGCTTTGCTTTCGGTCTGAACACACTTTACAGTGACTAGATGATAGTGCACCCGTAAATTAGAGTCAAATTTCGAGTAGTGTGTCCTGTTTCAAAATGTGTCCTTATTGTATAGCTACTGTCAAATGTTAGATCAACATTTCCTCTAGTGGCAAAACTTGTATAGATGTAAAAAGTGAACGTGTGTTGTTCATTTGTAATAAAGTTGTTTTTTTAAAGAAAAGAGAGTCGGTAATGACCACACAGTAACACACACTGGGTTTGTATTTGTAACAGCCCTCCGCTTTATTGAAATACATCGGAGTCAGGTTAATATAATGAGTTCTCCACATAAGTGTGGCAGCCAGTTCCATACATTATTTTTTGTTTTGACCTTACACCTTAAATATTTTTTTGTGCAAAAAAGAATCTACATCACCTGTAGTGGGTTATCCTCAGTAAAACGCCCAAACCGTTCAAAAAGGAGCAAGTCCAAGTAAAACAACAAACCGAAAACAAAAATGATTACATCTATAACATGCAAAACTGTACAAATTATTACAAAGCAATCCTAGAAAAAAACAAAACAAAGTGTAATATGATATGAAAGAGCAAAATAATATAGAAGGTACTGTAGATAAGACCTCACTGAAATGCAAAGGCGTTTGAATTTTTTTTGTTTTTTATGATTTTTCTCCCTCTTAAATGTTACCACTGTGGCACCTCAGCCATCAGAGCACCTGTCACCCTTCACCCCCCCAAAACACTTCTCTTCTAGTCCTCTCCACCTTTTCTTCCTGCGTCTCCACCCGGGTCACATCTACTGTACACTACAGCCAGATTCATCCATCCATCAAACAGTCATTTTCATCTAAATGAAAATTATTCATTGGTTCTGACATTTCCTGAGTTTCTCTTCCCCTCTCCTTAAAATGGGATGTCTGGGATCAATTTCTGTACAATATTGGCCAATAATAAAACACTCCCCCCACATCTAATACATTCTACACAAACTCCAGCAGGAACTAAGGAGACTCGCTAGCTTAAAAAGTTTCTAAGGGTTTGGAATAAAACCAACTGAGTTGCACTGTGGCGCTCCAGACCTCTCTCTCTCTCTTCATATAAAATGGAATACTAAAAAACACTTGGAATGGGTTGTTTAGAGCTACTTTGTGTTTCAACAGGGGACTCCACCACCAAAGTACTTGTTTTTGTTTCCCTTTCTAACAAACAAGACAAGCGGAATAAAGTGGAGGATCCTGACCAGGAATCTGTACTGTCCTAACAACAGGCCAGTGTAAGAGTACAGTATGTGTGTTCTTCTTACAGAGAATACCACATTATAACCACATTCTAGTTAGTGTTTGTGTCAGGACATTCTGCACCATTCTGCTCACATTAAATGTTGTTGATGTGTGTGTCAGCTGAAGGAGATGAACAGAGGTAACAGGTTGTTGGCTGTGAATGCCCTGCTCTGCAGCCAGGAGCCGCATCACCGGAAAATGCTCTTTCAGAGGCCAAAGACAAACCGCCTGGAGGGGGTTTAGAGCTCCAGCCCTGTTAAATCTACAGACAACAACAGGTAGCTCTCAGGTTATCTTATCTGCACTTTATCGAAACAAACTGTACTCACTTTTAACGGTTTACATTCTCATTTTTAGTGTTTGTTTTTTAAATCAACAACTCTTACAAATGTTGCTTTGTAATGAACAGAACCTTCTTCAGAATATGCAAAGGCTGTCAGAAAGACTAAATAATGTCAGTCTCCCTCTTTTTGTCCATTTTTGGTTAAATCAAGCTCAGTGGAAGAACTCATCTTTCCATCCAGGTACCACAGCCAATTTAGAAACACGCAGACTGTTGATTAAATGATCAGAGCCACTTCTCCTCCAACAGTGGGAGGAGGAGCAGGACAAGGCATCTGCTGCATAAAAACACCACCTCAGTATGTGTGTGGAGATACATGTGTGATAAATGCACGTGTTCACTCTACAGTAGGCCAGTAGTGTCCATCCATACACCAGTATTCTTCACTCAATTGCAAACCAAGTGGGAGGAAAAAAAAAACACAATGAGTGTCATACATACAATATAAAACAAACAAATCTAAAATCAATCAGTAAAAAAACAAAAGTGGTTTAAAATGGCTTTTTTTGTGTGAATACAACCCCAAATCACTCAAAACAAAAACAAGGAAAATAAAAGTCGCAGAGGATTTTTCTGTCTTTCCCGTGTAGTTCTCTATAGTATTTTCCTTATCATATATTACTCTCTACTTTGAACCTATGTACATTATTGTGATGGGAACCTGTGAGTTGGTCAGTTTGGTTGTACAGCAAAGTGGAACGTCTACACTACAATGGAGGACACGCCCAGGGCTGCTGGGTGATGTCACTCACACTGGACCAATGAGGAAGAGAGTAGCACAGAGGAGCTGTGGTGATGTCACACCAGCATTATTAACGCTGCTTGTAGCTTTTTGCTGATGGTCAAAATAAAAAAATATTATAAAGTCACTGCACTTAATATCATGAGCTAAAGAAAAAAAACAAAAATCATTGCTTTCCTTTCTCTATTTTCCTTTTTTTTTTTTTTTACATTTTCAATTTTTGCAGCACCCAAAGAGAAAGCAAAGGAGGGAAGAGAGGAGGGGTTAAACTCCACCCGTCTGAGTCAGGCCATGAAGCAAACTTCCCTGTCCTCCTCTAAGATTGATAAATAAATTAAAATATTGTCCCCTAAAACCCAAAGGGTCCTATGTACAAGTACAAATCATTTTCTCTTGATAATAATCCTCTTCTTTTTGTTGCATTGTGAGCTTTTTAGTCTCTGAATGAATCTCAACGGGGGACAGAGTCGTGTCGACAGAACTCGACGCTTCGAGTCAGGAGGTTTTCATTCCTATATCAGATGCCCTTTCTGAATAAACACATGCACACAGACACTGGCAAGTGCATACAGCTTCTCTTAAACACACACACACACACACACACACACACACACACACACACACACCCTCAAACATCAGCAACCACATATACACTACCACTCGTTTTTATAACTTCTCCCTCAAAGAGACGACAGACTCTTTCTCTGCTCCGTCTTGGAAGTACGATGAGACAAACTGAGGTTGTAACGGGACAAATGTTCATCAGGAGGTGCAGTTCTCTGGGCAGTGAGGGGGGTGTTCAGAAAGGATGAGAGAGGAGGAGGAGGAGGAGAGGAGGGTGGAGTCCTGTGCTGTCGGTCGGTCAGTTGGTTGGTCGGTTGGTGGGTTGGTTGGTGGGGGGGAGGGGGGTGAGAGGCTGGCAGAGGCTCATGTGTCCCAGCCCATCCGGTCTGTGCTCTCCAGGGACAGGGACTTGGTCTTGTGTGGGGAGGCCGGACTGGGAGGGCTACTGAAGGTGGAGCTGTTCGAGGCTGTGGAGTGACGGGGGGAGTCCGAGTCCTGGAGGAGAGAATAAAGAGGACAGGAGGAAAATGGAGAGGAGAGGGATAGGAGAGAGAAAAGGAAAGGAAGGGAGGACAGATGAGAAGAAGAGGAGGAGAGAGAGAGAGAGAGAGAGAGAGAGAGAGAGAGAGAGAGAGAGAGAGAGAGAGAGAGAGAGAGAGAGAGAGAGAGAGAGAGAGAGAGAGAGAGAGAGAGAGAGAGAGAGAGAGAGAGAGAGAGAGGAGAGGAGAGGAGAGTTTAAGATGAAGAAAGCAGGTGAAGTTTGGAGGGAAAATAAGGAGAAAAAACATTAATTAGATGATGTCAGTACCTTTTAACATGTATTTGTATTTAGCCCAGGGCTAATAAAGCTATAAAATCAATGACTCAGACATGATATATTTTATATTTGTGTGTCAGGACAATGGGCTCCTTCTCAGTAAGCATGATATGTAGTTCTTCTCTGTCTGTTTGGGCTGGAGGACACTGAATCACATTTCTCCCACCCCCACCTCCTCTGCTCCCACCCGCACCTCCTCTTCCACTACGCTCCACATCATCAGCACATGAACGGATCAATTGAGCAGAAATGATCAGCTGAAGGAAAACAAACATGCAGGCAGGCCAGATGAGGAGGGGGCGGGGTCAACCTTCATACTGTACCACACATCCAGTTTGACCTGCAGCATCATCATCATCAACAGACATGAAGCCTGGGGTCCGAGCTCAGGATGTGTGTGGTTCAGTATGCAGCTCAGTGATAATGTCCTTCATCATTATCTCATGTGCTGGATGAACACTATGTTGTTTCCTGTTCACTGACTCTGGATCGTCTTTGATGTACAACAGTCTTCTCCTGTTTGGATTCAATCTAAACATGTTTGGCCTAGAAAACACTGGAAGCCCACTCCTGCTGTCTCATTCTATCTCTCAGCACAGATACACACACACCACATGTTCACATCAACATTAGAATGAAAGTCCTACAACAGCACACACACAAGAAGCCTTTCACAAGTCAATGTAGATGGGCAGTTTCATGTGCTCTTTAACACTCTGAGAGCCACAAAGTCATTTTTTAGTTTAGTAATTCTCTAGCAGTAGATAGTTCTTTAGCAGTAGGTAGTTCTTTAGCAGTAGATAGCTCTTTAGCAGTAGATAGCTCTTTAGCAGTAGATAGCTCTTTAGCAGTAGGTAGTTCTTTAGCAGTAGATAGCTCTTTAGCGGTAGATAGCTCTTTAGCAGTAGGTAGTTCTTTAGCAGTAGATAGTTCTTTAGCAGTAGATAGTTCTTTAGCAGTAGGTAGTTATTTAGCGGTAGATAGTTATTTAGCGGTAGATAGCTCTTTAGCAGTAGGTAGCTCTTTAGCAGTAGGTAGCTCTTTAGCAGTAGATAGCTCTTTAGCAGTAGATAGCTCTTTAGCGGTAGATAGCTCTTTAGCGGTAGATAGCTCTTTAGCGGTAGATAGCTCTTTAGCGGTAGATAGCTCTTTAGCGGTAGATAGCTCTTTAGCAGTAGATAGCTCTTTAGCGGTAGATAGCTCTTTAGCGGTAGATAGCTCTTTAGCGGTAGATAGCTCTTTGGCAGTAGATAACTCTTTAGCAGTAGATAAATCTTTAGCAGTAGATAGCTCTTTAGCAGTAGATAGCTCTGTAGCAGTAGATAGCTCTGTAGCAGTAGATAGCTCTGTAGCAGTAGATAACTCTTTAGCAGTAGATAGCTCTGTAGCAGTGGATAGCAGCTCAACAGTAGACGCCACATAGAGGAGGAGCACATCATCTGAAGCTGACAACTTGGAAGATTCATTTGATGCAACTCAGCACTGTGTCAACTTTTTTTTGTCAATAATATACAATCATGGAAAAAATTAGACCAGGAGCTGTTATCTAGACATTTTCCATGGTTTTCTTCACAATGATTTTGGTTATTATCAAGAAAACCATGGAAAATGGCTAGATATCAGCTATTATATTTGTCCAAACACCTTTAGTTGTACCAGTCATTCAAATGAACAAGAAATTGAAGAAAACAAGGATGATCTAATAATTTTTCCATGACTGTATAATAAAGAGGGTTTTGGTTCAAATGTTATACTTTTTTGGGTTGATTTGTTACACGGATCTGGTGATTTTACCATTTTTGGCCGCATGAGAATTTATTTAAAAAAATGGTTCTGGACAAAAATACAAGAAATCCTTCCGAAATACCACACAAAGAAACCGAGACCTTGATTTGGTTTCAAATACTTTTGACATTTTGGAGATTTCTGTAAGAATTGTAGTTGTTGGTGATTGGATTGCAAGAACGTTTGTTCTCTAAACTGCTGAGAGAGAGACGCCATTATTATTGTCAATATATATTCGTAGGAAAGCCATCCATCCTGTGAATGCTGTAGATCTCTAGTTTATGGTTGTAAAGTTTCCTAGAGATCACAACAGGTCTGACTTTAGAGGTGTGTATTGTGAGAAACACTGCCCAGCTACATTGTGTAAAAATCTGACATGGTGTTTAAAAGCACTCAGCCTTCCCACCCATATTAACTAATCAGTCATTGTCATAGAAACCACAGAAGTGCATCAGAATCACTCCACACCATGCAGCTATTGTGATGTATTCCAATCTGATTTAAAATCAATCACTTTGAATCATTTTATGTTTACAGAAAGAGTCCTGGTGGACAGCCTCTATTATTATTATATTATTATTCTCTGTCTGTCTGGCCTGGTTGTGCTCTGAGCTGACAGTTAATGGTAGAAACATGGGCAGGCTGTCAGAGCCGTGTGGAAGCAGACATGCTCTGTGATGGTGGGAAGCAAAATGGCCGAGCAGCAGCAGCGTTGCACCATTTAATCAGCAACCAACAATGACGGAGGCCAGGTGAGGGACAGACTGATGGTGCAGCTGATGCTCCGGTGACAGGTGACGGGGCTGAAATGGTGCAGCGAGCATCTGGATGACATCATGTGACATGATGTGGCTGTATGTGTGTTTAAATGCACCTCATGCTAACGTGTTTGTTTCCTGATATCTAAGTGGTGCATGTGGCTGCATGTCAGTGACGGTGCTCTCTGTGGTGTGTTGGTGCAGTCGTTGCAGCTGATGACATTACCTTCATCTTACTAAGCAGGGTCCTTAAAGCCCTTTTCAGATCGGGGGTCTTCTCCGACGGGGAGACTGCCTGCCACTGCAGAGGAGAGTTCAGACTCAGCGCCCAGCCCACAGACAACATGCTGGGGTGGGAGGGGGAGGGGGGGAGGCGTAGCTGGGTGAGGGTGGAGGAGGCGAGGGATGGGGCAGAATAATGTCAGCGCCCAGGCGTATGGGCCATGAGGATGGGGAGCCACAGGAAGGATGGCAGGCGGTCTGAGAGGGGGGGTGGGGGGGTAGAAGTTGCCCAAAACCGCAAAAGCTACTGTAGTGACTGTTTGTTTCTAATTATTTGTGTGTGTTTTTGTTGGAAATATGGCTTGACTTAGGTTTTTACGTCTTACAGGGACATAATAAACTAATTTAAAAATGAGTGTTTCCTTCGGCAACAACTAGCCCGAGCTAAACCTAAAGCAGCTAGCATGGGGAGGCTTTACCAGTCTATACTGGGAGAGAGGCCGGAGTGACATCACAGGGAGTTAACCCATCAGTCAGAGGGGGGATGAGGGGAGAGGCCTGCACCCAGAGGTCAGGATGTTTGTGACGGATGGGACAGAGGGAGGATTTTCTCAATGGGGAACAATGTGATAGTTTGTTTAAATATCTAAAAGTCTACTTTCTATAATTGTATGTCAAAGAAAACATCCTGATCTGCATTAACTCTGTATTCAGGTGTAGAAAGTGGCTGTACAACAATGTGTCCAGTCAGATTTCCTCTGATTTGAACCAACAGTTAGTAGAGTGTGTGATTAAGACATTAGATGTTTAGGCCATCCGTACCAAACTCTCTTAGAGACAGTATTTAGCGTTAAATCTTGGGATGTTTGCAGACAACTGATCCACATGAAGCTGGATGTTGAGTTTGGGGATGTTTACTGACCTCTCTGTCAAATTGTGAGAGCGGAGCGTCCCCACAGTCCATGCCTCCTCCGGAGGACAGCGAGCTCTCAGAGGGAGAGGTCATGGTCTGCCGCTTGGACCCGTAGCTTCCTCCTGACAGCTCTCTGCGCAGAGCGCTGCCGTTCTGAGAGGACGAGCCTGGAGGGAGAGAGACGATCATGACCCCTGACCTATACTTGATTTTTATTTTCATTGTTTGGAACTCCAAGCAGAAAATCTTATCATTAAAAGTATAAAAATGATTTTTAAATTATACTGTATATATTTAGTAGGGCTGGGCGATATATGTCCATATAAAAAATATATTGATATATTTTTAAATGTGATATGGAATTAGACCATATCGATATAGTTAAAAATATATTTTATATATATATGCTGCCCTTACTAGGGTTTGTCATATTTAGTTCTTTTGTAATGTTCGTTATTCTTTTCTCATATTAATATATTTACTTGTGCTATATATTTACTAAATGTGCACTTTATGGAGCTTTGATTTGGGGAAAAAAAGTTACTCCTGTTGTTATACAGTATTTATATTACCTTAAATAAACCGTTTGAATAAAACTACTTGTGACATATCATATTTGGCTTTGACTTTGACTGAACATTTGCTCTCACTTTGCGATAAGAATATCAGAATATATATATATATATATATATATATATATATATATATAGTTTATCGATATTCAGCCTAAATATATGGGGATATGACTTTTAGCATTACTGATTTACCCTTGACTAAAATGGCTCTGGTCCTAAGAGAGTGTTTGTGCTGTGACTCACGTATGCCCAGTCCGCTGCTGGCGCTCATGGATCGGCCCGGCTCGGCCCGGTTCTTGGTGATGGAGGGGATGCTGACTGAACCACTGAAGCCCGCACGGCTCTCCTGAACACGGACGTTCTGGTTTAAACACGCACAGAGCAAACACACGCACACACAACACAGAGTGCAGTGCAGGGACAGAGGTGAGGAGGGGCAGTGATACCACTTCATGCTCTACAGCTGGACTCACATGATTGGTTACTGGGGGTTAGGGCAGATGGACATGCAAGCATGGTTTGCTTCAGCACACAGCAGGTCAGGAGGAGCATAAAGGAATCTGAGGGTGAGGAGGTTCTTTATGTGTTCCAACCAAGCCTTCAGGTTAGTTTACAGTCCTAGTGTGGGCATGCTACTGTAGACATTCAAAGATAAAGAAGAAGGGAGGGGCTGGCTCTGTACAAACACACACACATCTCAAACAGTCCCAAGAGCGTCTATGTATGTATGTTTATGTGTCTACATGTGCTTATATCCCATGTGTGTTATCTACAGGACATGCCTGTGTGTGTCAGTCTTTAAGTGTTTGCATATACAGGTGTGTTTACCATGGGCAGGTCTTTAAGGATCTGGATCCCGTCTCCTGGTCCCATGTGGGCCACATGGTTGAAGTTGGTGGGGTTGGAGATCAGCTTGTTCCTCATCTCTGGATCTCGCAGCATCTCTCTGGACACACACACACAACAAACACACACAGAAAATAAGTGAAGGCACAGAAAGGTTGAGAGGAACACAGAGACTGGATCAGTCAGGTTCAGTGAAACTAGGTGCGGTACCATGGATGTAATGCTGTTGACACTTGTACTTTTCTGATCACTTTTAAACATCTGCAACATGTAATAACGGTTTTTGTTGACTTTTTATTGAAAAATTGGTGCACAATCCACATAAAAAAGGTCTATTTCATTCCAGCTTGAAAAAGACATTGATGAATTCCCCCCTCTAAAATCAGTATCGATCTCAAAAATCCCACATTGGTCTGGCTCTAACTTCGACATGAAAACCCACATAGAAAAGAAATTCAGGATAAAGAAAATGCTGAACACAGAAGATGAACAAGAAGCCCCGACTGACTGGCAACAGAACTGCAAAAGCAAGAAAAAATGTCTTTGCTAAAGAAATGAAATGTAGGAAGTAAAACAGCTGAAAGCTCCTTCGCTGCCACAGAGCGAGTGTTAGTTGCAGGTGAACTACCTCCTCTGCTGCAGCCGCTCCTCCTCAGGCACCCTGAAGGAGAAACGTCTCTTGTTGTTCATGCTGCGCACCATCTGCTTCCTGCTGTTGTCTGACGTCTCCGGGACGACCAGCTCATCACCCTCTGGAAGATCACAACAGAGCCACAGGCATGTTTACCAGGACGACTACAAAGTGTTGCAAATTCACTTTCAAACTTTCTACTGTCACTCAAGATGCTTTTGTTCTACAAATCATACGACATAATGAGCAGAGGAGGAGCAGACATGAAGAAATGATGGTGTCACAAAAGTAAAAGGGATACTCCACTCAAAATATTTCTCCATCTTCTCCATGTTTGGTCTTGCTGATGTAACTGTGGTCTAATGTTAAACTGCTACTAGCTTTATAGCGTAGAAAGCATCATCTATAAGGATGGTGGGCTTGTGGGTAATGTAGTCCGTGAGTAAACAGTGGGTGTGTTCCTAAATCCAATCTAACGCTCTACACTAAAATAATAAGAAACAGAAGAAACTGAACATTCTATTTCTTTTAAGGATATTTTTTATAATTTGCATCTTTATATGGCAGTTATAGATAGAACAGAAGGGGGAGACATGCAGCAAAAGGTCCTCGGTCAGATTCAAACCAGATCATTCATTTTCTATACAAACTTTTAAACGGCTCAGTTTAAATGGATAAAAGAAAAACTTCACTATTGATTTGCATGATACAAAATTTTGACATCTCTATGGCTGATATCTCCAACACTTAGCAACTGACACTGGAACAATCTAGACTGATTGATAGCACCAGAGGTAAGGTGAACACATTCTTACCGGCCATCTTGTTTCTAAAGTAGATCAGCCGGACTGTTTCCAGTCCCAGCAGGTTCAGAGAGCCGTCAACGTTCAGAGCTCGCACCTGAAGATGAAGCAGACAAATCTATTATTATTATTATTCGACACAACTGATTTCTGATCAGTAATGGCCTGTTTTATTCTAGAAACGCACTCTCTCCTGTAAATCTGACGTAAAGTAAACTCCATATTCATCTAATAATAGGGCAGGGTTGCAATCAGAAAAATAGTCTGTGACAAATGCAAATAGGATTTATGCATCAGTCCAGCAGGTGGAGCCAGAGATGCCCCAGCTTTCTGCTGCAGCTTCATATGATCCCAGCAGCAGCAGCAGCAGCACTGACCTTCTTGAGAGGGATGGTCTGGATCCACTCCATGGTGTTGACATCAAACACATCGACAGCATTCTCGCTGTACACTGACAGGTAGGGGGCGTTGTAGCCTGGACAGAGCAAACACCATTACTTCCTCAATATGCTTCTTTGTGTTTTCACCATCTACATTGATATTCATTGCTGCACTCACAGGCAGAGTTGGGGACAGCTGGCCACATGAGCTCCTGCTGACGTGACCTGCGGCCCTGGGAGTCCACATACACTCCTATGGCACTGAAGCACAGCAGCAGCTCTTTGCTGGAGATCTCCACGGCACAGAGGGCGTCCAGGCCCTGCTGGGGGATGAAGGCCAGGGTGTGGTCCTCGTGGTGGAGCAGGTTGACAGGGGACATGTCGCCATGGACACTGGACAGCATCACAGAGTCAGATTTATTAAATTCAGATTAGTTCAGAAGAAATCAAATATATTTCTAAAGAGACATTAAAACCATTAGAGGAACATCTCCAGTGTTTTTAGAGGAGTCAGGTATTGGTAGAGTACCTGTAGCGGGTGAAGCCAGATTGGTATCCTACATAGAGACGTTCGCTGAGCAGACCCATCCACTGGACGGGCCCCGGGGCCTGCACCTCCCGCAGCCGACGGTGACGGGCTTTACTCTTATTCACCTGCAGGAGGGCAGAGTGTGTACAGCAGGCGCAAATCATACAAATTAGATTTAGAAAAAAAATAACTTGACACTCAAGTTAACTTTAGATGAGACACTACAGACAAAATAAAGGTTTTTCATGCACTGGTCAATTTTGAGGTTTTGGGCTTCTTTTCTCCCCCAACATGTCTTAGTGAAAATAAGTGGAACATGCAAAACAAACATTTAGGTGTTTATTTTACTATATTTGATCTGCGGCAGTAGATTTCTCCTAAATTCACTAAAAGTTAGTGTTCTATTGCAGTGTGTGGTACCGCAAACATAGTCTGAACCTCGTCATTACAGGCAGCTTTAAAAAAGCTCCCACTCCCCTGCACAATATTATGTGTTTCTTTATGTTCTATACGGTTGTTGCTATGAATTCAATGTGATTCAATATTTTGAAAATAGTAATTCCCATTAAGAATGTATAAAATCTTTTAAGGTCATTCTCTCAAAATGAGTTTTTTTCATGCTCTGAGCCATAAATTTCAACTTCAGCTCCACTTACAGTCACAAAACTTACTAGTTTTCTTCCTAACTATATTCTGAAGGTTGTTACAGAGAGGTTTGTTTATATATCATTCATCCCCTGGTTTATACATACACGGAAATAGATTTTTTTTATTTTGACAGTATTTACTGATTGATGAAATGATAAAAGGGGATATCCCAGTTTCCTTCAGTAAAAAACTTTGAAATTTGCTTTATCCAATGTTCAGATTTATGTCCTGGAAATATGTGCAAATTAGCGAATATTTCATAAGTTCACACCTCACGTTTCATATCTAAACATAAGGTAATGTAAGTTAGTATAAATAAAGCGTGTTCTGACCTCGTAGCAGATGATCTGTCTCTTCATGGCCACGCAGAGACAGGTGAGCGAGCCGTTGCGGACGGGGCCGGAGACGATGGTCTGGCAGCCTTTAGTCTCAGCCAGCTTGTAGGAGTCGGTCTCGCGGCCGTCCAAGGCCTGTGTGGGGAAGAGACGGACGTGACGGTTCCTGCCGGAGATGACCGCCAGCAGCTGCTCCTGGACAATCAGGTCGATGTGGTGCACCTTCTTGTTGTCCCCCACCCGGATTATTTCTGCAGAGAAGTGAGGATAAAGGAGGGTGAGGGACATAAAAACAAACATCAATCCTATTCTAATAATCTTAAAATCAGATGTTAAGGAGCAGATCTTACCATCTTTGGTGACATGGATGACAAAAAGGCCTTCCTCGTTACCCAGGGCAACACGCTCATGATCTGAGGGGAGAGCACATGAAGCAACATGGCCACATCAGTGCCAGGAAGGGGACAGAAAAGGGCATTCTGGGCAGAAAATGTTCCAATCTGCTGGTTTCTATTTTCACAACACAGTGAAAACCAAACTGCAGAAATTCAAAGAGTCTCTATGATCTAATTGGTCATCTGTGAAAAATAGCTACACCCTGCTGCAAATACACAATAGGGAGCAATGTGCTGAGATAATGACTGAACAGAGATCCCATGATAAAGATGATATACATCTGGAATACTGATTCCCCCTCTAATAGCTCCTGTAGAGTTTTTACCTATGATAGCAGCAGACTGTGTGGTCTTGATGAGCGGCAGCGTGCTGTCGTAGGCCTCCTTGGGGACGTAGACGAAGCGCTCCTTCAGCTTGTTCTTCTTGAGGATGCGGTGCAGCTCGTTGAGGAGGCCCACCCACTTGTTCCTCTCCTGGTCGCTGTCAGCCAGGATCAGGATGGAGGGCTTGTGGTTGCTGGAGGGGGAGAGCTGGGACGCTGTCACCTGAGGAGAGAAGAGGGCCAGGTGAAAGGTCACATACGTTGTTGAACAGTTTTTGAGAATTCAGTGGGATTTAGATGATCTTTAAACTTACTCTGAATATACACGGGATGTCTTTGCGGTTGGCGTGGATGACATCAGACGCCAGGACAGAACTGACGGAGAACTCTTCGTCCCTGAAGGACAGGAATGACATCAGAGGTTAGATATAGATATAGTCTACCTAGAGCTGGAATGAGCATTCCTTCAATTGATCAACACAAATGTAATCTGCAACTATTTAATTTATTCATCGCTTATGTCATTTCATTATTTTTTGTTACCATAGATGCCAAACATTCTCTAGCTTCATCTCGTTTGAAGCTTCAAAGCTTCATTCATAACATCCACAAAAAGATTCTCAATAAATGTATTTTCTGTCTATTTATCCTGTTTAAACGCTGTATTTCTACACAGCCCTGGTAAATTGAATATTGAATTGAATTACAGTTTACTTATTCTATAGTTTGACTGCAGCAAACTGTCCTGGACATAGCTGAACATCCAGGATGTTCAGATGAAGTATAGTACTAGACTGTTCTTACCTCATATCTATGACTTGGCTGACGACTACGCTTGGTTGCGTGGCTTTTCCTTCTCCCAGTTCGTAGAGAAACAGTTTGAAGTCACACACCACAGCCATGGCCCTCTGCCAGCCTTTCTTCACCCCTGTTGGTTTAGGAACCTAGGACAGACACAAAGACATGCTGAGTGATAAAATACATGGACCTGCATCTAAGATCGTAGCTAACACACACATTTACATGACATGGGTCATGTAAACAGCATATTCCTTTTAGATATTCCAAATGTAGTATTTCCGGATTCAGACAGGGGATATGCTGATATTATTCAGGTTTTAGGAGCATTCTTTGGACACATAAACAGCACATTCTGAATATATGTTTCCATTAAAGCAGACATGGCCGCTTGTCTGTTTATGGTCAGCTCTGTGTTGATCAGGTTGTTCTACAAAAATCAACCAGTCAACAGTTTGTAACACTGTGGTAGAAATGCACCTCCAAAAAAAACAGTTTATGGTTGAAAAGGAGAAAGATACACACTTTTAAACATTATGAAAGACTTAGATATCAACAGATTTTTAGATAAGCGCAAATATTGCACTGCCGGCCCTTTAAGAACATGGTTGAAGGAGTGAATGAGACCAATGAGGGCTGTTTCACTTGTCCGATAAGCAACATGTTAATGTAGTCACCATTATAAATGTAAAGGTGCCAGTTCAGATTTAACCCCTGCTTGGGGCATCTGTGCTTGAGTGTGAGCCGTCATGGAACTGTTATTAGAAAACATCAAACCAAGGATCCACCAACAGCTTGAGTTCATGTTTAGCTTTGAGTGGATTTGGGAAGAAGCAAGGAAAGTGAAGGTTTAGTTGTTTTCATATGAAGAAGACAACTATTTAGCTTGTCTCAAGGTCTCCAAACATCTGCATTGTTTTCAACTATTCACTTCACTTCGTCACCAAGTCTGGCCGGAGGACAAACAGGGAGTTTTGGTGTCACTCACCCTGACGGTCCCTTCATACGCAGTACCGATCCCCCTCTGAGGGTCGATGCCCAGCGGGCCCTTGGTCTGGTCCTGGGGCACGGGACACACAGCCGGGGCCTTGTCCGCACACGTTACATGGCAAGAGAAGTTACACACTGGACCAGGAAACGGACACAAACATTCAGACAAATGAGATTTATGACAAATATCAGATTTTAATATAATTGAAGTACTGATTAACATTTAAGTTCCATGGATATTTGACTTATATTTAACTTCAACATGTGAATAATATAAACTGGAAATATTGAAGCAAACAGTTATGCAGGTTTGGATTCTATCTCCTGTCATTTCTTTGTCCCTGTCCTTACCTTCACAGGTACAGCCTTGACGGATGAGCCCCACCATGAGGGAGGTGCACTGGTTACACTTAGTGGGCGTGCTGAACGTCTTCACCACAAACTGGTGTGCTTTGGGCTGTGGAGAACATGAATGAGCAGACATAATCAGTGGTCATTAACTTCACATGAACTCTGTTCGACCATTGAGTGTGATTGTAGAGAAAGATGTCCAACCTTTGGAGAGGAGCGTCCGATACTGCCGTAGCCTCCTGAGCGCATGGTGGGGGTCTGGACCGTACGAGGAGGATGGTCTATCAACTGCATGATGGAACACAAAACCACCAGTCAGTCAGATAGTGTGGCTTTGTTTTTATCAACATATGAGTGACATAAAACTTGGTTAATAGCCACCGAGGCCAAAGCTTCCCAAGAAGTAAAGGCTTGGACAAGACATTAAAGTCAGAGGTAAAGTGGAGGAGATAAAGTTAGAGATGATAATAAATTCATCAAATACAGTATTTCAAATTGGTCACCAGATTTAGGGAATCGGAAGAACAACTTCTCAAATGAGTATGAGGAATGTGTGAGTTGTGCTTTGGTGTGGTGGAGGTTTGTGTTCTCCTGACTGCCCTTCTAGCTTTTACAAGCACCACGAGTCCTGTTTAGGGTCTGGTGGTGGTCTGGGAACAGTTCAGACCGGAGTCTACTGCTAGCCTCAGTGTTCTGCTTGTCCTGCTCAAATCATTCCATAACTCAGTTACTTGCAAGTCACAAGGGCTGAACTATTTGACAACTCAATGTCAATTGACTTGGAATGAGGAATATTTGACCCCATTTTTACTCTACAGATGCCACGTTGGCCTCTTCTACCCTTTTTGACCAAGGCAGTTCCAGGACTGGTTCTCAGCCGGTGCCTCATCTTGAACCAGTTCATCATGTTTCGACGGTCAAAGAACCGGCTCTCGGCCAGGAAAACTGGTCCCAGAGTGGCACTAACTCTTTGCTGGCCTTGAACCACAAACCACTTACGCCATGGGCTGGGTCGGGATTATCGTGACCGACGAGAAACTAAAACGTGTATCATTCATTTTATTTTATTTGTTTAGCATCAATGTGATTGATGTGGGCTAGCGTCAAGCATTCGTTGGCTTACAACAAAGTCTAACATTAAAATCTTACGTTGATCGTAAATAAGAACGTAATCACCGTCCATAGCAATCAAGATGAGCAGCACAGATGTGTTGTACATGTCGTGTTTTGCCAATGTAGGCTCACAAAGCCAGGAGGAACATTTGAAAAGAGACGATGTAGTCTGACATTATCATACTTGCTGAGAGAGCCGAGACATATACAGACGTATACAGCAAACCACCACCAGCCCAGTACATTAACTAGGCCTGTGTTGGTTGAAAAGGGGGATTATTGGCGACAGAATGGGAAATTACATCCCACTAAAATGTACTCTCATACTCATACATCTCCTACATCTATTTTGCTGGCAAGATAGCATCCTCTACACAAGAAGACCAGTTTGTTGGCCAGGCTAACGGATTGTCTGACCTCTATAGGCTCCATATCACTAGCCATGGAGGGTGACCGCGAGCGGGACTTGAGGTGGGACTTAGGGTCATCTTCCCTGGATGGAGTGTTGGAGGGGGTGAAGTTATCCATAGAGTCCACCTGAGGAGAGAGAGGCAGGACGGAGGACCAAGACAGGTCACAGGGGAAAGTAAGAAATGATCAGTGAAAGGAGGACAAAAAGAGAAGAAGATAATGAGGAACAAAATGTGTTGAGGAGTCAGATGGAGAGAGGAAGGTGAGGATGAAGAGAAGGAGACAGAGGAGAAGAAGTGGAGTGTTAGTTAAATAAAACAACCCAGAGAATAATATGCTCATCCATGCTTGGAGAGAAGGAGCAGCTGCCATAATACACAGATGGAAAACCAGTGGACTTTCAAAGCTACAGAGGAAAACTGACCACAGCTTTATAGCAGCCCAGGTATTATAACACATGGGAACACATCACAGCCCAGTGCCCGTACACCATTCACCATGCATGGCCATTCACAAAGCTACACCAAAGAAAATAAGACAAAAAACACACTGACACCAATTCACACATAGCAATACCCCATGTCATAAAAATATTGAAAATCAAACATAATAGTGCCGTTTACGACTTCAAAAACATGTTGTTCAGATCCCCGGCCATGCAACCAGACAGCCACAGGACACATACACAGGAAATGCACACACAAAATAAACATAACGTGACAAGACAGCACATTTAAAAAGGCTCATGAGATCACAGAGCGCAGTGATGGTGCTTACGCGTCTGCCTTTGCTAGTCGGGCCAACGGATGGCGAGCGCTTCACGGCAGGAGAGGCAGAGACAGAGAGATGAGTGAATATCAGAGAGATGAGTGAATATCAGAAAGGCTTTCTAACAGAAAACAGTTGAACAGACTGAGGGACGAACATGACCAATGGTAATATAAGCCTGCATTACACATCAGTGGTTCCCAACCTTTTGTGTTTGATAACACTATTAATTAAGTGTGGATACTGTTGTTCTAATCTTTTTTAATATAATCAACATTTTAAACAGTTTATCCTCCTAATTGATCTCTTACTTTTAGCTTTCTTTATGAACTGTTTCTCTTACTTTAGCTAAGTGCTTCAGCTGTTTATCCATTATGTTTTAGCTAACTCTTTTAAATGTTTAGCAATTACTTTACTAGCTATTTTCATTGTTTAAACATTACTTTCAGTTAAGTATTTTAACTGTTAACTGTTGTAACTGTCCATTACTTTTATTTAACTATGTGTTAAACCATGACTTTTAACTATTTTCTACTGTTTACCTCAATTATCAGTTTATCCATTACTTTTAGACAACTATTTTCAGCTGTTCATATGTAACTTTTAGTTAACTATTTTAACAGTTTATCCATCTATTTCAACCATTTCACCCTAACTCTGCGCTAACGGCTTCACTTCTCTGCTTGCTTGCCACGGACAGTAGCAACACGTGGTATTAAGCTCCACTGAATCAGGTTCAAGGACAGCTCACATGTTATTGTACATTTACTGAAGCTTACACTTAT
Source organism: Centropristis striata (assembly GCF_030273125.1). NCBI lineage: Eukaryota > Metazoa > Chordata > Actinopteri > Perciformes > Serranidae > Centropristis > Centropristis striata. The sequence goes on from NC_081534.1 coordinate 8,963,746, forward strand.
TTGTAATCCTATTTGGTGGTTTACTTCTCTAACACTAATATGTGGACGTATTTCTTTAATTAAATTGCACTTTCTATAGTTTAGGTGAGTTACTTTGGTTCAGTGAAGTATTTAAGTTCTCCACATGCTCAGTGGAAACAGCACATTACTCCTGGTTGGGAATCACTGCATTGGACTACTGTATGTCCACCAGGGTGGGACTGAGGAGCTGGAGAGGGTATAAAAATACACTTAGTGATGGGAAAGGAGCTGGGAAAGTCAGTATGGAGCGCAATGACAACTCAAGTTCTCTTTCTGATTAAATAATATGAATAACAGAAGATGAAAATGTATATGAAGGCTTTAAAATGCACCAAGTACTTTGTGGTTCTAGCACTAGAAAGCCAAAGTAGAGCCATTCAGATAGCCCACTAGCCTACAAGGACTAGCAAGCAACTGAACAGAGGGGCAGCACACTGCAAAAATATCAATCTGAACAAGTTTATGCAGTAGAAGTAAATTAATTTGTGTGCATTTGAGACACACAAATTTATCTAATTCCATGCATTGTTCCATTTATATTAATGTAGATAAGAAATAGATCTTGTTATAATACAGAACTGACATTTGTTGCAGTGGCTCTGCTCTCCTTCACAGTTAAACTGATGCACAGACACAGACTCACAGATCTACACTGTCTCAGAGTCCTGTAGCATACTTCTACTGTTTAAACACACACATGGACATCCGCCTGACCCAGAGAAACTTACGTCTTCCCAAAACTCAATTAAAGAAGATGAGGATGAGGAATAAGAGTCCTGATGTACCAGAGAATGAAGCAAGGAAACAACCAAAAAGATAAACAAAAATAAAGATCTTGGAAAAAGTATGTGAGCAAAAAAACAACAACATAAAAGCATGAAAACAAAGCACATGAACTGCAGATTTTTGAGATTTATGAGCCTTATTACATCAGCTATATTTAAATCAGCCCCCTGTAGGACTTTTTGTCTTGAATACTTACATCAAACTGGTCGAGTGCTGAGGTGGGGGCGTTGAGAAAAGCCAAGAAGGAATTCTGGGAATCCTGGTGCTTGACACCTACAGACACAGAACAAATAACACAATCGTGGTTAAGTACGTGATATTAAACCATCAAAGGGTGACTTAAACAAAATGAGTCACAGGACTGTTTCTAAGACGTGGGGGGGTTCATATGACCTTAACAACAATACATTTTCATGTACATAGCACATGATTTTATTTCTCAAATATAGCTGCTGACGCAAAACCTTCTCATTTGGGTCCTCGGTTGTAGTTATCCCTCTTTTACAGCCATAATCTCACACGAGAAGTTTCAGTGTGCTGAGTCCATTCAACAATGGAAATGTGATGTATTAGGACAAACTGTACATGTAAACATTTCTATCACCCTATATATCTTTGAAGGAAGAAAACTTCAAAGACCACTGGCTTTGTAAACTGAATTCATTAATAACAAAAGTGTTTCAGCATCTATTTTCCATCAGCACTTTTAAGAGATTGTTTTTATATATATATATATATATATATATATATATATATATATATATATATATATATAAACATATTTGTATATCTCTCTTTTTACTTGAAATGTATTTCTATATCTCCATATTTTTAATTCTATTTGTACATATATCTATTTACTTAGGACTTGTTGCATTTGTATTTGATATTGGTGTTATATATTTAGAATAGCGCACTTAAAAAATATTATATTATACTTACATACTTATTTCTATTTCTTATACAGCATCAACTCTAACAAACCCCCGTGATCAATTAAGTATTTCTGATTGTGAATCCAATATAAATGAATACTTGTATCCCTGATGACAACTACAGCCGTGCTAATCTTGCTGAGCATGTTGGTGACTTGATTGAGTCGTACCTCTTCGTAGCCGCAGCTCCTCCGTCTCTTTCTTCAGCCTGTCGATCTCAGCCAACAGCTCCTGGTTTTTATTTTCCACATCCTGCATTTTACTGGTGGATCAGAGACAAACGCACAACACATATTACCCAGAGCTTTGTCAAGATTTTCATCAGAACAAACAATAAATCAGTGGACAAACTGGTAAATGTTAACATATCAAGCCTCCGTACCATTCTGTGGACATGTTGTTGGCCTTGACCTTGTTCAGTTCGTCCTGGATGCTCTGCTTGGCTCTGATCTCAGCGTCCAGGGCCGACTGCAGCTCCAGACGGGCTGACATGTCCAGCTTGGCGAAGCGTCGCATCTTCCACGGCATGTCCTGAAACACAGAGGGGAAAAGGAAGAAAATGAAAACGGTCTAACGCCTGAAGGAGAGGAGTGAACCATCAGGCTCCTGGTGATTAGAGGTTCATACAGCATCGTATCGCCATATTTTGTGAAGCATTATTATATCGATTCATGGCCGGCAAGTATCGATATTAAGTGTTCCGGTGGGTCGTCAGTATTTTAGCAGTTTTTGTTTTTTCCGGAGGCCATAGCGGGCTCACTTTTAGGAATATACTGGAGATACTGGGATCATATCAAACTAGAAGATCTAAGGAATCTAAGGAACGTGTGTCAGGATATCGTGTCGGGAAGTTGACAAAATAACGCTGCAAAGTTAGACTTTTCTTTATGTTTCATTCAAAAAAATTCATAGTGAAGCTTGTTGTTTTTTAAAGTTTGATAAAATGCTGCAGTTGTTGTCGTCCAACATGTTTGACATCAGTTGAGTTCAGACTGACTGAATACTTTGTTGGTCAGTCTGTGGGTTTGACTCTCATTGTGGAGAAATAAAAAGACTGAAGTGAGATGAACACACTGAGAATTTTCTCTTATTTGACAAAAGAAGTTAATTTAATTTTGTGAACACAAAATGCAGTTAAATATTTAAATATCGCAATATATTGTATCGCAATACCATATCCCAAAATGCTTAAAATCACAATAATAATGCATTGTGACTCAAGTATCAGGATAAAATCGTATCATGGAGCCTCACAACTCTACTGGTGACAATACTGAACCATTACTGCTATAGGTCAGACATAACAGAGATCCAAAATGACATTCATCATCATCATCAATGTATTAATTTCACAGCTCATAATTACAGACTGACTCTCTACAGTAGTTTAAAACAGAGGTTGTGTGTGTGTGTGTGTGTGTGTGTGTGTACCGTGGCTCTTGCTCCCAGGCTGGTGTTTCTCAGTCCCTCCAGCTCTTCTGTCATCTTGGTGGCCAGAGCCTGCAGGTAGCCTCGAGCATCCTTCTCATCACTCACCCTGCAGCAAACATACCCAGTACACATATTTACATTATGAAAAGACATACTTTCACCAATTCCAATACATATAGAACATTTGGGTATTTCAACCTTTCTACAAGCAAATACACACATCTTAACCCGGCCTTAAAGAAAACACGACAGTGTGCTTTAGGTGCTGTGACCCATCATCATGAAGTTGACACACACAAACACCAGCAGATATGGACACATGTTCAGGCTGTAGGCAGCTCTGGGAATGTCACTAATCCCCAACACTCAGGCTGAATAAACACTGACAGTGTTAAAAGCAGAAACTCTGACCCCAAACTCAAATATACACTGACTTTCACTTGTACACACACTTTAGTACACAATAATCATAGTCAAACCTCAGAACAATAAAGGTCATATTAAGAGGACTACACAGATAATTCATTCTAGTTCTTGAACCAGTTCTGTTCAGGATTTTTGGAATATTGGTGCGATCTAGCAAATGTTTCCAACAGTTTTAATGTTGTAAACAAGGATGTGTCATCAACAGAGGGCGTTGCACAACACAGGTAAAAAGACAGCAGATTGCAGTGATTAGCTACTAACTTTTGTTCTGTTATTACTGATATTATTTTTAATTTAAAAATAAGCATAGGCCAATTATTGATGACAAGAAGATACAGAAGACTATAAGATGCAAGACTCCATTCCGTCTTCCAACCAGTAGAATATGACCTGTGCACGTCAGAGAAAAACCTGCTACTTTTGGTTGCAGCTGGGAACTAATTTTTCTGGTTCTTAACCAGTTTTTGGGGGGTTGAAATCCTCGAAACTAGAACAGAATGTTTCCCATGTTGGTGGAACAGGGTCTAAATGATCCTGTTTCCCAGTTTATATGCATCATCTCCACCAGAGGGCAACATCAATCACTAAATCCTTCTAGAAATGCATTCCAGACTCTACATTTGAATGTGCATGTTTGGAATGTGAGTGTGTGCATTGGTGTATGTGTTCCCCGTCTGGATGGATGGATCATGTGTGTGTGAGTGTGTGTGTGTGTGTTTTAGAGTGTGGAATGTGTGCTATGTGAGGACTTCAGGCTTGTCCGACAGAGGGAAGCTGAGCAGCTGGCGAGGTGTCAGCTGCAATGGGAAGTGATCTGAGAGGAAGGGAGGGTCAAGTAGCTCCGAGATCTCCACTGGCATGTGAGAAATGCTGCAGTTATACTGTATGCACCAACCCAATACACTACTAGACAACATGGGAGTGTGTGTGTGTGTGTGTGACTGGATATAGCTGTCTTTCACTTTGTGCTACAACATCAATGGGAAAGTACATGCCTCAGCAAGAACGGAGGACATCTGAGAATGTTCCTGTGTGCACGTATGTGTGTGTGGCTGTGTGTGTGTATATGTGTGTGTGTGTGTGTGTGTGTGTGTGTGTCTCACCATTGGATGATCTCTGTGATCTGGGCCTCCCAGTGAGCTACACTCTCCTTCTTGTCAGCCAGTTCCCTCATCTCCTCCTCCAGCTGTCTGTTGGAGCTGCTCACCTTCTCAAACATGCTGGTGAGCTGAGGGAAGAAAACACATCATATTAAACATCATACTAAAAAAGCATAGAATCATAAAGCTGTCATTAGGAAGTACAACACCTGTTAAACACATCTATATATAAATAGACAGCATGATGTTACATTAGAGAGCTGGACTACTGTGTAATGAGTCTAACAGGTTACATTGTTGCCTGACTACAAGGTGTAAATGGATGTGTGTGTACAAAGGTCCTCGGCCTTGAACGTGACTGCTGGTTCACTATGGAACATGAGTCATTGTATTGTTGAAGGTTATGACAGTTTTCATGATTCAGCTTCCAGATGCTGCAGTGCTGCTAAAGACACACGTGCACCTACACAAACTCTTCATGAGTCCTTTAAAACAGGAGGTGTGCCAACATGTAACTATGGGGACATCAATCCAAGTCTCAAGCTGCCCTATTGTTTGTATGAATAATTACATTGTGGGCACATTTTATGGTGTATTGTAGCTGTCATGCCTGTGATGTAATGTGCAAATTCATTTCATATTGTTTTGCAATTGCTTTCTAATCCTGGAGCTGGCTGCCAACAAATGTTTGGAATATCTATGAGGACAGTCAAGGTCATAAAACAATGTTGTTGGAAAAGAGTTTGAGCTTCTGAAATAAACACAAACACTGGATGAAATAAATATTGGCTTTTTCCACACGTGCTGCTGTAAATCTTTGAGTCAGAGCCCACTGAGTGATGTGTGATTTGTTCTGTAATGGGCTCCCAAAGATGAAATCATTCCATATATGACAAAAGTGTAAGTGTAAGAGGAGTCTGGGGTTGCTAATAGGAACACCACACCTCATAATAACTCACTGGTAGAACACCACACAGATGTCTGCACAGGTCTGGAAATGAGCATCAGACACCACAAAACCTGAAGTGGTAGGTCGGTCACAACAGTGCAGAGAGTCTGCTTTTCTTCCCCTTATTTGACTTGATAATGCATTATATACATGCATTATCATATATATGTATCATGTTAGTTTTCAAGAAGACTTTAAAGTCTAAAATTATCAAGGGTTACAATGAAATTTGATTGAATTAGATTTTTCAGTTTAAGGTATCATGTGTCTTGTAACAATGTGAATTATTCAGTTAATGTAATGTATATCATGTATACATGTAGATGGTACAGGAGAGGCAAAAATAAGCCTTGGGGCTTCAGCCTATTCCTTTTTCGGTTGCTGTCTGATGGATTCTTTTGTAAAAACATGATTTTATTTTGTTGTCTTTGTTTTGTTTTTTTGTAACCGAAATAAAGCATTCATTCATGTATTATATCTGGAGTATAAATATGTAATATGTGATAAAAATTGTAAATAAACACAATTATTTTCACTGTAACAGTGTGCTGCACATCCAGGCTTGTTAATTCACTGAGAGGTTTAATGACTAGGAACTTTAGCAAAATTCTCAGTTAAAAAAAATAAGTAAAGTAAAAATGAATCACCACAATTACACCATTCATCATTGGCAGAAACTTTAACAGATTTTCATATTTCTGACAGTCCTTTGAGAAATCATGTGGGGCGTGAGAAAAAATAACTCCATCCAAGCTTAAAAAAAAGCTACATTTAATCAAAATCACTTTTTGTGATTGATGTCTTTGCCCAAAACAAACCATTTGAAGTGACTAGATAACCAAACCAATGGAGCCAGTAGTTATGTGACAAAAACTGAACTGAACTGCGGCTATTTACACAGAGCAGAGAGGAGAGGACAAGAGAGGTTGGAAGTAAAGGTTGTAAAAATGTAAACAGTTCAATATAAGCATGTGGAGTCCTTCATTTAAATATTGGTAACACTTGTGGGCAAATATGATTTAACTTTTCAGATTAGAATATGATAAATCTTGGCCTAATTGACGCTCTAATATTTAGTACAGAAAAAGAAAAAAAAAAAAGTCTCCAATGGAGTTTCTCTGTCTAACTGACTACTCCATATTACTCCATATTCATCACCAATTTGAGCAGTTCAACAGTGGAAATTAAGCTTCAGGTTTTACTGCAAACACTATCAAAATAAGTTATAATTGAAGATTGAGCGGCCTGATTTTGCTGTTGAACAAACAGTGTTGAAAGTCAGTGCCTCCTTTGAAAGATAAGACAAGTCAAACAATAATATTTTCACACACGGACACACATACAAATGTATTAAAGAACTGTTGTGTGCAGAGAAGTATATCATACAGAGATATCTAATCTGAGTGCTTTAGCTCTTATAAATATAATTTTTCAGAATATGAAATAACAGAATAATACATTTAATCACTAGAGTGACGTGTGCTGTCATTCCAGTGGCATATTCTTTCCATTTCATCAAGATATTTTCCGTTTTATCAGTTGCAGACCTTAATAACAACACTCTGACATTTGATTCCATATGTCAAAATGCCTTCCACTTCTGAGACATTGTTTAAATTGGGAGCCTTGTTGAACTTCCAAGAGCCATTTCCAAAGTCAATAGAGCGTAATCCAGAGAGTCATTCCATCTGACTGTGTAGGAGGCTACAGGGTGTTTTTATGGGGATATTGAACAGTGATTTCTTTGGCAAAGTTGCAGAGAGGGGGTGGAGGGAGGAATGTGATGAAAGGGTTTGGGCCGGCAGAGAAGGGTTACCTGGGGTTAGGGAATTGTGGTTTTTAACTGTGTGTTTTAGGGAGATAAACAGATTGCTAAAAGGCTGAGAAAGCAAGATGGAAAGAGGAACCTGACTTGTTTTAAACATGTGTTTTCAAATATCTTACCTTATCCAGTTCACTGCTCAGCTTCTTATTTTCTTCAGTGAGCAGGACTCTGTCCCTCTCGTATTTCTGCTTGTACTCCGTCTCAAACTCTTCCCGCTCGCTTTGGCTGGAGGAAACACACAGACACACACGCAGACACAGATTGTTAAACTTGTGACATTGTATAAACTTACATTTATTCCCTAACCATATTCCACAGCTGCAAATCCAATCTGGACTCCTGACTCTGTCATTTGAACATAAACTCTCTTTCAAAAACTGGACTTTATTCAGAGATTTGTGGAATCATTTTTCTGCTGGTCTTTCAACAGCCACTCCACATTAAACACATACATACCAAGTTAATCGAATTCATTAGTTTGGTAACTATGGAAGTATAAACAAATCAGAAATAAAATCAGATGTTGATGAGTCAGCCTCCCTCAGAATGCCTCATCTATCCACCTACCTTTGTTCATGTGTGGGCCCTAGACTCTCAAAGCCTGAATCAAAGGCTTGGTACTAAGACCAGGTACACATTATTCAGCCCAAACACATTAATGCAGTTAGAATCTGATATAGCAGTGTGTTTAAAAATGAATTAGAAAGCAGTGAGAATAATATGCCAGTAACACCAGGCAGGAAAGTTAGGCTACAGGGTACAAAAACAAAGCTCTAAAGCTTCCTCCTCAAAAACAAGATTTTATTAAAATTTCATTAAACCAGCGGTTCTCGAAGTGGGATCAGCTGCCCCAGAGTACCGACCAGGGGGTCTGCAGAGGAAAAATAAGTTACCCCTTTTCATATTAAATATCTAAGTTGGCATGTTTTGAAAGAATCTAACTAATTCAACAATTTTCACTCCCACTTTACCATTCAAAAACTACAGTATAGTGGACTTAAATACAGTCTGACTACTTAAAGGCACTTAAGTTTTAAAATTGCCATGTTGTTCAGTTCAGAAATACATCGTTAAGATGAACTGTAGTGTTAACATTAACACAAATGATTTAATTTATGATTAATTTATCATCTCAGCAGCACCTTTACTGCCTGCCTTGGGTATATATTTTTCCAATGAATGAGACCAACTGAGGTAAACATTAGCAACTGTCATACAAGCCTTAAGTATTGTCAAAGGAATGGCAATGAGATCTGGGGTCTTCCATCAGAAATCAATCACTTTCTGACCTCACACCTCAGGGGATGAAGTCAGAAAGTGGCTTATATCAGTCACCACGTCATAAGGATAAGTAAACAATATCTTCAAACTCTTGATCTTCATTCATCTTCTGTGAAATTGGGTTAAAAATGAAGGGATGTAATATCTAAAGAAGTTGAAGGAGGTAACCTATATCAGGTTTATCTCTGGTTGTGTTATAAGCAACATAGCTGTTCAATTCTAATTGTAATCTAACAGTTAGATTAACTATTCAAAACAAACAGAACTTCACAGGTACTACACATTTATACCAGACAGGGGCTATTATATAAATACCTCATGCAATCATCACTGGAAAGGACAATAAAGAAAACAAAAAGAATGTCATGAAAGCCAGGATGTTGAAAAGAAGATTTTTCTCGATCAGATTTAAAAACAAAAACAAAAACAATAAAGTACCTCTCACGGCGAGTCTTGTCCAGCTTATCTTTGAGCATCAGGATCTCTTTCTGCAGAGCGAGGTGTTGGCCCTCAGCGTCCCGCAGCTCTTTGCGCAGGGCCTTCAGCTCGCTGCTGTGCTGCGCTTCCCTGCGCGCCAACTCCTCCTCGTACAGGAGCGTCTTCTTCTCCAGGTCCCCCCGCAGCCGGCCCACCTCCTGGTCTGCTGAGGCCGGGATGGCAGAGGAGCCAGCCTGCTTCACCTGTGGGAATGTGGAGAAAAGTGGTTGGAGGAATCAACAAAACTATGTGTCAGTACACAGCAGACACACAACTATCTAAACACTACTACTGTGAACTTTAAGTCTTAACTGTTCAGGACTCCCGTTCAGAGACTGTGGATGGACAGGTCTTACCTTCAGCCCTTCCAGCTCCTCCTCCAGCTGTCGGCTGTACTGCTCATTACGCTCCCTCAGCTTCCTCTCCTTCTGAGCCTCTGCTGCCTGCTCCTCCGCCTGCGCCTCCATCTGACACACACACACACACACACACACTCCAGTGAATGGATGTCAGCATGGATCATACACCATGTTTCCCCTCATGACATGCACCCATTCAGCCCACCAGGAGCAGACGTTGGCTTGTTTGTAAAACAAACCATAACCTATAAAACATATTCAAAAACAAACAAACCACACAAAACAACTGCACATACTTTGTGGCCTTATCTCACTGCATTGTATGGAAGACTGAGAGCAAGGTTAAATTGTTTTCTCTCCTGTGTTCATGAGTTAAGAACAGATAAGAAAAAATCTTTCCAGGTGATGGAGGTTTCATTTCTCCATGCATTCCAAACATAAAGTCTTATGGCCAAAATGAGCATTACAACAACAAAAGAAGACAAAAAAAATCACCTGCCATGACTTTTTTTGTTCACCTGTATTTACCATATTTACTGTCTTTGTGCAGTTTTCAAATGAAGAATAAGAAAATTATCGCATTCTGCTTTATTTAGGTTTTTGACAACGTCCCAACTTTCTTGTAACCAGAGTTGTGTAAAATTATTCTAAATTGACAGAAATCTTCCCAAATTTTGTGTACAAGCACACTGAAATACAGCCACTGAAAAGTTTTTTTTATATGGTCAAAATATTAATTTAAATCTATATATATATTTCTAGAAAGTTGAAACAAGTACAACACAGAAGGCAATAGGAGTTTAGTTGTGCACCAACCAGTGGATGGAGACAGAACAGGTGTGCTAGCAACCACAGGGAGACTACTCTACCTCCTTCTTCACCCTCTCTGCCTTTCGCACCTCGAGGCGGAGAGCCTCCACCTTCTGACTCTGACTCTCTATCTCCTCCTCCTTGTCGCGCAACTGGCGAGCCAGGCGCTGCTTCACTGACCTGGAGGAGAAGTTCAGTCACAGTGAGTAAGAAAAGAGAAATAATTCTGCCATTAAAGACCAGACAGTGTGGTGTATTGGTGTGAGAAAGAGTAAGGGACGTGGTCCTACCTGAGGTCAGTGAGTCTCTCGTTGAGCTCAGAAAACTCCTGCATGGCCAGTTTTCTCTGGCTGTGGGCGTCTTTCAGCTCTTTGGACTGAGACTTCAGCTTCTCATTGGCGTCCATCAGATCCTGGCCAGAGAAGGGAGAGAGTAGTAAACATTTAGAAGAGACTTTAATCATTATTCATCTCATTTTTTAAAATATGTTTTTAGATGTTTATTCTAGTCTACCATACAGGGCTCAGTGGTCAGGTGGTAAAAAAACATTTTCATGATAGTGTAATAAACATATTGTATTTGTAAGTAACTTGACACATTCATATAGATACTTTAATACTGTCGTTGTTGTCACGTCTTGGCCATCCATCCATCCTTCTATCATTTAATTTATTGTTCTAAATAACTATCTATCTTTACAGTATCCTGGCTCTACCTTCTGCATGTCATCCCTCTCCTGTGTAACGCTCCTCATCTGTTTCTCCAGAGTCTTGGTGTGTTTAGACGAGTCCTCCAGGTCTCTGCGCGCCAACGACACGTCCTCCAGCTGCTTCTCCAGTTGGCCTGAGTCTGAAACAAACACAGAAAAAAAGCTTTTACATTCAATTAATGTTACTTGACTGTGGCTGTGTTAGTTTGCTTCAAATGGTGTTCAAGTGGTGAGTTTTCCCAAACTTAAAATTCTAATTTGACAGTCAGTAATAGCAGGTAAATTTCAGTCCCATGATTGGTGTCTGATTAGATTTGCTCCTTATCTTGAGTACTACTTAGTTGAACAAAATATGACAACAAAAAAAAATCTGTACCAGCGATCTGCTTCTTGAGGATGTCGATCTCACTCTTCAGACTCCTGATCTCCACCTCCCTGTTAGAGCTGGGAGGGCCCTCGCCTGTTGGATGCTGCAGAGCCTGCACGGTCTGAGTCGACTCTGCAGCAGGTAAGGTAAGAAGTGTTTGTTACTGTATAAAACAACATCATCCATCGGTTTACCGACTACCACTTTAAAACTTTAGTTTGAGCATTACACATCAACAGTACAATAAATGCTTTAATGCATCTCCTTTCTCTGTTTTGTCAATCTTACCTTGCAGTTTGCGGCTCAGCTCTGTTTTCTCCTGCTCCAGGCGGCGGATCCTCCTCTCATAGGCCTCCGTGGCCAGGCTGTCCTCCAGGCTGCGCTGGACATCCAGGTCCAACTGGTCCTGTCCTGCCTTACCCGGCTCAGCTGCCAGCTGCCGCAGGCAACCCCGGTCAGACAGGGTACTACGGGGAAGAAGAATAAGAAGAGAGGAAGACGGTAAGGAAGTGAAGACAACATCCAAACAGGACAGAAGTAAGGAGAGGTGATAAAAAAAATTAGGAAAGTGGATAAAAGTGAAGAGAGGTTGAATGATAACAGATGAAAAGGACATTTATAGAGTTGGGCATTATTACAAACTTCAATATGAGTGTTTGGTTAAGGGAGGGAAGGAGGAGGCAGGAGAGAGGAAACAGGAAAGAGAAGTGGACAACAGAGATAGAGATGAGTTGAAAGATGAGAGGATGTTGAGTCATGGAAGAAGGGGGAAAGGGAGGGTGGAGAAGGAATGACAGCAACATAAAGGGAGATGGGGAGAGACAGAGAGACAGAGCAGGGAAAGAGTAGAGAAAGAAAGAGTGGAAAAGGCCATTATCACTGAGCCTTGAAGAGATAAGGAAGTAAGTGGTGGGTTGCTGCTTTCTCACGTGGAGCCTTCAGTGTGAAGATCCTGAATATCACCTTATTAGGAGGGAAACTAGTTCAACACTCCTCCGCCTTCAGACGGATGAATGCTTTACAGTGAGTCTGAGACGTCTGTCCATTTATAATGACTAATTACAGTTGATTCTAGATTGTGACAAGGTGCCACACTTTTTTCTCTCTCTTTATTTAACACTTTGAACCCCAAGCACTCTGAGGCTTTTTTGGGCTCCTGTCACATTTTTCTCTTAAATATAGAAGTATTCTCTGCTCTGTGTAAACAGCATGCGGTTCAGTCCAAGTTTCACTGAATCTTTGTCAAATGACTGTTGGTCTCAACTGAGTCTTATATGGCTTCACAGTTGTGCTTATAAGTGTGGAATTTAATGTTTTTTACAGGATCTGATTAGTGCAAACACCTCATTATTCTATCTTCATCTGTCCTCTTCAGATCCCCTCTAACAATCATAACAGTGAAGTGCTCAGGAAGACTTTCCCAAAAAGACACAGTCTCAATTTAGAAAGTGGTTAAAAATAATCTGTTCCACACTGCAAAAAAGCCAACTTGTATTTTTTGGCCTAAAACAGTGATTTAATTTGATAAAACTTGGAAATATAAATTATTGACATTTAGGGCAATAATGTAAGTTAGCACAACAAAGGAAGCCAGTTGTCTGCTCAAAAGTTGTTACTTATATATTTAAGTTGGGGTTCAAAACAAGGGACAATTGTTCTGCTAACTCCTATTTCTTTGTTGTGAAATTTGGTCATTAGCGAAAGCTAGCGGCTAACTGATGCTAGTGGCTAACTGCTGCTAGCGGCTAACTGATGCTAGCAGCGCTGCTTGTTACAGCTACAAGAGTAGCCATTAGCGTATCAATGCTAACTCAAAATTGTGGTCGCAACATTAGCTGACATTTCATAGCGGCGTTACAATCGTGCCAGAGAAATTCAGAGTTGAGCAAACTCAAAAACAAAATTTAAAATATTTAATTTAATTGTCCAACTTAAAATTTTATCGAAGTTTGTTGCCTTGAAATTTTGAGTTCACCCAACTTTTCTTTTTTTGCAGTGCAGTGGTAACACTTACCATTTACTGGTGTAGGTGAAGCCAACAAAGGGCAGGTGGTGGCCAGAGAAGGCAGTGTGAGAGGGAGGGGGCATGGTCTCCTGAAACAATATTAGAAAACATGATGTGAAAATTTCACACCCAATATGAAAGCAGTTATAACAAGAAAAATATGAATGCAGCCCCCTTACCGAGTTCTTAAGGCAGTCATCATCCACATCAAAGTTGGAAGTATCTGTAGGACTGCTGACCTCGGGGATGTAGGGGGCCTCACAGGTCAGAACGTTCTCCCAATCAATGCCTGAACACAAGAGAGAACACACTTAGAACACAGGATGATTCCATTATATTATATTATATTATATTCCATATAGTGGCATAAACCTGGGAACTCTGGGTACCTGTACTGCCAATTATTCATACTGCATTCACTTATTAAACCTGCTTCGAGATATACTGTTAGGTCATACTTTTTAAATATGAGATCTTCTTTTTTTTTTTTTTTTATCTTTTTCATTTCCCGTTAAAAATGCATGCCAGCACTGTCATTCAATATACTACAACATATGTATGCAGTATATGAAGTTAAGTTTTAGTATGTTTTTTTTTCATTATCTAATTTAAGACTCAAAAAACATCAGGTATTTCATTTAATTTAAGTAAAAGAGATTGTGTTGGTGATTTGGTGAGAAACATGACACCAAAAAAGGAAAAGGAACAACTTCTTATATAAACTATCCACAAGATATATACGTGTCAATTGCTAAAAACAAGTGAAGCATAACAGAAGTGTGGACTCGAGTCATAAGGCTTGCTCTCGAGTCACAAATCTGATGACTTTAGATCTGAAAACATTCAGAAGGACTGGCAGCTTGTCTTGGACTTTATCAACAATGACTTGTGATGTCACTGTGACCTGAGATTTATTTAACAGAGTTAAAAATATGTTCCAATAAGTTTAGCTGCTCTTGTTTTAATAAATAAATCCACATTTTAAAAGAATTCATGATTTTTAAAAAAGTAACATATTATTCCTGTCATTAAACAACATTTAAATAAGTTCAGAATTCATAACATGTGTGCCATCAGACTGAGCCTGTACCAGTGAAGAAGGGGTGATGTTTGAAGTCCTCGATGCCGTTCTGGCCCAGCCGGTGCTCTCGACTGCAAATGAGCCGACGGATCAGATCCTTTGCATCCTCGGACACGTCTGTTATCTGCTGGGGGAACTGGAAGCGCTCCTGTCAAAATGTGATGGTATGCATTAGAAGCAGGCAAGAGGCAACTGAGATTGTTTTTTAGCCTTCACATCCATTATACAGTGTGCCTCTATCCATGCACTCACTGGCACATTTGCAACTTCTACCTTGTTTCTAGGGTTGTCAAAAGTATCGATACTAAAACGTATCTGGATACGATACTCATTTTCAAAAGTATCGATACATAGCCAAGGAATGAACACTTAAGTTAAGTTAAGTTAAGTTATTTTATTATTATTTTTTTTTTTTAATCAAGCTTGCCTAATATTGTGCACAGCATACAACCTCAAAGTATTGTTCTAATTGTTATTGTTTATTGTATTTATTTATTTATTTGTTGCACTACCTAAGACCTGAAGCTTGTTATCATAGTTGCAGTTTCTTTTTGCACAACTGTTTTTTATTATAAATATTTAACCTGTGGTTCTGTTCATTTTTACATGTTGCATTTTTCTTGTAAAAATATTTCTGTTAAATTTTGGGGTCTTTGTTTTATTGTTTTTTGGTATCGAGTTGAAAATTTTAGTATCGTGACAACCCTACTTGTTTCTACTTCATACTTGTATATCCTGTCTTTCAAAAGTGTTTCACTACAGCACTGATATCTCCTAAACCAGGTTCCTAACTAAAAGTTCCACAAACAACATTTTAAGGAACTGGCTGTTGTCTGTGTTTCCACTGTGGTCTAGAAACCTATAAAGATGAGGCATGAGTCTGCTGACCAATAAGCAACAGCTGTTTTATACATTGTTTTTTTGTACGAATATATAACAATGATGACGCTATATAAAGCAAGATTTAGGCATCATTATTTGTGAATGGAGGAGATTCAAGTCATGCTGTTAAAAAGTTGTAGTAAAGAGATAAGCAGTAAATCCTCCTAAATGGATTTCACGAACTATTGCAGTAGTTGACAGTGAGATGTCTGAGATACGCCACATAACATAAAGAGCAAAAATGGTAGGTTACTAGTATATCAAGTAAAGTTCCTGTACATTTATATGGTACTGCACCCCTTTCAGTGACTTTATGTAAGGTAAATTAATGTCCCTGGAACTTAATTTAAAACGTGGTCTCTACAAAATGCAGTGCGTTCTTCAAAAGGTTCTTACTTTGTAGGCAAAGTTCCTGCAGTGGAAAAGGGCCTTAAGTAATGAGACGTGTGATTTATGAATACAAATAAGCATCCTAAAATCAACTCCAATCTTTATCAGCTCACCTTGTGGTTCATGATCTTCCCATAGGTTTCCACCAGGGACTCTGCATAGAAAGGAGTCTCTCCGTACAGCATCTCGTACATGCAGACGCCCAGCGACCACCAGTCACACTCAGGCCCATACTTGCCTTTCCCGTCCTCCATCGCCTGGAGGATTTCTGGGGAGATGTAGTCTGGAGTCCCCACCGCCACAGAGGACTGGACCTAGCAGAAGGACAAAACAAAAGTCAACAAGGGATCCAAAAAAATTCTAAAAATGTCCCACAACATAAGGGGCAAAGACACTAAGTATTGAAGTTCAGTGATGATGATGATGAGTTACAGGCTGAAGTTTTGGAAGCACTCGAGATAAATACCACTGCTCAGCAAACAACCAAACAAAGGCCATATTGAACTTTCAGTCCCCCACAGGATGCACAATGAATTTCCTTGTCTACGGAGAATTTTGGAGTTCTCTATTAACTTATGAACTCAATTTTAAGACTGCACATTTAATGCTGAATTCTCCTTTATGAGTAAAGTAGTAAATAAGTAAGCTTCACAGCGTAATAGAAATAGAAATTACTGTCATGATGAAATACAAAAGTTCCCCGGTGGAAGAGAAAAAGCAGATGTTGAAATAAGGATCACATGTTGGCATCAGCTCTCTTTATTATTCAGGAAGTTGCTTTAAAACAGATAAAATACACTCTTATCATGATTCAAAGTCTAAAATGTTCCAAGAAGTGTTCAACAAGCACGGATTGTATTTTTTCAAATGATCATCTAACTGAATCTGTATATTAACATTGGAGGAGAATACTAAGGCGCTTCTTTGATCATCTATTTCATCCTGTCATTTTTCTCTTATGTAACACCTGAGGGGAACTTTTTTTTTTTGCTCTGAGAATTGTCTGCATCATGAACTGCAGGCACAGCCAAGCAGCTGAACCACACTCTCCTCCTTGGAGACCCCTGGGGGTTGACGAGGAGGTCAGTAAAGCTCTGGTATGTTTGCTTTGGAGCGGAGGAGCATCAGCAGCAGTGTGGTAAAAACTTACCGTCCCGTCCTCCATGAGTTTAAGGCAGGAGCCGAAGTCAGCCAGACGGATGTGGCCGTTCATATCCAGCAGAATATTGTCGGGCTTAATGTCCCTGAAAGAGAGAAAAGACAGAAGGGGGGTTAAGCAAGTGATTTCTCAGCAGAATGAAGAAAACAAGATATTCTTCCAAACTAAACAATACCTATAGGACATTCAAAACACACACAAGCCTCGTCTCATATCACGCCATCAATTATCTACATCAATTATCATGGAATTAAATTACATAACCTGGGGATATTTTACTGTCTTGACTTGCTTCTTAAGCTAGTGTGTAATAATTCAGATATATTTATGATTCAATTATGTGTAATTTCCCATTGCCCATTTATCAGCAGCGTGACAACTCTAAATTGACCAAAGGAGAGAATAAACACTGGAAATAGTTGGACTTGTGTTGTGGGAATTAGCTGTACAGAAAGTATGTGTGTGTGGGGGGGGGGACACAGCTTTTAAAGACACACACAAACATGCAGTTTGTCTGAGGAAATATGCAATGCACAAACACACTCCCACTCACAAAAAAAGCCCCTGTGTCCTTAACAGACACACTCCCCTGTTCAGTTCTCCTTCAGTATTTGTGTTTGTGAACACAGACGTCTGGGTGGGGGGTTACTGACAACACATTCTTTCACACATGTGTACACGGTGGCCACAGTAGACTTTCTTCCCAACCTACATCTGTTCTGCATTACTACTGCTGATGATGTGTTTATAATATAGATACAGAATCCCTGGCTTTGATCCCAGCTGGTAGAATTCACTGCAACAGTGTCTACAAGCTACACAGCTGGATCGTCTCTATATTCATCAGCTACTTTTATTATTTAACCAGCAAACTAGGTTTTTTGGGTGAAATTTGAACAGTAGAATGGTTGGAGGACATTTTAACCACAGACTGGGCTGAATGAATAACTAATGTCCTTAATATGTAAAGGTTTAGTTTTTAATATGTCAAATGTCAAAATGTCAAACAAATTCAAACTTGATATTGCCAAAGAGTGACAGCCCTAGTGTCTACCTTCAGTTGGACTTGCAAAATCAATCTCCAACATTAATAAATCAGAATTATTACTTTTTAACCATGCAATGAATGCCACTGCAACCCTCAGCCTGTGTCAGTGTAGAAAGGAGGGAGGGGGAGGGGGGTCTTTTAAATCATAATGTTGGATTTTGAAGCCTTAAGTTTGGCATTTTAGCCATCGCCATTTTATTTTTTTCGGAACCAGAGCATGTGCAGAAGAAAAGATATGGCAACTAGGGCTGGGCGATATGGACCAAAACTCATCTCCTGGTATTTTAAGGGAATGGCGATAAACTATATATATATTGGTATTTAAAGAAAACATTCAAAGTGTTTAGTTTTAAGTCAACGTCACAAGTATTCATCAACCTGTTTTATTTAAAGACTTAATCAAATTCCAAACCTTCCACCTTTTGAAGCTGATTTGTTTGTGGCATGTTTTGCAAACAACGTTGTGTTGCTCTTCAACTGCAATCCAAAATCCCAAATAGCCGTATTAAATAGCGGGTCCTAAGTTAAGGCAACATCAAAAGGTATCATATATCGGTATGACGGTATTGTCTCAACTACATATATCTTTCTAAAATATATATCGGTATAATTTGTAATACCTATATACTGCCCAGCCCTAACGGCAACCAGGAGCTAGCTGGTGCAGGCTTGGTTAGCACGCCATCTGTAATTTAAACTCAGCAGCTAACTCCTTATCGTGTCTTTGAGTACAACTGAATGCTGAAAAAGCTATCAGCAACCACATGTTTTAATTACCTTTTACAAAGTGAAGCCAACCTATGAAAAGGTCAAAGGTCTAAGACAAAAAGCACAGTGTGCCCAGTTAGTGATTCTCAATCACAAGGCAACCCCACGGCAACCTACTCATCAACAATTGACCAGTCGCTGCAGCTCCAGTGCCCAATTATGTCCCATGTCTTCAACCTCTACACAAGATATATTTTCAAGATAGACTCGTCCTATAAGCAGCTCTGTCCTTGTCTTGCTATTTCTGAAGGATCCTAAAGGGAATAAGGTGCAGGAGCTCCTCCAGTATGTTCAACAGGTGGCCACTGACAGGTGGGTGGTGCTGGGCAGCTGGGGCTATTGTCTTACATGGCAGTGGAAGTGTGCTAATGGCTATCCCTGGTGTGTGGAGCTCCAGCCAGGCCTGGTCTAGCCCTTTCTCTGATGTACTACACTTGGGCTTCTTGAGTAATTTCGGGAACAATAAGTCCATTTCATCTGTGGCCTTCTGGTGTCAGTGTTAATATTTTGAATTATGTGTTTGTGGTTGAAATCCACATTAAAAAAGTTTCAAAAGTATAAGGAATGACCCCAATGACTGCTGGCAAAAACTGGTATGAAACAGAGACGTCACTGTATCCCCCCCATCAGGGCTAAATATAGCCTCTGTCCCTGTCTGAGTCCCTGAGGGCAGAGCCTGTTGAGCCCTGTGTCTGAGGCCCTCTTATCAACACAGTGAACCACCACACGGCTCAATACACATGGTATGAAGGGCACATAAAAAGTCTTTATAGACACACACACAAATAACACTAGACACTCACACACTTCATGCCCCAGGTCACACAACTGAGTTAGTGCTATTTCCGTGCAGTAATGTGACCGAGTGACCCCAGTTTTATTCCTCCTTTTTTAATGATGCAGGCTTCATGATGAGTTCTTGCTGCTGCAAGAATCTGAGGTTCATTACATGTAACAGCAACAAACAGCAACACTGCTATGTGTACGAGGTCGCACAGCCCCCTCTGTCCAGTCTTAAATTAACAAATTAGCTATGTATTTAAAAAAAAGATTGTACTTTTCTTTTGTCTATAAGTTGGTTAGAAAGTGTCTAAAGTTGGCAATCTTCGAGTCCTGCAATTACCAACAAGCATTGACTCAGCTGAACTTAAATTTTGCTACCAGTTAGCTGAATTTTGTCCTCAAGTCATTTTGAGTCAAAAGATCGTATTTCCACCCAGACATGAGCAAAACTCCAGTTTCCACTCTCATTAAAAGGCTTGTGTGCAAGTGCAGGACTAATATACAATTAAAATTTTCCAGGACAACATAGATTAAAGCTGGTGATATAAATCAGTTTCCAGGTTAAACTTCCAGGTTTTTCAGAACTCACGTGAACACTGCTTCTATCTGCTAATGACGATGCATCTAACTTGCGCTATTCGGCTTTAATAGTGTGTGCATAACAAAACTTCAGCAAAAGATTCCAGTGAAAGCTTGTGAATGCTTCTTCAATACTTACTTAATACATGAGACTAATACAAAAGTCTGGGAGATTTTCTTTTCTTTTAAGAGGGAGCAGACACAAATTGGCTTAGAAGATGTCTTTGATGTTTCTGTCTTTAGTTAGAGAGGTCTTCAAAGCCAGATGTGAAGCCTCTGTCATTTTCCACTCGTGTTAATAGTCACATCTGATGGTGCTGTGGCAAGGGCTGGGTGAGCTATCTCCCTGCTTCAGATACGACACTAAATCACCCACCTATAAAAACATTGATTACAGTAGTATGTGCACATATGTGACTTGTATAGACACATAAAAGTTGGGTTCCAAAACATATATATGTGAATATAAACTGACACTTTTACCGAGTCACTGGGTGCATTTTAGACGTCTTTTTAAAGATCTTGACTGCTCACAGATGAGTTCCAGATTGGACATCACTTTCCAAAGTGTATACTGTAATCGTATTCTGGATGGAAACCACATACTGTACCCAAGTGCATACATTCAGGCGACCAATCTGGAGTCGTATGAACTCGACAGGCACTAACACACATAAACAACTGAGGCGATGTGAGGTTGAGTTCATACTATTAAAAAGAGCTTAACACTTTGAAACAAAGGGAGTACGATTTCTGTGATACATTTTTTACTAGAATGACTCTACACTGCTCTGCTATAGCTGAACCTTCACCTTCACTTTAACAACTCCAAATCTAAACATAATGAAGGGCTTGAGCAAGAGGACACCAACTTGGGCATAATCACTGGAAAATATGCAGCTTTTGGATTGAATTTGTGTAATGTTAAAAACAGAACTTTAGAAGAGCTTTCAATTCTTTCTTATTAAATGGGAACAAAAATAACTTAAGGTTCCCTGTGGAGTTTTTGACCACTAGGAGTGCTTAGGGTTGGGCAGATGGACGATGCCATGCCCACGGCTGCATTGTCCAACATTGTGATTTAAAAGCCCTTTGTCTCAGTGCAGACAATTGTGCTGCTATCATGGATGAAGTTGGTGGTTTTTGGTTTGAATCTGGTGGAATAAAAGTAACATTTTTGTGATTGGCTCTCAAAATGGATCAGGTTGGTGCATATTAAAAACCCTGACCATTGCGTTGCTAATAGGGAGGAAGAGTAGCCTAAGAAAAGACCATGTGAGTAGGCAAGGATATCAAACATGCATACATTAAAAAAGTATTGAAGAAAGTATATAAACAACTATGATATCGTTGTCTATTGTGATGTTTCACTGTTGACATTGTGATATCCCAATTTGGCAGACATCAGCCAACCCCAGTAGAGCTATAAAACAATGCTTTATGAGTGTGACTCTGTTGTGTTGTTCTTGTGAATGTGAAAAAGGGTTTCAGCGATCAGTTATTTTCAGGTCGTTTTAACTCGAAATCACCAACAAGCCATTAGATGGCCAGTCTGACAGGCAGGCTACAGTGAAGGCGTATGAGGAGCGCTCATAGGCCGGCTGCTGCAACGCTATGCCTCCACTATAACCATTAATTGTAACAGAAAGTGTTTACATTCAACCACACTGGTTCTTCTCAAGCACTCATAACTTTCTCCTTCTTTTAGCAACATTCTCTCTAATGTTTTTTATATGCTATTCAGTTCCTGCTAGCTCCTTTAGCTTAGCAGTTAGTGAGGGCTTTTCCCTTGGTTTCTTGAAAGTCCTCAAGGAGACACACCATACACTTAGGTGAGAATTACTGAATGTAAATGGAACTCAAGGAGCAAATCTGTAGCTTTATCTGTAGCAATCAAAGGTAAGGTGTCTTAATAAGACAACATCCTTAAAACATGGAGTGAAGTATTTACGCTATACTAAAATAAACAGATGATGCGACTGGATCATCTCATGTTTTATAACTTGCAAGATATTAAATAAGTAAGTGTGTGATACCTAGTGTGCGTCCTCCACACACAGAATGTGGAAAGTGTGGACATTACAAATCATGAATGACACTGTAAGACTTGGACTCGTCTGTATCAGGTGGACCTGTGTGAGTGTGTATATGTATATACACAGGTGCTTGAATGGCTGCCTGGAAGGCCTTAATCTGCTGCAAGGACTTCTGCTCTGCCAAGAAGCAGACAGCGTGACTTGACCCTTGCCTGTCCATGAGCCTATAAATGTGTGTGTGGCAGAAAAGCAGCACAGTGGGGGTAAGGGAGGGGTCTTGGTGCTGATAAACCATTTAGTACTTGGCAAAGCCCCCGTCTGCCCACTCCCCACTTCATCTCCCTCTGTCCATCGCGGCAATTGTCTCTCTATCACCCTTCTCCTTTCCCAAAAGTCAATATTACTTTTTCCCCGCTGCACTTAATATCATCTTTTAAGAATCTGACCCACTGTGTTGTGATGATCCCACAGGCACATTAACACCTCCAGCTCAAACAGGACAAGAGCTGACTCACATTCAACACATGGACAACCTTAGAGAGGTGGAGGTGCTAAGCTAGTGCTAGGCTACATTAGTTAGCATAGCTAATTGGGCTACTGTGTCACAGGGCTCATGCGGTCTTAAGGAGCAGCGCAGGGACAAGAATAGAGGGAGGTAATCTCTTCTAAGACCACAGCATCCATCTGTGAGGGCCATCTGGACGCCACCTCACAACACACACACACACACACACACACACACAATGTGGCCTGCAGCAACACTGGAAACTGCACAGACAAGGCATCTCCACATGGCTTTAGCCAAGCGTTTGGTAAGTAATGCTGCCTGTGTGACTTCTGGCATTACTTGATACTGCCACACACACACACACACACACACACAATCCACAAAAAAAGTCAGATATATATATTCTATATATTTTATACTTCTTGGATTGTGAGTGTGTGTATAATAAAATTAATTAAGCTCTTTTATAAATGATGTGTGTGTCTGCGAGAGAGAGCCAGAGAGAGAGAGAGAGACAGAGAGACCTGTTCTCTCTTAGATCAGTCAGCCATGAAGAGACACATGGCCCTGATCAATAATAAAACACACAAAGGCTGCAATCAATAGAAACACACACACCATTGAAGCTACACACACAATTACACCATACACTACAGTAGTAAGAGCCCACTCAGGACATAGCTTAACTGTCACACCCTCACATGACATCTTATTCCGTTTGTTATCCGTCTTCCTGTCTCCACCATCACAACACATCTGCCCCTCTGTCTATCCATTCACACACACACACACACACACACACACACACACTGCTGTCCCTCTCTACCAACCCCCACCTAGACTCTCACTCCATCAGAATCAGTGTGTGTCACACACACATGCAGGCAGGCTCACCCGTGGCAGACAGATGTGGTGCTAGGCAGCACAAAGCCATGCTGAGTTGGCCTATTGAAACGTTTGTCAGGCCCCTCTGGGAGGCCACGCAGATCACTGACCACTGAATAAATGAACACACACACACACACTCACTCACACACACTCCCTAGCGTCTGACTCCAACACACGCTGCCTCCCGTGGGACTGGACTGAAGGGAACAGAAGGCTGATCTCAAGGCTCTTTGCTCTCCATTTCTTTCATCTGGGCTCTTTTCAACTTCATCAGTGTCAACACTACTGCAAATATTAATTTTAAATGGGCCAACATGTGGCAAGGTCAACTACTTCACAACACTAGAATAGGCTCATATGAGGTGAGCTAAAAATGCCATAATTTAGACTATAGTCTGAAAAGGATAGCTGTCCGAATAATATTACTTAAGGCTATGACCCAACAAACATTAGCTCATGATTTGTGAATGTTGTTCAAGCGCTCATTGACCTAGTGATGTCATCATGGGTCTGTGTGTGTCCGTAAACATGGATAATCAGACCGTCAGCATCCCCATGTGCTCCGCAGTACACAGAACCAGAGCTAGAAACTGTGCATTACTTGACCAGTACTGCCATAATATCTGGTGAAACAAAAGATATGATTGGCTGACCATTCGCCGCATCATTGGATCGCTTAAAACGGTTGAGACCAGCTCATCTCAGAGGGTCTGAAGAGTCAGTTAGGAGCTTCATGTCAACCACTTCCACAGGAAATGACCTGCAGTCTGTTTCTGTCACTGGTCGTCGAAACATAGCATTAGCAGAAATCATTCCAGTGTACTGGATGTCATGATGAGCTTCAGATAAAAAGCACTAACCTGACAAAAAAAAAAAAAAAAACATTCTGAATGCTTCCACAATTTTCATTATTCTTTTCTCATATAAATATATATATATTTCTTAAAAAGATTATTTTATTTCATAGGCTATTTTTATTTAAGATATTTCTTTATTTAAATGTGCACTTTATGGAGCTTTGATTTGAAAAAGAAGGTACTCCTGTTGTTATACAGTATTTATGTTCCCTTAAATAAACGGTTTCAATAAAACTACTTGTGACATGTCATATTTGGCTTTGAACATTTGCTCTTACTTTGCAATAAAAATATCAGGATATATATCGTATATCCATATTCAGCCTAAATATATTGGGATATGACTTTTGGTCCATATTGCCCAGCCCTAGCCACCATTAAGACAAAAGGTTATAACAGCACAGCTGCATTCACTGGTTAATGCTGATTAACTCAATCAGGAAATTTAGAAAGTCACTTTAGTATGACATTATATTTTAAATTCCTCCTCCATCCAGACATGTTTTTTTCTGGTAATTGGTTTCTGTTTTTTTTTATTTAAAATACAATATATGTTAAAAAATGAATAAAAAAAGGTGATGGAGGGTTTTCTTATATATTTGGACCAATAGGGTGTTTTTAAAAGGACTATGGTAATAAACACCTTAAACTGTCTTTAGAGACAAAGTAGAGTTAGTATGGGACTTCAAATGATCCCAGAGGCTGGCATCACGGACCACTGACTATTAGATTCCCATCAGAAAAGGTGGGAAAGCCATTACACTGCAGTAATTCCACAACCTGCCCATTTATATTCCCAGTAGTGGCCTGGCTGTGAGTGTTTGGTGTAACTGAAAGTGGGCCACGAATTGATGGTGGTTTTCTGTTTAATGGACATTAGCGCCTTTCAATTACAGGGTTAACGCATTGTACTCCAACTTAGTCAGAATAGGAAACAGACCAGACTCACACATATACACTGACACACACACACACACACACACACACACACACACACACACACACAGACACACAGACACACAGACACACACACACACACACACACACACACCCAGGCTCAGCCAGCAGGGACACGCCCTCCTCAGGGGACTGCCTGACTGTCTCCTCCCTCTCCACAGCAAGCGTACAAATCTCCCACAAGCATGTGTGAGTGAGAGAGAGCAGGAGGAGTTGGGGGTTGGTCCATTGGGGGAGGTAACGGCACCACACCCCCACCCACACACCTCCCACACCCCATCATTACTGTCCCAAAGCGTCCACGAGGGGACTTAAAGAGAAACAGTGATGTCCCCTCCTCCCTGTCCCTCTTTCCTTCCGTCTAAATCTCCGTCTCCGCCGCCACCACCGGTGGCCCCCAGATAACACCATGCAATTAGTGGCTCCCCTCATTCACTCTCTTTCTTTACTTATACATTTATATCTACATCTCTGTATAACTGTCGTCGAGTCTCAGTACATTTCTTTACGTCTGACTTTCCAGTGGTGTATTAGAGATCAGAGGGACTTCAGACACACCCAGAATGTTATTCCAACAAGCAGCTTTATCGTACCCTCCCTTCTTCTCTATCCATCTTTCATCTGTCCAGAATGGCTGTGACAAGCCCCCAGCGAATGTAACACTGTAATTGTGTTAACATGCCAATGTGACCACTTCCTGTCTGGCAAAAACTGACTGGCTTCCTGCTCCCAAGGGCATCTTCTGTTGGCTGAAAATTCTTTAGGCATCTACGTAACAGAGGAGAACAGCCATGGGTGTGAACAGTCTGCTGTTAGACAGTCTGCTACTTTGAACCTG